>NC_143388.1:54697255-55314130 GCF_980474605.1 Leiobunum rupestre | reverse complement strand
CCGTTGCCCCTGGATAGAAGAAAAACAAAAAATAACACCTAGCTAACGACGACTTTGCCTTAGGTAGCTAGCCTGTGGAACATCCTTTAGTGTTTAATCCGTAAAGTTTTAGTGAAAATTGCGCCGTGGTTTTTGACTTGCAGTTTTCAAGATACCAGATATTTTTGCGTTATATTGTAGCTCTAAAAATGTTTCTAAACGAAAGAAAACTGAAGGTGAGTAATATAATATTGGGATATCTATTGAAATTCCTTATTTATCACTCAGTAAAAGCAGAGACACTCTGGTAAAAGCCTCACGAGAAAACGCGCTATCGAGAAACGCCGTGATTTCGAATCTAGGGTACGTAGTTATATTATCTTTGTCATAATACAGGGGGCAATGAGAGCCGACACTTGCTTTAAGTTGTAGCGTCCGCTATTGCCAAATTAGAGAAACAATTCTAAATATCAGAGGTGGGCAAAAATAGTGAGCACTCGTTTTTGAAAATCCTGCAGTAATGAGCGAGCGCTTCAAATTCGAATTCCAGCTGCTCTTGTTCAGCGAGAGGGCTAAATTGAGCAGCCTCTGGGCGAGCGCCGAATAGTTCGCTCCGGCGTTGATGGCTGACGGCGCGCTGAGGGAGATTCCCCCCTCGACGGGTTAGTTCCCTTACTTTTAAGCGCTCACCGCGCGCTGAGCGAGATCTCCCGATCGTCGGAATAGCCCCCTCACTTTTAAGCGACGCGTTAGTACCCTCAGTAGAAAGCGCTGACGCAGCGTTGACGGAAAATTACCGAGAGAAGGAATAGTTCGCTCAGATTTGAGCGCTAGCTACGCGTGGATTTTGATCACGGTGAGCGACGGTAAAGTTCGTTTACGCAAATCGCTCACAGCGCGGCGAGCAAAAATTTCAAAAATCAAACATTAAACTATTACTCGGCTATGGGTTTATTATTTACTTTTTTATTAATAAAATGAAGGGTACTCTAAACGTCGGGAGTTAATGATATCTCCGATTGAATAAAATTCAAAGGTTCTTCCGAATTTATCCAACGATAAACTAGACTGCAAATATTCCGTTTAGTGTTAAAAGAGCTTTATTAAATATTAAAAGCCACAAATTATAACAATAGGCGCTGGTATACATTCTTTTGGTCTTGACAAACTTGGCAGGTGAAATGGGCTACGCGGTACGCATTTCTTCATTTTTAGGGGATTGTGGCTCGCGCTACTTTAAAGGAAAATATTAGCGCGCTCTCAACTTAAATTAATGATCGGTACCATAAAAACAAGTGGACATTTACTAACCCCTAATCCAACTCATTTGTAAATCTCCAGAATTTAATAGACAGTTTTAGCAACTACCTACAGGGGCGGTGCCAGAAGATTCTTAGGTGTAGGCTAATAATGTTTATCATTTGTGGGCCCCCTGTTCCTCAATATTGGACTTATAATTCAATTTTGCAAATTCAGGTAATTTATTTATTATTTGATATTAGTGCGGTTTTTAAAATTTTACAGTATTAACTATCATCACATATTTTATTTGAATTTAAAAATCGACTTGATGTGGCCCCGTCAGATCGATTTGTGGGCCCCTATTTGAACACAAAAGTAGGCTATAGCTCGTGTTGCCTACCCCTAACGCCGCTCCTGACTACCTACACCGGGATTTTATTCACAGTGAACGACGACAGAGTTCGTTTACGGTAAATCGCGAAGAGCAAACATTTCAAAAATTAAACTTCACATTTGACGGTATGAACAATTTAATAATAAGATTATTTTTAATGTATATGTAAAATATAATACAATATCTTTGCATATAACCATCTTAGATTTTGTCCATTGTTTATGACATCGACAAAAATAACCATATCATCAAATGATCAAGCTAATTGCGAAGATTCACGGTTTTTAAATAATAATTTTTTTCAGAAAAAAAGGGAGGGGTTGGAATTAATATAATGGCCAGCCTGTGCTAATATTAAAACTGTTTTAGTTCCAAATTGAGGTAACTCGATTTACGCGAATTTTCTTTTTTGCCGTTTTTCAAACTTCCTTTACACTAAAAATATAAATATTACAAATAGCGGCCAATGTATAGTTACAAAGTTATCGATTATTTTCCATTTTTAAAAAGCATTACGTTATAATTTTTTTTCCAATTTAAATAATATTTTTTAGATACCTGGTTTTGAAACTAATAGCGTTCTTTTCGTTTTTATTTCACACCGAATTTTAGTAATAATAAAAATGTTTGAATAATTCTAATGTCTAGTTTGTGCGGGTAACAAAAATCAACAGTGAAGAAGCTGTCAACGATCACCGTCAAGCTCAGCATGTGGGGAGTGGGGACCCGCTGGCTGCCGGTGAGTATGAACAAGGAGGAAGGGGGGTGGCATTACCAAGGTAACCTATTTAAAGTTACTATAGACAGTAGGCTATAATCACTATGCTGTAAACATCTGTGTCGCGCGAAAGCGATCCAAATGTAACGACTGACGATTACGATAAAAATTACATCATTCTTCCGAACTTCAAAAGGGCGTTATTTTATTTCTGGGGGGGGGGGGGGGATTTCTATTTGAACTTGTAATAACTTACACACAAATATTTTCTTTACATTTTTCTGTTTTTATTGCTTACGATGTTACACTTTATATACAATATTGGAAGTATTTCAATATTTATTTAAATCTTCGCTCTTGCTTGATACCTACAAAGATTCTCAAAAAAAATTGTGTGGATCGTGTCATTTTCGCCTAATTTGGTTTGCACATGTTTCTTAACAATGAAACGAAACCAAAATTAGTTACAGACATACGCCAAACGAGGAGGCAATGAACACCGCTAATGCCCCACAATGGAACATTTTGAAAAAAAAAAGGATCCACCGTGGAACTTCGTATGTCATTAGAAAGTGTTCATCTTGTAAAATACGGAACAATTAAAACAGCGAATATATTTTAGTTTCAATAGTTCAGCATTTTAGAATCACACAGTCTAATGGTCTTTAGACCAAACGAAGGTGGTCCTGAAAAGGACCGTTTTGGTTTTAGCCAATTATTTGGCTTCTTCTGGTTTTTGAATTTTTGAGACCTTTACGCAAGAACAACCAGCTACAGCCACTTAGGGGGCTTTGTTGGCATTGTCCAACTGCTCCTTATACAACTGGAGTTCAAATTCCATTGCCCCGTTCTTTAACTTGGAATTCATCAGCTCGTCTGGCCTTTGGGCGAGTTCTTGTTCGTTACAGAAAATATCAAAATATTTTTCTGTAAATCGTCCTAAGAAATAAAAAAACAAAAATTATCAAAAATTAGTAACAATAATAATAACTATATGTAAAACTAAGTTGCTGTATTTACGTTTTAGCGATCGGCTTTCAACTTGAAGCTTGAAAAGAGGGGAAGGGGGGTGGAACCTCAACCCCTTTCCAAACTATCCCAATCGTTTCAATTTTGGGACCCGCAGGTGGAGTCCAGACACAAAGGCGTCTCTTTCGGCATCTTAACGAAAAGGCAAAGGTTGACCACTCATAGGAAACGTCTCTTAGTCGCAGCGGGACATGACTAACCAAATATTTCCCCGAAATAGGCATTCACTCGCTAATTTAGGCTTGACTTATAATTTATAATATACATATATAAATATACTTTTCGCTAAACTGAACTCCCCCTAAAAATGAGTCGTATAGCTTCATAGATAGACTAGATCAAAACTAGCCCTTCTGAAACCGAAATAAGTATATAGGAAAACGGAGAAAACCATGTATATTCGGGCCGCGTCTACGGAACGTTAGCTCCAAAGTATATTTTTCTGGACTACGGATAGACTATCATGAAAACGTTAATCAATAAAAATAAAAATACTACGTAATATCATAAATCCATAATTTAATGGAAATAATTCACTAAAATCTATTTACAGAGTGACGTCATCACGGTAAAAAATCGCCCCTAGCGAGATGCTGATAAAGGGCACGTCATACACGAGAAGCCCTCTATATAGAGTGTCTCTTGTAGCTAGTTATCAGTAAACGTTTTGCATATAAAGAATAAGACGTGTCATACTTATGTAACAATATTATTAACTAATGGTATTATTAGCTATTTTTACTACATTTATTTACAATATTTGTTTATTCTGTGTTACTATTTACTAAGTTGCGACTAATCGGGCCGATTAGATATTATTGAACCTTGGAATCTATAGCCGACATATTCAGACATTAGAATAATATTAGTTAATTCAAAAGCATTGAATTGGCGGCTTGGCCCGATTCATAAAATCCTATTTGACTCTGCAAACCTTTTTTCCCACTTTGGGCTTTTTTTTCCAACACTGCCCATTCGAGACAGCAATTTCAACAATAGCGTGGTCAACGCCAGAATTCCGAACTGACGCCAATGAGTCGCCCCTCCCTTGGGTCTTAGCCAATGCTAGGGCAATTTCGAAGTTTCCTATACTTATACCTCGCTTCGTAATCCTTTCTACAATAATAGTATAAATAGTAGGTTCCTTTCTCATTTCGTTACAGTTTCTTGTCGACTTTTCTCAAGTCTGCGTCTTTCGATTCGTATTTCGGTCCTTCCTTAGTTTAATTTTTTCGTGTTTTTTGCTTTAGCTGTTCATAATTTTTCTCGCCTTCGAAGTTTAATTTTTTCGAGTCCATAGTTTTGGAGTTATAGTACTTCGACTGTGGCTTGAGTTTTTTTATTCAGTTTCAGGCTTTAAGTTCGCTTCCGTATTTTACAAGATGAACACTTTCTAATGACATACGAAGTTCCACGGTGGATCCTTTTTTTTTCAAAATGTTCCATTGTGGGGCATTAGCGGTGTTCATTGCCTCCTCGTTTGGCGTATGTCTGTAACTAATTTTGGTTTCGTTTCATTGTTAAGAAACATGTGCATACCAAATTAGGCGAAAATGACACGATCCACACAATTTTTTTTGAGAATCTTTGTAGGTATCAAGCAAGAGCGAAGATTTAAATAATTATTGAAATACTTCCAATATTGTATATAAAGTGTAACATCGTAAGCAATAAAAACAGAAAAATGTAAAGAAAATATTTGTGTGTAAGTTATTACAAGTTCAAATAGAAATCCCCCCCCCCCCAGAAATAAAATAACGCCCTTTTGAAGTTCGGAAGAATGATGTAATTGCGGGTCCCCACTCCCCACATGCTGAGCTTGACGGTGATCGTTGACAGCTTCTTCACTGTTGATTTTTGTTACCCGCACAAACTAGACATTAGAATTATTCAAACATTTTTATTATTTCTAAAATTCGGTGTGAAATAAAAACGAAAAGAACGCTATTAGTTTCAAAACAGGTATCTAAAAAATATTATTTAAATTGGAAAAAAAATTATAACGTAATGCTTTTTTAAAATGGAAAATAATCGATAACTTTGTAACTATACATTGGCCGCTATTTGTAATATTTATATTTTTAGTGTAAAGGAAGTTTGAAAAACGGCAAAAAAGAAAATTCGCGTAAATCGAGTTACCTCAATTTGGAACTAAAACAGTTTTAATATTGGCACAGGCTGGCCATTATATTAATTCCAACCCCTCCCTTTTTTTCTGGAAAAAATTATTATTTAAAAACCGTGAATCTTCGCAATTAGCTTGATCATTTGATGATATGGTTATTTTTGTCGATGTCATAAACAATGGACAAAATCGAAGATGGTTATATGCAAAGATATTGTATTATATTTTATATATACATTAAAAATAATCTTATTATTAACTTGTTCATACCGTCAAATGTGAAGTTTAATTTTTGAAATGTTTGCTCTTCGCGATTTACCGTAAACGAACTCTGTCGTCGTTCACTGTGAATAAAATCCCGGTGTAGGTAGTCAGGAGCGGCGTTAGGGGTAGGCAACACGAGCTATAGCATACTTTTGTGTTCAAATAGGGGCCCACAAATCGATCTGATGGGGCCACATCAAGTCGATTTTTAAATTCAAATAAAATATGTGATGATAGTTAATACTGTAAAATTTTAAAAACCGCACTAATATCAAATAATAAATAAATTACCTGAATTTGCAAAATTTAATTTTAAGTCCAATATTGAGGAACAGGGGGCCCACAAATGATAAACATTATTAGCCTACACCTAAGAATCTTCTGGCACCGCCCCTGTAGGTAGTTGCTAAAACTGTCTATTAAATTCTGGACATTTACAAATGAGTTGGATTAGGGGTTAGTAAATGTCCACTTGTTTTTATGGTACCGATCATTAATTTAAGTTGAGAGCGCGCTAATATTTTCCTTTAAAGTAGCGCGAGCCACAATCCCCTAAAAATGAAGAAACGCGTACCGCGTTGCCCATTTCACCTGCCAAGTTTGTCAAGACCAAAAGAATGTATACTAACGCCTATTGTTATAATTTGTGGCTTTTAATATTTAATAAAGCTCTTTTAACACTAAACGGAATATTTGCAGTCTAGTTTATCGTTGGATAAATTCGGAAGAACCTTTGAATTTTATTCAATCGGAGATATCATTAACTCCCGACGTTTAGAGTACCCTTCATTTTATTAATAAAAAAAGTAAATAATAAACCCATAGCCGAGTAATAGTTTAATGTTTGATTTTTGAAATTTTTGCTCGCCGCGCTGTGAGCGATTTGCGTAAACGAACTTTACCGTCGCTCACCGTGATCAAAATCCGCGCGTAGCTAGCGCTCAAATCTGAGCGAACTATTCCTTCTCTCGGTAATTTTCCCTCAACGCTGCGTCAGCGCTTTCTACTGAGGGTACTAACGCGTCGCTTAAAAGTGAGGGGGCTATTCCGACGATCGGGAGATCTCGCTCAGCGCGCGGTGAGCGCTTAAAAGTAAGGGAACTAACCCGTCGAGGGGGGAATCTCCCTCAGCGCGCCGTCAGCCATCAACGCCGGAGCGAACTATTCGGCGCTCGCCCAGAGGCTTCTCAATTAGAGATAGAGAAAATAAACTCGTTTGCCTTGAGTACTCGCTCACTTGAGCAAGCCGTGTTTAAAACTCTATATGCTCATTTTTCCGAACGCTCGCAACTTTTTGCCCACCTCTGCTAAATATCAGTTTCTATGGAGGAAACGCAAAACAGCAGTGCCGATATTGTCGTTATATTGTGTACCATCAGGGCCGTATTAAAGCATGGGCCAAATGTTATTTTCATTTTTTTCAATAAAGTCACAAAGTAAGGTCTAATTTTTTTAGAGGCTCCAAATTCTACTTTGCACAGGTCCCCCAATAGTGTTAATCCGGCTCTGCGTACCATAAAAATTCTTGGGCTGCCAAAACGCTAATAGCGTCTGCTATACATGTATATACGCTAGAATGCTAGATATTTAGTTTTCGACGGAAAGCAAATGCGATATCTTTCGGTCGCGAAAAACCTCTGATAAAATTATCAACCCGATTATGTAGTTCACACTACGCTGCAAACAAAAATATGAAAAAATGTGGTATCGGAAAATCAAATTGACTGTTATAATCACTCGAGACGTATCTGAAGGAAATAATTTTGAAATTTGAAATTAAAACGTGTTATCACCAACAAATATAAATAAATTATTGGCCTGCTCTCAGACTGAGGCAAACTAGGCATTTCAATCTTAAAGTTGGAGAACTTAGAATGTCTATATTCCGAAGTAATATAATATTTTAAATATATTTAAACTGATATAATATAAATTTTTGTTTAATTATGTGTCGCTCCTCTAGATGCATTTGACCCAAAATCCCAATATATAATTTAGCCTTTTTCCAACTCTATTTTATCCTGACTAAATTCCCAACGCGGTTTTTTATTTAATCTCAATAGACAAAGTAGTGCTATCGTTGAAACTGTTTTTGGTCGTATCTACGACATTGCGCTGAGAATAATATAGAGCCCCAGAACGGATCGTCATTAGTGGCAACGGGACTGAAAATCAAAGAACTTTATCAAAGTACGCCTGGCGCCTTCTGTTGACAATATTAAACAGCCTTTCACCGAGCATTAAAGTCTCGTGATCTTGCATGCGCGTGCTGTCTGGCGCGAGACGAGAATGCATTGTAGAAGGTAAATGATAAAGTTCCTTGCCGGTCTGGGGCTCTATATTATTATCAACTCAATGATTGCAACCTTTTTATATAGGAAATATCATAATGATATATTTCTTAAACAACGTATCGTATCGGTTGGGATAACGAGTACGGTTGGAAATTATTCCTTGCCCTTTCTCAACGATATTAATTCACTAAGGCGGGGAAAGATGGTGACCCAATGCGAGTCGTGGCCTTTCGTAGCGTGAATTAAATCTGAGAGAGGGGGTTACATACAGGGGAAAGGAAAATAAATAAAAGGGGGGAGATTCTAATTTAGAATGGAAACGCTTTGTCTTTAATCAATCACAAAACCTTTATTTAACACTTGTTTATAGATACAAAAATAAACAAAATGAGGAGGAACTGAGGGAATAATTCTATTTTCCTCTAGTGATGGTTAGGCCATCTCAACTATGGTTCTTTTGGCTTTTCAAAATTAGAGGGGGAATTTAAACATAAAATACACTCTTTTGCCCTTAAATTTGTTAACGAAACTATCTCTTACTGTTATCCATGGGATCGGTGTAAGCGTTCCTAACCTCAGGCATCTTGGGTTTTAAATTATGTAGGGGGAAATAAATAAATATACACTTACACTAAAAATAAACACTACAATTGAACAATGACAAATAATTAACTCAAAAATAAAAAGACGACGGTAAAACACGAACGAAAAAGGTAATCCTAACTGTATAAATACACGAAACGGAATGAACTTTAATATACTTAAAATAGTATATACTTCCATTTATTGATAAATATAAGAGTAAATAATTAAAAATACGAATATTTAGGTGCTAACCATTTTCGAAAATGATCGCGAAAGTAGTACCCGGCAAGTGGGTAGGCAATTGGTGTTGAATCACGTCATAGTGTGGCGAATACATCATGGTCACCATCTGCGAAAGGTCCCGTATCTGAACGAAACAGACTATCATAGGCGAGTTGAGTTTTGAAAGGGGTTTCTGGACAGAGTCGCTGAAAATTCACAGTTTCCGTCTATAATCCTAACGGCTGATCAAGCAAATTTTTCTAGTGACGGCATTATCAATCTGCACAATAACCATCAATAGAGTCAAAGAAACCCTCACGCGGCAACTGTTAAATCACACCAACAGCAATTTCGCCTTAATGTCTAGTGTGGTATTGTTGGTAATATAGCAAAATGGCTCAGGTTTTAAGTTTTTATTTGGTTTTAGGGAGAGCTAAGGTTCTAATTTTATTTTTACTGAGAGTCAAACCGACTGAAAAAGGCTATCCTAGTTTGAGTTTTCAGTTATCGAGTAGTTAAATGATTCTTTATAGAAAGAACGATTCATTAGAAATCAAAATGCGGAGCATATTTTTATTAAGTCTTTTCCGTTAGGAATTTGAAGAATATTAACCGATTGGTTGTTTTGAAACATTTTTACACGCGCCTTTTTAGCACGTTACATTTAATTTTTTTTCTGCTTTTATTTTACATATACATTTTTATTTTTAAAAATATAATATTTTATTTACTAATTTAATTTTAGCATGTTTCCAATTTATTTAAGGTTTTACGCGTAATATTTTACAGGTAACACTTTACTTTTTCCCACTTTGCTAGAAATACTGGAAGTCGTACCATTAGCAACGTTGAGGTGAATGTGATTTTTGCAAAACGTAGCTCGACTACACTTTAGCCGAGAAGTAAGAGCGCACCTTGATGAGGCGTTTCTTTTCAGATGGATTGGTCAAGGGGGTCCCGTTGCTTGGTCCGCTCGGTCTCCCAATTTAAACTCTCCCGACTTCTATCTCTGGGGACACATTACAAACTTGGTTTACAAGACCAAAGTCCGCGATATCGCCGACCTACGACAAAGAATAATTGATGCATGTGATACTATTCGTAACACGCCTGGAATCTTCCAACGAGTTCAACAATCATTTGTACGACGGGCACACGCGTGAATCGAAACCGAGTGTGGTCAATTCAAACATCTTTTGTAATTTCTAATTGTTTTACGTACTGTTGAAGAATAAAAATATTTCAAGAATGTCTATGTCCCGTAGGCATAATTTGAATGCTTGGCGCCTATATGTTCAAGCTAAGAGAAATAATCTTGAGAAACTTGCGGAACTTCACTCTAAATATAAACAGTTTCGTAATGCTTATTTCAATGCGCCACGAAAATGCAAACGAAGGGAAGGAAAACCGGACAAAAATCTTCGAATCCTAAGGTCTTCTGGAGATATGCGCGAAAGTTTTACTATTTCGGAAATGGCACTCAGTGATGGCTTCCTGATCACTGATATTCCCACAATTGCAGATACGTTAAATGACTATTTGGCTGATGTGTCCTCCAACGTACCTCCTGTTACTACCGTGGATGCTCTAACAGTTTCTAGTCAATCATTGCATATTTTCAGCTGCATTCCTCAAGATGTCATTCGTTTACTACGAAAATTAAACACTTCCCAGTCAGCCGGTCCAGATGGCCTTCATCCTGTTCTTTTAAAAGCTACTAATTCTGACTACTCTATCTGTGCGCCTTTGCTTACGCTGTTCAATCTTAGTTTTTCATTAGGGAAAGTACCAGAAGATTGGAAAATTGCCACTATCACACCCATTCATAAAAAGGGCCCACGAACGAAGAAGGAAAACTTTAGGCCTATTACCAAAACTAGCCATATTTTACGCGTATGTGAGCGTATATCGTAAGCCCAGACAGAAGAATTCCTCACGGAATAAAATTTTATATCTGATGCCCAACACGGTTTCAGGCCCTGCCACTCCTGCAATACCAATCTTCTATCAGCAACACTAAGGTACGTTAACTGGCTTGATAGTGGATCACCGGTGGACATTATTTCCCTAGATATGAGCCGTGCGTTCGACACTAGTCTATTCCACACAGTCATCTGCTACGGTCTCTCTCGTATGCTGGGATTTGCGATGTGGTTGTGTGATTTCATTGGAGGTCGTTTACATCGTGTAGTCCTTAAAGGCCGTTCTTCTTCGCTACATTCCTCCCTCGGTGGTGTTCCTCAGGGCACATTACTTGGACCACTTATTTTCCATCTTCATTAACTATCTGCCTAAGTGTTAAGCACTCGCCGAAATTTTTTTTACCGCTCCAAGATCCTAAAGCGTGTTATCTACAATGCTCTAATAGCGCCATCTATCTACTATGGCTCTGTCATCTGGTCTCCCTCACACGCTGGTGAACGTGAAATCCTACACTGTTAGAAAAAGGCATCCCACCTCTGGCCAAATTTTGGTGAACTAGCCCAAAATTGGAGCCTACAAAACAAAACTGTCCTAAAATGCTATCTTATGTACAAAAACGGTTTCTTTCAAAATAAGAACCATTTTAGCTCTAAAAACGGTCTTTCTAAATATAAAAGTGAAAGTAAGACCCCCCATGAAGCTATTCAGACGAAGACTTCCGTACAACCACAAGTAAATGAACCAAGTTATCAGACCGCTATATCTCTCAGAATAAGTGCATTTTCCATATGGGATCTCCCTTAAATCAACGTTTTCAAGTTTCGCGTCTTCATAGCTCCACTATGGCTCTCTATCGACAAGTAGGCGTTAACGTATAAATCGAATGTTGGTGCAATGTTTGATGAAAACTGAAGGTGATGGGATTCCGATGGATTTTCATCTCCCCACGTTAAGGAAAATACTTTTCCTAAATTTTTGATTCATTTACTTCTGCTTAAACGATTTACTTAATTAAAAACCAGAATATTTACATAATAAATGAAATTACATAAAGATATCTATCAGTTTTTACCTCTCCGAGGGGACAAAGTCCCCTAGGAGGGGTTATACAACCACCGTGTTTGTCTGTGGGTCTGTCAGGCCTGCGACGCGTTCGAATTTTCGGTGCCAAGTGTAATCACTGCGTACGCAGTTTCTCGAGATCTCTGCGTTCGCAGTTTCTCGAAGGGTTGGCAAAACCACCGTGAGCGTTAACGGATTAATTTGCGGTTTGGTTTGGATGGTGTTTTTTCGCTCACCGTCGTGACGGTTTGGTGTATTACGTTTTTGTAATGTTTATGCGTAGGCTGTGAGTGTTGAGTTTGTTGTGTTTGTGTTCTGATGGTTGTGCATGTTGAGTCTGTTGTGTTTGTATGGGCGTTTTCTCTCCAACTTCTTCTTAATGACTTTGGGACGGACCGAGTGCTGAGTGTAATGCTACCTCTCAACGTCCAATGGCAGGGTTTCCACCAGTTGTACACGGTATTCGTCTTAGTATCAACGCCCGATCGCATCGGGCGGGATTTGAACCCGAGACCTCCTGTTTGACAGGCGGACGTTCTACCACAGAACCACCGACACTTGTTACGCCTTATTGAAAATTAGACCTTCAGCTTTATTGGAAGCGTATTTAATAGAGTACGAAATTTTGGTTTAATTGAAATAGAATTGAAATTGAAATTATTGAATCGAAGAAATTCTAATTTAGCGTTTCTCTATTGATTAAAAACAAATGCGCCACCCAGGTTTCGAACCCAGACCCTTCGGCTTGGCAGTCGAGCGCTCTACCACAGAACCACCGATAGCTGCTTAGGTTCACTGAAATTAAGACTCGCCTCGTAAGTATAATAGGTAATAAAGTCTTTTTTTATTAATGAATTTATGAAGGCCTAATCTGGTTTTTTTACGAATGAAATTTTAAAGGTTAAATCTTGTTTTAGTTTTTTTGTTATTTATTTACGGGTATTCTTAACGACCTATATATAGTTGTGTTAATTCAAAGGCGATAATTTACCGTTTATTGCTTTAAGAGCTGGCGGTTAGTCAAGTGGCTCTCTGTGCTTTGTTGATGGTAAGGTTTTTGCTTCTTGTAAATATATTTGGTCTGGATATTTGAATATCTACGATTTCTAACGCAGTCAATGATTTCCTGGGTAAGCGAGTCATTATATGATATTGGAAATTGGACGGCATGGGTCTTTTTCATGCGGTATGTGTCACAACGTCAACTGGAAGTCTACGAGTGTTGAAATAAAATGAGCGTTAAGAATCAACAATTAAAAACATTTTTTGATATACTTTCAGTCATTTACTTCTGTTCTTAGTAACAGTCGTATCTTATATATATAAATTCCTTGGTTTGAGTCATTCGCATAAAGTATGCCCCGTTTCCTTTAAACTAGCCAAAACTAACCCCCGTAGCACTGTATTTTTATAGTTGACCCCGTACATTGTAAAATCATGCCTACTTTGGCTTTATTTCTTCATAGTGTGTAACTGGCGTTTTTTTCCTAAGAAAACGTTCTGGAAAGTTTTGGGTTTTTATTTTTGCTCTCTCTCTGCGTGAAGCGAAGCCCTGAAGACTTCTTAGTTCTTTGCCCCCCTTACTTGTATTTTCGGCAGTTCCAATTTTAACCTTTCGACGGACAACACGGACTCTCCGACTCGTCTTAAACTGCCCACTTCTTAACAGTCGCGCCATTTTTGTATCTTTAACAATTTTACCATTTTTCTAATTAAAATTTAAGTTGTTATTATTTCAGTTGAGCGTCATTATTCTTTTAACGCGTAACCACGTACTACCAAACCATTACCTTTAGATTTTCAGTAAAAATATTCAGTAAATCACCTAGTGTTATCACATCATTTGGTGCCGAAACCCGGGAAAAGTACTGGCAAGGGCGTTGTATTCATCAACTGCGTAATCACCTTTGGAATTAATTTTGGAACTCGTAACTATGGCGGACGAACTCACGCGTGTAAAAGCTAAGCGCACTAGTACCAAGCAAACTACGACGCGCACGAAAAACCTATTGGACGCGGAACTCGCGAAAGAGCGTCCGGACGATGCCACATTAGAAGGCTACTTAACCGTGATCATCGCCAAAGAAGAACTACTTCGCGATCTGGATGCCAAGATCGAAAGATTAATCTACGACGGCCCTGAACTCGAGAGGGAACTCAACGTCGCGCAGGAATATATGGACGACCTCACGATATCTCGCGTACGCGCTACGCGTTATTTGGAAACATCTATTCCCGGTTTCCGTTTGAATATTCATCGTATACCATCGGAGAGCGAAACCACCATACTTGCACCGCCAAGTACCGTCAAGCTGCCGAAACTAGAAATACGTCGATTCAACGGAAAGTACAGCGAATGGCAAACCTTTTGGAAAAACTACCAGGCTCAAATCCACAGCGGAAACTTCAAGAAATCTGTTAAGTACAGCTATTTACTTTCGTATTTAGAAGGTGATGCCCTGGCATGTATAGCGGGTTTGTCTCAAACTGACGCTAATGATGACAAGGCCATCGAACTGTTGCATGGCCGCTTTGGCAATAAAGTATCAATTATTGGAGCGCCTATGGAAGCACTCAGAAACTTAATTCCCGTACGCTCGTCAAACGACGTAATCGCCTTAAGAAAACTGCATGATACCTGCCGGGTGCAAATTCGAAGCCTCGAATCCCTCGGAGCGATAGATGTTACGCGAGGAAACGTAATTTGCCCTTTAATCACGAGGCGTCTTCCAGAGGATATAACTCTCGCGTTTAGCAGAGTGCACTTTTCGGCGACTCATTTGAATGTCGAAGATTTGATGTCATTCTTAGAAAAGGAAATTAGCAGTAGGGAGCGAGCCCAAGTTTTATGCGGATCCCGAGAAGCGGAACGAAAACCTACCCAGTCCAGCTATTCACGTTCTCACACCCAGCCTGAGAAGCGCGGTACCTCACGCCTTCCTAGCGCAGGCGCCTTAACGACTAACTTGGTATCGCTTCCCTGTTTATTCTGCGATCAAAGTGACCATTTAACCTCCAATTACGCAAGAACCACATTAGAAGAGAAGAAAAATGTGCTAGTTAAAAAGCGACGCTGTTTTCTATGTTTGCGAGAAAAACATCAGATGAGGGACTGTAGAGCTCGAGTACGTAATTGCAAGAAATGCGAGAGACGACACCATTATACTATTTGCGACCAAGATATCAAGAGCGGCGAGCAAATACACGCCTCCGAGCCTACGAGTGCGACTCCACAGGTGTGCCAACTGGCGGCCGGATTCAAGACCGCCGAGTGCTCCACGATTCTCCTTCAAACCGCCCTTGCGAAAGCTAAGGCGCCCTCTAGTGGAAAAGAAATTAAAGTTCGCTGCCTTCTCGATAACGGCAGCCACGCAACCTTCATAAAAGAAAATATATCGAGAGAACTGGGCCTCGAAGTTATCGAAGAGGAGGCTTTAGAAGTCCATAGCTTTGGAAGTTCTAAACCCGTTCGCACCGTGAAAAGAAAAGTTCAACTGGAGTTAAGAAGTTGCCACGATCCTAGAAAACGAATCCCTGGGACCGAACTAGAAGATAAATGCCGTGAAAAGGGATTGGTCTTGGCTGACACCATCTCGTCTAGCAAATCAAGAGCTGATCCACGATCCGTAGAAGTCTTAATCGGAAACAATTACATCTGGCAGATAACGGAGGGCACAAAAATTGAACGGTTTGGTACAGCTCTCGTTGCTCTCGAAACCCTATTTGGCTGGACTCTTCAAGGCCCGACTACAATGGGGACCTCCGTCATCGGTGTCAACACTATCGCCATTATGAGAGTTTCAGTCACTCCCACGGAAGATGAAAACATTTCTAATCAACTCGAGAAATTTTGGAGCCTCGAAGCTTTTGGAGTCCATGATAAAGACGACAATTCTCTTTCAGGAAGTCAAGTCTTAGAAAAATTTCAGGAAACTACCACATACCAAAACAACCGCTATAAAGTCGCCTTGCCTTGGAAAAGTAATGTCGATGATCTTGGAGACAATTACGCAATAGCTGCCAAACGTACCGCTAACCTCGTACAGAAACTGAGAAGAGATACTGTTCAGCTTCTGGAATATAATGACATTATCAAGCAACAATTGGAAGACGGTATCGTGGAACTCGTGAAGACAGACTACAAAACCAAGCCTTTAGGTCCAGTATTTTACTTACCACACAGTCCGGTAATTAGACAATCGAGTCAAACCACAAGAATTCGCATTGTCCATGACGGCTCTTCTCATTCACCGGAACACGCCTCTCTAAATGACTGCGTAGAAGATGGACCCCAGATGAATCCGCATCTCTACGACGTCACACTACGATTTCGGGAAAATCTCGTCGCATTCTCTGGAGATATCACCAAGGCATTTCTACAAATAGAAGTCCGCGAAGAAGACCGGGACGCTCTAAGATTCTTATGGGTCGATGTCAACAACCCAAAGGAAGGATCTACCTTTCTAGTATATCGCATCACTCGAGTACCATTCGGGGTGACGTCAAGTCCGTTTCTCCTGGCAGCCACTGTTCGTCTACACGCAAAGAAATACATCGACAGCAAACCTAAAGCAAGCGCTCTTCTCGACAAGTCGCTCTACGTGGATGATTTGATTTCTGGCGCCCATAACGACGAAAACGCATTTCAATTAATACAAGACTGTGATGAAATATTGAAGGCAGCCAGCATGCAGCTTAAAAAATGGCAGAGTAACTCACCGAAGTTACGAAGTCTATTAAATAAAGATCATCCTGAAGTAACCAACAGTCAAGAGCTTACATCATTCTCGCCATCTAAAGTCTTGGGACTTTCCTGGGATAGTTTCAACGACGTACTCATATTTGACGTAGAGAACCTGATGACTTATATCAAGAACAGAGGGAGTACCAAGCGTTGGGTACTGAAGTCGGTCGCTCGGGTCTTTGATCCTCTTGGACTAATCACACCTTTCACTGTACGTGCGAAATTAATTTTCAGACAACTCTGGAAAACCGAAAAGAAAGAAGCCCTGTCATGGGACGAAGAATTACCACCGAATCTAAAAGAGACGTTTGATGACTGGTGCGGCGAGCTCAAAGAACTTTGTAACGTGAAAGTCCCACGATTTTACTACCTTGATAATCAAGATGTCAACCCCTCAAGCGTAGAGCTTCACTGCTTTACAGACGCCAGTCCCAAAGCATTCGCCGCAGTAGTTTATCTTCGTTACCAAACAGGGGAGGGAGAATACGGAGTGTCGCTGGTCACATCTAAATCCAGAGTATCACCAGCCAAGAAGGTCATGTCAATTCCACGCTTGGAACTTATGGGCGCGCTCCTAGGAGCTAAATTAACAAACCACGTCATGAACACCTTGGATGTCAAGCCAGCCAGCGTCTACATGTGGATCGATTCTCGTATTGCCTTGGGTTGGATTCAAGGTTCCCCAACGAGGTGGCTAACGTTCGTAGCCAATAGAGTCAAAGATATACAGAGTATTAGCGACCCGATGAATTGGCGTCATTGTAAGGGCTCCGAGAACCCGGCTGACCTTCCAACGCGTGGCAGCAGCTTAAGCAAGCTAATCACTGATCCACTTTGGTGGCAAGGACCGCAGTTTCTTAAGGAACCATTAGAGCTTAGCACAACACCCATGATTAAAGACGATGACCTTTCGGAAGTCAAGAATGAAATGCGCAAAACAGAGAAATCTGTCACCGTTGCGATCGCCGCAAAATCTGAAGAACGTCTCATAAACATTGAACTTTTCAGCTCGCTGAAGAAACTTTACCGCGTAGTCGCGCGCGTACTACGTATTGCAAACAATCTCAAGAGGAATTCCGTAAAACGTACCGGAGAGCTAAGCGCTGAAGAAATTAAACTAGCGGAAATCTATATGGTTCGAAATACGCAAGAAGATCAATTTCCAGATGAAATTCGCCAATTAAAAGCCGAGAAGACGGTACCAACGGCATCGAAAATTCGTCTGATAAACCCTCGACTAGATGAAAATGGACTTCTTTGTCTCGGAGGACGCCTTAAAGGTAGCAATCTCTCGTACCAAGAGCGACATCCCTGGATTTTGATGCCAAACCACCATTTCTCTGAACTTATCATTCGAGACGCGCATGAACAAGTCATGCACGGAGGAGTCGTCATTACCACGGTCGCGATCCGAACCAAATTTTGGCTGACCCAAGCGCGTCGGTTTACCAAATCTGTTCTCGGGAAATGCTCCATTTGCAACTATTTTCGCGCTTCTAAGTCGGACGCAATCATGGCCCCCTTACCAGAATTTCGTACTACTCAAGCTCGTCCATTTGAAATCTGCGGAATTGATTTCTTAGGCCCATTATTTGATCGCGACGGAAGTAAATGCTACGTAGCATTATTTACCTGTGCCGTGACTCGGGCGGTTCACTTAGAACTCGTGACCAACCTATCAACTTACACGTTCCTCCTCGCCTTCAGGAGATTCTTGTCGCGTCGCGGTATGGTAAAACATGTTATGACGGATAACGCGAAGACTTTCAAACGCGCCAAGAGTGATTTACAAGAACTGTGGGGCTGTATCACGAATCCAGAAATCGCGCGGTACTTCGCGAATAACCAGATCAAATGGACATTTATCGCTGAAAGAGCCGCCTGGTGGGGCGGGTTCTGGGAGCGATTAGTGGCTTCGGTAAAGAACGCGATGCGTCGAGTCCTTGGACATTCTAAATTGACCTACGAGGAGCTAGAAACTACGTTGTCAGAAGCAGAGGCCGCCATCAACTCGCGACCCATCACTTTCGTTTCCGATGACGCCGATGAGCCCGCACCACTCACACCTTCGCATTTTTTGATAAACGACAACATGAATGGCCTGCCGCCAACCACCTTCCCTAAGGACGTCGCAGCATCCAGTACGGGTGACAAACTACGACAAAGACGAAGACATCATCACGCCGTGACCAACAGTCTCTGGCGTCGCTGGAAGACTGAATACCTTTTGCAATTAAGGTCTGCACACTTTCGCACCAATAACAAGCCAACGGAACCATTGCAGAAGGGTGATTTGGTCATCATTGAAGAGCCGAAGCTACCTAGACTCTGCTGGAAGATGGGTATTATAAATGAAACTTTTGTCGGTCGCGATGGACATATTCGTGCGTGCTTGGTTAAGTTAGCTAATGGGACTGCACTTCGACGACCCATTCAGCTGTTATATCGCTTAGAAGCAAATAACTCTTAATTGCATTGGCCTGCTGCCCAATCGGGCGGAGTCTGTTGAAGAATCAACAATTAAAAACATTTTTTGATATACTTTCAGTCATTTACTTCTGTTCTTAGTAACAGTCGTATCTTATATATATAAATTCCTTGGTTTGAGTCATTCGCATAAAGTATGCCCCGTTTCCTTTAAACTAGCCAAAACTAACCCCCGTAGCACTGTATTTTTATAGTTGACCCCGTACATTGTAAAATCATGCCTACTTTGGCTTTATTTCTTCATAGTGTGTAACTGGCGTTTTTTTCCTAAGAAAACGTTCTGGAAAGTTTTGGGTTTTTATTTTTGCTCTCTCTCTGCGTGAAGCGAAGCCCTGAAGACTTCTTAGTTCTTTGCCCCCCTTACTTGTATTTTCGGCAGTTCCAATTTTAACCTTTCGACGGACAACACGGACTCTCCGACTCGTCTTAAACTGCCCACTTCTCAACAGTCGCGCCATTTTTGTATCTTTAATAATTTTACCATTTTTCTAATTAAAATTTAAGTTGTTATTATTTCAGTTGAGCGTCATTATTCTTTTAACGCGTAACCACGTACTACCAAACCATTACCTTTAGATTTTCAGTAAAAATATTCAGTAAATCACCTAGTGTTATCACATGCGGCAAGTATTTCGTAAGCGAGAAAAATACAAATACCATCTGTAGATGTTTATTTCATTAAAATTTGCTTAGTATTATATTCAACTGATAAACATGTACTGTAAAAAGGGTTAAATTCAATTGTGCATTGTTTTAGTGAGTCTAACTCGCTGTTGTAACTACTTAATTTATAATATTCTGAATAAATTAAACTCGATTGTTTCGTCTCAATTATTTAAATTAAAATTAAAATTTTATACCGGGCAGGGTTTGAACCGAGAATACGTTTTTCGTAAATAACTCTGAATTGCGGAGATATCTTTGGGAGTCGTGTCGAGAAATTAATACCACTAGGGACTATACTTCCGAGGAGAGGTATATTTTGGCTTGCCAACTTGTTAAATACACATTATAAGCTATTAAAATTTTAGACGATAATGAATATTAGTATATAACTATATTACAATTTATCTGACTGCATGAACCCTAAAAAACTACAACTTTAACAGACCCGACCTAACTCCGCTGAACTTTTTCTTGTGGGGATTGATGAAGGATCTGGTATACGCCACGTCAGTAGATTCTGACATTGATTTGGTGGCAAGAATCCAAGCCGCTACCGAACAGATTCGGAACACGGTGCATGGGAGTATTTCAACATTTACGCGATTCCATCCTACGACGCCTCGTTCGACGCTGTCGTCTTTGTGTAAGAGTTGAAGGAAGAAACTTTGAACATCTATTGTAACTGGTTAAAAAGCACATTTTCCTACTTTGTTCTTCTGTGTTTAATTAAATTCATTGCACATTTCTTTTTTAACTCATTTGTTTTTGATATTTATACTAATTCCTGCGCATTTGCAAATTCATCGTACCCCTGAAATCGTATTTCCCTGCCGGACGGGCTAGTAGTTGGCCCCACCGGCTATGCAATCGTGTTGGCCCCATTTCCCATTAATGCCAAATTCTTCCTCTTTGGCCCCCAATTTGAGTTAGCCACCTGGGCCAGTCCGGGCCTGCCCTGCTGCTTGGTTTTGGGTTTGTTGCAGCCTACTGGTTATTGTTTGATATTATTGCTAGCCAGTACTTGCGGGATGGTGTCGCGTTTTTCTATTTGGGCCGTGACCAATTCCCCTTTTATGTTGCGCAAGTACATATGGCTGAGGAGGAACCCAGCTCGCACCAACCACCGGGAGGGAAGGATTCACCATTTCGTGTGATGACCTTTCCATACTTCGATGGCTTTAATGTACCGAAAGACGAAATTCAAATTAATATTCAAAAATTGCCATTATCATAAAGCTTATAATCTTGCTTTTTAAGGAAAAAATGACATTCTGAGAAATATACCTAGCGAGGTTGCTTTTAAGATTTTTAAAAACATTCTTAAAAATTTTATAACTTGATAATAAAACGCACGTACGATGATACATATTTAGTGTGTTTCGATGTTACTTATTGGAATTAGCATATGTAACATAATTACTCATAAGTATGCCACTGTACCTTTATTCCATTCGAAGATATTCACTAACGGTTTGTTTCACCACGAACCAGTAAAAAGGTGGACTACGTTAGATTTTAACCTTTTTATTAATCCTAGTAATTTTGGGAGTCACACTATTGGCTAGGATCATTTATTTAAGCCAATGGAAAACCTCTAAATTGGGAAGGAATTTTTTGCGTCGGAATTTTAGTCAGCCCAATGTAGCTTTATTGAAATTTATAAACTCGCTCGGTTTGTGCGGATGAAGTTAAATTATGAGTAATTTAGAAAAATAAAAGGTTGGGGAAAATAACCAATAAGTGATCGTTTTCCGAAAAGGGAACAAGTCTTCGAAGTGGGATATTTCACCAACCAGCGTTATTAAAACCCATATCAAGCCCAGAAGAGTTAGGCCTAGGCTCAAAAGAATCTGCACAGACTCCAATCTTGTAGATGTGCCAGAAAAGACTTCCTTAGTTTTTCATTAATTATGGTTTAAAAAGTGCTTTTAAAATGTCCGTTTCTACCAATATGACTAGTTCTAAAGTGAATCGTTTGAAAGGCATTCTTTCCACCTCTTGTGATAATTTTAAGAATCTATTGTTTTTTCATTAACGTAACCTATCGTACCTAGGCTTAGTATCATTTGAAGTCAGGTTGAATAATTTTTATATCTTTGGCTACAGCTTGGAATTTTGTTTGAATTTTTGAGATATAATTTTAAATTAAGTCGAAGTACTTGATTGATAAGTATCACAGTCAAGACTGGGTTTCTCATTAACTTCTGTTAACAAACGTAAACCAAAATGGTCTAGATGTTTGAGCCTTTGTGGTTTTAAAATACCTTCCTCTTTTTGGGTTAATTCTTCACTTGCTAAATTTATTTTAGATAAACTAAAACTAATTTAACGCACAACTTTAGCGTTTTTTTTATCCATAATTGCTCTTATCAAAATATTTATGGACGCGAAATTTTAGGTAGACGATGGTACCTGGTGCAGGCCCGTACACAGCCGCCAAAACTCGGGGGTGCTCAAATTCTTTTAGGGGGTGCCAATGCCTTGAGTAATTTTTATCTCCCCACCTATGAAATTAGTAAATTGGGGATGCTCAAGTACTCATTTGGGGGCGCTGAGCATCCCCTGGCGCCCCCCATGTACGGGCCTGACCTGGTGGCGCCACTGTGGGTAGGGTTAGAAGCTTTTTGAACTTGATGGCTCCACTATCATAGGAGATCTAAATTCATGGTTGAATTTGAATAAAGTCATGCTGCAATGATAAAGCCGACAGTTGCTTTAAAATATCATAATTTTTCTTTAGCCAAAGTGAGACCACGTATGATAGTTGGTCGTAGACAACTAAGTTAATTTAATTTTGAACGTATATTTCGTAAACTGCAGAAAATGAAGTGGTCTATGTAACAATATGTCGAAATTGCTTTTAGCTCTTTTTCAAATTTTGAATGTCCTCCGTGTGTCCATTTAAATAAATAAAGGTAAAGAGCATCAATTGATTTACAAAAGCATTCTGCGCTATGGAATTGAATTTGTCTGAATATTAATAGAAATAATATGAGTCAGATTTACAGATACCAAAAGCTTTAATACATTTAAAATTTGAAAGAAATTTTTTTTTAACATTAACAAGGTTTCAGTTTGGGTCTCTGGAGTTTCGATATGAAAATAAACTTTGGGTAATTTTAGTAAATTAACACTATTCATTATGATCTTTGAACTAAACTTCTTAAAGTCACAGTTTTAGTTTGAAATTTGGGGCTTCGGAGGAACCTAGCGATTGTTTTATTGATTTTGAGTTCGAACTTCATTGTTGTTGAATATTAAGTAATTTCTATTTCGTCAGTGAGTTACATAACATGGCGATTTCTGATGGTTAAAGATTGTCAAATAGGTGTCTCATAATATTTCATCTGTTTTTGAATAATTTCGTTCCTTGTGCAAGTACACCCAAAAATTCTGAAAATTTTGGACCTTTGATTTCGAGGTTTTCATTCGCGAAATCAGAATTTCAAACCCTTGTTTTAAACACCAATTGATTTATGTAGACGTAACGTTTCTTTCCATCTCAACTTAGCCCTTGTTACCGAAGCTAATTTTTCGAAACATAAACTACCTTCTTTTTGATAATATTATGTCCTAGCTATAGTTCTCCGCATCTGTTATCCATTATCTTATTCTATTAAAATTTTTGGTTTAACTCAAACAGATAAAATTGAATCCTTGAACCCTTTTTAGGTCAACAACAAACAAATTCCTTAAATGATTAAGATAAATGCTTATTGAGCTATATTTTTAAGAGATAGGAGATACGACGGGTTTATCAAGAGATACGTCTTTTACTTTTATACTTTTCATCCAAATACTTAACACTAAACTATATTTTGATATTAGTGAGGCAAATTCCAAATAGCCCAATAAACTCATTTTTATTACACTAATGATCTAAATTAATATCGATTATTGTCGGTACTACTGACATTTCTAAGCGGCCAAAGAGGACTACAAAAATGTAACAAAGAAATAGATTATAAATTGCATTTTAGGATTGGTTGACGATAGAGTGATATGTTGACAAAAATTGAATTCCTTACACCCAACGATTAGAAGGAATTTTGAAGAAATAATCACATAAAATATTATAATTCAGGTATCGCCAAGTTCTATCAATAAATTTTCTCTTACATATAAAACCTTTTTAAATCAATGAATTTTTCGTAAGCCATCGCCAACATCATAAGTCCCTGGGGTGCTCTCACTTCAATAGGAGAATGTACCTTCGCATCAAAAGCACACTAACTATCGTTATTTTTGTTGTCTCTATGTTTAATGTTTCCTAAACTCTATATTTATGGGTCAAATGTGCCATGTGTCGCCAATGGGACCTAATGTTCACGTTTTATCTTCCTTTTTTCAGTCAAATGTAAGTGTTAAATATAACAGTTCAAAACGTAATATATTCGGTATAAATAGTACGGTTATATATTCTAATCCTATCTTTTTTGAAAATGGTGGCGTGAAATAATGTTTTAGAATTTTTTACAGATAATATATAACGTTAAATTGAAGGTCTCTGAGTAGTAGTAAACTAAATATGAACATGTAAAAATCCAAGATGGCCGCCAAGATGGCCACCAAAACAACCCCCCACCCCCCAAAATATTTTCCAAAAATTTTTGTCCTTGGAAAAATCGAAAAACATATTTTCAATCTCAAATTTCACCTTGAAGATGATCTTTGACCTCGACGCCTGACACCTGTACACAACCACTAAGCCTCGGTCTATCACCCCAACAAGATTGGTCACGATCGGACAAGGTCGAACCGAGATATGGTTGGTAATATGTGACCCCACCAAAAACTTATGTTAAATTACTTTTGATATCGTTTTTTTCGTTTTTTCGTTTTTTCGATGTTTAAAATGCTAATTAGTTATTTTCGAGATGGGGAAACGAATTCGCGACCTTCGTTTTATACCCTTGGCAACTTTTGGCCCCACCCAAAATACTTTAAATAATTAAACTAATATAAATAAGTTTTCATTTTTCGCAAATATTTTATTATTTTAAAAACAATGCTAGTTTAAGTAATCAAAAAAACACAATTAGTTATTGTAATATTTAATAACTATGATATTTCAATATATTTTTTAAACACTTAACAACATATGAAACACTACCAATAAAACTAAAAGCTAACAAATTAAATTAATAATAAAGAATTAAAGAAGGTTGTATAAATAATTTGAAGGCTGAAAAATATAAAAACACAATGTTAAAAATATTTTAAACGTATAATAAAAATAATTATAATTACATCAATTCGTAGAAGGTATTTTTCCTCTTCGGTACAAAACGAGATGTCGGGTTGGAAATTCAGGCTAGAATTTATAAATATAAATAAATTAACCTATTAAAAACGAATATATCTAAAAAATATTTACCACAAGAATTCTTTTTGTTGCTCTAACATCGCACGAATAAAAACACTGGTTTTGGTCTTAATCGCTTCGGAAGTATATAGTTCGAGAATGTCTGAATTAAAACAGATCGAATGTTGTACAATGCCAACATGATGAATTTGATCTAACATATGAAGTTCAGACTTTAAATTCTTGTGATTCCATCGCGAAATTTGACGAGTATTACAAAGAATAAACATTCTTACTACTCGAAAAGAGAGAATTTTTAAAGATCGCGGCAAAGAAAGTACAGGCTTTAGATGTAATTCACCAGACATCTTGAGTCTAGATTTCTCCTGGTAAAATCCTTTACATTGAGATTTTATAGTTTAAGCCCGACCTTTATTTTTAAAATTTATAAATATTGTCTTTGGGAATAATTATTAATTTTTAATACAACTAAGGTTAACTAATTATTCCTATCCTTCTTAAACATGTTTTTATAAATTAATAAAAACAATTATATTCAATTTTTAAAAAACAACCTAGTACAAAATGTACTTATACAATTTTCAGTTAATATACTAATCAATTACCAAAAAAAACATAAAACATTAAAGTTTAACCGATATTAGTTTAAAAAAAGTACATAGAGTACATGAAAAAAATCAGAAAGAATAATAAATAATCAATGGTTCGTTTGATATAGGCGATAGATTGTATCCCAGATGAACTTTGTTGAAATCGGTTTTAAACAAGAAATTTCCAAGAAATGTTTTAAATAATCATTATAATAATAATAATAATAATAATAAATATAAAAAAACTAATATTAATAAAAAAACAAAAAAGATATTTATATCAGACAATTAATTTAACCAAAAAATTTGATACCTGACAAAAAAGATAAGAATATCATTTCTTGAAAACTTATTGGATAAAAAAGATGAAAACAAAGAATGTTTGCTATAGAAAAGAAATGTTAATAATCTCAGGTAGACTTTTAAGATTGCGGTTAGGCTCAAGGGTATATAGCGCAAGAGATGAAAACAAAAAAGATAGCGCAAGAGATGAAGAAACAAAAAGATAAGAATAATAAAATTTCTTGAAAATGCGTTGGATAAAAAAGATGAAAACAAAGGATTTTTAATATATAGAAAAAGAACTTTACACCAATCCCATCATTAAATTAATAAAGCTAGTTAAAAAAGAAAAAGTAGATTATGAAATATTAAAAACAACCTCCACCGCCTGAATTAAATTAATAAAGCTAGTTGATTTGGAAAACATATTTAAAAAACACTTAAACTTTTTAAAATAAGAACATTTAAAATAAAAAATATAAAACATTTTTCAAAAATTAAAATCTTTCACCAAAATAAACAAATAAAAAAATAAAAACACAAAAAGTCTTTAAATAAAAAATTAAAATTTTATAAGGTTTGAGTCCTATTTCAAAAAATAAATAGTTTTAGTTTTTTAAAAAAATAAATAAATTATTGTAATTACCTTGAGTCGCAGTTGGAAAAGTTGCCGACGATCGTTTAAATTTTGATTTGGTCGAGATAATTTGCAACTAAATAAAAATATTTATTTTAATTATTGTAATTATTTTTTTAAATTAGTATTCCTTACTCTAAAGTTGTAACTATTTTAACTTCTTGTCGATCCAAATCATTAATAAAAAATAGAACGATCATGCCTAATTCTAAACGGATGTTATATCGTGTTAGGCGAAAGTCAGTTGTAATTGATAAATGTTTTTTTCGAAAAAAGGAAACTTGTTGTAATTGAAAGAGTAACAAAAGGTCACGTTGAAGGCTCCTACGATTTTTGTGTTGACGGAACCATGGGATCTTATTAAAATTTTTATATAGGCGCATATGTTTTCCAATTAGGCGTAAAATTTCGTAAGAAAACCAGCCTTCAAGAGAGGATTGAGTGTGGAACAATAAGCCGTCAAACTCAAAAGCCTCGTGGGGACAGACAAAATTAACAGAATGAACGTCAAATAGACAAGAATTGTTATTGATTCTTCTAGAAAAAACCGAAGCGAAAACAGCTGGCGATAATTTGAAATAATTTTTTATAAAGGGACAGGCAAAAACAATTTTTTTAAAGGGTTCTATTAATGCTTTACACTCAAGAAAGACAGTTCTCATACAGTAATTTTCAACTCTAATTGAAATATCGTTAATTTTAAAAAGGTTATAATTCCTAACTTTACGTAAAGCTAAATATTTTAGTGAAAAAGGGTTAATAGCGAGAGGATGAGAAATCTTACCAGAAACAGTCAAAACTTCGCGAGAGCCCATGGTTTATAAAAGGAATACGTTGAAAATCATGCTTTTATAAGAAAAAATTTCAGAATATTTAATTTTTACATCCTGATTTTAACCTGTTTTAAAATCAAGTCAAAAGACAATTTTTTATCAAATACACCCTGCAGAAATATAATTTTATCCCTTCGTTTAAATTTTATACCTCGCAGAAATATATTTCTTCCCATAGAATTTTAAAACATCTAACCCTGTAATTACCAAAATTCTTACATCTATAATCGATTTTTAAAGCAAAAAAATATTAAAACTCTTAGGGCGTTGTCTTTTTTGTCACGAAATTAAATATAAAGTCCTTCAAAAAAATAATTAATAATTTTATATTTTTATACATGTCTACATATTTAAATTGTTATTCACAAACAATTTTAAATACCGTTTACATACTGATAAATTATAACTAGTTCTATCCTTGTAGTATTAATCACTTTAATATTCAAGGTTTTATATTTTGAAAAAAATTAATGAAAAATACATTTGGTATAGAAGGGCAAAATTTTTCTATTGAATCATAACAGGTTAAAATGGCTTCCACAAGTAATAGTCAAATCTCCGCGAGTCAGGTAGTTTCAGTTTTTGATAGGCCCGAACAGGAGATGTTATTAGAGTCGGACGAATCAGATGGGGACTATATTCAAGAGGTTCGTCGCATGTCAAACATCGAAGAAGTTGGAATCGAACAATCAGTGAAAGTCAAGAAAGGTGGAGTGTCTTACGAAACTAAAACTCCGAGAAAAAAAGCGAGCGACAAGGGGGTATATCTAGATATCCAGATATATTCATATAAAAACATCAAACATCTTCCCCAAGATGAGATATGGAAGGGTGATTATAAAAGGGTGAAATTCTTAGCTAACACCCTGTCCATGGATGTTATTCGAATCATAAACTCAACAAACAGGCTGAAAAAATTAATTGAGCAGACGGAAGGAAAAATTGTTGTTCCACCCACGAAGGCAAGTTAAACTCATTAATTAATTATTCGTAATAGTAATTAGAATAACATTTTAGACCTGGAAACGAAATTAGAACATGGATGACTCCAGTGATTACGATTCGGACTCTCAATTAGACTTTTCATCGTTAAACAGTTTTAATTATAAAAAGTTTTATAAAATTAAAAAATTAAGCCCTAGAAATTCAAAAAAGTGGAAATGTAAACAATTGGATATTGACCTAGATCTTATAGACTTAAACGAAATCCCCACACATTTATTTTTTACAGTATTTGAAAAGATTTTGTCCAAAATTATCAAATACGTAAGACAACAAGCACCCGGTTTCGATTTCCTCAGATTTGCAATTCAATCGGAAAATTTAGAACATCCAATTAACATTAAATTTATTAAAATTGATAAGTTAACTGTTTCTCGAATATTTAACCATATAGCTCGCGTTGCTCAATCGAAAAAAGATTTCTTACTAGATGGAGAAATTAAATTCAGTATAATTCTATTGAAATCCCCACAGAAAATGGGAAAAAGTTTTAGCTCTAAAAAATAGAGATATTATCGATCTTGATGCTTTTTTGAAAACTAAAACCAATTTTTACTATATCAACAATATCGATAATTTATGCGTAGCAAGAGCCCTTACAGTCGGAATAAAGCTTTGTGAAATTGCCGAGTACAAAAAGAAAAAACTTTCGTTAACAACCGTTCTTAAAGAATATAGAGCCTTAACATTCTTTCGTAGTAAATTACAAACTAAAGCCGCTAAAAAATTGCACTATGATGTAGGAATTGCTCAAGGGGCTGTAGAAATTGGTGATATAGCTAAATTTCAGACATTTTTAGCCCCAAAGTATCAGATAATAATATTTAACGCCACGGAAAATTTTCAAATTTATTTCAAGGGTTTTCCCCCTGCCGAAAATAAAATTCTACTTGTAAAAATTGGCACGCACGTTCATTTAGCTAAAAATCTACATTCCATTTGGGGCGGTGTAGCTTCGTGTTTAGATTGTGAAATTTTTTTTTATTCCACCACACATAGAAACAAACACCACTGTTTTTCTGCTTCAAATATGAAATGTAAAAGGTGTTTAGGTCGAGAATTTCACGAAATTTTAGAAATTCCTTTAACTCGTTGTAAACTTTGTAATAGATATTTAAAACAAGGGGAATGTTATAGTTTTCACCTTAAAAATGAAACTTGCAAGCTTTTCCACAGATGCGAAAAATGCTGTGTTCAATTTGAAACTTCAAAAACTCACAAATGTGAAACAGCTTGCAACTCTTGTAAAATCGATCATCCTCCAAACCAGCATTATGTTAAACAGTCGACATTTAAAAAAGAACCACGATCCTATATATATTTCGATATTGAAACTATAATCGAGAATAATGTGCATAAACCCATTCTCTTAGTGGCCCAAAGTGAAATTTTAAATCAGCCTGTGGAAACCACGGTTTTTGAAGGACGATATTGTGTAAACAACTTTTTCAATTTTTTGTTTCAACATGAAACTATTTTACTTACTGATGGGAAACGAAAGAGAAAAACTATTAGGCCAAAATTTACCAACCTCATCGTAATGGCCCATAATCTAAGATCTTTCGACGGAATGTTTATTATTTCTAAATTAATTAATCATGTCATTCCCGAGGTTATTTACGATGGAGCCAAGATACTTACTATTTATATTAAAGGGGTAGACATTCGTTTTGTAGATTCTTTGAATTATGTTAGTGCTCCTTTAAGACATTTTCCTAAAATGTTTTCTTTGCCTCAATCTAAAGGATATTTTCCCTATATTTTTTGGACGAAAGACACTTTGAACTATTCAGGTAAAATTCCGGACGAAAAATACTTTGAGCCCCATAAAATGAAAGAATTTGAATACCGAGAATTTAAAAATTGGTATTCACACAAACAGCTCGAACCGGTCTATTGTATTAAATCAGAATCCAGAGCGTATTGTCTTTTAGATTGTAATTTATTACGCTTAGCTATGCAGAAATTTCGCATCTTATATAAAGAACTAATTGAAATTGATATCAGTAATTATGGAGGTATTTCTCTTTCTGGGGCACTTAATAATGTATTTATCGACAAGTTTTTAGAACCATATACCTTATGTACTATTCCTGCTATCGGTTTGGCAAGTAGACAGAATCAAAGCGAGATTGCATTAAAATATTTATCTTGGTACGAGAAGGAAAATAATTTAATTTTGCAAACTGTCAGATCCGCGGCAGGGGAACAGGCTGTAGGTCCGTATTTTGTAGATGGCTACTGTGAAAATCCGGCCATAGTAATTGATGTAATGGGTGATTTCTGGCACGGTTGTCCAAAACATTTTTCTGGCTCGAGCTTTAATTCAATTGTCGGAAAAACATTCAAAGAAATTAGAGAAAGAGAATTAGATCGAAAAGAATTTATTGAACAAAATTTACCAAACCACACATATATTCAAATTTTTGAATGTGAAATATTAGAACTGTTGAGAAAAAATGCCGAGGCGAAAGTATTTTTTAATACAATTAAAATTATTCCTAAAATTAACCCTAGAGATTCGCTAGTAGGTGGCCGTGTAGAAACAATTAAGCTGTACCATGAAATTGAACCCTTACTTGGAGAACAAATCAGATATTTTGATTTTTGTAGTCTGTATGCCTATTGTTTACAAAAAATGGAGTACGGTTGTAAAAATGTTAAAGTTATCACACACAATTTTGATTATGCCCCAGACGCGTATTTTGGAATAATTAGTTGTCGAATCCTCCCCCCCAGAGACCTCTACTTACCCGTTCTTCCATACCGATTTAATAAAAAACTTTATTATCCTTTATGCAGAAGTTGTGTAATAAATAATGACGGAAAATGTACCCACAGTATTGACGAACGCGCTATAACGGTAGTCTTACCCTCGGTGGAAATCTACTACTCAATAAAAGAATGTAACTACAAACTGTTAGAAATTTTCGAAGTATACCATTACAATATTACAACCAATTTTTTCAAACCATATATAGACATTTTTTTTAAAGTTAAAAATTCAGGATTTCCACCCAATATTAAAACATATCAAGAGCAAAAAGAGTATTTAGACGCGATATACGAAGCTGATGGAGTAAGGTTAGAGCCTGAGGAAATTGTTGATAACCCATCCTTAAGAACTTCCGCGAAATTGGCGCAAAATTCGTTATATGGCAGAATGGCGTTAAGAATGGATAAATCATCAACTAAAATTATACATAGATACTCCCAATTAACCGAGATTATAGCAGACACATCGAATAAATTAACAGACTTTCATTTAATCAACAACGATGTTGTCATGGTAAGCTATAAAAAAAAAGTGAGCTAGCCCCAACATTTTCAAAAGGTAATGTTATTGTGGCTTCCTTTGTCACCAGTTACGGTCGTATTCATCTGCATAAGTTAATTAATAAGCTGGGAAAGCGTGTAATTTATTATGACACTGACGGAATAAAACTTACACATAAACCACACGAGTGGCTACCCCCCCTTGGTGGTAATTTAGGTGAACTTACGTGCGAGACTCCGAATTCATATATCACAAAATTCGTATCAACTGGACCAAAAAGCTACAGCTATAAACTTGAAAATAATCGGACAATTATAAAAATTAAAGGAATAACTCTTACCAGGGAAAATTCAGAAATCATACATTTCGACGCCTTCAAACAAATGATTTTTGTGCCAAATACCGAGTTTAAGGTGAAAATTCCCTTTAACGTAATAAAAGATAAGTACAAAATGCTTTTACGTGTTGGCAACTTAAGTAAAACTTTCAAAAAGACTTTGTAAACGTGTGCTACAAGATAATATTTCTAGTGTCCCCTATGGTTATTTAGAATGTGAAAATGATGAATTGTAAAATAAAGTTGTCTTTTAATTATAAATCTAAAAAACATGTAACATTTAACAACATAGTTATCGTAAATGAAATCTCTTCCGAAAATCGAGTAAATACTTTATTTTTAAATAACCTAAGATTTAAACTTTTAACTTCCAAAATTGAATTTTTACTAAAAAACGGGAATTAATAATTTTTTGGTGAAGGAGATGTTATGATTTTATTTTTTATTCAAAATGTTATTTTTGTATGTTATTTTGAAACTTTATATAACTGGTGAAGGGATAGTTTTGATAAGAAACATTAATCTTTAATAAAATAATTTTTTTAAATTTAAAAATGTGTGTTTATTTTTTCATATATTCTATAAAACAGTCAATTTACTAACAAAATACGTAGTATGTTGTCTTTGTTTAAACAGTAATGTCTTATATAAAATTTCTTTCACCGTTTCGAATGATGGTGTCAGGACCTACCATGTCGGGCAAGTCAGCATGGACGAACTCACTAATTAGATGGAGGAATGAATTAATTGATAAACCTCCAATTAAAATTATTTATTGTTATTCGGTTTGGCAATCAGGTTACCATGATTTATCTCAGTTTTTAACCGATATAGAGTTTATTCAAGGACTTCCTCCAATGGACAGCGAGTTCTGGGAATCAAATAGAAATTCTTTACTTATTATTGATGACTTAGCAGAAGAGCTTTACAAAAATGATCAAATTGCGAAATTGGTTACCGTAGACAGTCATCATTATGAAATTTCAGTCGTATTAATCTCACAAACCCTATTTCCTCGAGGCAAACAATCTCGTTTAATCTCTCTTAATATGTCATATCTAAATCTGTTTAAATCTCCTCGAGATCTAAGTCAAATTCAATATCTGGCCAATCAAATATCTCCAAATAATACAAAAATAATTAAAATGGCCTACGATATGGCTACTAGAGAACCTTACAATTCACTATTTATAGACACATCTGTCACTACTCCAGATAGCTTACGATTAAGATCGTACACATTTAATCAAATCGGACCACAAATGGTAGTTTTTTCCAATAATAAATAATTTACTATATTATTTTCAAGTTCATTAAAGAAAATGACACCAAAAAAGACAGTACGTAAAAAAACTACTCCTATTGCAAATCCCTCTGACAGGTTTAAAACACACTATCCATATTTAAATTTATTGTATAAATCTAAAGGAGGGATACGTAAAAATTTATTAGCTAACAGTTCTCCAAAGCAATTAAAAGCCTTACAGACCGTTTGCAAAAACTTGAAAGGGGGTGGAATTATATTATCTAAAGCCAAAAAAAAACAATTATCTAAATATAAAAAAACAATACGGTTCTTAGCCAGTCCGAAAATTTCGCAAAAAAAGAAGCGTGCTCTAATAATTCAGAAAGGTACGGGATTCTTCATACCGGCTTTATTAGGCTCTATTGTTCCTTTAATTGCCAATTTATTCAATAAAAGATAAAATGAAAAAAATGATTTTAGTTCCAGCTTCGAGTGTCGGACAAATATCTCAAGAAAATAAACAGCTTGTTTCTCCCCAGGAAACGTATTATAACTTATTAGATAATGAGTTGCAAAATATATTAACTTCTAATTTAAACAGCCGCTCTAAATTGCGAGAATTTCTAAAAATACTGAGCGAGGCCCGGGAAATGAGAAAAGCGATACCGGTACCTAAAGTTGAAATTACAAACTTTCAAGCCCCCGGACCTGTTGGATCATTAAATTCCCCGTTCGCCTCGCAAATTTATTCACCTTTCAAAACGCCCGAGGGAGTTAACGCTGGCGACGCTGCAGAGCTGCGTTTAAATACTATGACACGCAAAATGAAAGAATATCTCAGCGAGAGAGAAAACGAGCAGAGTAGAAAATTCCCGAGTCTCTTAAAAAATGTAGAATCTTGGAAGAGGAAAGCATCTACGCCGATTATTAAGCAACAAAAGACAATTACCGATGATAGAATGCATAAACGATTAAATCGAGAAAATGAAATATTTGAAGAATACTTAGAAAATACCGATATTGGAAGTCAATTAAGCAAGGAAGATGATTGGGATCGAGAGCTGTCTTTGGAGGAGGGTGCTGTCGGTGGTGTTTCAATATCGCCGCAAAAAAAATTAAAATTACCATCCCCCAAAAAATCGCCAAGGCCTAAAAGACAGACCCGCCCTCCTTCTCGTTGGCAAGAATAATAAAAATGTGTAAAAATAATTATGTGTGAAATAAATAAACATTTTTTTTATTTTAAACAAATTGATTTATTTCGTTTCCACTCTTTCATCAAATGAATACATATATTCAACAACGCTAAACTATCATTTCTTTTTAAATCGAAATTATACAATTCGTTAATTATTTTACTGTAAGAAATCCCCACACATCTCGAGGTTATAAAATAAATTACATGAGGTCCGCAGTTTTGGCTTTTATTTGATTGAAATTTATGAGTATTGAATTGAATACGCTTGCTATATTGCTCTAGCAAAAATCCATAGTCACGATGTGATCTTCCTAGAGAACAAAAAAAGTCCAGAGTGTCGCCCGATTTGTAAACAGCCGTCCAATGAGACCCTGGAAGCGTATCAGGATCGGTGTTGATTACGAAACAATATGATTTTTTTTAATTGGAACTTTTCGTAATCTATTAGCGGGAAACACTCCGATAAATTTATCTCTCGAGCGGGGGTCACACTTAAGTATAGATTGGATTTGATTAGTGTTCATCTTTCACGTCACTGTCAAAATGCATAATTTTTCATATTGATCTTTTGTTAAGTTGATTCCTCTGATAGATGGTTTCAAACTACCGTCTTCTTTTTTAAAATGTCGCACGTCGAAAGTTTCGTTACATTTTACAAGGTACGTGTGTCTTCCTAAATCGTAGGCTTTGTCGCAAACTCCAATATCTAAGCTGTATTCGGGACTTCTTTTTTTAAATTTCATCGCGGATGACACTATTGTGGCGCTCACGCCAAATATTACAATCGCGAGACCCAGGAGAATGTGTACTCTACCCATGGATAACAAAATGTTGAATAAAGACTTTAGCGCTCTACACTTGAATTTTAACTATTTCTTGAGCGTAAAAAGCTCCTTTAATTATATTGCCGGTCAAATCTTTCACAATATACATACAGGGATCTCTCGTAATTACTCTATGAATTTCAAATATTTCGGCTGTAAACGTTCCCTTGTATGCTTTATCAAATGTTGTTTTTGCAACGGCTAATCGAACTTTATCCCCAATTTTTAAATTTGCCTTTCCAATCATACTAAGATTGCCATAGTTTTTTTCCCAAATTGCCGATTCATTGTTTTTATTGACATCTTTAGGGGCGATTCCCGTTGTTGAATGTTTTTGAGCGTTATAAGATTTTGCAATTAATGGTAGTTTATTAAGATAGTGTAAATCGCCGGTCTTGGTAATTATTTTAAAAATTTTAGATTTTACCGTGCGAACAAATCTCTCAACCATAGAAGCCTTTTTCTCGGAGTACGTGAGGTAATGGTTTATGTTATAACGCTTTAAGAGAGCGCGAAATGGGGCGTTTCGAAATTCTGTCCCTACGTCGGTACATAAATTAAGGGGTACCCGTTTTTTGAAAATCTCTCTAAAGGCCTTCACAATCTCGCTCGAGGTTTTATTTTTAATTGGCAGAATAAAAGCGAATTTGCTTAATATATCCTGAACTAATAACGTATAGCGGTAATTTTTATTAAAAGTTTGTAAAATAGGGAGGTCTAATAAATCGGCCATAAATGTCTCGTCAATAGTTGTTACATATAATTTGTTACATTTAAAATTTAACCTCCTAGCTCTGTGTTGTGTGTAGGTTGGTTGTTTACTGAGAAAATTTTTAATTTCTTTTTCCGAAATTTTGGGAATTTTTTTTCTTAAAGTAACACTGTCAGAATAACTGTATGGGCTTTCAACATCGTTATAAACTTTACTTAATTGTTTGTCTGTTTTTGACAACACCATCTTTAAATGTGTGAATAGAAATAATAAAAACAGATTATAGTAAAAGTGTTTATTTTAATAAATTAAATCACATTTTAAGTTTGAAACATTTTGTACAATATCAAAATATAATTGACTTTCTACTATTAAGGGATCAAGACCAAATTCCTTTTGGAATCTTACAAGAATATGATCGTAGTTTAATTGGGGGATAGCTATTTATATCATATTTTCCACTCGGTCTTCAAAATTTGTGCTAAATCCTAGTTTACAAGAGACATCGTGAGCAATCGAAGATTTACAATGCGGATTCTCACAATTTTCGGTAATTTCAAACATTTTATCAGTGAGCTCATGTACAATTATGTCACGCATAATATTTTTTGCCGACAAAATTAAATTAATTTCCTGATCGATTGTATGTTTACAATGTTTTAATCTTTTCCACCCTGCTTGGTTGAGATTAAAACCATAATTTGTTGAATAAAAAAGATGATACAAATGATTTTTTCCTCTGGCGCAAGCTCGTACATCCACGAGTTTTTCCTTTTGTCCCTTGAAACAGTCGATTTTTATCTTTGAACCTTCAAGAGGAACCAGGTGTGAAAACTAGCAACTTGGTCTTCAAAAAAATCAGTTATTTCCTTTTCGAATGTGAATAGAGATTGCCAGGCTTCCAAATTCAGTTCAAATTCGGCGCAAGTGTCTAGTCGGTAAATTTTGATGGATGGATTTACATAACCTAGCACCGTTACTTCTTGTTTGGGTGAGAGACTGTGAGTTCCAGACATCTTTACCACTACGATTTCGCGAAACAACTAACCAATCTTTGCCCTCGTTGATTGATTTTATTCCGTAATATACGTAACTTGACGCTCTTGGTTAATGACAAATCGGTTTTCGTATTCTCCAATAATAATTATGTTTTGAATATTAGTTAAGGGGGAAGAAAACTTCATTACCATCCGTAAACTACCATTTCGTTGAATTGAGAGGTTGTTAGAGTTTGCCGAGGAATCGTAAGTTAAATCAAACGCGAATAATGTATTACCGTTTTTATAATTTTCGTAATCAATACAATTACCAGAGTTATTTCCGATTAAATCCATTGCCGAGAATAGTGAATAATACGACCTAGTGTAAAGGTTTTTATTAAAATCTGGAGTTAGAGCAGTTTCTGGTATATTCTGGTCGTCTAATGAAAGTTGTAAGAACGAGAGATTATTATAGTTAAATTGAAAGGGATTTTCTCTACTAGATCCATTGTAAGCTGAATTGTTTACCATTCCGATTATTACACGATTTGGAATTTTACCTAAAAAAATATTTGACTTCACGAAATCGCTCGCGCCTGCTGAAATTGTTAGAGTTTTAACAACAGTTTGTGTTAGATCGTACAAAGCCCTCTGTTTGTGCAATATCGCATTATGTGCCAGCTGGAGATCTGGATTTACGAGAATATGTTTAGCAGTAAGAACCGCTTCTTCGATAATCAATCTATATTTGATATTAACATCTTCTTGTGAAATAATTATAAATTCCTCGGAATTTTTCAAGAGTCGAATTCTTAAATTCACTTTGTTTAAAAGAAATTTGTCTATTTTACAAGAGTCTACATGAAGTCTACCCATATATTCACAAAGTTTCGATCCCGCAATATCTTTACTTCTTTTTAAAATTCCATTGTTTTTTTTTATCTTTATGAACATCGTTAAACGCTAGCGTTGGGTCGCAAAACCCGTCTTCGTAATAGCCCTCAGCGGTTTTGTAAGATTGTTTGGCTCCCTTATCAAAATTTAAAACTGTTGCTAAATATGCTAAATATGGGTAGCAGTTGTTGCTAGATTGTACTAAAGTCTCATTCATAAACACGTCTATTTGGCTAAAAATAGAATGCAATGGAAGATTACATAATGATACTTTTTTTTCGGCTGTTGGAATATCTATTAAAACACCGTTTTGTTCTTTTTTAACCCGAATTCGAATTTTAAGCATCAAGTTTGACATGTCAATATAATAATCCCCCCCGGGGATAGAAAAATCAATCTGTGTAGCATTAGATAAGGGAGCTATAGGGAAATAGTCTACAAATTTATTCCCCTCAATATTACCATTAATAAGGGGTTCGTTAAAAAGCTCTAACTCTGAACACATAGATTCAAATTGAGGCATAATGCTTTAGTCAAGAAAATCGGTTTTTGTTCTCTTGCGTTTTCTTTGCTTATTGCGTAATTTTGATTTGCGCTTCTTTACTCTTCGAGCTCCAGAGCCTTTCTGTGTATTTAATATGGTATCACCGAGACTATTTAAAAGATTTGTTCCAGCAATTTTACTATTTTTTTTTAACGACTCCTTAAAATTTTGACCCGCAACGACATCGTCCATTATCCTTTTCCCCATAACCAACCCTTGAATACCGAGTGATTTAGCTACGGGTCGAAAAAGAGGTGTTACGAATCTTGCTAAACTTTTAAAAATTGACCCAAATCCACGTCCAGTCTGATATTGGCTTCCTCGAAAGATGTTATATCCGCGTCCTGTTTGAACATAATGATGATAATATCTTTCCATGATGAGCTTGTTTTAAGTGTACTTTAGACTAAGCATCCAGTCTTTTAAATATTAATTTAATAATAGTCTTGCCTGTTTTATATGGTAGGAGTTCACCGTAATCCGACCTTAAAGAAATTTCTATAGTCTGTATTTGATCGTAGAGAACTGGAAAATGGTCTAAAAAATGAAATCTTTCAACCTGTGCTCGATTTTTATTTTCGTTTAATTTGATAATTCTCAGCAGGGGGGTATTAGTGTGTCCTGTTATTATAGGTTGTATAATATTTGTATAGACATAAATTCCGGATATTCCGTGGTTGAGATCTGAGGGGTACATACCTATTTCGTTAAAAAGAGGCCTTTCAATTTGATTGTTTGAAAAACCTAACATTCGCCCGAGTTTGGGGTTATCTATTGGAAAGGTTAAAAAACTGTTTCCACCCAAACCTTTAACTGAAACTGTCGAATCTGAATTAAAATTAAACTCGAATTTAGCCCAACTCTGATGTGGCAATGATTGTTTCATTGCTAATAAAATATCATCAATAGTGTGGTACACACCAGTTGGAATTCGACAATGGAATTTGTCTACAATATTTAGTTTATTATTTTTACCATGTTCGTAATTGTGGAAATCAATATCACGTTTTTGTCGTCGACTATTCTCAACTCTGTTTAAATCGTTTCGAAAAATTATAAAATTAGCCGTATTATCTAATTCTAATCTAATTTGAAGAGGGTCTAATGCTTTGCTTTTATAAACTGAGGATATATAATCTACTTTGTACTCAATTTGTAAGAGGTCTGCTAGAGGACCGAATATTTTAATTTCCAACCCACTCATTAACTCAATTTGAAAATAATAATTTCCATTTTCTTTGAAAATAAAAAATCCAGCCTTAAGTGAGATATGCGAATCAAAATATTTTTGAAGTTCATTCAAAATTTTGAAATGAACAGATAACGGTTTAAAATTCCCGCTTAAATCTTTATCAGACTCGTAATAGTTTCGTTCAAACGTATAACTGTCATTTTCCCAGTTAGGGTGTTCGATTGGAATATTTTTATTGTACCTAAAATCTATAACAGATTCCTCATCTGACATAAATTTTTCCTCATAAACTTTTAAAGGATTTTGACTGCTAATTACACCATTTTGAAATTCTGGCGCGTTTATATTAAAAATATTTGCTAATCTCCCCGTGAAGGCCATCTGTAGATCTTTAGGAAATGAAATTCTTAAGTAATGACCTCGATTTATTTCTTCTATTGCGTAACTAATTTCGTACCGATTCAAAGGGGGGAAGTTAGTCGCCTGTTGAATCTCGTTTTTTAATTGCCTATGCAAAGATAATGGGATAATATTCCCAAAATCATCTCTCTGACCTTCAAATAAAAAAGGCTGGATAATTGATACGGAATAGAAAGCCCAATCTTCCTGCTCAAATTGCGGTATTTTTGTAGTCTCAATACGTATGTCGATAAAATTGTTACGGGAATTAAAAGTAATATTATTTAAATTATTTAACGGTCCAAATTTTTGATTACCCGTAAAATAAGTGTCTGTTGGAATTTTAAAAAGATCTGCTAATGGATTTTGAAATTTAATTTCCATCCCTACCGGTATTTCTAAATTAAAATATAAATTATCTTCATCATCGGAAGATATTGCTGTTTTTAATCCATCAAACTGTCTTGGTTTACATCGTTCTAATAAATCGCGTATAATTAAGTGTAATGTGAACGGTTGAATTTCATTATTATATTGTCTTTCTCCCTCATATCTGCCCGCCTCAAAAACAATCGCGTAATTATTCCATTGTATTTGTTTAATAACAGGCTGAGATGGTGGATTAATGGGTATTGGGAGAGAACTTGGTAGATTATTTTCTTCGGAAGGATTTAAAACTTTTGGTTGGTTGACGTCTTCATTAATATTTGGAATTAAAGGTTCTGTTGGTAAAATGTTGTTTAGATTTTCTTCTGGTTTCAAATTTGGCTTTTCTTCTAAATTTGTTTTTGGTTCAAGTTTTGGTTTTTCCTCTTGTTTCACTTCTGGTTTTAGTTTCGGTTTCTTGTTAATTTTCTGTTTTTTTCTCCTGGGTTGTGATTGTATTTCTTCCACGGGAATTTGTCGTGGTAAATATTTTTGTTGATATTTATTCACAACTAACGCTTTTTTAATTCGTACTTCGATAAAATTTGTTGCGTAAGTTAAAGAAATAGTTTTGGCGTGATTCGAGAGAGGATAATTAGAAAGATAATCACTGTCGACAAAATCATTTTCTCGAAATTCCAGAACAGACGCTAGGGGCGATGCTTGAGGTATTCTTACTTGCACATCTTTTTGTAACTGTATTTTTAATTTTGAACTGTCTTCGTTTTCATCAACTTTTACCGTATTCATATGTATTTTTCCTTTAAGTGTTTGATTGGCCTCAATAGTTTTAGCAAACTCGTTGAGTATATTATTTTGAAGAGATGTTGGAATATTATTCTTATTTCGATCTAGATCACCCTCGTAACGTTTGGGTGGAATTTCAATTTTAATATAATCCCATTGATTTTCTTCGGGTGAAATAACATCTGACACGTGCCCTACTTGGAAATGCGAATACTCATTTGTTATATTCGAATAAGTTTCAGGAAGAATTATTTCTGCTAATGCACAAGACCATTTTTCATTGTTAAAATTTAAAGGTTTTGATAACTGTACTTTAAAGTTAGAAGGCGTATTTTCCGGGTAAATATCGGGTGATGCGTTCGAAGGTAGAAATACTACAAAACTTGACATCTTTATAATGACAGTTTCAGTTGGGCGACATCTCGTTTTATACTAATAAAAGATTTAGCGTGATAGATCGAAAGGATTGGGATTTGAACTTGAGACTGTTTGAATAGCGTCCTGCAACGCTACCGATCTACCACGCTAAACCTTAACATGAAAGAGTTAAAATATCTATTTTACGTAGGAAAAATAATCACAATATATTAGAAAATCAGCTTTATTCACATATTTTCAATCATTTGACAAGTTTGTTCAAGATTTTCCAAAACCTCGATGGGTGTTTCAACTTGATTAAGAGTTAAAATTTGATTATTTTTACAATATTCTTGAAAAAAAAATAATAGCTTCCATCTGCTCATCAGATGGCATGACAAAGTCCGGTGGAAATACAACATTTGATTTCATTGTTGAATTTTAAGTTTGTTCACTCTTAATACCAGTTGTCTTTTTTTTACGATGAATTTTCTTTGGAGTTCCAGTACCATTAACAAACTCGTTTAACCATTCTTGATGTTTTACGTTAAACTCGTTCAAATAATCAATAATTTGATCGTCTAATATTTGTTCTTTGGTTGTATATTCTGGTTTCTTTGAATGAAGACAATCGCAAACATCAATACGAATTTGATTTTTATAACTACTCGATAAGTGATCCATTAAGTGTTGCTTAAAAATTGTCTTGTCAAGACATTGTTCTTGACAAATCCAGCATTTAACACTAAAGTTTAAATTATCAAAGAAATTAAAAGCGTGTTTGCGACATGGCTCATTATAATAACAAGGATTCTCGTTAGGCGATTTGCATTTAATTTCTGGTTTCCCCATAAATAACTTCATTTTTTTAACCTTTAAAGAGCTCGATTTTTGAGACGTCTTACGCTTACACATATCCTTTGACTTTTAAATGTAAAAACAATTATTATTTATAGAAATAGTTATTATTGCAAGTTTAGACACGTTTATTAGCTGATTAAAGTATTTTGGGTGGGGCCAAAAGTTGCCAAGGGTATAAAACGAAGGTCGCGAATTCGTTTCCCCATCTCGCAAATAACTAATTAGCATTTTAAACGGCGAAAAAACGAAAAAACGAAAAAAAACGATATCTAAAGTAATTTAACATAAGTATTTGGTGGGGTCACATATTATCGCCGATATCTCGGTTCGACCTTGTCCGATCGTGACCAAACTTGTTGGGGTGATAGACCGAGGCTTAGTGGTTGTGTATAGGTGTCAGGCGTCGAGGTCAAAGATCATCTTCAAGGTGAAATTTGAGATTGAAAATATGTTTTTCGATTTTTCCAAGGACAAAAATTTTTGGAAAATATTTTGGGGGGTGGGGGGTTGTTTTGGTGGCCATCTTGGCGGCCATCTTGGATTTTTACATGTTCATATTTAGTTTACTACTACTTCTCTGCTTACATTCAGCAATCAGCTATTTTACCGGTTTTGATCGTTTATTATATATTGCCTGCTCTTCCCAAAGACGATTGATCGTATGATTATTTGACATCGAACCGATTTTGTAGGGAATTGTCTGATATAAATTTTAAATGTTAAACGAAAAACCGTGCCTTTTACTGGCATAAAAATGTGCGTACAGTAAAATGATTGGGACGTCTGACGCAATGGCTACAAAAACTAAACGAAGGTGCATGCAAAAATTCAGGACAGTTTGAATTACTCAGAGGGGAAAACCTATAGTTATTAAACTAACATATTCCCTGAAAATTTTATAGATTTACGCTATATAAGTTATGAGAAAATGGTTGTCAGAAATTCGAAAACTTTAAATACGTTCATTTAGAGCTTTGCTTAATAAAACCCAATTTCCAGAAATAGCATCTCTTAGTTTTTCAAAATAAGCGCGTTGCGTTCTTCAGTCGAAACACCAGTATCAAAAAGTTGATTCCATAGATAAGAGCGATGATAAAATACAAGTCGTCCAATTTTACGGGTTCGTAGCCAACGCCACTTTCAGATGCCAAATGTTTCGTACACCCAAATTTGGCATACTTTTTTCCATAATTAATATGAAAACCAGTCTCGGTGAATGCTAATGCCCTGAGATAAATAAAGATATAAGTTAAAAAATAGGTAAAACGAAACCGAAGCTCAAGAAACAAATGGTGAAGTTTAAAGCAACTAGTATCGGGTGAAATACTTTTTTTTTATACCGGGTGATCTAATTTTCTGTGGCATAACATTTTGCCTTAAACTGTTTAACCTAGAATTTAGTAAATTTCTTTGAATATTTATTAATTTATGAATTTATAAGAAATTATCAAATTTTACGGTTTTGAAAAATTTGCGGGTAATAGGTTGAGAAATATACATGATTATTCAATGATTTGTATGATGATTATTATTATTAATAAATAGATAAGACTCTAATCAGTCTTTAGCTTAAGTCGTAGAGGTTAGTCATCGTTACTCGCTCCTGATAAAGGTCCCACTGGAAAAAGTTTAGCGGGCTCAGGTTTGGAGAACTGGGACGCCATTGAACGGCACACTACCTTCCAACAATCTATTGGCAATGAAACTCAGCAACTTGAATTGGATGTGAAGGCGCACCATCATGTTGGAACCATAGCCGTCTATAGTTAGGCAAAATTGTTGTCGAACGCGTTCGTTACTTGGTTCTACAAGAATGCGTTGCAATTTTGTACGTTTAGAAGATTGGGCAGAATAAATTGAACCAATTATTCTGCCGAACAAATCTGCCCGCACGATGAGTCGAAATTGTACAAGGTGATAATTAGTAAGGATTGAATTAATCCACATTTTATTGTTTTGTTGGCTTAGTGGTTCATAATAATAAGACGCTTCGTTTCCATGGGTATTTTTTAAGTTGAACTATAATATTAAAAAAATGAAAAACACATGGCGAATAAAATCTTTTATTAAGGATAAAGAGAACCCTTAAATTAACGTACCGGTTCAACCCTCGAGCCTCCATCAGTCTAAATTTTTCAACACAATTTGAAAAGTCATAAATCGTTTATTCAATCACGTGACAACAGTTATCTTTTCGTATACAAATGTTTAAATATACTTTTAAAAAATTAAGTTCTCTTACAAGTTACTAAATATTTTACTTCGCTTAAAATAGTTGTAAAATATTTTACTTCGCTTAAAATAGTTTTAAAATATTTTAATTCGCATAAAATAGTTTTAAAATATTTTAATTAACTTAAAATAGTTTTAAAAATAACTCTTACAAGAAAAATAAATCCTTGGACTGCCACTGTTTAGTGTATCAAATTAATTGTAGATGTAATAAGATTTACAAGGTATTTTTTTGCTCGAAAAGTTTTTTTTCCAAAACTGAAATCGCTAGAATATTGAAATTTTTATGATGCCGTTGGACACGGTTTTCTGAAATCTCATCGATTTTTGAAAATATTTTCACAAATTTCAAAATATTATTTTTTTACCACTCAAATTGGCCAAAGAGAAAATTGTAGAGCGTCATCGAAAACGTAGGAATATCGTTCACTGAAAAAAATGACGTGAAATATTGACAAGTAAGGCAAGCCAAAATACACTTTCTATTCAATGCTTTTACTAAGAATTTAGCATTGTAGGGTGACATAAGCCTTAGTTTAACGTTGGTTTATTTCAAAAGTTTGCAGATGGTTCGGTTTTATATAAGGCTTTATCCTTAACATCGTTTGATAGCCATTTTTAGGGACTGAATATGCTAGTTATTTTATAAAAAACGCATTTTAAAGGAAGTATTTTTATTGTTTTGTTTTCTCATTGCAACGTTTTTTTCATGAAAGTAGCTGTTGAATGATAAGTTGATGAATTGTCATAACGTTTTTTCGACATCCAAATTGACAAAACACCAAAGTTTGTATTCGATATCTAATTAGGTTCATGCCATCGGTCGGAAGATTCGTCATTTGACGGGTGAAAAACGCTCGGTCGCATTTCTCATTCAACGCATAGCAGTCGCTATCTAACATGGGAACGCCGCCTCAATTCTGAACACTTTTCCGTCGGGTTCTTCTTTGGAAGACGTTCTGTTTTCTTTACCATAATGTGTATTCGGGTGTTTTTGCTATTTTGTAAAAATTTGTTAAATAAATTTCTTGATGGATTTTTATGTAGACAAAAAAAATTAGAAAAAATATTTAAAAGTTAGTAAAAACACGTAAATTGAGTATAAAATGGAATGGTGTTTAACACGATTGTGTTCCTTTATTTTTGAGATTATTCCACATTATTGTACTGCGGATCGCACTGAGATAGTTGCTCTGTATTATGGAGAGATCGGAAGAAATCTAACTAGGGTGTGCGAGATTTTTGCAGATAGGCATCCAAATAGGAGACCATCGGTAAGCACAGGTTTCGTGGTTTGGGACAACGTGATTTTGACTTTGAAATCCTTATATTTGCATATTTTGCTACATACGCTCGCAGTGTGGTTGTTCGGCAGTAGTTAATCTCATCTTTGGAAAGTAAAACGATCACAATAACTACCATCCCTAAAGAGCTACACTGCACCTAGGCTTAAGAGATGGCGATCTCGAAAATAGATTCGAATTCTGCAACTGGTAACTCAATGCTGTTGACAACGATACCCAATTTATGCACAACGTTCTGTACAAAGATCAATCAACAATATAATAACCTATGATCGGACGTAAACCCTAGTAAACACCACCTCCAAGTGCAGTTTGAACGCTTAAATGTTTTGTTGAACTCCTCAGAGATTTCCTCATTGGTCCAGTGTTTTTACCTGGAAACCTCAACGGTCAGGTCTGTTTGCTTTACTAACATAACGAATTTACAAAATAAATAAAAAACCTGCCATTAGCTCAAAAGCTAAGAGTTTGGTTTCAACAAGATGTTCCCACGCCTCATTAACAGAGACACTTGACTATTTTCCTAAACCACGAGTTACCTCAACCAGGGTGGTAGAGAGACGGTTCGATCACTTAGATTTTTTATTTGGCGAAATATTTTTCTACCACGGATGGCGCCAGCGACGCTTAGTAGCCCCTACAGATATTTTGTGGGCTTTACCTCATTACACTGGAGTACCTACGGAAAGGAAACTCTACCAAGCTTTCGTGTCGATCGATCTCGGATCTTTATGATCTCGAAATTGGTTAATTCTCGCTTTTTTATAAATTCATTAACAATTTAATTTTTGAAAATTGCGAACAAGCTAATGAAACTAAGCTAATTAAAAGCCAAAAGGGAAAACTACGGTCGGTGTTGTTCCTTTATTAATTCTAGTACAAAAATTGTATTTCAGTTCAAATAAATATCTGAGAAACTGAAATTTAATGTTCGCTAATTATAAATATAAAAAATAAATTGCCTTAAAATTCACCTGTGTAAAAACGAAACAGAAATTAAAGCGATCCCAGTTGGCTTGTAAAATTTCAAATTCCCGCTGTCTCCTATACATTAGGCTGTACCTCAATACTTTTATGCATTGGGGGAACGCCCTAAGTATCTGAAGGGGCTACACAGTGTCGGGCGCGCCATCTATTTGCCACTTTTTCTTTAGCCAAACTCTCCTATGGTAGAATCGCTAAGTGATCGAAGCATCTCTCTACAGCCCTGCCTCAACGTTAGCCACCAAGGTCCCTATATCTTACGCCTCTGGATTGTTTCCGTTGAGGATTTATCAAAGAAAGGGTTCAAAGTCAAGAGGAATTTCCTCATCGAATTACCAATGATCAAACGTGCTCAAGCCTTTTGGCAGTTGATAGGGGGGGGGGGTGAATTAACCATTGTTGTTAAATGCTGTAAAAATTATTATTAATATATATTCCAATATATGATGAAATTAAATATCATTGCCATTTTCTTTAATTATACCATAAACTTTAAACAGCAAAGTGACTTCCGAAAAAAGAGTTTGAAACAAAGCTTAACAGTGTGTAATTGAAAAGAATCGAAAATGTATTCTGCTGGTCAATTTTTCAAGTCATGTTTTTCAGTGAAAAATTGCTTTTTTGTTCATTGACTTAACGATATTCGTACGTTTTTGATGACGCTTAACAACTTCCTCATTGGCCAAATTGATCTAGCATCTAGTGGTTCAAAAATAATATTAAAAACAACTGAAAATATTTCAATATATATAAAAGCGCTTTAAAACGAATAAGTGAACATGAAAGTTGTGAACTTAAAGAACGGGTTGGCTAAAAAAGTCTCTAAAAACATTGGCTACAAAATTGACCTGATTCGTGCTAAGGTACTGTGTAATAAAAAAAAATTGTATATAATACAAGTTTATCAGTTGAATATAATACGAAGCAAATTTTAATGAAATAAATATCTACAGAGGGTATTATAACAACCGTTCGCTTTTTGGTTTATAATTTTAACGGAATCGGGCCGATTTAATTATACGATAGTTTATCGAAATTTTGTTAAAAGAATATTCCCTAAGGCCACGCGAAAAATTTACGAGAATAATTTCCCGTCGCCGTTATATCGAAAATTTATTTGATTCGGGATTGGCAGATCTGTAATGTTGTGGGCGAGTGATTAGAAACTAAAATGGCAACCAGAATTATGCAAATTATAAATGTTTATTTTTATTCAGAACAGTCTATGGAACGTTCTAGATTTAACTTTAATCAATAACCCAACAAATATATATCCCTTCTACGTTATTGTACAGAACTGGTACTCAAGTGTCTAAGGCTAGATTGGTCTTAGTTCATCGTGATTGAAAAATAAACCAAAAAACACTTACACTTAAGTAAATATCATAAATTATACTGAGTAATTTTAACTAAATTCAAACTACCTAACTATAAACTGTCTTAATTAACAGCTGAGAGCTGTTCGCTTCTAATTACTTCCAATCTACTTAATTAGTCTCACAGGTTGAGTCGATAATTTCAAGGGTATAATTAGGTTATTCCAATTCAAAAAATAATAACAATCAATTTTATCTTACAGTTTTTCTTGACAGCTGACTTGAGTTAGTTCACTATAACTTTAACACTTTCAGTCTTAAACACGCACTGTTCATACACTTAAGTCCATTCACTCACGTTCCAAACGCGAAACACAATTTAACTCTTTTCTTGACCGAAGACCGAGCATAAATAGTAGTTCGTCTGACAGCCAAGAACTAAGAAAGACTTTATCTTCTATATTGACGGCAACGGCCTTATATACTTTTATTTTGTATTTTTGGACCCGTCGAGATTTGACTAAAGTTCGAAAAATTGAAGAGATTATATTTTTTACCCGGTTTGATTGATAGTTCTCCACACGGTGGCGCTATATTATTACTTTGATATAGTTTCCGCGGGAGTTTTGAATAATTATCCTTTTTCTTAGCGTTATTAAAAGATAACAATGAACTACTGTTTGTGTTTTAACGAAATTTTGTTTATAATTCAACAAAAATTTAAAACAAAACAAAAAACCGTACCAAAGAATAAATAAACAAAGTTCAATAAACAATATATACAGATATTGTATTAATCCGTTTAGTAAAAAAAACCGCCTTATCATAATGGTTCCTTTACTTTAATATTTTCCCTAAGGAAGTCAATGGCTCGGCGGTGAACTATCCGCATTGTTACAATGCGACCCGAGTTCAATTCCTGATAACGATAAAATTTTACATTAAAATACTAAAATATGTAATTAAATATAAGATTAATATTATCTATAAATACTTAATTTATTATAAGATTAATATAATCTATAAATACTTAATTTATTATAAGATTAATATAATCTATAAATACTTAATTTATTATAAGATTAATATAATTTATAAATATTTAATTAAATATAAGATTAATATAATTTACAAATATTTCAAATGATGTAGAATAAATTATAGTACCTAACGTTATTACTTTGTAAAGGACATTCGCCAAAGCTGTTTTTATAAAAACACCGTAACTTAACAAGCGTTGGTGGCTGAGTGGTTAGAGTAAATATCGTGCACGAGGCATACTCGGGTTCGATTCCCGGCCGGCGCCAATAAATCGCAAATTGATACTAAGACGAATACCGTGTACAATTGGTGGAAACCCTGCCATTGGAGGTTGAGAGGTTGCATAACACTCAGCACTCGGTCCGTCCCAAAGTCATTAAGAAGAAGTTGGAGAGAAAATGCCCGTACAAACGCAGCAGACTCAACATCCACAACCGTCATAACACAACAAACTCAACACCCACAACCGTCATAACACGAACTCAACATCCACAACCATCATAACACAAGCACAACAAACTCGACACCCACAACCGTCATAACACGAACTTAACATTCACAACTTACACATAAACATTACAATAACGAAATATCCAATCAAACTGAATTAAAACTGTCGCGACGGTGAACTTTGAAGAACAAAAGACCAACCAAACCAAACCCAACCGCAAATCAATCCGTTAACGCTCACCGTCTCACGGTGGTTTTGCCAACCCTTCGAGAAACTGCGAACGGAGAAATTTCGAAAAACTGCGAACGCAGTGATTACCCTTTGCCCCGAAAATGCGAAAGCGTTCGCCGGCCTGACAGACAGACAGACACGGTGGTTGTATAACCCCTCCTAGGGGACTTAGTCCCCTTGGAGAGGTAAAAACATAACGCTGACTTAAATCTTGATGATGGCTGTGAAGAAGTGGATAATTTCTAACTTTTGACGCGGTTCAAATTTGTGTTGATAAATTTATAAATGGTAAGCTGACCTTTGATCAAATCATAAAAATGTGATGGCCTGTTTAGTTAACGCAAAGACTAACGTAGATGTTTTCGCCAAATAATGATCTTTATAAAAAGATAAAAAATGACTAGCCCTACGCATTAAAAGAAAATATTAAAAAAACGATCGTACCGAACTATGGCCGAATCTAGTATTTCGTTACGTTATCAATCTTTTATTAAACGTATTGTACACTTTACTACGAAACTGTGGTCTCCAAATACTGAGCTAATACTTTTTCCTGGACGGAGTACAGGATAAAGTAATAGTTATTTTTATAAAGTAACGTGGCCTTATTGTTTAAATGTTGTTCTCATGTCACAGTCTCTTAATTTTACAAGTCTACGAGCTCGCGGTAAAGTCGCGAAGAAAATAGCTTTTTCTAGCGCGCGTGCAAATCGCTTGTGAGAACACTGCCTTCTATAATACTAGGCCTAGAAGTAAGAAAAAAAAGGGGTGGCGGTAACGATTTTGAAATATCCGATAGAGGTCGCTTTTTTGGGTAGGGAAAGTGCGGGAAATTCAAACGTACGCGAGAAATTTAAATATTAATAGCGAAAATACACTTTATAATGTCAACATTCAATTTAAAGGACTTTAATTTCTCTTAACAAATAATGAAATAGATTTAGTAAAAAAAAATATTTAAAAATAAGCTTGGATCTTCTACACGTTTTTTAATCCATTAAAAAAAATACAATGTAATATCACATTTTGACATGTTTGCGTGAAATTGGTTTAGTGTTAAATTTCTTGACCCGTTGTTTTAAATCATTTGGATCTTTGGCATAGTTATCTAATAAAGGTCAAACAAATTTAGTTAGAAGGATTTCAGATAATTTTATGTAATTATCACAGTTGCACTTTAAGGATTTTGTAAAATAAGGCTGAATTATGTATAAGAAGATCTTTATTGATCCATGTCTGTAAACGTATGGCATGGCTTCTCTTACAAAGTTCGAAATCACACTTAAAATGTTTATCAGGTACTGACAAGGGTATCTTAAACCTCCTCGATCAAGAAAGTTTACCAAACTCACAATAGGAGAGTTCGATCTAGCTCTCTTTCTTGATATATTTCCATTAATGAACTGCTGGCTTTTCATGCTTCAAGCTTGCCTTTGAACTAAAGGTGACCTCTTCTGAGGACTTGGAGTTTGGGTACGAGAAGTTTTTTCAACAGGCAGAATTGATTCATTACTTTTTTGGTTTTCACTGACTGAATAAAAACTAGGAACTGGAGTTGAATGGGTATCCACACTTCTAGGAACTTGAGTGGACTGAGTATCCAGATATATAGGAAGTGGAGTTGACTGGGTAGCGAGAGGTATAGGAACTATAGGTGTATTTTTTATAACCATCTTTAATTTCCTAACTATTGGTTCTCCACCAAATACTGAAGGAATAGCATTTGCTAGTAATCTCCTCTTTCTACTTGAGGAAATATTAAAGTCTGCGTCTTTAAAGTGCTTGCTGCAAATTCTTGCATTTTCAGTAACTTTGCAATTCAAAACTTGTTGCCATTTTTCCAGCAGTGACTTATTCTTGGGAATAGAATGAAGACTCGCTGTTGGGCATGTATTTGAACTTTCATCATTTAATTTAGATTTGTTAGTCGAACAATCTTTTATTACGCAGGAATTCACCATTATTAATCTTTAATTTCTTTATGACTAGAAGATCCTTTTGGGGGGGGGGGGGAACGTTTGGTATGACCAAGGCTTATGTATAAAACTTTCTTTAAATGATTATTGGTAATTATTGAATCGGAGAAAAATTATATTTATGTATCATAAGCTCGAAATGGGTTTCAATATATCACTAACCAAACTCATATGTATTAAGTTTAAAATAATAAAAGGATAAATACCTGACTTTTTTAGGCATTTAATGTTTTGAAGCCACCAGTGATAGGAGACTGCTGATTGGCCGCAGCCGTTTAACCTTTTTACCCCAAAACAAAAAACCCCAAAAGAGCGACATCTAGCGCGAAAATCATGTCAGTTTGAAAATGTCACTTAAAAAATCGACATAGCTACCATTTCTACGCCTAGTATTATAGAAGACAGTGGTGAGAATAATATATAAATAAAGCTGGGTCTTGTGACGTAAGAGAAACATTTTAACAAGTTGGGCAAGACCACTTTTTATTTTATAAAATCAACTATTGCCCTTTGTACCACGTTGATTTTCCATATACCATATTCCAACTAGCTTCCTTTCTTTTACGTTTTTGAGTATTTTCTACAAACACTTTTGTTTGTCACCTAGCCGTGAAAAATAATTTTTTCAAAACCGTAAAAGCGGAGTCAATTTTTCTAAAATTCCTAATTTGAAGCTTTCTTGGCTCTCACATTATTAAACTCTATTTGAGAAAAATTCCTCGCAAAGAAAAAAAATTCACCCTATATATTTTTACAATAAATATATAATTAGTTGCTAAAAGTTATTTTTAAAGAACCTTTCAGGACGCCAGTAACACGGCGTCAAAAATTGCTCGCAAGCAAAGCCACGGAAATAAGATGGAACCAAGGGGCAGATTGGCTACCGGGGCATCTACGTTTTCTCCCCTCGCGTCCCTGGTGGTAACCTTTAAGAAAACGAACCAGCCAGAACGGCCCAGTAAAAAAGTCCTACTTTGCACGAAAGATTTCTTGTTTGAAGGTCGAGACGTTCGAGTTGACAGAAGGAGCTCTGTAGGTGACGTAAGGAGTAGTTTTTCCATAGTACATATCAAATTTTCCGTTTGTTTTCAACCATTTTCTATTACAAAAGTTTCCCAATTTTTCCTTATTCCAGATGAGGACAACTTTGTACAAGTGAAAGTGTCTGGCGTGTTCATACTCTCCCATTTTCAGAGAAAGAGGTTTGTTTCTTTTTTCATATTCTTTTGCATACCACAGATATTTTTCCTGCCAGATTATATTTAGAGTAAGTTATTATCTTACTACTATCTTTAATAATTGGCCAGGTGATAAACCAGTTTGATATCTTATGTTGGGCCTCTAAAAACATCCCCGGATACAGGTGCAACAAAATTATTCGTTGGGTTATCAAAATCACGTGATATTGGTAGGAAAATTTTAGTTGGGCAATAAAAGTTTTGTTGAGTTTTCTTAAAATCAAAGGATACCGGATTTATATCCATTGCCAGGCTTTAGAAAATCTTCCGTTAGATGACATTAATTAAATTTTACTGTTTATTTTATTTTCACGTTAAATTTCGAGTTCGTTCCTAATTGTATGAACAGTACAACTACGACAACAGTAGTTGTACTGTAGTAGTTTTGCAAATCCAGTTTAGTAGTCCTCTATTTTTTCATATGATTATTAAATATTAAAGATGTCCAACTTGCTTAATTAGATTTAAAATATTTGATTAGGGTAATAACTAATTATGCGTATAGTATGTTGGTTGTGAGAGATGGAGACCCATAGTTAAATTACGGGTAACTAATACACCACCCTGAGCCACATGTAAATGTGAGGTTAAGAAGGTAGTTTTATCTATACATATCTTATACATTGTATATTTTACGTACCCTGCTCGAATACATCCCAAACTATAAACTATAAAATAATTCATTAATTATGATTATGAAACTATAAAAAAAACTCTAAAAACTATAAAATAATAATTCATTAATTATGATTATGAAACTATAAAAAAAACTCTAAAAACTATAAAATAATAATTCATTAATTATGATTATGAAACTATAAAAAAAAAACTCTCTAACATCCATGGATTCCAGCGACTGGGAATCGATTTTATTGGATTTGGCCAGTCGGGTTTTCGCTAAGGTATTTTTATTGACTTGTCGAGTTGGCCTTTTCTATTGGGTCTTTTTCTGGCTGTTGAGCATTGGTAAACTTTGGTTCTACCTTTTCCACCACTAGTTGGTCACTTAATTTTTTAATAATTCTAAGGTAAGTGTGGTTCACTGGTTTCAGGTTTTTAGGATAAAGAAAGAAATGCTAGAAATATGGTCAAATATTTAGATGAGTAAAACCTGAAAATGACTTTTCGTGGTTGAATGGTGTAGCTTGGTTTCTACTAGCGCTCAAAACAATATACTTTTCTTTGCATCCTTAAAAACCTTTGTTCGGAGATACTAGTTCTATAACTAAATTGATTTTAATTTATAATTTACTATTTATAATGAACGTAACATTATACTATAGGTCAAATTTTAGAAATTTAAGGAAGCCAACTGGGGTTTTAGAATTTCCTTATGATGTGTAGTCTCCTCACTAGATCACTCGAAACAATCTTGTGTAAAATGTTCTAGCTTTCATAACTTATAAGCTAATCGAGCTTGTCTCAGTTGGCAAGTCAAATATTCTTAAAGAACGCGAAAAAATCCATAACACCACACACAACTTCGTCAGAATATAAGGAATAGATTAAGTACACTAGACACTTGATAATAATCGTGCATCTGACTGGTGGTTTATAAATCAAATTAACGGCCTCGCACTTGTTTTGTCGATAAAATAGGCTAATTTAAGAAAAATAATGATTCATGTAAAGTTGTTTAAACTAAATTTAAGCATACTTTTAAAAAATCACGTAAGCCACCTCCAAAATCGATGTTTATGACTTCTTCGGGTCGTTTGAGAATATCTTCCATCTTGTCGATATTGCAGGATTCAGAGACGGTCAGATCGGACGAGAAATGGCACTTGTAGGTTTCAACGAAAATGAACACCAGCAGAATGGACCAAACTCTAAAATTTCTGCTTTCCAAGAGAGCTGAGAATGACTCTGTATCGTTTTCTAAATAGATATATTGAAATAAATGCAAATTACATCGTTATGTCCATTGAGTTGGGAATAAATAGAGGTACAACTAAATCTGGCTGGCGCGGGACCAATTTCGTTCAATATGGAGACTTTTTCAACTATATCGTTCAACCGTGGCGGCATCTGTCTCTAGTGGTGGAAACTATATTGCAATTGAATTTTTGCGCGAATCATATAACTTTACAAAATATAGATGGCGCTACCGCCTAATTATAAAGATGAATTTCGTACAGTCTTCTCAGAACAGGTCCCGCGTAACCATGGCAACCGAAATCGTAATTGTAATTCTAGCAGTATTATTCCCAATTCAATGGTTATGTCATTAAAATCGATATAATTTAAAATGCATCGAATTACGCTCCGAAATTTAAGCATATTAAAAAACGCATAAATTGCGGCGGAACTGAAAAACTCAATTTCTTTTATGAAGAATAAATTTCGTTTGTGTACGATTTTTAGGTAATCTCCAAGGAATTTCACGGAACACTCAACTAGATACGTTTTCATGCCTTTCCTAACCCTGATATGTGTCCCACTCCCTTTTTCATTTCGTCCGCCATAATCTTGGTCCCTCTAGAGGTAATATAGTCTTCGGTTTCTAGGCGAACTAAATGTCAAAGTTAAAAACCTAAATAAGGACGCGCATAGCTTAAAGTTTACTCCCTGGACCTGCAGCATTAACCATTGAACAATGACTATGATATGTATTGGAACTTTTGATTACATATATACAGGGTGTTAACTAAAAAATGGACCAGGGCGAATATCCCAAAATGTGTTTTAGGTACGATTTTGAAATTTTAGGTTGTTATAGAGCGCTCAGGGGGTCAACCAACTATGGAAATTTCAATGACCTTGAACCATGTCTTCAAGGTCGTTCGAAAATTAACCGGAGAACCGTAAGAGTTACGAAGTTGGTTCCAATTAGACACGTGTTCCCCATCTCCTTTTATGGCTAACTAGCTTTGACTCGATCTGATTTGCGAAATAGGAAGTCGATTAATGTTAGGCCATAAACAAGACGGTCGTTAATTTGATAACGTGCGGAAGATGAGTTTTGGGAGCTGAAATTTTCAAACTAAAGACCCTCAACCACGATGTGGTTGTTTAACAAATTTCAGTACTCTAACAAGAGTACTTTTAAAGTTATCAGTTGAACATCGTCTTTAACACGTTATCAACTTAACGAACTTCTTGATTTTGGCCTAACATTGCTCAACTTCCTATTTCGCAAATCAGATCGAGTCCAAGCTAGTTAGCCATAAAATGTGACGGTGAACACCTTTCTAATTGGAACCAACTTCGTAGCTCTTACGGTTCTCAAGTTAATTTTCAAATGACCTTGAAGACATGGTTCAAGGTCATTGACATTTTCATAGTTGGTTGACCCCCTGAGCGCTCTATAACACCCTAAAATTTCAAAATCCTAGCTAAAACACATTTTGAGATATTCACCCTGGTCCATTTTTTAGTTAACACCCTGTATTTACCGCTTGAAATGTGGTAGCCTGTTTTTCCAAGAACTTAGTAAGTGATTTATTCTGGAGTGAGGAAGAAAGGGGTGTCCCTAAGGGGGGGACGCTCCCCCCAAAGCTTGGAAGAGTTGGGAAATCCAGGTCTTATGAAAGTGTGTCCTACCTTAGACTTTTCACTGAGAGCCTACGCCAGCATCAATGGTTCCTCCTCCCAAATCCGAACCCATGGTGCCCCTGGAGGTAGCTAAAAGGAGAATGTAAACACATTCGAGTCTCGACTCTCGACAGAAAATAGTCTTAAGACTAATTCTGCTCAAAACGAAAGCAATCCTGTTTCTTTTCTATTCCTTTTTTATCTCCAAAAAGTTCGGTTTCCATCTGATTTAGTTTGACTACGATTCCGTTTGAATCCGTGTAATCCGGCGACCTCCGCGGAAAATGGAATTATTCGGAACAAGTGCAACTCTTAATTAGTTAAAATTTATACATTCCACTATCTTGCTCAAAATATTTTGGTTCATTTCCTTTGATTAGTTATGATATTCAATGAAATGACTCGTAACTCCGTGGAATTCGCCCTATACAGTTCTAATTTTTGCGTGTTTTTAAAAGTGGAGCCGTTTTTTAAGCGTATTTAAATAAATTTTAATACCCTATTAAAAGGAGGGTGCCTTAATGGTTTATAAGATTTACGACCTTAGAAGAAGTTATATCGAACCTTAAAATGTTAAAAACTACTTCAATTTTCAATTAAGAATAGATCTATGTAATGCTTTCACACAAAATGCAGAAAGAAATTAATTAAAGGTTGTTTCAAACATTTGAACTCCGATCAAATTAGGATGTTAATTTTCCTGCTCAGTGGAAGGGCTACATTTTTTGTTACCCATTACCATTTCTAGGTGGCCGTGCGTAATGATATCCGCTCGTTTTGCGGTGAAAATCTGGACTGGGAAAGTGGCAGCTAGGAGCAACAAACACAAGGAGAACGCAGCTAGCCTTTAAACACGCTAACGAAGGGTTGTGTACGAATTTTATTGGACGAGCGTCACGAGCCTTTACGCTGAACGTTTTACGGGCGGGGGGAAGACAATTTCCGAATTTTCCCCTTCCGACGGCAGCAGGCGCTAAAGCGTCTAGCCAATTAAAAACGTACACAAGAAAATCCACGACTTTTGACGGGTTGCGTTCTCTTGTGTGGGGTGTTGTGTTTGTTACTCCAAGGTGGCAGGTTCCTTTTGCTCTACAATTCCTTAATTTCGGAAAGTTGAGTAGCGGAGTGTTTCAGTAAGGTGAGCTGGGATCGAACCCAGCTTCTTCCGCTAGTTGATACCCCGAAGCCACTCCATCTGAGTTGAGTTGGGGAGTTTTCAACTCACAGGCTATATTGGTTTACCCTTTACATTGCAATATTGGGGAGTATAGGCAGGGCCGCGGTTTTAACTAGGCAGTATAGTCCATTCCAGGGGCGCCCACAGAAAGTTTTGAAAGGGGGGGGGGGGTAATTTGACCCGCTTGCACCACCCTGTAGGCGCCCATGTTCAATTCCCCACACCTTCGAAAGACCTAGACTTTAAAAGAAGGTTTCCTCATAGTTCTCTTAAAATAAATGGTGCATTGGAGCCCATTTACATGATTTTCCTATGACCTAGGAACCAGCTAAGATGGTATAAAAATTTGTTCGCAAGTTCCGAACCCACATTAAACGTCGCTATTTGCCTTCGCCTATGGTGATTCCTTGGTTATAATCCTACCTAGTATGTTGATTATTTCAATTGCTACTTTGAATTTACCATTAGATTCCAATATGGAGTTATTAGCACTGTCTTGCAATTTTCCTTTTTACGACCTTTGTGATTTTGGTAAACATTTTTTCGACTTACTATTGGTCGAATTCGATCATGTTCACGCTATGTAGGCATAAAACGTGACGGGGAACACTTTTCTAATTGGAACCAACCTTCTAACACTTACGGTTCTCGAGATAGTTTTTGAATCACCTTGAAGACAGGGTTCAAGGTCATCGCGGTTATCATTCTTCTTTGGCCCCCTGCACGTGCTAATTAACACAAACATTTTAAATTCCTAGAGAAAACAGTTTCTGAGATATTCGCCCTGGATCGTTTTTTAGTGGACACCCTGTATAGTAAATTTTGGTAATAGTAAAACAAAATCTTCAACGCAGTTCAACATAGCAATTTCTAAAATTTTAATTAAGATTGATGTTATTGGTTCATGCCTTCGTTAACGGTACTTCAGGTCACTGGAGGGTTCTTTCCAAGGATGGGCCCCTAGGCCTAGGCGGAAATACGGCCCTGATTCCCACTGTAAACCAAGTCCGTGTTCTCAAATTTCTTCTCGATTAAGCAATTTCTGAAATGTCAATATGGTATTCCGTGGACAAGGCCCTAACAACATCACAATGGAAAGCGCTATCCTACGCTTCATCCCCTGTAGCACTACTCGTTTTAAGGTAGGATGATGGTCGCAAAGTCGTTAAAGGGTCGACGACCATAAGCCAACTCAAAAAAGGCACTATATTTTTCGGGAAAAATTTCAACCATATTCGTATCTATAGCCATTTTTACGACCATAAAATCGCATATATGTTTCTATGACTATTTCGAGTTGGTTTGTCGACCATAAAATCGCTGATATGTTTCTATGATTATTTCGAGTTGGTTTGTCGACCATAAAATCGCAGATATGTTTCTATGACTATTTCGAGTTGGTTTGTCGACCATAAAATCGCACATATGTTTCTATGACTATTTCGAGTTGGTTTGTCGACCATAAAATCACAGATATGTTTCTATGACTATTTCGAGTTGGTTTGTCGACCATAAAATCGCAGATATGTTTCTATGACTATTTCGAGTTGGTTTGTCAACCACAAAATCGCAGATATGTTTCTATGACTATTTCGAGTTGGTTTGTCGACCATAAAATCGCACATATGTTTCTATGACTATTTCGAGTTGGTTTGTCGACCATAAAATCGCAGATATGTTTCTATGACTATTTCGAGTTGGTTTGTCGACCACAAAATCGCAGATATGTTTCTATGACTATTTCGAGTTGGTTTGTCGACCATAAAATCGCACATATGTTTCTATGACTATTTCGAGTTGGTTTGGTCGACCATAAAATCGCAGATATGTTTCTATGACTATTTCGAGTTGGTTTGTCGACCATAAAATCGCAGATATGTTTCTATGATTATTTCGAGTTGGTTTGTCGACCATAAAATCGCAGATATGTTTCTATGTCCCGAATATCAAAAAGTATGTCTCAAATAGTTAAACACTCTACTTTTTCCATATTAATTTAAAATTTTACTTATTTACCATTGTTATTAATTTTTGTTAGCATGTTCTTAGATATATTATCTACAATTTAGCGGCTCTAATTTTCCTCGCTTTTTGCTCCTTTGCGCCAAAAAGCGAAATTTTTAAATCCCTCAGCGGGAAGTCAAGGTTTTGTCTTCGAGGGGTGAATTTTAAAAATAGATTGTAGAAAAAGAGTGCATTGACAACGTACTCTCTACGGAATATTTCATCTTCTGTTGGCGAAATGTATTGACTGATCGACTTATTAAACGTCTGATGGTCGCCAAGTTGAAAAGGAAATGAATTAAAAAAAAGGTCAACCACACCTGCAAAAAAACAAACCCAAAATAAGGTTGAAGTTAGAGGGGGCAGGTGGGTAAAATACCTTAGGGCCAGGACCAATTTTTTTTAGGGCCAGGTACTTCGCTCTATACTAAGGGAAGATGACTGGTTTCGAACACTTGGGCGAATGCGAAGGGGAGAGGACAGTTCAGGTTGATGCACCAATAATTTGAACCATCTTTTTGAAGATTGATAATGTTTTGAAAGCAGCACCGTTCTGAGTTTTCACCAGCACCCTTCATGTGTCTTAGAAAGGTTCCACCTCAACATTCTCCTAGGGTACTTTGCCCACCTGACTAAAAGGTTACCAGCTCGCCTCTGGTATAAGTAATCTATCCTTTCAGTGTCTTCTAATTTTAACAGCTACAGGTGCATTGGAACCCCTTGGAAAGTAGTTCATATTATCTCTTATTTCGGAATTGATATTCAACAGTGGCTGTTCCTGGCTAATACAGACTAATTTACTTCTCCTCAAAAGGAAAGAATAAAAAGGGGTAATCGGATTTGGTAGACTATGCTTAAAGGTGGAGCATTAAACTGCTTTATAAGTGCGGTAGTCGAATAGTTTATATTTTAGTAAAAGGTGAGCTATTTTATTCTCACAACCAGGCGAAACGTTATGCATATCCACTCATTTTATTTCGAGAACATTTACCAGGCTATGGAACACTAACCATATATGGTCAGAAATTAGGCTACCTCGTAATCTCAAAACGAGAGACAAGTACCAACCCAAGTGGTAAAAAAATAAAAAAGCATCTCTATCTGCCAAGTCACCTTTTGTAGGTAATTAGCTATTTTGGCAGAATTTCAGAATTAATAGAAATAACAATAAGCGAGTTTCAATAAGCGCATCGGCATCTATCAGCTTCAAAAATAACTTTTAGGATGGTACTTGCCAGGACAAAGGGAATCCTAAGCTAACGTCATAGGTTAGTGAGGTCAAACTTAGGTATGACGCCAAATTAACATCCTCGTCTATTTTTTCGTCTAAATGAGCGTGTGTCAGATATTATTGAAATTAGCTTATTGCTTTTAAGAATTGTTCGACAGAGGTGGCACTATATTTACCACTGGTTGGCGTAGGCGTAGTTTGAAGGTATTTCTTAAAGCTAAGAAGTCAAATTACGTCCATAACTTTTTTATATTGGATTGATGTTATAATCTGTGCATATTTTCTAATTAAATAAGAAACCTACTAATGTGATGAGGCTACGATAATTTTTAGGAGTGTTTGGAAAAATTAGCGGTGGGCTAAAGAGCCGAGCGCCGCCATTGCAATTAGTTATTTAGGAAATTCGGATGTCAGATATCTCCTAAGCAGTTGAGGAGGTAAGTATAAAAGCTTCATCAATGAATAACCTGATAAGGGCTGCCTATTTCAATCTGGCTTGTTAATAAACTTGATCAAATAGCTTAATGTTCTATGTCAACTCCAGTTTTAAGTCTTACTCACCTCAATTTTAAAAATGTGTATCCATTGTGCCAGGTCCAATTTATTATTTGTGCAATACCTCGATAGAATCTTAAATTGCAAATACTCTGTCGGTGCCAGATTTGAGAAATTTGGAAAAGTTCTGGCTCCACTTCTTAAATAATTTTCGGCTGTTGGCTGATAGTCCCCGGCCTTTATAGAAAGAAATTGAGAAAGTTTTATAGGCATCGTACGTAGTTTAAATTTTGGTCATAAGTATCGCCGCCTAACGACTGAGTTTTAAATGGAATATATGAAAGCTCGTTAAAAATTCTCTCTACACAACAGCTGAAAGTTAACCCTAAAAACATAGAAATTCAAAAGTCGTCTGCTATCTCTTCACATATTTAGTTGACCGATATTAAGCCAGATGGCACTATATTAGTTTTAAGCTGATGTTATAAATGGTTTCTAAGTATCAGCGGAGTATTTAGTCGGATTTTCCTTTGTTAAATTCCTTGGAATTTGTGATTTATCGTCATTTCCTTTTTGTATGCGGGTGCTTTAAGCCTAGCTTTTAACCCTTATGATTGAGAATCGTTTTTAAGTCGAAGGGCGAGCGTCGTACTTCGCGTTACTTGGATTTTGGAATAATGACACAGTCTATCGTCTCTTCACAACACCTAATTCGATCGCGTTCTACTAAAATAAGGGCATCGAATTTGGGCTTTCACGGTAATACTTCCATTGAATTACGCGAAACTCTGGGGAATGGTGCAGCGATATAGGATAAACTTAACACTGGTGCCTCTTACGATTCTATGAATGCGTCTGCCCCAATAAACTCGGTACCCACGGATAGTACTAGAATTGCAAACTATGCGAATTGTCCAGATGTTGAATTACTGCTCTTAAATCTAAGGTGAATTTCTTGGTGTCCCAGCGTGAGGAAGACTCTTTGAAGATTGTCAACCATCAGAACGTTAATGATGTAATTAGCAATGACATGGCCAATCAGGTTCAAGGAAGTATTTAAAGATCTAAACTTTAAATTACGGAATGAATATTGTGCTATTCATTCAAATTGTCCTATCATTCAATCGTCGATAACATAAACGGATGATTCTATTGCTTCTTTAACTTCTAATCTTAAGCGGTTCGAACAATGTTATTCTTCAAATCCCTCTTCCGGTCGTGTGGATATACTAGATGCCCGAATAAAAGATTCCTATAAAGAATAACATGAAATTCTTCAACATCAGTTCAACGCTATCCCTATCGACTTCTGACAAATACATCTCCAATGTCAATCATAGGCGTGCGCACGATAGGGCCAAGTGGGCCATGGCCCGACCTGAATATTAAAGGGTGCAAAATATCGGAGGAAACAGGCGCGAGCCTAAAATAATACTAAAAAAATAATATTGGTGTTTAGTATAGCCTAAAATAAAAAAAGTAAACTTTTTTCGTCGCGTACTCTACTATACTCTCAAAAATACAAATTTCTAGCCTCATCTATTGAGAAAGAAAAGTACTAAACATAAACAGGAGAGCCGTGGTACTTAAAAGACATGATAAGTTTCGCAACAAAGGCTAACTCCAACAAATAGAGCCTATAGAGGGCGCAACAGCATAAGCTGGCCCGACCTGCTGCAAATGCCTGCGCACGCCTATGATGTCAATGCCACAGTGGTCTGTTGTCTGATATTGGTTTCATTCTCTCGGAATTGTCGAACGTTCTGGTGGAACCTTTAGGAAAATTGCGCTCTTCTCCCCATGTTCTTTCCTTCGCTCAACCTGAAACACAGTTACTTTCCAGAATGAAGAATCTCCGTGACGCTAATTGAAACGTGCTCAATAGATCGTACCAAAACGCTACAAACAAAACACTGCCGAGCCGTTGAAGAGCTACGCTCTCGCTTATTGAAAGGTGAGAATAATATCGTTATTCGTGATGGAGCGCTATTCTCCCGCACTGAATTTCCATCGCGCATCGAGCTCATGTCCTCTATATCACCGAAAACATATTGCAAACAATCGTATTATACCATTCTGAAATTCAACGCCTATGACCAATACCACTCTTCCGACTGTTACTAAACCCAAATACTCCGATTTTTTACCCCAAACAATTCCTATACCAACGTGTTCCTATATCTACTTCACTACAACATTTAAATCCCCGGAACCCTAGTGCTAAAATTTTTACTCCTCGATGACAATTAAATCTGTGTGCTTCGATTTTTACACATCAACAACAACCATATATCTCGTCCCTTCTATCGAATATTCAAGGCCTCAGAAAGTACAAACTATCTGAACTGCAAACATTTGTGCTATTCATACTGTTAATTTAGTCGCTCTAGCTGAAACCTGGTTTCAATCAGACGTATTAAATAGTGAATTATCACGTATACTAACAACCATTTCTCGAAGCGGTCGTTATCCCGCTTCAGGCCGAGGTGGCGTCGCGCTATACGTATCGAATAGACTTCAATCCCGCGCACTATCACTAATCCCGATAAAGTCTCTTAGGTATGATCTTCGACCCTTGGTTTGGAATTCCTCACTACGCTGTAATTTACTATTACCGAGATCTCGTCTACCTGTTTAAATATCACGATTCCAGGACCGTCCTTAGCTTGCGGTGTTCAAGTGTAATCGGACTACTGTATATCGGGTGCTGCGCGGCCCCTTGGACCAGCACTAGGCTTCACCTTAATGCTCGCGTCTATTGTGTGTTGTAATGATACGGTATACTCGCAGGGGCAAACGTGCTGAGCTAGACGAGGCAGCGCAGCGCAAGGAGAGAGAGCGTAAAACGTTGCCAATTGTCCTATTTATTTGTGGGTTAAGGAGGAAAGGCGGAAAGGTACTTCGCATTGCCCGACTTCCTTCCCCCCACGTGGGAAATAAACTCAAACACAAGGTTTCTTTAATGTCCCCCGCGTCATTCGAAAACAACTTTCTCTGCGATTAAGACAATATTGTTTAACTTGAAAAAAATATTAAAAAGCAAAAGTTTTTGTTTTAATTATGAAGAAAATAAACAAATTTGTCGGAAGTTCAACTAAAATTAAATAAACAAAAATAAAGAATGTGAACGTAAATGAATACGAATAGTTCTTTTCCCCCTATCCTCCTTAATCCACAAATAAATAAGACAATTGGCCACATTTTACGCTCTCTTCTCGCTATGCGCTGCCTCGTCTGGCTCAGCGCGTTTGCCCCTGCAAGTATACCGTATCGCTCCAACACACAATATACGAGAGCATTATTGTGAAGCCTAGGGCTGGTCCAAGAGGCCGCGCAGCACGCGGTATAAATTTTTTGTGAAACTGGAGGTTTATCAGGCGGTGGGTCCTGATGGACTACATCCCTTTCTTCTAAAAGGTCTCACTAGTTCACTAGCCGATCCTTTACATCGTATCTTTGCTCTCAGTTTCAACACTGGGACAGATCCCGACACGTGGAAAGTAACCTAAATTACCCTGAAACAACTACTCTGAGAACTTTCGAGGTAGATCGGAAACTAGCCTGGTTTCACGTACAGTGCAGAGGATAGCGAAGCCTCAATTGAAGAATTTACTTAATGGGATGAACCTTTTTACCAATTCTCAAAACGTCTTCCTTCCTGGCTAATCATGTTCCAGTAACCTTCTCGCGACAACCATTGATTGGACTAAATGGCTTAATTCGTGATACGCTGTAGATGTCCATCTTCTTAACCTTACCAAAGGGTTTGACACGGTTCTGCATGATGGTATACTAGCCACGTTGCACTCTACCAGATTCGAGGGTTACTGGTTAAAGGTATCTCTTCCGATTCGCAATGCCCTTTGAGTGGAATCGCCCCAGGAACTGTACTAGGTCCAATAATATTATTAGTCATTATAAACAATCTTCCATCCGCAGTATCACGCACGACCCCCTACTTGTTCGCTGATGATACGAAACAAGGCTATCTGATTATCAGTAGTGGTGACTGTCTTAATCTACAAATTGACCTTAATAACCTTCATGCCTGGTCTTCCAATCTTGGTATGAGTTTTAACCCATCTTAATATTTTGCACTTCAATTTGGCAGATCTAATCGGCATCACTCCTACACTCTTAATGAGTCAGCTATTAAAACTACCGCCGTAGTTCGTGACCTCGGTATACTTACTGAATTATTCGACCCACGCCTTAAAAATCAGTAAATGTATTAAATAATCTCGTCGAAAGTTTTATATTAGCTCAAAAACTTGTATGAGATTTATATATTGTTGTTTGATCTTACCTAATATCGACTTTGCTTCTGTAGTGTGGTCTTCCGCTTTGGCGGTTGACAAAACTATTCCCATTAAAACTCCCAACCACTTTACGGAACAAACGCGAAAACTTGATTTATTATCACCGGAAAGTCGAGATGAAGTTTTGCTACCCAAGGACCACATCATTCGTCATCGCGTATAAGTCTTCGATTTATATTCACATTCCCCAAATTCACCAAGTTACGATCCATTCCGTGAACTTTTCGTTCTATCATCCAACACACGGATATACGCAAAATTAGTTGCACCACTGGTTGAAAATGTCGAACCTTTATACTCAAAAGGTAGAAACACTATAACAGAAGCCTGTAGGATGCATTTTGAATCATGGGAGGATCTTTCGTAAATCTTCACCTACAAAAGGCTACAATCACTGCTAAGTAGGGAAGAATGGCGACACAATGGCGGAAATGGCAGCGGCTAAGTTTTGACGCGAAACCAAGTCTCTAAAAAAGCGCCTTTTTACGTTTTAAATATATATTTTATATTTAAATTATTAATGAGCGGAGTGAACGAGCGAAGCGAGTGAGTGGAGCTCTCACTGTCGTGACTTCAATGGAAAAGTTGGCTGTGTGTGTGTGTGTCGCACTTGGGGGAGAAAAGAAAGGGACTCTGAACGAGACGGAGAAGAGAGAGGGAAATTCGCGGTAGACGACCGCCCCCCGGTTTTCTCCCCCTCACTCTTGGTCTCTCGCTCTCTCTTGAACCCGTTCCGGTTGTCCCTCTTCGTTTTCACCCTCCCGCAGCCGCTAATTAGTCTCGGACCAACAAATATTTTTTACCGTATTATTTTTCCGTATTCTTTCGCGTATTGAAAGTTAGCGAGTTTTGCTTTTCGCCCGTATTCTTTACCGTAGTATTTTTCGGAATTCTTTCGCGCATTGAAAGTGAGCGAGTTTTGCTTTTTGCCCGTATTCTTTACCGTATTATTTTTCGGTATTCTTTCGCGCATTGAAAGTTAGCGAGTTTTGCTTTCCGCCCGTATTCTTTACCGTATTATTTTTCGGTACTCTTTCCCGCATTAAAAGTTAGCGAGTTTTGCTTTTCGCCCGTATTCTTTACCGTATTATTTTTCGCTTTTCTTTCGAGTTTTGCTTTTCGCGTACCGTATTATTTTTCGGTATTCTTTCGCGCATTGAAAGTTAGCGAGATTTGCTTTTCGCCCGTATTCTTTACCGTATTATTTTTCTATTTTTTCACTATTAATAAAGAGTGGACTTTTTATAAATTATAAAAGAGATTGGACTAATAATTCACGATTATCGTAGCGCCCACGCTCCGCTCAAGTCTTTGTCGAGAATGCCGGCTCCGGGTTTTGAGACGTCCTAGTTATTATTATTTAACTAGGTGAAAAACTGAACCTTATGCACAAATTGTAATCGCCTCAGTGGTGCCCCCTTGTCTTGTTATGTAATATTTTTTTGATTTTCATTCCATTTTATCTTTTATGTAAAGTCCTCGAGTGTTTCTAATTTTTGCGTACTCCTCGTCTTGTTTTGAAATCCGGTAAGCGAAATAAGTCTTTATGAATGTCCCCTCGAACGTTTCGTCAGTATGTGTTTAAGGTTAAGCTGACTTAAGTAACGTAATATCGCTATAATAAATTAATTTCCTACGCAATAATTCTATATTTATAAATAAACTAGGTAAAGTACCCCCTGTTATAATATGGAAATATCTAAATCTAAGAAATGTAAACTATTTTAAGTACAAATTTAAGTTTAAGTCATGTATATAATAGAGGTTGGCTCCTAGTCATGTCTAAAGTATAAAGTCCCTAAGGAACTATATGGCCTGATGGCCCAAGATTATAAATGTAATTTAAGTGTGATCCCCATTAAATTTTAGTCAAATATTAAAGTTAAATGTAAAGTAATGTATATTTTAGTGTTAAGCCTAGGCCCCAAAGAATTCAATAGAAGGAGGCAGGGATGAAAGTTTTTATTGTCAGTTTGAGAGAGCCCCACGCAAAAAAACCTTGAAACTATCATAAACTTCTAAAAATAGCCATAGTAGAAATCGTGCATTGGATCCCTCAGCAACAAGGCCAAGGTTACCAAAGACGCGATAGGATGAAAGGACCCCCAACTCAAAGGCGTAAGCCACCCCCTACGTCTTAGGAACCCAATGCCAAAAAAGAGCACCATCATTAAGGAATGAGTGACAAGACCGAGGTTATAAAAAAGGCCCTGCACCCTAGAAACAAAAAAGGAAACCAGAAGAGAACCCCAAGAGACTGGCAGGCGGAAGCTCTGCTCCGCCATGGCCCGACCCTTCACTTAGAAACTTCAAACTTTAAACCAAAATTTAGAAACTTTAGCGAAGTCGAAATGAAATCATGAGGTCCCCTATCATTTAACCTTCATAATAACGACGTTCAGCGAGTCCCCAGACGTATCCAGGTACGAAAATCCATGAATCCAGAAAGAAGGCCAATCCAAATCCCAAGAGAGCGAGAGAGTTATCCCGATGAAGACTGCTGGGAGCCTACTTGCGTAATCCGGAAATCCCGTAACCCGGAAGCTCCCGTTACCTGTTACCCCGTAAACTGAAGAGACTACAGCAGTCTCGTCAAATTCCAGAGAAAGAGTCCCCAGCCTTCCATTGCAACTTCGAGTCAAGCGACGCATCGTGAATCAGGAGAGAAAGAGGGCTCTGGGAGCCGCTGCGATCTTGCTGCCTGGATTCATCCCTTGCCGTTCGGGGAGCGTGCAACCCTTCCGCGTGCGTTTGAATTAAGTGTTGTGACTGTTTGTGCCCCCCCCCCCATCGGACTGTGAGAACGAGAGCCCCGCGCAAAAGAAGATAAGAAATCCCTCCTCTCCAAAGAAGAAGCGAAGACGCCGGAGAAAAGGACAATTGAAAAGTAGTAGATTCTCCTAAGGTTCCTCCTAAGAATTCACTGGGTCAAATAGCGAGTCAAGTAAAGTCCCCCACCTTCAAACGGAGAAAATCAACCCAAATCTAGAGTTTCCCTTCTTAGACCCAACCAAACAAAGCAATCAAGTCCCCTAACCCTACGTAAATTTCCATTTTACCTGTGAGTTTCCGAGCTATCAGTCACTAAGGCCGAGAACCGAAAGAAAAGAGTAAGTTCCCTGTAAGAGTTTGCCCGGTCCCCTCATTTTATTTCATTATTTTGGTGTATGTCCCCATTACATTATTTTTAAGAGTGTATTTTTTTAAAAAGGATTAATAAAGATAATTTTGATTGAGATCATACTGTTTTTCCGTCGGAGATTCCACAACCTCCCCTTTCCCTTTCCCCTTTTGTAATCATTTTCGGACTATTAAGATCATTTGATTACTTTCCATCTAATCACCAAAACGCTCCGACCGTCGAGGGTTATAAAATCCCCCAATGCATGCTACTTAGATGGCAAGAGGTAGTATAGGTGGTAGGGGTGATGGGGGTTGGGAGGATTTGCTCTTTAATTCCGCCAGGTAGCGTAGATCCTAATTTTTATTTCTCTCACGCCTGTCTAGTGCGGAATACATGAGCTTTTATGCCAAAATAAAACTGTTTTGCCTTTTCGGAAATTTACAGATGAAAAAGTTCCCTTGCCAATAAATATAACTTGAAAATTTCAAAACTCCAGATTAAATTAATTAAATTCCCGGTCTAAATGTATATTTTTATATGTTCCTTTATATTTTCTTTATAAAAGGCCTACCATCCCCTGAGCCCCTGTAGTTATGGAAATAAAATTCGATCGCAGACTTGGGCCTTTGGTGGTGTCTAACTGATTATTATTACCATGGGTGTTCTGAGTGATTTAATAGCTATTCAGTATAAGTAACAGTTAACCTATTTCTCATACAAAAGAAATTGCTTACGTAATAATCCAGAACAAACTTTGTTATTTTTATCCTAGAATAGAAAAAAAAATTAAAATTATTTTATTTTCTTTTAGAATTTAAAAAAGTACAACCGGTGAAAACCATTTAAATAAAAGAGTTTCTACCCAAACTTGAAAAAAACCCTATTTATTAAACGTTCTCCTTATTTTAAAAGGGTAAATATACCATTTCGAATAACGTGTAATCTAGGCATTGTCAACTATTTAATTTCATTTTAAGGGTCCAAATGGACACCTCTATCTCAAATTTAATTTCGAAAGGGGTGGAACACTTAAATCGTTATTCAATTAAACCAATCCATGCCCTTATAAAACAGCTATTTCCTGCGCTATGCTGCTATCGACCAAACCAGCGGCGCATTTCTCAAACATGTCCACTAGTCCTATAGATCTTTTGCATCTCTTTCGGAATGGAGCCGTCAAGTTTATTTTTATTTTTCCTTTCCAGCTTTGCTTTAGGCCTAATAGGATATAAGTAATCCACAAAAAAGGACTGTATATTTCTGAATAGTATTTAACCTGAAACCTTTTTGCGGCGCTTTTAAAAAAGGTCACAGTCTTCCAAGGTTTTCTTGTTTAGGCTCTTTTTCCAAAGTCACCTTCATCTCGGCTAAATTAAAAATTATGTAGGAATGCTTTTATTTCTACGTCGTGTACCCAGCTATAGCAAAATGAATTAGCCCGTGTAGTAGGCCGTCTTAAGGAATACCAAATATCTTCTAAGGCTCATGTGAAGTTCTCTAATTAATCTAACATGGTAGTCATGTTCATTGGTGAGACCCTAGCTTAAGAAAGGCGTACCCGGGGTTCCTGAACGTTGTTATAAACCGTGCTTGCAAGCAGCCAGGAGTACTGTCTTTGCACTTGAACAAGTAGTTACGGTACGCCCACTAAAATTAAACAAGACACACATTAATTATACAGGATAATTATGATAAATTAGGCACAAATTTAGAGGCGTGTTCTTTGGGTCACAAGGAGTAAAAAAGGTCCGAAGAAACGTTTTCCTAAATTCAACCGTATCCGAGTAATTGGCTTCAAAAATCAGCCTCCTAAACGTCGAAAATCGCGCAAATATGCACTTTCTATTATTCCTTTAACCCAATTGTTTCCTTTTTATTGAGAAATATAAGAAACCGATTACTAATATCAAAAGTTCTTTATTAATTGAAAGAATATTCTACGTGTAGAAATAAGCAAAAACAAGGTGTTTCATAGTGACCAAGTCAATTGAAAGAAATTTGCTTATTGAATTTCGTTTTTTTCTTACAAATTTAACTGAATTACAGAAAATGAACGAAATGATCAACTGGGGCAAACACAAATCATTCTTGAACCGGTTCGAAGATTCAAGGCGTGTTACGGATTTCTGACCGAAAACTATGGTTGCGCTCTTTAACGGCGGCGGGTGGAACTATTCGTCAGAGGTCAAATTTAAAGCACTGTGGAAGCCAGCAAGCTAGAAACTAAGCAGACGCTTGACGTAATTAGATCCCTTATACGGTTCGGCACCGTTGCGTCATCTAGACCCGTTTCGGTCGCGAATAGTTTCACAGTGATCAATAATGCGTTGTCGTATGTCGTCAATGTTACGTCTTGTGTACCAATTTATCAAGATGTCCCCAGAACTTAAAGTTGGGTATGGGTAGAAATTCGTGTTCTGTGAGTAACAAGAAGTAAAAACGTCTTATGGGATAAGTTAATAAAATTTATACTAGCAAAGGCTTATTAAGAGTTCGCAACTAGAACTATCGAATCGTTAAGATTTAAAATAATGACAAGGTAATTTAAATTAAAAAAGGCACAGTAAAAAATTAATTTCTTTGTTTTATGGTTTCTCAAGGGTTACATGTACTGTTACCTAATTACATAACATTGCTCATTGTGCTTACAAATGTTGTTTGAAATGGCCCCCAATGGCATGAAGGCAAGCTTGGAGGCGTCTTTGGAAAGATTCTCGAACACGACGAAAGACTTCTGTCATGTTTCGGATTGTGTGGCAGGCGTCATTTATGCGTTGACGTAGGTCTTTAACGTCTCGAACTTCAGTCTTGTATAAAATGTCCTTGATTAGCCCCAAAGATAGCAATAACAGGTGTTCAAATCAGGATATCTGGCTGGCCATTGAACAGTTCTGCCTCTACGTATCCACCTCTGAGGAAACTCGGCATCAAGATGAGCTCTGACCCGAAGGATAAAATGAGTGGGTGCTCCATCGTGCATAAGCCATATTCGTTGTCTTACTGCTAGCCGTACATCTTCAAGTAGCTCTGGTAAAGTGTCGTCTAGAAAGGTTTAATACTACTCACCAGTTAGTCTTGGTGGTAGAAAATAAGGTGCAATTAAATGGTCTCCAACAATTCCGCACCAGACGTTGAGACTAAACTGCACTTAATGTGACCTTACGGTAGTTGCGTGTGAATTTTCTTGCTGCCACTCAGGACGTCATAGGAAAAATTAGCCTCGTCAGAAACTAGGAGCGTACTTAACCAACTGACGTCGTTAGTCAGCTCCTGAAACCACAGACAAATTTCAACTCGTCTTGGATAAAAGGCCTTATTTAAAGGTTGAACCTTTTGTAAATGGAATGGGTGGTGTCCTCAAAAGATACGCCCGACAAGTACATGGTTGACTCGCAATTGCCTCGTACTTGTCGTAGGATCATCCTTGAACATAGTAAGTACTTGTTCCTCTACGTCTTCTGGAACGTCTCTTTCGACAGTAGCATGTCACGTAAGTTGTATTGGTCCAGTTTCTCTTAAGCATCTGTCAACCACCGAGAACGTTTGTCGATTAGGAAGCTGTCTTTGAGGAAAGTGCTCCTGATAAAAGCGCCGCGCTTCTACCACATTTCAATGAGTGAGTTAATACATAAGATGCATATCAGATTATTCTGAATTCGTGAAGTACGTCATAGCATAGCCAGTTTAAGATAAGAAATTTAATTATTGAGGCCCCTCAATTTATTGCAAATTTGAGAAGATTAAAAAAATGAAATTCAATAATTCCCTTTTTGTAATAGGCGTAATCACTTAGAAACACCTTGTTATTGTCTACATGTATCTTACTTCTTTCATTTTAACAACCCTTTTTTGATACTAGTTTGTTTTTTTATCGAAAAAGATCAGAAAGCAATGCTTAGTGAAAGGAAACAATTGGGTCCAAGGAATAATAGAAACTGCACATTTGCGCGTTTTTCGACGTTTTGGAAGCCGATTTTTTCGGTCAATTACTTGGATACGGTTCAATTTAGGAAAAAAAATGTATAGGACCTTTTTCATTCTTTGTTACCCAAAGAACACGCCTGTTAATTGGTGCCAGACTTCTCTGAAAGAACCTGCATGTAGTTAACTTAATCCAAAATAAAAATAACAAGTAATATCTATGGCTTACAAAATTAAAACTAGTCAAGCATACTTTTTGTTTGGGCATTCTTTTAATACATTAAAAAGTCGCTTGATGACTTAGGTCTGAGGTGTTGCCTTGGGTATTAGCCTAGCTGATAACTCACCCTTTGAAACTCAGTAATATAAACCACTAACCAGTGTAGAAAGTTGGCGAATTTAAGAATATGAAATAATCGAGTGGGTCACAAAATACCAACCAATGTTACCCGCGACCGCTATCAACCGCCGGCCTATTCGGGCTTAAGATATGACGAGTGTAAGACGTAATGCTTTTTTTAATTCGATGTTATGCTGAAAGTCGACTACGTGTGTCTAGGTTTGCAAGTAGGGACCGAAAATCTCCGTTGTAAGCCACGCCTGTTTCTTTGAGAATAATCAAAGCTATTGTGGTCCCGGTTCGGTTCGGTTTACGGCTCTTCATAGAACCGGAATCACCGAGAACCGGCTTAGTGGAACCGGAACCGAACCGAGATCCGAATTAAACATAACTGTAAAATACATCAAATTAAATGTTATAATAACTATAAATATTTGGAAGTAACGTAGAACACGCGACGAACTGATAACAAATAGTTCGATCAAACGAAATTGAGTAATTTCTACATTAAATGGGTTAAGTATGGAACACAATAACGCTTGTGATACAAATACTTTCGAAAAGTATTCGGTTCTACTTCGGTTCCGGTTCGGTTCTGCATGGTATCGGAACTGAACCGAAGTGACTTCGGCTCCAATTTCTTGGAACTGGAACCGAGCCAAACCGGAAATTTCGGTTCGCTTCCGGTTCCTTCGGTTCTAAGCGGCCACCCCAATCAGGGCCATCAGTCTTCTTTGGACATTCTTGATTAAATATATTTTCTAACAATAGTTGTCTTTATATCTAAAACCGATAAAAATTGATAATTTTTCAAAAATTTTTTATTTCAAAATTGATGTAATTTCAAACATTCTCTTCACGTCGGCAATTTTCGCTATTTACCAAAATGGTATGGCGCTTTAAAATTAATACCAAAATGGAAAAATATTAAAATCCAAAGAAAACATTGCAAGTTAAGAGATAGAGATAAAAAATGTGTTCTTGAATTAATTTTATACCAAGTTCTCCTCAAGTTGCGCTTTAGTCTCATTGTGTAAGGTTTGGCTGGTTTAGCTAGGGATTTATAAAAAGTTATGTTTCGATATAATTTCCTGCCAAAATAAAGAACTAGCGTAAATTTAATTATTGGGTAATATTTAGAAAATCAAAATCTCATTGGTGAGAGCCACTCGTTAAAATTTTGAAATACAGATGGCTAAGTAGTATAGTAGTAGTAGTAGTATAAAGTTACATAGGTTTGGTGGATTATCCAGGTTAAACAGAAGATTAGGTCGTGATCACAAAATATTTTAGGATTAATAATAGTAAAAATAATATACGTACCTTGCCCATTCCGATAGATATATTGATCATTTCCACCATTGTTATTCCAAAGAAAAAAATCAGAATTTGTTCTCTGATAGCTAAAGAATAAAATAATTTGAGAAATGTTAATTGGCGACATTTACAATAAATGGTGACGTCACTCAATATATTATAAAGTAACGGCAGAGGGAGCTGTATTAACTATTAATGATGGAACTAAAATCCATTAACTAGTTCTTCACCAATTTGTCTCATCGTTCGATCAAATCAAGCTGCCGAGTTGCCAGTTCCATATCAGTTTTCCACTGAACCGACTATTAGGTACATGGTTGGATGATTTAAACGAATTTGATTTAAATTATAATTGAATTAAAATCAAAATTAAAATCAAGCGTTTTTTATATCACTTAATGTTATTTCAATAATAATAATGAATAATGGCACAAAATAGATGTTAAACAATGAAATTACGAAACAAATCTGACTAAAGTAATAAACGGTATTTAAAATTTATTGAGATTTTAATATTTAACTAAATAATCTATAGAATCAAAATATCCATTAGTAATATTTAAAAGGAGTAAACAAATGTTTAGAAATCAATAAATTGTCAACCCAGGCTAGGGGGCTATTTATGACGTGTAATGCATTGGCTTCCTATGTTTTATTTCAAGCCTAGAATCACGAAAAAAAAGAAGATAGTATTCAAATCTACGCTTCAGATTAAAAAAAGCTGGTCTGTGAACATGTTTAATTAATCTGAATCTAAATCGTTTTCCAAAATGGCTAGTTTAAAGCCGCGTTCACTCTACGCACTTTGGAAACGTTTTGAAAGGGTTTCGATTGATAAAATTAAAAATTTCGGAGTCAACTGTATTAATAGTCATACGATAAATACATTCGACACCAAAATTTTAAAATTTGATATTTCGAAACCGTTTTAAAACGTTCCCTAAGTGTCTAGTGTGAACGCGGCTTAAGTCGCAGAATTGAAACGTTCTGATCAATCGGTGGTTCGTGGACTTCGACAGTTCTAACAAAAGCAACTACGTATTCATTGATTTTTTACTCTGAACCTCATGATTTATACGTTTAATTTAAAAAATTCAGATGACACAATTTAAATATTTTTTGGATGCTGAACGTTAATACAGTTATTTCTAAAACGAATTTAATATTTATCAGATTTTAGTATTGCCCAAATGTTCGCATTGGTTAATATCTTAAAACTGGCCCAGCTGTACCTCACACTAGGAAATTATAGAAACAGTGTAAGTTTTTGCTATCTAATGTGTATTAATTTAACTAAGTGTAAGTTATTCTTAAAAATTCATAACTGGCAATGTAATTTGTTGACAATATACACCTGAATCTTACCAAAAAAAAAGAGATATAAGATCGATTTTGCCTCAAGTGCTCTCTGGAAAATTGAGCCACGGGTTGGGAAAGGTACAAGGGCTTTTAAAATAATTATGATAAACTTCTCAACCTTGTAAAGAAATCGTAAAATACGAAACTTTTCTAGCTTTCATTATATTGGATAACAAATATTCGCAAAGCTTTATATGTAAATGATCTTTGGACAAAGTCTTTTAATGTATTACAATGCATTAATTTTTGCGCACTTTAATTTTAGTTATGATATTTTAAGCATTTTTGTGAATTGGATTTGCGTTATCATTAATCGTCATAGCAACGGTTTTGAATACAAAGATTTAGAAATTTTGTTAATCAGTTCTTTAAATTTAGGGCTAAACAGAAACTAAACAGCGGAAATTTTAAGAAGTTTAAAAGTGAATAGTTGGCGCTAAGTTACTCTATTATTTACAATGGGTTATCGCTTATCGATTAGAAAACTATTTTTAAGAAAATGTTTCGTATGAGGAAAGTGACGTAATGAAATGGTGTATGTTTTGTTCCGAGTCTAATAACTTCATTTTTCTCTCGTTAAGTCGACTAGTAAGCCATCTGGACAACTAGACAAAATAGGTCTATTGTCAAAAATAGCGCCAACCGAATAATTTTTACTAGATTATGTTTTTTATATATCTCAACTGGAATTTATCGGAGTTAAACTTTTCGGCGCAAACAATTTATTATTTTTGTATAATTTTTAAAATTTTATAGGCGATAGCCCGTTTAATCGAGGGTTCAGTTGCGTCGGAAAATTGATTTTATAAATTGACTAGTTTGAATGTCAGTAGGTACGATTTCGCTAGTTACGACGTCAGTAAGTGGAATTATTCTTTAAACTCACGATGATTATAGAAAATGGGGTTCGGGTGGCGCCGTGAGGTACTTTGGTTCCTATATTTTAGTTCTAAAGCCCAATTTTAACGGAAAGATAAAGTTTTTTGTAGTCTTGCGTTTGGCTGCATCGCAAATTTTTCGATTTTCGCGTTTGTACCTCATCTGGTTCAGGGTTATATTAATTAAGTTAGAAACCTTAAATATATAAGTATATACAAACAGTTCTTTGACCTCTTCTGTTTACCATCTTTATCAATAGTTTACTGGAAACATTTATAAGCAAAGAGATTGTAAAAGTTTACAAAAGGCAATAGACAAGACGTACTAAAAGACTAGAGACAAGTTTAAGTGTAAGTTCTTCACCTTGGATCAAAAAACATCAAATTTTACAACCTAGTTAACGGTTGCAGAGTTCGCTCTTTCACTAAAGCAGGTGACCTTGTTGGAATTGTTGACGATAAACTATATTTTAATGGTCAGACCGAAAAGATCGTTACTCATTTGAACTCTATTTCTGGATTTCTGCGTAGATATTTCGGTTAATGAAAATCAAAACAATTTATTCGTCTTAAATTATCCCAGTCATTGATTATTGGTCTGTAATTTGTTCACGGCTTATGTTCACAGAAATCACAAGATTTCCCAAAGTGCACAACCATTTTATCAAATTAAACTTACAAAAACAACGTTGGGATTTTTAACTCCGGCCTGGCCTCATTGTGTCAACGATTTAGCGTTCTTACACCAAGTATATCACGGCTGAAACGACTTTTCGCTTGAAGATTTATTTGTGTTTTTCCAGCAATCACGGATCGTGGTTACCAGGCGTTTGTCCAACAAAATAATTTCTTAGAAGTGAACGACTGGAAAAAACTACCAAGCAACCACATTGAACTAGAGAATACTTACAGCTTTCCCAAAAATATCGTAAACTTGCTCAATTCCATTAAACCATAACATTTACCATTTACAATAAAACTGTTTATAAATATATTATCTCATTATTACTGCTATTGTTAAAGTTTTTATGTATTATGTTTTGAGCCGTTACAAATGACCAGTAAATGATGTCTATCGATCTGACTGACCCGACTGACACTCAATAGCCCGATATTGATTTCAGTGACGGGGTGGGGGGAAGGGAACGGAACGGAACTTAATTGCGTTGTGTGCATTATCATGATTTCTTTGTATTAATAAGAACCCTTACCAAAATTTCTATAAATATTCCATAAAATCATATAGGGCATTATGTAAGGTCTAGGGTTTACTATACACTATAGACTTTTCTATAACAATTATATAGAAAATAAAATATTTTTAATTCATAATTTCTATACAAATTTCTATGGAATTTCTAAAGATTTTCTACATAATTTATATATCTTATATATTAACTTTTTATAGAATAAAAATAACTTAAGAAGTTATGAACACATATATTTTTCTACCTAAATTATGTAGAAAACACCAATAATTCTATAGAAGAAACAAAAATTGCAAATAAGCAGAGAACGATTTATTTAACTATCAAAAAATCAAAAGATACAACATCAGTCGCTTTCAATGGTGTTAACAAAATTAGCAACATATATATATATCCATCAAAATGAGTAGAAGGAAAGTAAGGGTGAGGCATCGATCCTAGGATCGAGGATCGAGGATCCCCAGGATTTAAGGGGCGAAATGGGGGTAAAATCGTCGAAAAGTCAATGTATTTATGATATTTTTCGCGACGATTTGTTTTTTCGTATATCAACATATTGTGTTCAGGCCAACTTGTTCATTTATCTCCGCTTATCTCGAAAGACACATGAAAGTATATCTTACCAAGTTTTATCGTACGGAATAAGTTGAAATGATGTAAAAATTGATAACCTAGGCGACGCGCGCGCGGATTACCCGGGGGACGCGGTTAATTTGAATTTATGAGTGTTTTGACGTGGGCGGCGCGCGTGCGCGGTTTTCCCGGGGGACGCGGTTAATTTAAATTTAAGAGTGTTTTGACGTCATGGAATATTCATTGTTAAAATGACGTAGAATGGAAATATTTTTAAACTTCATTTTAATATCATTAGCGTGTGGGGGTAAAATCGTCGAAAAGTCAATGTATTTATGATATTTCTCGCGACGATTTGTTTTTCCGTATATCAACATATTGTGTTCAGGCCACCTTGTTCATTTATCTCCGCTTATCTCAAATTTCAAGAGTACACTTATATGGTACTTGAACGTATATCTTATCAAGTTTTATCGTACGAAATAAGTGATAACCTAGGAGATAGCACGCGTGCGTGGATTACCCGGGAGGCGCGGTTAATTTGAATTTAAAACATGGAGTGTTTTGACGTCATGGAATATTCGTTGTTAAAGTGACGTAGAATGGAAATATTTTTAAACTTCATTTTATTATGTCGAGTGATTCAATACTTTAAAGAGATAAACTGTTATATAAGACGCGTGTGGCATTGGGTAGTGGGGGTTTTTCCGGGAACTTTCCCGCATACGAGTGCGTTTACCGCGTATATTTCCGTATAAGGGCGTTTTCCGCGTAGTTTTCTGCATTGGGGATCTTGTTCCTTGGTATGTTGATGAAAAACTCAGAAAAATTTTAGATATACTGATAAAATATTACTCTGATTGACGGGAATTATCGTCACTGCTTATCGAATGTATAACACCTTTTAACGAAAATAAATTTTTGAGACAAGGCTGCCATCTAAAGAAGCATTTTACAGTTCATTGAAAAATCTGTTTTTTTTTAAATCATCATCTCGTTCGTAATTGCCTTTCTATCTCTTCAATTTTAAAAGTATATCCTAATTAATTCTATATTTTTAACATTAACAAGTCTCCAAATTAAACCAACTTTTAACCAATTTTCCCAATTTTACTAATTTTTAACCGAATTTCCTAAATTATTCTAATATTTACCATAAGCCAACTTAATTTCGAAACTATTGTCTATTTTTGAAAATTGAGTTTTGTACGTATTTGGAATCGTTTCATTTTTATCCCTAAAATGGGTGATTTGTAGGAAATTTATATTATTTTTATTGGCTTTACGATATTTCAAGTTAATTTATAAAATTTGTAAATGAGTTTAATTAAATTAATAATTAAGTTTCGTTCGTATATTGAATCGGTATTTATTTATAATAATTTTTTCACCTAGATTAATTTTTTTATCCCCCACACTCTCGATCCAGCTCCCTACTATACGTGTCCATTTATAAAATCAAAATTGAACCGTCATGAATAATCCATATAAACGTAAAAGACGCGGGCGTCTTGAAGTCCAAGTTTCGTTTCCACTGAAATAGAAACAACAAGAGGAAAGGGTCTTTCTGGTGACCTAACTTTTAACATTGCTGGACGTTTTATATTTATTGTGTTCTGTTAGTTATAGTCATATGGATTACCATTCTTTCGAGGAAGTTAGTGAAATAGTGGAAGAGTATAATAGGACGTGGTTAGATATGCAAGAAATAAAAGGGCATTTGGACGAAATGGAAAAGCATTTAAAAAAGTGGGAATTGAAGTTAGAAGAGGCTTGTCCAAGGGAAATTGTACTGAGAAATAAAGTTAAAGATATAAAACCAACTACAATTGGATTGAAAATATTGCAAGATAGTTGGAAGGGAGCAGATAAGTAAAGGGATAATATTGTATGTCATTGATTGGCTTAAGACCTGTTATATAAAATATAAAATAAAATATGAAATAAAATAAAATATAAAATAAAATAAAATATGAAATAAAATAAAATATAAAATAAAATATGAAATAAAATAAAATATAAAATAAAATATGAAATAAAATAAAATATAAAATAAAATGAAATAATATAAAAATATAAAAATATAAAAATATTAAAATATTAAAATATTATAATTACTAATTTTGAACAGAATTTCCTAAATTATTCTAATTTTTGCCATAAGCCAACTTAATTTTAAAACTATTGTCTATTTACGAAAATTGAGTTTTGTAGATATTTTGAATAGTTTCATTTTTATGCCTGGTTAAAAGTTATTATAATTGAGGATATTTTGTTAAAAGTTAGTATAATTTGTGAGATTCTTTTAAAAAAACTGCATAGTTTTGGTTATTTTCAAACAAAAATAGAAAATTAAAGCCTGCTTTTTGATTTTGGATACCTCGGAGCTTAATAACAACGCTAATCACTTGCATCTTGTAAAAAACAGTAACCTGAGATTAGAATAAAAATTTGCCAAACCGTTACCGGAGCCGATTTCCATTCTAATTTACGCTAAGTTTCTTTAAGTATTTTTTCAATCCTTATACCTATATTTACATATTGGAGTTGTTACAAAAGGTTCTTTTAAACGTAACTTAGTACATAAATTTATTTTGGAAGTTAAAAACGTATTAAGAGCCCTTCAAAGTACTATAAAAGGATTTCATTTACAAACTAAATTAATATTTTCTTCAAACTTTCAATTCGTTATAATTTAAATTTAAATGAAAACATCATGGATTATAGGTGCGTAATCTACTATTAGACCGAATGGATTAAAAAATACTTAAAATAAGTGGTTTTACTGATAAACTCTAAAGGAATTTAACTTTAAAGGGTATCTTAGATTATTGTTTTTAATTTTATTCAAGTTCAAAACGTATAAAGAGTCCTTCAAAGTACTTTAAAAGGATTTTATTTACGTACTAAATCCATATTTGTTTCAAACTTAGAAGTTAGTTTGTATGAAATACTTACTAATACCTGAAAAATGGACTTTAGAGTGGATAAGATTTGTAAATATCATTTGAAACTAATAATTTTCACGCTTTATTTAAGTCAAGCAATAACATTTTTAAAAATGAAAGAAGTTGAACAATATATCAAGGTATTACACTCAGGTAAAAAAAATTAGTTGCATTATGTTTTTATATTTCTTTCTTAATTACAGTGATGCTTAAAAGCAAACCTCAAATCTAGAAAACAAAGTTTTTTTAACAAGGGATAAATTTATTTAAATAGATGCTTTGGTGACATCTAACGGCGGCAATGGAAAATAATAAACAAAATACTAAAAGTATCATGTGTTATTAAAATTTTAATTGCTATATTATATTTATGGTATGTACTTGAACCCATTATGGTATTTGAAATAGCTTAATATATGAAGAAAGTAAACATATTTCTTAAAGCATAGAAAGCGTTTTTATTTTTATAATTTATTAATTAACTATTAATATGGTTACATTATTTACAGAGGGTTCTTAGTTAAAAAGATCCAAGTACCTTTAAAGCTCACCAATACATAAATGTAATATTTAGTTGCATAATCTTATCGGTATTTATATTATCAATAAACACAAAAATACAAAACCTGATACATTAAATTATGCATTTGTAATTTAAACAATACCTGCATTTGAAATTATATAGCTTAAAAACCCACAGCTTATAAATAAAATTACATCAAGGTTTTCAAATCAGTATTATCAGTTAAAGAATTAAATTATTTGCATTGTGTTTTATATTCTTCAATTGTGTTGAAATCCATACGGTAATAAGGATCAAAACGTGATAATATAAAAAAGTTCTGCAAAACTAATCCTTTATCGAAAAGTCATCTTAGTATTGTTGCTATTACAGTATGAACAAAACGATAACCAAAACTAAATCCTATTCCCCATTTTTCTTTCTTATGGTGAAGGACGAGGTTTTTCTTGTAGCATTTACGGATGGAGGTTTAAAAGAAATCTGGAAAATTCGTTCGCTATGTCATTTTCTGTTCAGCTGTAGAACGAATAATCGTAATCTTATCATTTCAGGGTAATTAAAGCAAATTTAAGCTGAACCACACGATCTTCGCTCTGATAAACGAAGGTATGCTCTATCCAAATGCATACAGATGGAAATTAAATTTAAAAAAATAGATACGCAGACAGAATAATATAGGCACGCTGCTTAAATTGTTTATAATATTTGATAAAAAGTACACTGGTTGTTTGCGAAAACATCTGCCACCTTTAATTACTATAAATATTATTTATTAAACAGATATTAAAAACATTATTATTTTTTTTAATTTTCTATTCAGAACTGTTTTATAAACAACTTACTTATCTCTTAGTCATAGTTTCGTACCTTTGGAAAAATTATAAATATTGTAAATTTGTGCAGAAATTATCTCCAAATGGCTATGGACAGAATATTTTACCCGACGAGGAATTGTACACTAACTCATATACAAATTACGACGTTAAACCGAATCAAAATTTGTAAAATATTGTAAATATTTTAAGTCAATGAAGAAATTAAGAAATGTTTTAAAAAATAAGATATCTTCTATTTTCTACACTTTTATTTTCTACCTTTTATTTCTAGAAATATTTCAATATTGATATTTATATATATTATTTTTATTTTATATGGTTTATAGTAATATGACGGTTCAATTGTGATTTAAACAATGGACACGATTAAAGTTTATATTTATAGATTTTTGAAAGCAGAATTTACTTATCAGGGGATAAACACATTGACATAATCAAAGATAATAAAAATTTTCAGGGGAGCCCACCGCGCTCCGCTCAGACCCAACCGCGGATTACCCTAGGGTGCGGCGCGGAGATAAAAGTTACCGCGGGTGGGTCTGAGCGGAGCACGGCAGCTATATTCAAGATGCCTAAAGCCCAACATATTTGCCCCACCGCGGGTGGGTCTGAGCGGAACGCGGTAGGCTCCCCTGAAAGTTTTTATTATCTTTGATTATGTCAATGTGTTTATCTCCCTGAAAAGAAAATTCTACTTTCAAAAATCGATAAATATAAACTTTAATCGTGTCCATTTTTTAAATCACAATTGAACCGTCATATTACTATAAACCATATACGCACCTATAATCCATGATGTTTTCATTTAAATTGAAATATAAACGAAATGAAAGTTTGAATAAAATATTAATTTAGTTTGTAAATGAAATCCTTTTATAGTACTTTGAAGGGCTCTTAATACGTTTTTAACTTCCAAAATAAATTTATGTACTAAGTTACGTTTAAAAGAAACTTTTGTAACAATTCCAATATGTAAATATAGGTATAAGGATTGAAAAAATACTTAAAGAAACTCAGCGTAAATTAGAATGGAAATCGGCGCCGGTAACGGTTTGGCAAATTTTAATTCTAATCTCAGGTTACTGTTTTTTACAAGATGCAAGTGATTAGCGTTGTTATTAAGCTCCGAGGTATCCAAAATCAAAAAGCAGGCTTTAATTTTATATTTTTGTTTGAAAATAACCAAAACTATGCAGTTTTTTTTAAAAGAATCTTACAAATTATACTAACTTTTAACAAAATATCCCCAATTATAATAACTTTTAACCAGGTATAAAAATGAAACTATTCAAAATATCTACAAAACTCAATTTTCGTAAATAGACAACAGTTTTAAAATTAAGTTGGCTTATGGCAAAAATTAGAATAATTTAGGAAATTCTGTTAAAAATTAGTAATTTTAATATTTTTATATTTTTATATTTTTATTTTATTTCATTATTTTATATTTTATTTTATTTCATATTTTATTTTATATTTTATTTTATTTCATATTTTATTTTATATTTTATATAACAGGTCTTAAGCCAATCAATGACATACAATATTATCCCTTTACTTCTCTGCTCCCTTCCAACTATCATGCAATATTTTCAATCCAATTGTATTTGGTTTTATATCTTTAACTTTATTTCTCAGTACAATTTCCCTTTGACAAGCTTCTTCTAACTTCAATTCCCACTTTTTTAAATGCTTTTCCATTTCGTCCAAATGCACTTTTATTTCTTGCATATCTAACCCCGTCCTATTATACTCTTCCACTATTTCACTAACTTCCTCGAATGAATGGAAATTCATATGACTATAAGTAACAGAACACAATAAATATAAAACGTCCAGCAATGTTAAAAGTTAGGTCACCAGAAAGACCCTTTTCTCTTGTTGTTTCTATTTCAGTGGAAACGAAACTTGGACTTCAAGACGCCCGCGTCTTTTACGTTTATATGGATTATTCATGACGGTTCAATTTTGATTTTATAAATGGACACGTATAGTAGGGAGCTGGATCGAGAGTGTGGGGGATAAAAAAATTAATCTAGGTGAAAAAATTATTATAAATAATTACCGATTCAGTATACGAACGAAACTTAATTATTAATTTAATAAAACTCATTTATAAATTTTATAAATTTACTTGAAATATCGTAAAGCCAATAAAAATAATATAAATTTCCTACAAATCACCCATTTTAGGGATAAAAATGAAACGATTCCAAATACGTACAAAACTCAATTTTCATAAATAGACAATAGTTTTGAAATTAAGTTGGCTTATGGTAAAAATTAGAATAATTTAGGAAATTCTGTTAAAAATTAGTACAATTGGGGAAAATTGGTTAAAAGTTGGTTTAATTTGGAGACTTGTTAATGTTAAAAATATAGAATTAATAAGGATATACTTTTAAAATTGAAGAGATAGAAAGGCAATTACGAACGAGATGATGATTTTAAAAAAATTAGATTATTCAATGAACTGTAAAACGCTTCAATAGATGGCAGCCTTGTCTCAAAAATTCATTTTCCTTAAAAGGTGTTATACATTCGATAAGCAGTGACGAGAATTCCCGTTAATCAGAGTAATATTTTATCAGTATATGTCAAATTTTCTGAGTTTTTTATCAACATACCAAGAAACAAGATCCCCAATGCAGAAAACTACGTGAAAACGCGCCGGTGTCAAAAAACGTGCTCATTCGCGGAAAAACTACGTGGAAAACGCCCTTATACGGAAATATACGCGGTAAACGCACTCGTATGCGGGAAAGTTCCCGGAAAAACCCCCACTACCCAATGCCACACGCGTCTTATATAACAGTTTATCTCTTTAAAGTATTGAATAACTCGACATAATAAAATGAAGTTTAACAAATATTTCCATTCTACGTCACTTTAACAACGAATATTCCATGACGTCAAAACACTCTTAAATTGAAATTAACCGCGCCTCCCGGGTAATCCGCGCGCTATCTCCCTGGTTATCGCTTTTTACATCATTTTAACTTATTCCGTACGATAAAACTTGATAAGATATACTTTCATGTGTCTTTCGAGATAAGCGGAGATAAATGAACAAGTTGGCCTGAACACAATTTGTTGATATACGAAACAACAAATCGTCGCGAAAAATATCATAAATACATTGACTTTTCGACGATTTTACCCCCATTTCACCCCTAAAATACTGGATCCTCGATCCTCGATTCTAGGATCGATGCCTCGTCCTTCTACTAAAATGTGACATATCTAGAATAATAATTTTATTTTTAATGAATGTCACTGGAAAGGCTTTAATTTTATTCTTGGGTTTTGTCAAAACTACAATTTGCCTACGCAAAGATTTATCACAATATTCCTTTAAAGGTATCATAGTTATAAAAATATTTGTCAAGCAAGAGCATTTCACCGCACAAGAGCAATCTTTTATAGAGAAAAAATCTTCTATCAATCCTAAACTACCATCACTGAGTAATACCCCACAATTACTTCTTTCGAACTTTCCTTGCTTGAAAATGTAAATCCACTGACTGTCATTTTCTTAAACTTAGTGACTGTTAAATTTTCAATGTCATTAGATACAACACGCTGAAGAGCTGATTTTTCAGATTTATTTAACGAAACCCACTTTGGTACACCATAAATATATGTTTGGTCACTGATCACACTTACTCTTTTTAGTAGAGGATATCCTCGAAGAAGCTCATGAAAATAATCTTCACCCTTTATTTTTTCATTTAGGAATGAATATTTTGAGGGGCGTGACATTTCACCCATAATTGATAGTTAATCCGCAATTTGTATTTGAATATTTTGAGTTCCATGAACAAGATTTAGAAGCTTGCCATTCATGTTCTCAAATTTGAAATATGATACTGACCATAACGGTCCCCAATTTCTAACTGTTTCATGGAGATGTAATAACAAATGCACGTTAGAAGAGCAGTTTCCAATTCCGTATAATTTCTGATATTTCTTTACAAATATGTTTAAATGCTCCGCGGTCTCATTTATTGTAGCTTCTGAAATTTGGGTAGGTGATAGTAGCAAAGTCACTCCAAGAACTAACTTTAGCCAGTGTTGATAATACTTTTCATTTAAGTGGCCTTTAAGCACTACCGCAGAGTAGTGCAACAACCATGACCGAAACTCATTCGCTTTCCATTGCTTTCTATCCCTAATTGACCTCGGTGTTCTGGTTATCTCATCTGGCGGCTTGATCGATAGCAACTTCTCATCTATTGCCTTGATAGATTTACCCAAATAATAAACCTCACTATGGTTTGAAGTATTAAACCACAAGAACGTCGTTGCTCGAACTACACCTTGGCATACAGAATGCATATAATCTACTACGAATCCATCAATGATGTTAAAATATGACATAAGCATTAAGATACTGAATCCTTTAACATCATTTACAGGTTTCCCTGACAAAACAGCTAATTCGGCATCTCGATTCATTTGAATACTATCTCGAGATCTGCTTGAACTATCTTCAAATTCATAAACACGACAATGTCCTTGTCCTTTGTTTACAGTTTTACCTTCATTTAAGTAGAATCCACAACCAAACGCACCATTAAACTGATTAACCTTCTGTAGGGTACATCTAGCTACGGTATCGCACGTACATGGTCCTGGAAACACTTTCACTTTGATTAATTCTTCATTTTTCTGAAAATGAAGAACCATATACTTGATAGATGATTCATTTTATCAACAAATGGTTTCAGAAATGTTTTCATTTCTGGCTTCTCTTCACCAAACCAAAGGGCAGAAAGTTGAACGGTCTTCTCTTTAGAAGAGTTTAGTTCATTGACCACATATAGTAAAGGCCCAATATTATAACCAGATGAGTTAAAAACAGGTACGCCATCAGTGTTCCAAGTAACTGACATGTCACCATCACCCATTGGAAGTTTCTTATATTGAATACCTTCTCTCATGCAGAGGGATATTTTGTTGCTATTTGTATTTTGACAGTCCATGTTTCTATTTTCTAGCAATGAAATAATTTACTGCTCAATCGAAAATACAATAAAGTAATTTCCCTTTCTCAAAGACTCCTCAACTGATACAAAAGTTTTGCAATGGTTAAATTTCCTACTCTCGGTACCTATGTACGCTTTGCAAATTGTACAATAAGCGTGGCAAACAAATTATGCCTTTGAATTTTCAAAATGTTTATAGATAAAAAAAAGCGAATGTGGCAGCTTCGAGTTTTCTGGCAAATGCAATGACATTAATTTCAGTAATGATGTTGTGGCTTCTTTACTTTGATTGTAACGAATAATATATCCCATGGTTAACAATAAACTCTGTTTCTATGTAATTGCTGATCCTGGGTAGAGGTCATCATCCTGATATTAAAATTATGTCAATTAAGTCCCATAGCTAGGGCTATATGCGATGACATTTTAAAACAAAATTACAATAAAAGTAACTTAGAAGGTTTTCAACATGACTTACACCACTTTCAACCTCAGAATCTTCCTCAACATTAACAAAATCCATTCCCTTGAAAATAAAAACATTCAATAATAGTAAAATATTAAAATATAAGTTTAAATATTTTAAAATTCTAATCTTATAAATTCAGTTGTACTGATTAACACTAATATATTTCGTGTACTCTAGATATACCCTAGCTGACAATCTAAATAGGAAATCTAACATCTCAAACGTTAAAAAACTAGCTGTACTTATTAATGTGTCATATTCATAACAAGGATTCAGAGCCGTTTACACTTTACCTAAACTAAAAACCCAAATTTACATTCCTACACCATTAGCTTAGAATCCTTAAATAAAATTTATTTTCCACAAAAAAGTTAAAATTTACCAACTAAAGTTTTATATATTTTAAGAAAAATTATTTTTAAATAAACAACCAAGAGTTCACAAATGATGTCACAAGCAGTTTTTTAGGATTCTTGCCAGGCAAAATTATATGAAGTACTGATATTATCAAAATCAGATTGCTGCGTTCCTGATATGCATGCGCATTCTTCTGAATGAAATGAAGATGAAACAGATAATGTATCTTCGTTAAGTTTTGGTCGTTTAGAAGTGACATTTGTTTCTATATCTCTGGAATTGACAGTTTCTTGACCATCTGGGTGACTATTTTCAACAGCGTCGCTTTTATTACTGTCCAACTTCTCTCTAGCTTTTCTAAGCCTGTATTATGTTTTCCTTGGAATACCCCTTTTCCCCCATAAAAACTCTTTATATATTTTCGCTGGTAGCATGATTTAATAAATTTATGATAAAAGGTATTACAATTATAGATAAGGCAAATATTAATTTGAAATAACAAAGAAATTAACAAATTATGTTAACTTATTATTCAATCGATTTCAATCCATTATCCTGAAGAATTTAATATCGTCTGCTAATAAAATCCGCATGCTGCGGTGACCGCAGTGCGGTCCTGCAGAAGATGCGTGGTTTCACCTAAGATAATATAACTACATACCCTAGATTGGAAATCAAGCTCCTTGAACGTAACGCCGGCTCTTACTGAGTTCCCGGCGGAAGTCGAAAAAAATGGCCTCCATGGAGCTGGCAGGGTTACCGACATATAGTTAAAACGTAAAGTTTTAGTGAAAATTGCGCCGTGGTTTTTGACTCGCGGTTTTCAAGATACCAGATATTTTTGCGTTATATGGTTTTAAAACAATAATGGATCATGCCTGTAGCTCTAAAAATGTTTCTAAACGAAAGAAAACTAAAGGTGAGTAATATAATCTTGGGTTATCTTTTGAAATTCCTTATTTCCCACCCTGCTATGGAGCCCGATTTTTTCGAACTTCCGGCGTGAACTCAGTAAGAGCCTCAACAGAAAACGCGCTATCGAGAAACGCCGTGATTTCGAATCTAGGGTACGTAGTTATATATTATCTTTGGTTTCACCAAGTAGAGCAACTATAATTTAATATTATTTTGCTGTTCTTTTAAAAATAATTACAGCCAAAATTGGTAATTATTTATTTATTATTTTACCACTATAATGTTAGTTGTATGGTAGCTCTGATAACTGCCAATTATTTCTTCTGTAAGTTGGACCAAATCCTAGATGGTGCCTAAAAATGAAATGCCATAACAAGGGTACCAAAACACCTCGGTCAGAGTCAATGTCGTCTTGACCCCCTTTTATCCTAGTTGTATTCATTCTGCTCGGTCGCTATACTATTGAAGTTCGTTATATTGAAAAACTCGTAGGTAATCCCTAAGTGGTTCAGTCCGGCGCCAGTGAAATCCTACTTACGGTGATCAGTGTATTAATAGACTAGCCGGGAAGCTAGTTGTATGTTTCGAGACGCATTAATTAATCATATAAAGTTATTTGTGATATTTTTCTTCAGAGAAGTAAGTTATTGTTAATATGAAGTGAGCTCAATAAGACTTAACCCCAAAATATTACGCGGTCAAAAACCCATATCTTTTTATCACAGAGAAAATTACTGAAAAAAATATTCCGTGGTAAAAAAACTGTTATGTTGCTCATCCCAAAGACCTATAGTCGAACCACCCCAGTAAGCCCCCCTTTTTCATTCCGCAAATATTACTCAAAAACTCGCCTTTCTCACCCGTCTCCAACCCCCGTACCCCTTAAAACCCTCTGTAGCCAATGGCTGATTTGCTCCCCCCTCATGACAAACAGAAAAAAATACACTCGTCCTTGACGCCCCCTCCCCAAATGCCGGAAGAAGGGGAAAGAGAAACAAACCTAGCGAGAGAAAAGGGTGATAAGGGATAGCGCCCGCAGCCCACACCGTCCGCGGCGTGTTGCTTTTCAGAGTATTGAGACAAAAGCTCGAACGACGAACGACCAACGTACCAAGCGCTCCTTATTATATAGATTGGAAACCCACACTGGAGCCTAAATGCCATCGTATATATCTGTCAAAAATAAAGTTTTGTGTTGTGCTCGTTTGCCGGTGGTCTTAAATTTCTTACCCCTTTTGACCATTGGTCGGGGGCAACTTCACCTTCATAATCAACAAGTAAATTCACGTAACCTACGGGTCACGTGGTCTATTGGTACAAAACCATAGAGCGCGCCCAGATAAAAGACACTTTTTCTAAGATTTGTCTCTAAAATTTATCGGAACCACTTCTTTTGGACTATTTGAACCACTGAGCTAAAATATGCTCTAGTTCTATTCATCGGTGGGACGAAAACGTGTCAACTCTCAGAGGTGTCTACATCCCGACCCCAACGTCGTCATTACATAGTAATGAGTTTGACCACCCCTTCGATGGACTTCGTGTCACATATTAAAGATTTGTGATAAGTACTAAGATTAAACCCAGGTAATAGGATCATGGCAGATGGCACGCACCTAAGTTAAGTTTACTTGGTTTCAATATGTTCAGTTTTGACTCTATCTCGCGAGCACCTGCACAAACTCCTGAAGGGGAATTTCCATACTTTAAAGGCGCTAATACTGCTTTACACTGGCTAACTATACATCTGAGTTACTCGTGAGGCTTATATGAAGTATAAAATTCAACCAGATGACGAATTATACTGAACGTGGCTGGTTACCGTATCCTAACACTTCAGCACCTTCTATGAAAAACTATTGACCCCATTAAGCATGCAGAAATCTTCTCCCATGACGGCCTTTTTTACCGTAAAGACTATTTGCGAGGGGGAAATAACTCGCTAAAATGTGTACACCAGATTACATATTTCAAGAGATAACTGAAAAAATTACAGGTTACCAAAAATTACCCGGGATTACTTATTTCGAGTAATCCATATAATATTGTTAGAGATTAGTAAGATATTACGCGAGATTAGAGCTGTGCGATTAGTGGTTTTAGGCAATCGAGTCGGTTATCGAGTATCAATTTTTTCATCGAGTATTCGAGTCGAGTAATATTGAAGTCGAGTTGAGTAACCTAGTACTTGATTAAGGGAAAACTTTCTCTTACACGAGTTGAATAACTAAATAAAAACCTCGAGTAATATTTTTAACGAGTCGAGTTTCCGGGTAGTTGATTAGGAGCTGGTTATATTCAAGAAATTCTGAAATTAACTATAAAAGGAGTATAAAGTAACTTTCAATCTGAAAAATATTCCTTTAATTTAAATGAGCCACAGTTTCCACAACTTTGCAGGTACCATTTACATTTCCTGAAAGTTATAGAAACCCCTCTTTGAACTTTGAAGCAACGGGGATAGAAAAAACCAATACTCGAAGAGTTTAGAGAGCAGCTTATTCGAGTAATCGGGTACCCGTATATGTAATTTTTTGGTGCTCGGTAATCGACGAGTATTTTCCAATTACTTATTCGAGGTCGAATTCGAGTACTCAACCTCCAAGAAGGCCGAGTACTCGATGATGTTCGAGTACTCGCACAGCACTACCCGAGATTCATTAAGATTTCTATATTACGTTTCTTTTTGTCGTCACGTACCAATTTTACCCCCATGTTATTCCCCCCCGACTATTTGGTCATTCCCTCAGCCATACGTCACAAAATCAAGCTTAATTTACAATGAGGCCATCAGCGCATTAATTCTTGTCTACGCAAAGCTCACATGCATGTCTATTGACCTGGTCTTACCTCAGACCTAACCTCATTCATATAGAATTTGGAGATATGTCTTTCAATGGACAAAGCTCCATTTCACGTGGTTACATCTCCACATCTAATGCATGAACTTATTCATTTGTGTGTATTATTACTTAATCTTAAGATTGGTGAGCTGGATTCTACCTCAGTCATCCGGGCCATAAAACCTCACTTTGCACGTCATGGCACACGTCAAATGATCAATTAGAATTATGGATCACCTTTCAATTCTAAATAATTCCCCGACTCATGTTACTTCATGCCCAGACGTTCCTTAATTTTATGGAATGGCTGTACGTCATACACAAACGATAAAAAATTTACTCACACAAGCCAAAGCAGCCGGTATTGATCCTCACTATGTTTTTCTAAAACCTCGTGCCACCTCTCAACCAAATCTTCCAGCGCTTTCCAAAAAGCAATTACGAACGACGAATACCTCAATCAGCAAATTTTGGTAGCTGAAGATTCACCTCAGGCCTTTGAGGACGCATGGCCACTCGCCGAGGTCAGATGATTTAAACTGCAATGTCGAAACTCCAAACTTATAAAGTCTGGTACAAAGTCCGATATTTTCATTCTCACTGCAACGACTACTGCTATAGTTAAGGCGACTGCACCTGACTCATACGGCAAAGAGACCTAGAATGGCACCAGCTACAAACACACTGACCCTCAACCATCACTATCATATGTAACATAATTACTCCTAGGTATGCCATACATATATTTTCTTCAATGAAACCTTGTTCACAGTATATGACGTTAGTTGCGTCACTTCCCAATCTATGACGTGCCATCAACTTTAGAGATTACAAACGGAATTTAGTAAAGCAGAAATTGAATTCCACAGTCTATATTTCTACTCGTGCCTCACTACTGTGAAATTTGGTTTCCCATGGTAACCTTTCAATTACGCGAGGATTAATATAATCTTTCATTTACGATCCTCAAATTGTATGTGTGAAACACGGTCTCATTTAGGGCTCGTGGTTTTCTGATCATTTCGATCGAAAAATTCAGTGAACTATAAATAATCGGACAATTTACAGATAATTTTCCGAATAAATCTCTCGCACGTTTCTCCGATGACATTTTAGTTCAAATAAATTTCATATTGTTTAGCTGATTAAGTTTTTATGTATATAAACATAACTGATTTTTTAAACATAATAAGTTTACTATTGCCTATGTTTTCGAAAATATATTTTACCCGAAAAACCACGAAGAACTTTAGCTATTTTATTTTGTAACTGTTATTTTAGTTTTTAGAAATAACCAAACAGATTATAGGTTCGTAAAAGAAAGAAATTGAATATATTTCCGAGAAAAGAAAACATCGTTTTTTTAACAAATTTTACCGTCATTAATTAATCAAAAACATTTTTCAAATCAAATAGAAAGAATGCTAATTTAAACGAACAACAAAACATATGCAATTATCCAAATTCTGTATTACTCGTCTAAATTTATTTCAAATATATCGTAAAATTCGGGTAATAATACTAGATCTAAATTCAATATTCTTCGGCTTAAAGCAAATAACATTGACTTAAATACGTCGTAACTTAGATTTTGAATTCCAATTAGAAAGGCTAGAAATGAAATAAGATGTTTGTACTTTGACACATTACCATTTAATATTGGGTTATGAAAACGAAGTCTTTGGATACATTAGAACTTTCAAGAGTTTTAAATACTGAACACCCATCAAATTAATAAAGCAGGTGTCGCGCTGAACTGGTTTTGAAGATCTGCAGACCAGAAAATTAGAGACCCTATCATGGTGGGCATCCGTACTTGTACTGTTGAAGAAACCAGAGGGTGGTACTTGTACTGTTCGAAGAAACCAGAGGGTGGTACTTGTACTGTTCGAAGAAACCAGAGGGTGGTACTTGTACTGTTCGAAGAAACCAGAGGGTGGTACTTGTACTGTTCGAAGAAACCAGAGGGTGGTACTTGTACTGTTCGAAGAAACCAGAGGGTGGTACTTGTACTGTTCGAAGAAACCAGAGGGTGGTACTTGTACTGTTCGAAGAAACCAGAGGGTGGTACTTGTACTTTTCGAAGAAACCAGAGGGTGGTACTTGTACTTTTCGAAGAAACCAGAGGGTGGTACTTGTACTTTTCGAAGAAACCAGAGGGTGGTACTTGTACTGTTTGAAGAAACCAGAGGGTGGTACTTGTACTGTTTGAAGAAACCAGAGGGTGGCACTCGTACTGTTTGAAGAAACCAGAGGGTGGCACTCGTACTGTTTGAAGAAACCAGAGGGTGGCACTTGTACTGTTTGAAGAAACCAGAGGGTGGTACTTGTACTGTTTGAAGAAACCAGAGGGTGGTACTTGTACTGTTTGAAGAAACCAGATGGTGGTACTTGTACTGTTTGAAGAAACCAGAGGGTGGTACTTGTACTGTTTGAAGAAACCAGAGGGTGGTACTTGTACTGTTTGAAGAAACTAGAGTTTGGTACTTGTACTGTTTGAAGAAACCAGAAGGTGGTACTTGTACTGTTCGAAGAAACCAGAAGGTGGTACTTGTACTGTTCGAAGAAACCAGAGGGTGGTATTTGTACTGTTCGAAGAAACCAGAGGGTGGTATTTGTACTGTTCGAAGAAACCAGAGGGTGGTACTTGTACTGTTTGAAGAAACCAGAGGGTGGTACTTGTACTGTTTGAAGAAACCAGAGGGTGGTACTTGTACTGTTTGAAGAAACCAGAGGGTGGTACTTGTACTGTTTGAAGAAACCAGAGGGTGGTACTTGTACTGTTTGAAGAAACCAGAGGGTGGCACTTGTACTGTTTGAAGAAACCAGAGGGTGGTACTTGTACTGTTTGAAGAAACCAGAGGGTGGTACTTGTACTGTTTGAAGAAACCAGAGGGTGGTACTTGTACTGTTTGAAGAAACCAGAGGGTGGTACTTGTACTGTTTGAAGAAACCAGAGGGTGGTACTTGTACTGTTTGAAGAAACCAGAGGGTGGTACTTGTACTGTTTGAAGAAACCAGAGGGTGGCACTTGTACTGTTTGAAGAAACCAGAGGGTGGTACTTGTATTGTTCGAAGAAACCAGAGGGTGGCACTTGTACTGTTTGAAGAAACCAGGGGGTGGCACTTGTACTGTTTGAAGAAACCAGAGGGTGGCACTTGTACTGTTTGAAGAAACCAGGGGGTGGCACTTGTACTGTTTGAAGAAACCAGAGGGTGGCACTGGTACTGTTTGAAGAAACCAGTGAGTGGTACTTGTACTGTTTGAAGAAACCAGAGGGTGGTACTTGTACTGTTTGCAGAAACCAGAGGGTGGTACTTGTACTGTTTGCAGAAACCAGAGGGTGGTACTTGTATTGTTCGAAGAAACCAGAGGGTGGTACTTGTATTGTTCGAAGAAACCAGAGGGTGGTACTTGTATTGTTCGAAGAAACCAGAGGGTGGTACTTGTACTGTTTGAAGAAACTAGAGTTTGGTACTTGTACTGTTTGAAGAAACTAGAAGGTGGTACTTGTACTGTTTGAAGAAACCAGAGGGTGGTACTTGTACTGTTCGAAGAAACCAGAGGGTGGTACTTGTACTGTTCGAAGAAACCAGAGGGTGGTACTTGTACTGTTCGAAGAAACCAGAGGGTGGTACTTGTACTGTTCGAAGAAACCAGAGGGTGGTACTTGTACTGTTCGAAGAAACCAGAGGGTGGTATTTGTACTGTTCGAAGAAACCAGAGGGTGGTATTTGTACTGTTCGAAGAAACCAGAGGGTGGTACTTGTATTGTTCGAAGAAACCAGAGGGTGGTACTTGTATTGTTCGAAGAAACCAGAGGGTGGTACTTGTATTGTTCGAAGAAACCAGAGGGTGGTACTTGTATTGTTCGAAGAAACCAGAGGGTGGTACTTGTACTGTTCGAAGAAACCAGAGGGTGGTACTTGTACTGTTCGAAGAAACCAGAAGGTGGTACTTGTACTGTTTGATGAAACCAGAGGGTGGTACTTGTACTGTTCGAAGAAACCAGAGGGTGGTACTTGTACTGTTCGAAGAAACCAGAGGGTGGTATTTGTACTGTTCGAAGAAACCAGATGGTGGTATTTGTACTGTTTGAAGAAACCAGAGGGTGGTACTTGTACTGTTTGAAGAAACCAGAGGGTGGCACTTGCACTGTTTGAAGAAACCAGAGGGTGGTACTTGTACTGTTTGAAGAAACCAGAGGGTGGTACTTGTACTGTTTGAAGAAACCAGAGGGTGGTACTTGTATTGTTTGAAGAAACCAGAGGGTGGTACTTGTATTGTTTGAAGAAACCAGTGGGTGGTACTTGTATTGTTTGAAGAAACCAGAGGGTGGTACTCGTATTGTTTGAAGAAACCAGAGCGTGGCACTTGTACTGTTTGAAGAAACCAGAGGGTGGCACTTGTACTGTTTGAATTAATTGGTTTTTTTCGTGTACCATAAAACATCCGATATTGCCAATCTACTTTCAGTAGCGACAAAATACATATTCCATTAACTTAGGAAGATTTGAATTAAAGTAGAAGTTTGTAATAACCTCTTTGAAACTTAATCAATTCCACTAACAAAATTATTCCGTCGTGGTGCTAAGTAAGTGTAACGGAACTGTAATATCCTACTAATTTTTTTCTATGGAAACATACTTGAAAGCTTTTGCATAAGAAAATTTATTATTTTATCCCATTTAAAGGGTAGAGATACCGGGTCTAGATATCTTTTTTATTAAGTCTGTTTGTTAGATCAAAAAATGCAATTAAGGGGTGTACCAGAGAACGAGCTTAGACGGCGGAGACTGCAAATCTAAAGATCCTTAACCAAACTAAAAGTTATGTCCTGCCGACGTATGACTTCTTTCGAAAATCAGCCAGATATGTAACCTGGGCCTCAATTTGGACCGAGCACGCATTATTTTAGAAGGGCGAGAGGTACAAAACTATGGTAGGGCTGCCGGTTGAGCTCAAAGAACGGATAGGTTTGACGAAAATAATCGCAGTACAGGCTGCGCCCTTAATGGCACCCCTCTGGCGTTTACGCCACTACGGACCTGTAAACAACCTGTCATGAAAACGTGCACGTGACGCAACTGTTGAAAGTATTTGCATTGCCAAAAGCCACGATCGATAACGTATCAAGTTCCCTAGTGAACTAAAAGCGAAACCTATCAAAATTGTATTGGTGCGGTCTGCTATTTCAATAAACAATACCTTTTACGCATCGCTACAAGTATTTACATTCAATTACAGGCGTACATACTAGATGTACAAGCAATGGTTAGCTTTTGATAAAAGTACTTTGTAAAAAGTGATGTTCGTGAAAATATTACCTTCGGTGGAAGCTTAACACAGTCTAGTCCTGGGTGTTTATTAACTAAATGGTAACGCAGGTGGCTTGTTCCCATAGTCGTTCTCGACGAAGCCGCATATTTTATAAAACCTTTTTCACGCATTATAGACAAAATGCTTTATATATTACTTACTTTCTGCAGTACTTACACGTTGCCGATTTATTATCTAACGTGAAGTAATTCCATATAGGACTTCGAAAATTTCGGCCCATTTCCTCTGTAGCTTTATCTATCTCTTGTACCGAAGCTACCGCCATCGTAACACGCAGTTAACTGCCGAAAACTAAATAATTTTAGCGTTTGACAAATGTAGTTAAATTATTAGATAAGTCCTTTTTTCCGAAAATAGCTTATATATATATATAGTTTTTGTACGATTACCGTTTCTCATTATCGAAAAATAGCTATATTATCTAAATAAAGAACTTGACCGAAAATCATCAAACAGTTTTTTATTTTACGAAATAAAATAGGTTTACACATTAGTTTTTATTTGGTTGAAACATTAACTGTAAAAAAAGATTGACATAAATAGCTTTTAAATACGAGTATAGAATTCCTCAGATAAACAAAAGTATTAAACGATAAATAAACGGTGATAAAATTAATCAAAATATGAAGTGGTTAATTTATTTGGATAAAATTAATCGAATAATACGAAGAACAGCTTTATTCAAATAATAATTTATCGGATAAACTGGAAAATTTTATTTATGGATAAAGTTTACCAATCCCCGAGCCCTAGTCTCATTGCTTTCTATGGGAATCTTATACAGAGGTATTCTTGTGAGTAATAATGTTACATATGATCCTACGAGCTCAGATAATGATAGCCTTTCCATTTTAACTAGGACTTCTACTGCCTCGCGACTTACGATTAAAACTAACTAAAACATACTTTGACTAACAATTGGTATATTACAAACAGACCTCAAAACACTCCTTTCGTCAATTGCAGACAACAGATTCCTGGGGCTTAAGCCGAAGCACATCCCTATGCGCACGGGATAGACATGCACACAACCGTATGACACTACTTTCATACGTATTTGATGAGAGGATTCAGTTACTTCCACTTTGACCAAAATGACTTTGCGGACAGTAGTCATAGCATATTCTATGATAGGTCACAGCCAGGCTCTGTCTCCCACAAATCAGCCGCTGTTCTCACTGCTCGCAGAATCCTGATACGCGTAACGCTTTTTCGCCGTGTTACCAAACTACTTGACTTTGCGTGAACTTCCAAACCTCTCTAATTCTGTGCTTACACAATATAAACTAACTCTATGTAACAAATTTTTTTAACCTTTTTTTAAAAACGCAACATGACACGTGATCTACTTATGAGTCCTAAAAGTTCACGTCAGAAAAATACTAGACAAATAATAAAGAAACATGCTTCATTGTTAAAAAATATTCATTGTTCCATAATTCATATCAAACTCAACAATGGAGCGAGTAGTTCTCCCTTATTTATGTTAAACATTCGGTTTAAGGTATTAAGCTGTTAACCTAACCCTTTTTAAAGAAAACTAGAAGGATAGATAAAATTGGAAAAACATTTCAATCGGGCTTAATAGTTCTTTTTTAATCAAATAATGATACATATATAATACTCACACAATACGCTCATCATTTTCGTTTCTACGATTATACAGGGTGTTTTGAATTGCTCTGACTGGGCATTTTTTTTTCAGAAACTGCAAGAGATAGAGTTGAGAATTTTCAGGGTATTATTTCTAGTGTCGGATCGCTTTATATCCTAAATTTCAGAAAAATCGGAAATAATTTCGGGGTTTTTTTTTTAGTATTTTTTCACCGGTAGGTGCTAGAAAAAACGATTCAATGAGAAAGTTGTAGAGTGCTGTCGAAAATGTTCAAAGAAATTGGTTTCATTGGAAAAGAACACTTTTTCACGAAGATTTGAGCTGATGAAAAAAACTAGCTGCCCACAGGGGCCAATAGCCTTCGCATTTTTGTCAAAACATCAACATCGAAGACACCTTTCTGGCCTATTTTGTTGCGTATCCTCGAGCAAGCGTCAAAGGTGCAAGCGACGATCTCGGATTATCGATGAACTGCTTGTGGACCCCTCTTCACAATCACAACTTCCATCCATATCGAGCGACCTCCACCAAGCTCTGCACGAAGGAAATATGGAACGTAGATTTGATTTCTGCAACTGGCTAATAACTATGTCTGATGAGATCCCAAATCTCATCAATCAAATGCTGGTGACCGACGATTGTTCCTTTGGGAGAGATAGGCCTTTCAACCATCAAAACCCCCACATGTGGTGGGACGAAAATCCCCACTGGGGTTTTCCTCACCATCATCAATAACAACTCCGACTGAATGTTTGGGCGGGTTTGCTTGGGGATCGAGTTATTGGCCGATTTTTTCTCCCAGCTGGTTTTAATGGACAACGCTACTTGGCGCTTTTGCAGAATGAAATAGCTGACGCTTTAGAAGATGTGGTACCAACATGACGGCGCACCACCCCACGTACCTAGATGTGTAGTGGAGCATCTTAACAACGAGTTCCCTCAGCGTTGGGTTGGGTTCTAGCACCTACCGGTAATTTTTTTTTAAACCCGAAATTATTTCCGATTTTTCTGAAATTTAGGATTTAAAGTGATCCCAGACTAGAAATAATACCCTGAGAATTAATCAACTCTATCTCTTGCAGTTTCTGAAACAAATGCTTAGTCAGAGCAATTCAAAACACCCTGTATAGTGGTTATCATTGGTGCAATCATAAGTAACATTGATATAACATCTCATTGAAGAAATTATAAATTTCCCATGCTTTCAGAAGCAGCTATGGCGTCTTCTCTAATGTCCCTTTTAACGTAAAACGTGGATGCTCAGGGCAGTAGCTATTAACGGGGGTTGGCGGACTTAGAGTTCCAAATTTCAGTTCCCAATTGGGTATAATTTGCAATAAATTATATTATCTCCCAATTGCGACTTTTAAGAGGAACACACTAAGCCCGTTCTACGGTAACTGCAGCTAGACTTGCAGTAGAAAGCTGCAGAGACCAAGATTTCTTTAACGGTTCCGAGTTAAAAAAGCCTTCGATTTCGCTCTGAAATTAGGCTTTCTTGAGACACCCTTCCAATTCTGCTTTGAAATCTGAACCCATTAAAGCAAATCATAATTTTAATTCGCGGAGTTGATTTTCAATGGAACATAACCTCTATAATTTCTGTCGCTTCCGATGTGGCACTGTTTAGTTATTTTGTTTAGAAGAAGTTGTCTGTATTGAATTTAAGATGTTACGCTTAGTTCTCCTCCAAGATAAAATTGGTACGTCCGTTAGGTTTGATATTTTAATAGAAAACATTTTTACATGATTTTAGAATACGCACTCAAGCTTTTTCTTTACAGCTTAATTGACATCGTCATATCAACCAACGATACTATTTTCCTCCCGTAAATTGTGAAGCTCGGCCGCAAAGAACGAACTTAGACGAGCTTAACGTTATCTCACTAATTGAATAGACAAAATTAACTAGTGATACCTTGATTTGCGTTGGTCTTCAAACACAATTTAAGATCCAGTAAAACCCTGTTGAGTCCTACGACGAAGTTGTTTTTATTCATGTTCTAATAACTAAGCGACGAATTATTCTTTTAGGATCGAACTAATTTTATTTGTACGTTTTCAAGTATGCTTTACAACTTTATCATTGACATTTGGGTCATTCCATGTGAAAACGAGAGTTTGGGAGGCACTACCTCATCGATTTTTACATGAACTTTTTGTGTTCATGTAGGCTTGAAATAATGACAATTCCCAAAATTTAAGCCCTCTACCTGCAAAATTGAGCGTTTTATGATTTATTGAAATTTACACACAACCAGAGGTGGGCATTTTGTAAAATCTTCATTTTAAAATCTTCACCGTCAATCGGAGAATAATTTTAGTTGCCCTGTTAAAAACGTCTTATCTTGTATGAAATATTTGAACTCTTGAAGGTGCACATTTCGTCGCCCTGTGCAATGTATTGGGGTAAAGTTCAAAACCGTAATCTTCTTTTGATCGCAAGATAACCTTTGAGTCAACGAGATAAGCTTATTTATACACCACGAAGATAATTCACCACAAGATACGAATTAGATAAAGCTGTGAATTAAATTTCCAAATGAAGTGGGGAGACAACTACCACTATGAAGAATAAACATTTAATAAACAAGTTGGCAAGCCAAAATATACCTCTCCTCGGAAGAATGGTCCCTAGTGGTATTAATTTCTCGACACGACCCCCAAAGATATCTCCGCAATTCAGAGTTATTTACGAAAAACGTATTCTCGGTGCAAACCCTGCCCGGTATAAAATTTTAATTTTAATTTAAATAATTGAGACGAAACAATCGAGTTTAATTTATTCAGAATATTATAAAATAAGTAGTAACAACAGCGAGTTAGACTTACTAAAACAATGCACAATTGAATTTAACCCTTTTTACTGTACATGTTTATCAGTTGAATATAATACTAAGCAAATTTTAATGAAAGAAATATCTACAGATGGTATTTGTATTTTTCTCGCTTACGAAATACTTGCCGCATCTTTAACGCTCATTTTATTTCAACGCTCGTAGACTTCCAGTTGACGTTGTGACACATACCGCATGAAAAAGACCAATGCCGTCCAATTTCCAATATCATATAATGACTCGCACACCCAGGAAATCATTGACTGCGTTAGAAATCGTAGATATCCAAATATCCACACCAAATATATTTACAAGAAGCAAAAACCTTACCATCAACAAAGCACAGAGAGCCACTTGACTAACCGCCAGCTCTTAAAGCAATTAACGTTAAATCATCTCCTTTGTATTAACACAACTATATATAGGTCGTTAAAAATACCCGTAAATAAATAACAAAAAAACTAACAAAGTGGACCACCCACAGGGTCTACCCTTTAACCCTCTTATCTCGGCTGACTGCGCTAAAACAAGATTTAACCTTTAAAAAAACCAGATTAGGCCTTCATAAATTCATTAATAAAAAAAGACTTTATTACCTATTATGCTTACGATGCGTGTCTTAATTTCAGTGAAAATAAGGAGCTATCGGTGGTTCTGTGGTAGAGCGCTCGACTGCCCAGCCGAATGGTCTGGGTTCGAAACCTGGGTGGCGCATTTGTTTTTAATCAATAGAGAAACGCTAAATTAGAATTTCTTCGATGCAATAATTTCAATTTCAATTCTATTTCAATTAAACCAAAATTTCGTACTCTATTAAATACGCTTCCGATAAAGCTGAAGGTCTAATTTCCAATAAGGCGTAACAAGTGTCGGTGGTTCTGTGGTAGAACGTCCGCCTGTCAAGCAGGAGGTCTCGGTTTCAAATCCCGCCCGATGCGATCGCAAATTGATACTAGGACGAATACCGTGTACAACTGGTGGAAACCCTGCCATTGGACGTTGAGAGGTAGCATTACACTCAGCACTCGGTCCGTCCTAAAGTCATTAAGAAGAAGTTGGAGAGAAAACGCCCATATAAACACAACAGACTCAACATGCACAACCATCAGAACACAAACACAACAAATTCAACACTCACAACCTTCGTATAAACGCTACAAAAACGTAAAACACCAAACTGTCACGACGGTGAGCGAAAAAACACCATCCAAACCAAAACGTAAATGAATCCGCTAACGCTCACCGTCACACGGTGGTTTTGCCAACCCTTCGAGAAACTGCGAACGCAGAGATCTCGAGAAACTGCGTACGCAGTGATTACACTTTGCACCGAAAATGCGAACGCGTTCGCAGGCCTGACAGACCCACAGACCCACACGGTGGTTGTATAACCCCCCCTAGGGGACTTTGTCCCCTCGGAGAGGTAAAAATTGTGTTTTTGTATCGTTCAATGTTATTTTAATAGACGAAGAAGATATCTGATTAAATGGACGTTATAAAACCATAAATATTTCGAATTAGCTATCAACTTCAATTCTTCAGGCAATAAAATAAAATGAATTCGGATTTACTGATAACTTACGACTGGGATGGTTTTTAGTCAAATCATCGAGTTGGTATAAGAATAAGGATCCCCAGAAAACCGATCTAAGGGTCCTCTAATAAGTAGACGTCGCAATACCCTTAATGTAACAGACGAGTTCATTTCGCGTGTCTCCCCTCTAGCGGAGCTTCTCTTAAAACAAGAGATTTTTCTATATACGCCCAGCTGGCGTCACCAGTTACCGCTTACTTACGGTGAAACGCAATAACCTTCCCGGCAGAGACCGCGGCCATTACGAGAAAAAAACCCTAGTGCAGTAAAGCTCGTTCAGTAGGGGCGCCTAAGTGAGAGGACAGCGGGTGCTACAACGCAATCCTCCCGGCTCACGATATTGAAAATTTAAAGTCAATCTGATAACACTGTTTCATTTACTTCTGGTAATAGTTTAGTAGTGTACTTTTTAAAATACGCTTTAATGGCCCGCATCGAAATTCGAAAAATATGGTCGAATTTTGTCACGTGACTTTCTGTAGCTCAACAAATGCATAAACCCTGATCATATTTCAGCATGGTTCTACGCGTGCCTAATGTGAATTTAATGCTAGGTCAATTCGCGGTAAAATACTAAAATTTAATCGCTTTTGCGGCCCATTAAATACGATTTATTTTTCTCGTGGCTGTGAATCTGTTTATAACCTCTCTCTATCGCTACAAGGAATATCTACCCGGTTTTGTTTTTAAATAACATAATCGTATATAAGTATTTAATTAGTTTACGAAAATTTCGGAAGCGTCGTAACCTCGGTCGCAACCACAGTGTTCCAGAGAGCCCAAATTTTGGAATAAATTCAAGGAAAGATAATCATATTTTTACATATTCTGGTTCAGTACACTATACGATTTAAAAAAATTAAGAACCGAAGCGCTGCGACCCCTGGCGGCGGAACTAGCTTCCGTGAAGGAGTATCGAAAAACCGCCAACGGAAATGAATAGTACACCATCAGCGTCGTAGGTATATTCAAACTCTCTCCGCAGACGAAATAGGACTGAAAAAACCCATTTTCGGCCATTTTCAGAGGGGTATTTCTAAAAAACGCGCAAGTGTCCATGGGAAATTTCTTCGTGAGTCCATAGAAAAAACCCCAAATTTTAATTCCAATTACTAAAATTACGCATATTCTTAAAAAGTTGATTTTAAAACTTATGAACAATTGAAAAATAATAGCCCAAACCGCACTATTGTGGATAAAAAGGGTAGAATAAAATTAAAAGCTTGAAGAAAAATATTCGGGCTACACTAAATGGCAAAATTATTTTATTTAATCATAACTCGAATTAATTCTAATTTTAATGTTATGCTGTTACAAAAGTAGTTTGGTTTTAATAATATTAATTTTCTGGTTCCGAAATAACTTCTAAACATAGATTATTTAATATGGACACGTTTTCGTGGTGTTCAATGGTGTTTCTTCGGTCGTCTTGAAGATCATTATAATTGTCGTCATTTTCCTGTTAAAGGGCAAAACTGCAGATTTCGGTAAAGGACGAATGTTTCTTTTTTCCAACCTCTTATTTAACGAAAAGTCAGAGACAATCGGATCTGAGGAATCCATTGCTCTACAGAAAATGTCTGTTAAATTGTAAGTCCTCGAAGATTTCCTCGCGTGCATTTCTCGATCTCGGCGATAGATTTTATTTCGAGACTCACCCGCTTACTCACTCAGCATGCCCATGGGTAAAGTCGACTTACGTATAATTTCGTGGCCATGAAATAGAATTTTATGAACAGTAACCGGCAAATAAAACCAATGGTATTCAGCGATATATTTTTCGGCTAGACTCTTGCAGTAAACCCCAAACTTTTCAGAATCAATTGGCAGACTTGAAGAAATTAGACACAAAATAAAGTGTAGGCCTTCGATTAACCATTTCTCAATGCCAAGACTAATTTTTCAACGAAAATGATCTTCTCGCGGTATTGCTATCGTTACTCGTTCCTGCTCCACCGGGATTAGGGAAATCAACCCGTAAAGCCAATTTCTCCCACAGTAAACTTTGAATTTTCCTTTTTCGTTCAATAAAAATTGGATTTTTAACCCCTCCTTTTATTCTCCACGTTCTTAGTCCGTCTACATTGCGATAACCCAAATGGAGACAGAACTCTAGGAAACGTATCCAGGCGTGTAAGGGGCTTACACCGTGTTCCAACGTGCTTTCGTCCTTTGGTTGAAAGTTTTGTCGTGCAATATCATTAAACTGTGTCGGTGTAGCTCCGCATATAGGACAACACTGTTGAGAAGATGCTCCTGAAATAATACTTAGAACCTTGCCATCGATAACCGTCAAATGGAGACGATAGGTTACGGAAATCGTCACTTCGGAAATTACCATTGTAAATGGTTTCAATATTTTTATTTGATTGTCCAACCATGACTTTTCACCTAAAATTATTTCCTTAGATTCTTTTACAAATTGCAATCGTAATGACCTACAGAAACGAACTGACTGTGGGGCTAGATTATTCCAAAGTGTGTGGCCAATATCCGATCGCAAATTAAGAGGAATAACGGTTGCTACAAACAATGCCGCGTCACTGGCTTCGCAAGTATTATCAAAATGTTGCTTATATTGCGACTGGCCTGCGCTTCCATCGAAGCCCCAAGAAGCTGATAATATAACTGGAAGCGTACTTAAATTTACTTTCTGGGCGTATGTGATTAGGCAATCATTTTGCAATTTCACTATTCTTCCTGCTGTGTGGTCTAGCAGATTTTGTAATGGCACGAACGCCATACTTTCTGTTACGTTGATTGCCAAAGGTCTACAGAGTTCTTTAGATTCAATGACCTTATTGTACGATGGATATGTGTAAGTGCCATGAGATATTGAAGTTTGTCTAATCATTTTATACGCGTTGACGGATAAGTTGCAATCAATAATTAGTGCCAAGGCTTCTTCTTCGGAGCAAGTGGTTGGTTTTTCCCTGGAAATATTTGACCTAATCAGAGAAGGTCGGTTCGGACTTTTTATTAATTCTGCCAACACAACAGCCAAATCTATATGACCACGTCTTTTCGCAACCACTTCCGTAGACTTGTTCAATTTGGTTAAATGTTCTCCATCTATATCATTGGCCAATCGATTTATTTGTTTACGTTTACAGCGTTCCTTCGCGTTCGAAAATTCCATCGGAGATCTTCCTAGGCAAATTACAGTGGTTTTTTTTAAGGTTGTCAGTTCAGAAGTTGCTGTTTCCGTAATTGGTGTTTCGGAAGTTGACGATTTGGACGTTGAATGTTTGTAAGTTGGCCATTTGGAGGATGAAGGTTCCGAAGTTAAAGGTTTGGAAGTTAATAGTTCGGAGGTTGAAGGCTCGGACGTTGAAGGCTCGGACGTTGAAGGCTCGGACGTTGAAGGCTCGGACGTTGAAGACTCGGACGTTGAAGGTTCGGAAGTTGTAGGTTCGGAAGTTGTAGGTTCGGAAGTTGTAGGTTCGGAAGTTGTAGGTTCGGAAGTTGTAGGTTCGGAAGTTGTAGGTTCGGAAGTTGTAGGTTCGGAAGTTGTAGGTTCGGAAGTTGTAGGTTCGGAAGTTGTAGGTTCGGAAGTTGCCAAAAAATCACCGGAAAGAATAAAAGGTGACTTTAGCCAACCACCGTGAAGTTTTTCAAATCTATCTTTCTTTCTACCAGCGGCTTTCCACCAACGGACATAATTACATTTTTCTTTGGCGATCCTTTACCTTAGCCGTTTTAATTGCGATTCTGAGAGGTTTGATAATTTTTGGTTTCCAAACAAATTCCTAACTGCAACCACACAGGCATCGACAGTCTTGTTATCTTGAAAAATAACTTGCAATTTAGACTTTTTAAATGAAACAAATCGTCTACCTTCATTGACGCTATTCATCTGTCAAAAGAACTCTTTTCAAGTAATAACAAGTTGGCAGGAAAAAATATACCTCTCCTCGGAAGAATTGTCCCTAGCGGTATTAATTTTTCGAGATGACTCTTAAAGATATATCTCCGCAATTCCGAGTTATTTACTAAAAACGTAATCCCGGTTCAATCCCGCGCGGTATAAAATTTTAATTATAATTAAAATAATTGAGACGAAACAACAGAGTATAATTAATTCAGAATATTATAAATTAAGTAGTTACAACAGCGAGTTAGACGTACTAAAACAATGCACAATTGAATTTAACCCTATTTACGGTACAAGATTATCAGTTAAATATAATACGAAGCCAATTGTAATGAAAGAAATATCTACAGAGGGTATTTGTATTTTTCTCGCTTACGAAATACTTGCCGCGTCTTTAACGCTCATTTTATTTCAAATTAAACATCTTAATCAGTCGAGAAAACGTTTAAGATAAATTACGAAGTAATGACGACCCAGTTTCAAACCAGACCAACATAAGTGTAAGCGCACGATGTATACAACTCGATAAAAATATAAGACTGAAAAAACGAAATAAAATACAAATAAAACGAAAGATATTTAAAATTAAAAAAACTGATCCTAATAAAACGTGTAAATACGCTCCACGTCACGCACATTCGAAGTACGCAGAAGTAACTTTATACTATATCCAGTTTAAAATATTAGAGTATCAAAAAATAAAAATAACGAATAGAAAAATACACAATAACAACAAAGTCAATCAGACTTCAGAAACAAAACTCATAGAAAAATATTATAACGCAGTCAAGCAATCAGACTTCAGAATCAAAATAATTCATAGAAAAATATTATAACGCAGTCAAGCAATAAATTAGTTCAAATACTTAGAAATCAAGCAATAGAAAATATAATATCAAGAAGCGCAACACCTTACCATTCACAAATACGATTTTTCACGTTATTATAATGAAACCGGATAAGCTTTTGGGCATGACTTACGCTCTTAAAGGTTCCTCTAAGACTGGACGGATACAAATATAAGACAGAAGAAACCAACAATACCAAAGATTAGACAAAATAGAACGTAATCTCGATCAGTTAAAAAACACAACAAACAAGATTAAATCAACATAATTTCATTCGTAAAAAAACCAGATTAGGCCTTCATAAATTCATTCTTAAAAAAATTCAAGACTTTATTACCTATTATGCTTACGATGAGTGTCTTATTTTCAGTGAAGCTAAGCAGCTATCGGTGGTTCTGTGATAGAGCGCTCGACTGCCAAGCCGAATGGCCTGGGTTCGAAACCTGGGTAGCGCATTTGTTTTTAATCAATAGAGAAAACGCTAAATTATAATTTCTTCGATGCAATAATTTCAATTTAAATTCTATTTCATTTAAACCAAAATTTCGTACTCTATTAAATACGCTTCCGATAAAGCTGAAGGTCTAATTTTCAATGAAGCGTAACAAGTGGCGGTGGTTCTGTGGCAGGGGGTCTCGGGTTCAAATCCCGCCTGATGCGATCGCAAATTGATACTAAGACGAATATCGTAAAAAATTGGTGGAAACCCTGCCATTGGATGTTGAGAGGTTGCATAACACTCAGCACTCGGTCCGTCCCAAAGTCATTAAGAAGAATTTGGAGAGGAAACGCCCGTACAAACACAACAGACTCAACATCCACAACCATCATAACACAAACTCAACACCCACAACCGCCGTAACACGAACTCAACATTCACAACCTACACATAAACATTACAATAACGGAATATCCAATCAAACTTAATTAAAACTGTCGCGACGTCGAGCCTTGACGAAAAAAAGACAATCCAAACCCAACCCAACCGCAAATAAATCCGTTAACGCTCACCGTCACATGGTGGTTTTGCCAACCCTTCTAGAAACTGCGAACGCAGAAATTTCGAGAAAATGCGTACGGATAATGCGAACGCGTTCGCGGGACATGCTCACACACAGACAGACAGACAGATAGACACGGTGATTGTATAACCCCTCCTAGGGGACTTTGTCCCCTCGGAAAGGTAAAAACACGGTATAATGAAGAAAGGCCCACAATAACGAGGAAAGAAAAACTTGACACCTAACAAATTATTGAACTACAAAGTGATAATCAGAGCGTATTAATAGGTGTTCGAAGATAAAATCGAAGCGAATCCAAAAGCGGGCCGATTTCTTAAACGAGGTACATATATAACAAAATTAATTTGATAAAAAATATTTTTCTTTGGAATTCGTTGTAAAATATATTATTTATTTTTAATAATAGAGAGATTAAGCAAAGGCTCTAGAAGTTCAAAACAAACGTCAAGAGCCACATGAAAATTTTTGACATTTATCTTTCACGTTTATTTTTAGCGTATAGTTCATATTTGAGGTTTATATATTAACTAACCGCTGAGAACAACTTAAAAGAAAAGCGACATAAATTTTTCACGTGGCTCTAGACGTTTTGTTGGAACTTCTAGAGCGTTTGATTAATCTCTCTATTTACATTATTTCTCGGTAACCTTTATCTCGTAATATTTTTGGCTATAAATGAATTTTTCTCACAGTGTGATAGTTTTCCTATTAATGCCAGCTAGTTTATCCAAAATAAAGCTGCGCGGTTCTACTACTTCTAGCCCAAAATTTTTTTGTTTTGCGGGAGTTTTTAAGAGTCATTTTACTGTTTTTAAAAAGCTATATTTTAATTTTGCGTGTAGATCAACAAATTTTAGTAATTGGAATTAAAATTTTGGGGTTTTTTCTATGGACTCTCGAAGAAATTTCCCATGGACAGTTGCGCGTTTTTTAGAAATACCCCTCTGAACATGGCCGAAAATGTGTTTTTTCAGTCCTATTTCGTCAGCGGAGAGAGTTTGAATATACCTACGACGCTGAAATTTTTAAATTGAACTAATATGATGGTGTACTATCCATTTCCGTTGGCGGTTTTTCGATACTCCTTCACGGAAGCTAGTTCCGCCGCCAGGGGTCGCAGCGCTTTGGTTCTTATATTATTTTTAATCGTATAGTGTACTGAACCAGAATATGTAAAAATATTTCCACATTATCTTTCCTGGAATTTATTCCAAAATTTGGGCTCTCTGGAACACTGTGGCAACGGTCGTTTTCTGCAGAATAGCTCTTTCTATAATAAAATACGAACAAATACATGTATAAAAGCGTTATTTTTAGAGCGCGCGCTTAATAATATTTCATTATAGAGACTCTTGTGCATTTTTGCACGAGCTCCCGAAAAATGAAAAATGTGCGCGCGCACACTAACTTTTACAGTACGATGAATCTAACATAATCACGCATACCAAGGAATTATTCACCACAAGCCGCCTTCTAAAAGTCGAACAACTTTGTAAGTGGAAATCCCTGTTATTTATATATAAAAATCTTCATTCGCCAGAACCCATGTTTAGGTATAATCAAATTGATATTAGTTTAAGGCGTCCAAAATGTAAAAATAGTAAGAAACTCAATTCGATTTTTTATTTCAATAATCTCGATGTTAGCGTCTCTAACTTGGAAAACTTAATTACTTTTAAATCGGCCACAAAAACATTATGCTACTAGACCAATAATACTTTGAATCTGAGCACTTTTGTTTACTTTTGCTCTTCTCTAAATTTGTTTGTTTATGTTTATTTATTGTTGTTTCTTATTTTTTTGTGTATAACTGTAACTCTCCTACCACGGGGCTTACAAGTCGCTCGCTAACTTAGCCCCTCCCCTAGTATAACTAATGTAATGTGTAAACGAGTTTTAATAAATTAAATTGGAATTGGAATTGAATTGGAAATATTAAAAGCTTTCACTAGAAAACAAAAATACAAAAAGCAATAAACGATAATTATACAAATTGCGTAATATACGTAATTATACGTTCTCGTACTGCGCATGTATAAATCGAAGTAAAAATACGTTTTTTAAAATAATGAAAGGCTTCCGTCTTATCCCGCGGGGTGGAACCGGAAAGGGAAGGCAAAATGTACCTCTATGACACGGGAGTTTTAAACATTAACATTTTAACCTCTCCGAGGGGACTTTGCAACCTAGGAGGGGTTATACAACCACCGTGTCTGTCTGTCTGTCTGTCTGTGGGTGGGTCTGTCAGGCCTGCGAACGCATTCGCATTTTCGGGGCAAAGGGTAATCACTGCGTACCCAGTTTCTTAGAATCGGGGAAAAGGTTTGTCATTGGGTGTAGTATAATTTTTTAATCGGCCGGGATTCGAACCCGAGCCCTCTTGCACGGTGAGCGTTCTACCGCAGAACCACGGTTAAACTTACGCTTCACTGAAAATTAAGAACTCTTCCGAGGAGAGGTATATTTTGGCTTGCCAACTTGGTTTGGAGTAAATCTGACTTATACTACTGTAATACGTGCGTATACGTAGTTTTTTAAGCGACTGATATAGTATGTTACGTCATCGAGGAAAATACGCTTCGTCTTTTGAAATTTTTCGTTCACTCAGTTCGTAAATTCTTGGAAGTGTAATTCGGATCGGCGTCGTCTCTGTACACGGGAAAATGTGTACGCACAAAGTTCTTTTGGGTTCCACAAAGAAAAGGAAATTAACAGACGAAACCCCACTCTTATTTGATAACCAATTTTCCAAGAAATTTCCAGCTGGTGGATTCGGTAGGCGCAACCTACAAGAGCATTTTTCCTACCGTCGAAATACAGTACAAGAAAATGGCTTGCGATCGAAAATCGTCGTGCTCGTTTGTTTACGTTGTAATGCCGTTTTGTTTGGCGGGGTCGATTAAGTTGGCCCCCCAGGAACGCTTAATTCAACTTTATACGCATAGATCAATTGCACCATCCTTGCACCAGCTTGCACCACCATAATAAAAGCTTGCACCAATAGGGACTGGCAGCACCAAAAAATAAATTATGGGGGCCAACTTAACGACTGCCCCCAGATTTTCGAAAAATAATATTTTATTACCCCAATGTAATGCACCGACCTTGCACCATCTTGCACCATCAAAATATTAGCTTGCACCCCTTTAGTTACAAAGTCAGAGTAAATACCAACTGGGGGGCTTACTTAATGGCCAGCCCCCAGGTGTCCGATAAGCGAATTAATACGCGTTTCTTTTTGCAACCACCTTGCACCGCCTTGAACCATCGAAATCGAAGCTTGCACAGCTTCCTTTAAAAACTGGCAATGAAATTTAAACTGGGGGGCTAACTTAATGACCAGCCTCCCAGTGTCGGATAACCGAATTAATTATCGTTTCTATTTGCACCCACCTTGCACCGCCTTGCACCATCGAAATCGAAGTTTGCACCACTTCCTTTAAAAACTGGCAATGAAATTTAAACTGGGGGGCTAACTTAATGACCAGCCCCCCAGGTGTCGGATAACCGAATTAATTATCGTTTCTATTTGCACCCACTTTGCACCGCCTTGCACCATCGAAATCGAAGCTTGCACCACTTCCTTTAAAAACTGGCAATGAAATTTAAACTGGGGGCTAACTTTATGACCCGCCCCCCAGGTGTCGGATAAACGAATTAATACGCGTTTCTATTTGCACCCACTTTGCACCGCCTTGCACCATCGAAATCGAAGCTTGCACCGCTTCCTTTAAAAACCGGCAATGAAATTTAAACTGGGGGGCTAACTTAATGACCCGCCCCCCAGGTGTCGGATAAACGAATTAATACGCGTTTATATTTGCACCCACCTTGCACCGTCTTGCACCATCGAAATTGAAGCTTGCACCACTTTCTTTTGCTTATCTTATATACTTATGCTTTACGCGTGTAAATGCTCTAACTTAACAGATAAAAGTAAATAATTAATAATATATACTCAATGAAAAGGTTAAAAATTTAGTTAGAGGTAGATTGCACATAGGTCTGATGCAAAGTTGGTTCTAAAATAAGGTTACTTTGTATCAGACTTCGATTGATTTATTGTAATATTATGGCAGATACAAAACACTTTTGTTAAATTTTAAACAAAACTTTCACCCTGATGAAAATATACTTTATTCGAATAGAATGTCAATATTAAACACTGAACATTAGATACAATTAGAAATTTGTCTCTATCGAGAAAGACATTTGTTTTTCGCAGTTATTAGGTAAATTAAGGCTCCGAAAAATGCGGAAATCGAAGCTACGCTGGAGTCGACGGATAGTACTGAAGTGAAGGAGCTTAGTGTCAATTTAGCTTAAATTAACACTCTTCAATCGTTATAGAAAGGAACAAATTTAGATAGACGAAATTTAAGTTTTAGTTGAAGGACTATTCAACCAGTTAACCCTTTTCTCACGTTGCAGTTTTTCTCAATTTTATTAGAAAGGTGTTTAACATTTTGTAAAAAAATTAAATTGAGTAATATACGGTATGCATACAAATTTCTTCATTACTAGAGCAGTCACTCTTTTTTTGAACTAAATCGTCATACACTTCCCATTTTCCTTTAAATCCGTCATCACGGCAGGCGTAAGCTACATAATGTCCCATGGATTATGAGATGTTTTGTCCTTGAAATCCTACAGCACCTCGTAATTTAAATTTTGAATCTTGAATCTTTATCGAAGTAGGAATGTCGATTAATTTGACGAAATATTTTCCTTCGAAATCTAGTTCCTGTGATAAATTGGTTAACTCAATTAAAATGTAACTCTTCTTTGGCCACTATCTCTTGCAGGCTAGACTGAATTTCATGTGGTGGACATTCCATTGATAGTATTCCTAGATGCTTTTCGATTTCTGGCACTGAGCATTGAGTATTTGCACACATGCTACGGAAGGTGTATATTGGGTAGTGACCAAAAATTCTTCTTATCAATACCGGTACCGATTGGTTACAATAAAAAAAATTCAATTTGTTTGGAAGAATTACTGCTTCGGCTTCCAAAGCGAGTGACAGTATTTCTCCTCTTTTTTAATAAGTTTTTCCCTTAACACCTTCTTTGACGACGGAGTTAGCTAAGTTAAATATGGGTATTCGAATTAGTTGTTCCCGCTCCTGCTTCAATCCTTCGCTGTCGCAAATTGAAGTTGCCAAGATTTGAAAGATTGAATCAAATGAACATGTGTTGGAAAAGCTACAGCTTTCTCCTCGAATCTTGGATGGTCGTAAGTCAGTGGTTCGATTAGCATTTTTAAAAAGACCGATTGGCATAATTTTCTTATGCGATGAGAAATCGGCGTTTTCCATTTCGCTTATTGGGCTTAGATAAGAATGTCGTGGTCTCTTTTTTGGAGGTAATTGGCCTAACCCTCTCCAGTTTTCAACTGATGCCATTTCTGCGGTTTGTTGTTTTTCGTTGGTCGTGCTGTTGGAACATTTCAAACAATAACGTCCTTCGCCAAATCCTTCATCTTCTCCAGCCGAGACGGAACAAATCGAAATGGCGTGCACGTAAATCTTACAGGGCAAAGGGCAGCCGAAAAAATTTGTTGATTAAATAATTTTAATATCTTACCATTCTTTCCTCCGCATTCCAAATAATAACTTACCTTGCATGTGACACATTTGTGAGCACCGGACGTTTCTTTTCCACATGTAACGCAAATAATTACCTTAGATCCTTGAAAAAATACCGAAATTACATAAAACATCTTATTCATTTATTAAAAGAGCTGTTCAGCTAAACTTCGAAACAGCTTAAATTCTTTCTCAATGAATATTTAAACCATAAGAAACATAAAACTTATAAGTATGACACATTGTTAAAACTTTGGGGAACTGATTTGCACAGTAGCCCTGGAAGTAGAGCCAAAAATGATTAGCGCGACTCTTGGTGACAAATTCGCGAACAATACGATACCGATAACGTAATCTCGCTTGTTTATATTTCAGACAAGGCGTAAGAAAAGGAAATTAAAAGCGCTTACATAATGAAAAAATATTAGTTACTTTTGTCATAAAATCGGTAAGTAAAATTGCTAATTACAAACATTCGCTTCGCTTCTAGAACTAATATGTTCTTAAATTTGAGACTTAAACGCGTTTTGTGATTTCCAGAAGCATACAAAGACTAATATACTTCCGGATTGTAGTTTGCTAATCCTTATATTAAAGAGTCAGTGGAGAAAATAGGTTTTCCCAGAAAGTTAGTGCTGAAGAATAGACTGTCATACTTATAGGTGCTATTGACTTATGGCAAAACGGGCTTACTCTTTGTATTTTCTATCTCTAATGTTGGAATATTAGGTGAAATTGAAACGCTTGGTGTAATGTGATCTGATATAAAAGATCTCTCGAAATCATTCCATTCTAATTTAAAAAAAATCAATGTTAAAATGTTTAATTGAATGCGTTTTCTAGCATTTGCACAATTTTCACATGCAACTTCCTCACCCTTCTCATCAGTTTCGTCCTGAAATATACATATTCACATATAAAAAATATAGTCAAGGCGCGAAATTTGAAGTAAATTTAAAGTTCAAAGAAATTTAATGGTTTATAAAATTGGTTCATATATTATATCAACTTACTAAAATCCAATCACAATAATGACACCTTTTGACATTTTCTTTTTCCTTTTTTGATTTGGGTGCTTCTACTAAAATCGGGCCGTTATTCTCGTCTATACGAAAGAAGACTATTAAGTAACTCGTAATATATAATATATTAAAATAATCGGAATTTACCTCGGAATTTACCTGGAAGGAAAGACGGAAGCCAGGTCGTTATCGAAGTTGCACTTGTAGCAAGCTTCATTGTACCCTCTATAGAATGTATATAATCACCAATAAAGTCATCAACCCTTAAGGGCAGTTTTTTGTGCGCAAAAACTCTGTGTTTAACGTCATTGCAAGCGCTTTCAACCGACGAACTGCTTGCGAGAAGATTAATATCTCCAAAAATGGCGTCGTCACAGCAGTGAATAAAGGAATTAACCGTGATAAACGGCACAAATCAACGACTATTTTTGGTTCATACTGTTGATTACCTATGTCCCTTTCCGAATTTATATCGGACAATTCTCCGCGACATTCTTCTACGATGTTATTTACCCACTTTTCAAAACTATCCGAGCCCAGATCAGCTGAACAGTCGCCATCTGAAACTTCTTGTATGTCTGTAGCAATAAAATGTTTCACAGATTTTCTGATATATTTTTCTGTACAAAATGAATATCCTCTTTCAGACGAGTTGCCACTCTCCTTGTTAACCAGTCCTTTCGAACTTGGCAAATAGTTGGTTCCGCGGTTTCTAAATTTTTCCCTTGAGTTTCGGAAAGTGAAACTGTGATAATAGCAATTAACAAGTTTCTTAAGTCTTTCAATTTAGAGCATTGCAACACTTGTCCCATAGCTCTTAGATATAATTCTTTTGTCCTTCTAATTTTGCTTTTCAAACTTGGCCAGTTGGAAATTAATTTGATTGTGTGCGCTACGTCGCATCTAACATAACATTTCGGCAATTTCGTTTCTTTTTTATTCGAAACCACAAGATCGAAGCATATATTTAATAAATTTTGTAAAGAGGTAGTATCACTAAATGATCGGCAGACTCCCGATATCAAGGCTATAGACATGTCTGTTAAACGAGACGGCTCTCGCAAAGGAGCACTCGTCGGACACAAGAATCAAACGGAGGAAATCTTCGTCTCCGTCGGCCATAGTACAAAACCAGTTACAGAAATCCAGCCGAAGTCGCTGATCACCATAGTAAAGTGCTTGGCGGAGCGTGGCACGAAATGGGTGATAGTTATGACGAACAAGGACACTCCAAACGTAGTACTTTGACAAGTCCAAATCAGAGCAGCCCATTCTTATGCTTGCTCGAGGGTAGGCGACAAAGTAGGCGATGACTGTGTCTTCCATGTTGATGTTCTCATGGCCAGGTCCACGGAATCTGTGATTCACGTTGCCTTCATTTTCAAAGTCCCGGACAGCACGGATAACAGTGTGGTGATTTGGACGACTGTCAGGATACAACATTTGAAATAATCGGCTCACTTCACGTGCATTACGTTGACCATCTCCGTAGCATAATTCGACCATCCTGGACCGCTGTTCACAGGTATAACAAGGCATCTTTTTATTTTATTGGAGTACGTTCAGAGAATGATTTTAAAAGGAAGCTGTGTCTCGTTAAATACTAAAATGGAGCCACACTTTAAGCGACAGAGTAGCGCAAAATAAAAAAAAAAACACGTGGGAAATTCAGTTGGCATAAATTAGACGGTTTCGTGGACTTCTTGCAGCATTCTTGCCCCAAATAAGACGCGTGAATTCTGGAATTCTACTATGTAAATTGCATTTTATCTAAAAATTATTTAAAATGATTTGGCTTAAAAAACAGTCCCTTTTTTATCTTTACAAACATACGATCATTTCAAATTAGATAGGTTTCTCTTTCTTTTTCATGAGACGTAAACCTTTTTGGGTAGTACCAACTTGTTTTTATTTCATGACGTACTATTTTAATGAACAATTGTCCGTTTTTGACCAAACCAATTTCATTGAAGGTTTTCGAGTACGCTATACAACTTGTTGATTGAAAATTTTCGTCTACCACCTATCGTTCAAAAAATAAAATTTCAAAACGGTGAAACATTTCACGATTTCTAGCGACTATAGTTTTTGAGAAAAACGCCTGGGCTGATCAAATTAAGACACACTGTATACAACTATACAACCAATATTTTTCTGCCTCGGTCAATTTCGCGGCTGCGTCATCGTCACTTGTAGAATGGAGACGGGGGAGGGTAACTAGGGTTTTGTTTATGACTCAGTCGTCACGGAATTTAAGTTCGGTTTGGATAAAACAGTTTCTGACGTATTTTGAGTTTCTGTCGTATTTTAAGAATTTTAACGTGTATTTCTGGTTTTGACCTTAACTCACGGACAATTATACGTTGCCGTATCAAGAGTCGGATCGGGTAAATCTTTAAACGTCCTGGCTGAGAGTTCAAAAACCCGAAACATTGTTTATTCGCAAGCCATAACAAATTAATGTTGTTCATTGAAAAAACATTTAAAAAGGAATAGATATTAAACGTAATCGTAGCGGGCGGGGGGGTTATAAGTTTAGTCTTAAGTCGCTCTCACCTGTTATCTATAATTTTAAGATTGGAGTTTCTAATACTAAATGGTTATCTTATTGTTGTGAAGGGTGGGCTATTCAGCTAGTTATTTATAATATCAGTTTTTTTATTAGTAAAAGAAGTTGATCCTTCCAAGGAACAGATATGGAAAATCAGTTTAGATTAAAAATATATTTTAAATCATTATGACATTTTTCTAATTATATCAGAACATAATGAAAATGTGCGACTACATAAAAGGTATCGTGGAGGATGATATCGAGTGAGGAGTTTGCCAAGATTACTCCCGTATTTCCCGCTATAGTAAATAAAAAGACAAAACCTAGACTTCAATAAAGAGAGGGATCTAAATTTAATATTGATCCATGTATTGTTGCTAACCAACTAAAAGTTTTAATTCCCGTAGGTACCGCAATGATTATTGTGGCAGCAGTGAAGAAAGCTCGAGTATCCACATCTATTCCTACAGTAAATATATGATGGGCCCAAACTACAAAGCCTAAAATACCAATAGCTAACATTGCGTACATTATTCCTAGTGTCCCAAATGGTTCTTTTTCCCCTGTTTGGTGGCTAATGATATGGGAGACTATCCCAAATCCTGGGAGAATTAAAATAAATACTTTTGGGTGGCCAAAAAATCAGAATAGGTGTACGTACAAAATTGGGTCTCCCCTACCAGCGGGGTCAAAAAAAAGAAGTATTAAAATTACGGTCAGTTAGTAGTATCGTAATAGCCCCCGTGAGAACTGGGAGGGAGAGAAGAAGGAGGATTGCTGTGATTTTAATTGACCAGTAGAATAAAGGTACCCGTTCAAAAATTATTCATGGGGTTCGTATATTAATTACAGTTATTATAAAATTTACAGCCCCAAGAATTGAAGAGAAACCCCCCAGTTAGGTCAACAGAGAGTCTTCTATGGGCTAAATTTCTTGATAAAGGAGGGTAAACTGTCCACCCAGTTCCGGCACCTCTTTCCACTATAGTTGATCTTAAAAGTAGTAAGAAGGAAGGGGGTAGTAACCAAAATCTTATATTGTTTAAACGGGGGAAAGCTATATCTGGCACACCTAGCATTAAGGGGACTAATCAGTTTCCGAAACTACCCATTATAATAGGTATTACTATAAAGAAAATTATGACAAAAGCGTGGGATGTGACAATTACGTTATAAATTTGTTCATTTTCTATTATTGAGCCAGGTTGCCCTAATTCAATTCGAATTAGGATGCTTAAGGCAGAGCCAACCATTGCGGCCCAAACACCAAAAATTATATATAGTGTCCCAATATCCTTATGGTTAGTTGAGCATAATCATCGCGGTAAAATGTCTGAAGATAAGAGGTAAATTGTAAATTTATTGATGGGTTATTCCTATTACTAGGGCTTTATAGTTTAAAAAAATTTAAAATTGCAAATTCTAAGATATATGTTATTAAAGCTTAACTTTAATTAATGTAAACTTTGAAGGTTTATAGTTTTTTTAACTTAAAGCTTTAATAGCTTAGTATGATCAGTTGGCCTAATAAGAGGAATACAATTGAGAGTCAATTTTTTTGTTGTTGTTTGGGGGGTCTTTGGTTGAATAGGACTAAGGCGCTGTAAGTTACTCGTAGATAAAAATATAAGTTAATTATAGAGCCTAGTAATATTAAGAAAATTAGCAGGTATCTAGTATTCGTGATTAGCAGGGATAGAACTAGGATTTTTGGGAAGAATCCAATTATAGGTGGCATGCCCCCTAATCTTAATATCAATAGATATAAGGGTAGTTTGGACCCTCTAAATATAAATATAGTTTTGTTAAGTGAACTAATATTGTGTTTATTTCAAAGATTTGATGAAATAGCTAGGGTAATTGTGTAGACTAGAAAATAGATTATAAAGATTTTTAAGTTAAGTTTTAGGGCCACTTAGAGCCAAGCTAAATGGGAGATAGACGAAAACCCAAGAATTTTTTTGTAGAAGTTTGGTTAAATCTTCTTAAGACACCAAAAGTTAATGATAGCACAATATAAAATAAAAGATTCATTTTTGTTATTGTTAAGGTGATTAGTAATAAGGGGGTTAATTTTTGTAATGTAAGGATAATAAATGTGTTTAGTCAACTCACACTCTCTAAGAGTGTAGGGACCCAAAAATGTAGGGGTGCAGCTTCTACTTTCGTTAATAACGCTAAGAGTGTAAGAGAAGAGGATGAAAAATTTATTTCTATTTGTACGGATCTGATAATAAGTATGGAAGAAGCCACCCCTTGTACAAAGAAATATTTTATAGCAGCTTCTGAGCTACTAATATTTACTTTATTAATGATTAAGGGGATAAGGCCTATCAAGTTTATTTCGAGGCCAAATCAGACTAAAAATCAGGATGTTGCTCTAAGTGAGATTATTGGCCCCAATAAGACTACCATTAGGGAAATTAGGTTAGCAGGTTTTATGATTATAAAAGGAGTTATTCTCATCGTTAGGATATGGGCCTAAAAGCTTAGTTAGCTTACTTTTAAGTTTTGGTGTGGTTGCACGGTGCTCTTTGAAGGCACAGGAGATAATTGTCTTATTAAACTTAATTTTTTCTTTTTTCTTTTCTAACTTAACAAGAAAAAGGAAAATTAGGTCATGTTAATATATTTATATATATTATTGTTAAGTGAATCACTTGGGTATTCTTTTAGGGAGTTATTGTTTTGTTTGGGTTACGGGATAGATTAATTTAAGCTAAAATCTTTTATAGTTACTTTAAGGTTTTATATGTCTTTTGATGAATTTTGGGGTACAAATATTATTTATGTTTATTTAATTTTTTTTATATATAGAATTAAGTGAATTAGCCAGCTGAAAGCGTGCCAGCCGCTGCGGTTATACGTGAGGTTTATATAAAGTTTGTTTATGCGCATTTTGACTTTGATTTTAGAAAAAAAATTTGGTTAATTAGTGAAATATTATTCTTTTATAAATTTTATGGTTTTTCTAATAGAAAGTTAGGGTAAAGACTAGGATTAGATACCCTTTTATGCTAATTTATATTGTTTTAAGGAATAATGATAAAATTAAAGAATTTGGCGGTGTTTTATCCTCCTAGAGGAACTTGTTCTATAATCGATGTACCTCGATAAATCTTACCTTAGTTTAATTAAGTTATTGAGTTTATATACCGTTGTTGTTAGATTACTTAGTGAAATAATTTGTTAGTTTTCATTATAGATAGATCGGTTTTGTCACTTCAAATCAAGGTGTAGTTTATGCTCAGGTAGAGATTTGTTACTTTAGTAAAGGTTTAGATCATGAATTGAATTTTTGTGTGAAAAAGGATTTATTAGTAAATTTTTATTAATAAGATGAGTTGAATCAGGCTCTAGAACATGCACATATCGCCGGTTACTCTAATTTTAATATTAGATAAGTCGTAACAAAGTAGATGTAAGGGAACTTGCATCTAGAGGTTAGAGTAGAGCTTTAAAGCGATTTATTTACATTAAATAGTTCTTTGTGCTACAGAGTGCTCGAATGAATATTTTTTGGTTTGAATAGTGAGGTAAGTTTGGTTGAATAAGCTAATTGTTTATATTGTTTTATTAAATTTTTTGAAGTAATTAGATAAGAATGAACTGTAAAGATGTTTAAAAATTTAGTTAAAAGTAGAAATTTTTGTACCTTTTGTCTCAGGGTAGATTAAAATTTTAGATTTATTTTAGTTTCCCGAATTAGGATGAGTTAAATGCTTAAGTGTTAATTGTGACAAAATTAATGAAATACGTGTTTAGTAGTGAGATGCTATTCGAATTTTAGGTTATCTAAAAGGTAGGTGTTATTTTTAACGAAAAATAGCAAAAAGTTTGTTAGGGTTAAGCTTAACATATAATTTTATATTTTTTATTATGGGTGATTAGCGAGGCTTAATAGTGGCCTGTTGTTTAATAACATTTTTTTTGTAAATAATTGAATTGTTATAAAGAGAAGATTTTAGTTTTAAAAAATTGTTCATAATGATTTAATTAGTAGAGATAAGAGATTGTTATTTATGGGTTAAGTTTTAGTTGAATTAGTTTTAATTTAAGTTTAATAGAGGAACTCGGCAACCATTTACCTTAACTGTTTATCAAAAACATTTCTTTAAGCATAGTTATTTAAAGTAAATTCTGCCCCCTGGTTGAACTAAAGGGCCGCAGTAGCCTGACTGTGCTAAGGTAGCATAATAATTTGGTTTTTAATTGAGAACTGGTATGAAGGGATAAAGAGGGTAAGTCTATCTTTTTTGAATATTTTGAATTTAAACTTTTAGTAAAAATGATAGAATTAGTCTATGGGACGATAAGACCCTATAAAACTTAATTGATTTAGTTTTAAATTTTTTTCTAGTTTTAAAGTTAATTAATTATAGTGGGGCGGTAGCTAATCAACTAAGTTAAATTAGAATTAATGAAGATCCATCTTTGGTGAAGTAAGATTAAGTTACTTTACGGATAACAGTATAATATCGTTTTGGAGTTCTAATCGAAGAGTATGTTTGTTATCTCGATGTTGAATTAATTAAATTGTAAGGTGAAGAAGCTTTACTAGTTAGTCTGTTCGACTATTAAAAAATTAAGTTAGAAGAGACCACCTATGGACTGTGAGAAGGATGATAAAATACGCGAAAAAGTAGATAGTCCATAATTAAAAGGGATAATATATCTAAATCCTAAACAAATTTGAAGAAATTAAAAAACTTACTAATAACTCGTACCGATAGGTCTTCGAGCGAATCTCGGATCAAATAGATCTTCGAGTAATAAACTACATAAAAACTAAATAAAATAGCCAGAAATTCCAACGGTAGACCGGTTTCGTTCTATTTGGAACTCATCAGTACCGTGCGGGAAATCTGGCTGGCGACTGTTATATCGAAAAGAGAAACTAAGCCTAAAATTAAAAATTTCAAAACGCGTTGCATAGCAACGGAAAGCCGAAAAGTGTGGTTTTTTTTATCAATATGGTCTAATTTATTTTTTAGTTTTGTCGAGTTTGGGTGTTTATTCTCTTTTGGGGGCTGGTTGGAGTTCTAACTCTATTTATAGCATGTTAGGTTGTTACCGAGCTGTAGCTCAAACTATTTCTTATGAGGTAAGTTTGGCTTTAATTTTATTGAGTATTGTTCAGTTGGTAGGTAGTTTTAATTTGGGGGAGAGTTGAGGGTTTTCTTTATTGAAGTTGGGTCTTTTATTAGTTTTATTGGGGGTGTGACTTTTATCTTGTCTTGCAGAAACTAACCGTAGTCCTTTTGATTTTGCCGAAGGGGAATCTGAACTGGCATCGGGGTTTAACGTGTAGTATGGTTCTGGAGGTTTTGCTTTAATTTTTATGGCAGAGTATGGTAATATTATTTTCATAAATTTGCTTAGTTGTTATTTGTTTTTTTAACATAGATTTTTTTAGTTTTATTCATGGTTATATTTTTTTATGTGGGTGCGGGGTTCTTTTCCTCGTTATCGTTATGATACATTAATGATGTTAGCTTGAAAGTGCATCTTACCTTTAGTTTTGGGGTATTTTGGGTTTTTGTATAGGGTATTAGTTTATGTATCTTTAAATTACTTTGTCAGATAGATTGAGTTAAATTTAGAATTTAAATAGGGCTCAGGTCAGGTAATAGTATTAATAAGAATGTTTTTCCTCCCTATATCTCTTTTGCTGAGGGTGGTTAAGGATCTAGTTTTTAATTAAATAAATCATTAGGTTACCTATATTTTGCTTTCAAAGCAAATTGCTTTACTTAGCTAAATGATTAGTTTAGTCTGTTATCTTGAATTTTAATAGCTAGAGGGTTTAAAAAGAAGTAGGCGAAGTATGCGATTGTAAAAATTTGTCCTAAATTGAGGTAAGATTCCTCAATTGGGGAGGCTCCGATTCATGTTAGTAGAATAACTAGTGTGAGGAATCTTCAGAATAGAAAATTTAAAACATTGTAAAAAATTGACTGTCTATTTCCCCCTCTCTCTTTTATTAAACTGAGAATTATTTTGACATAAGCATACTCTCTTAAAAAATTAAAAGTAAATTATTATAATAACTAACAATGTAACGTTATAATAAATTCAGGCCCGGTAAATCTAGAATGTATACTTCAGCTTAATAGCACCCACACTAGAAATTAACATGAGGCTAGCTTTAGCAGTGTTGTCATGCGGCAGCGCAATTCATGTTAGTAGAATAACTAGTGTGAGGAATCTTCAGAATATAATTTGGTTTAAAGGGTAGAACTGAAGTCCTTGAAATTTTCTCTTTCTTAGGGGGAGTGTTAATAACATTAAGATTGAGGAAATTAGAGCTAGAACGCCCCCCAATTTATTATAGATTGAGCGTAAAATAGCATAAGCAAATAAAAAATATCATTCTGGTTGGATATGGGTAGGTGTAACAATAGGGTTAGCTTGGTTAAAGTTTTCTGGGTCATTGAAAAAGTTAGGATCAATAAGGATGATTATATTAAAAATTAAAAGCGTAATTGTATATCCTAAAATATCCTTAATTGAAAAATAAGGGTGGAATGTAATTTTGTCTAAGTTTCTATTTAGTCCTAGGGGGTTATTGGAGCCTTTTGGTGGAGGAACGCAATGTGAATAAAAATTAAGGCGATTAAAATAAAGGGAAGAAGAAAATGTAGGGCAAAGAATCGAGTTAAGGTAGCATTATCAATTGAAAACCCTCCTCAAATTCAGATTACTAGGTTAGGCCCAATATAAGGAATTGCTGAAAATAAGTTAGTAATAACTTTCGCTCCCCAAAAGGACATCTGCCCTCATGGTAAGACGTACCCCAAGAAAGCGGTTGCTATTAGTAGGAGAAGAATTATAACTCCTGTAATTCACGTAGTTAAGTTTTTATATGAGGCATAGTAGATGTCCCGAGCAATGTGTATATAAACACAAACAAAAAATAGTCTTGCACCGTTAGCGTGTTAAAAACGGAAGAGTCAGCCATAGTAAACATCTCGTATAATGTGAGAGATACAGTTGAAAGCTATATTGGTATCAAGGGTATAATGTATTGCGAGGAAAATACCTGTGGCTACTTGAATGATTAAACAGAGAATAAGGAGTGACCCAAAATTTCACCAATAAGAAATGTTAGAGGGGGCAGGTAAATCAATTAACGCGGAATTTAAGACTTTTAGAATAGGGTGTGTTTTTCGAATGGGTGCTGTATTTAGGATTAGTGAAGAATCTGAGATTATGTCTGCCTTATCAAAGCAGCCCTTTAAGTTTTAAGGTTCTGATTGTCGTGAGGATTCTTTAGTAAGTTGAGTGTAGGGGTCCTTGTGTTTGTGTTGTGATTTTTACAACTGTAATAAGAGTTATAAGAAGATTGATTATAATCCTTGTTATTCATGGAAGATGAAGTATTAAGGAGTTAATTTTAATAATTGTAACTGTGTTTAAAGGAAAGGATTTAGAGAAGATTATAATGGTGGGGTAAGAAAGAGTGTTATTATAAATAGGTTCTTATTTTGGGCTGTTGAGAAGGGTTCATTTGGTGAAAGAGAAGCTATGTATAGAAATAAAAGGATTAGTCCCCCTAAGAGGACTAGGATGATAATGTAACTGATAAGTCTTATTTTCGTTAAAAAGAATGCTTTGACAGCTAAACTAATTGTAATAAGAATCAATGCTACAATTAGTGTAATAGGGTGGTTTGAGAATATAATTAATAGAAGGGTGATTAAAATCAGAAAATAGTTAATTCATAATATCAGTTTTGGTAATTTTAATTTTTTTCTGAGTTTAGCTAAAGGGTTAAGTTCCAATTTTGATTTACAACACCAATGTTTTTAATAAACTACTAGAGCATTAATTATGGAAAATCAAAATTTTTTGTTTACTTAATTTTTATGGGGGGGGGGGGGGGGGTTATAAGTTGAGTCTTAAGTCGCTCTCACCTGTTATCTATAATTTTAAGATTGGAGTTTCTAATACTAAGTGGTTATCTTATAGTTGTGAAGGGGGGCTACTCAGCTAGTTATTTATAATATCAGTTTATTTATTAGTAAAAGAAGTTGATCCTTCAAAGGAACAGATATGGAAAATCAGTTTAGATTAAAAATATATTTTAAATCATTATGAAATTTTTCTACTTATATCAGAACAAAAATGGTTATACTATCAACTGCCATGTCGTCCCAGATGACCAACCCCACGCCTACACGGTACATCTTGCCTTTATTTTAAAAATCTTTATAGACTTATCGACCAAAATATTAAACATTTTTACCTCTCCGAGGGTACTATGTAACCAAGGAGGGGTTATACAATCACCGTTTCTGTGTGTCTGTCTGTCTGTCTGAGTATGAGGGTGGGTGTGTGTGTGTCTGTGTGTCTTGCCTGCGGACGCGTACGCATTTGTGTAGCAAAGTGTAATCACTGCCTACGCAGCTTCTCGGAATTTAATGGTTGGCAAAACCACCGTGTGACGGTTAGCGTTAACGGATAAATTTGCGGTTGCGTCGGGTTTGGTTTGGTTTTTTTCGCTAACGCTCACCGTCACGACGGTTTCAACTCAGTTATATTGTAAATTTCGTTATTGTAAGGTTTATGCGTAGTGTGGGAATGTTGAGTGTGTGTGCGTTTTCTATGTATGTCTTAGCTCCTACTTCTTCTAATTGACTTTTGGGACAAACTGAGTGCTGAGTGTTATGCAACCTCTCAACTTCCAATGGCAGGGTTTCCACCAATTGTTTATGGTAATCGTCTTAGTTTCAATTTGCGATAGCATCGGGCGAGATTAGAACCCGAACCCTCCTGAATGAGAGGCGAATGTTCTACCACGGAACCACTGAGATTTACTACGCTTCATCGAAAATGAGACCTTCAGCTTTATCGGAAGCGTATATTACTAATTAATAGAGTAATAAATATTGATTTATATTTAAATAGAACGAGATTTCATGTTAAGCGTAAAATTATTGATTTTATTTAAGTATTTAAGTAATATTCTGCCGTGCCCGGTTAGTTAACGGACATCTTACCGTTGAGCCATTGAATGTCCCGTTACTTTAGTAAAAATACAAAAGTTCATAGACCAATGGCTAGGTTATTAATAGAGGCAGGTGCACACGGGTTTTTTAAAATTATTTTTGGGTTTTTTCAATATCAGGCGAGGTAAATACACGAGTCTACGTAAGGATATAAGGCCTGTGGAAGGCAGGACGTAGACGTTACGGAGAGCAATGGGTGCCTCGATAAGGCTCCGCAATTCGTCACACGCAACTTTCGAAATTCCATGTATTATCCATTCTCATGCGCGTTTCGAATATATTGTATTAAATGTTTTTTACCTCTCCGAGGGGACTATGTCCCCTAGGAGGGGTTATACAATCAGCGTGTCTGTCTGTGGGTCTGTCTGTCTGTCAGGCCTACGAACGCGTTCGCATTTTCGGTGCAAAGTGTAATAACTGCGTGCGCAGTTTCTCGAGATCTCTGCGTTCGCAGTTTCTCGAAGGTTTATCAAAACCACCGTGTGACGGTGAGCGTTAACGGATTCATTTGCGGTTTGGTTTGGATGGTGTTTTTTCGCTCACCGTCGTGACGGTTCGGTGTATTACGTTTTTCTAATGTTTATGCGTAGGTTGTGAGTGTTGAGTTTGTTGTGTTTGTGTTTTGATGGTTGTGCATGTTGAGTCTGTTGTGTTTGTATGGGCGTTTTCTCTCCAACTTCTTCCTAATGACTTTGGGACGGACCGAGTGCTGAGTGTAATGCTACCTCTCAACGTCCAATGGCAGGGTTTCCACCAGTTGTACACGGTATTCGTCTTAGTATCAATTTGCGATCGCATCGGGCGGGATTTGAACCCGGGACCTCCTACTTGACGTTCTACCACAGAACCACTGACACTTGTTACGCTTTATTGAAAATTGGACCTTCAGCTTTATCGGAAGCGTATTTAATAGACTACGAAATTTTGGTTTAATTGAAATAGAATTGAAATTGAAATTATTGCATCGAAGAAATTCTAATTTCGCGTTTCTCTATTGATTAAAAACAAATGCGCCACCCAGGTTTCGAACCCAGGCCATTCGGCTTGGCAGTCGAGCGCTCTACCACAGAACCACCAATAGCTGCTTAGGTTCACTGAAATTAAGACACGCATCGTAAGCATAATAGGTAATAAAGTCTTTTTTTATTAATGAATTTATGAAGGCCTAATCTGGTTTTTTTACGAATGAAATTTTAAAGGTTAGATCTTGTTTTAGCGCAGTCAGCCGAGATTAGAGGGTTAAAGGGTAGACCCTGTGGCTGGTCCACTTTGTTAGTTTTTTTGTTATTTATTTACGGGTATTCTTAACGACCTATATATAGTTGTGTTAATTCAAAGGAGATAATTTAACGTTAATTGCTTTAAGAGCTGGCGGTTAGTCAAGTGGCTCTCTGTGCTTTGTTGATGGTAAGGTTTTTGCTTCTTGTAAATATATTTGGTCAATGATTTCCTCGGTGTGCGAGTCATTATATGATATTGGAAATTGGACGGCATTGGTCTTGTTCATGCGTTGTGTGTCACAACGTCAACTGGAAGTCTACGAGCGTTGAAATAAAATGAGCGTTAAAGATGCGGCAAGTATTTCGTAAGCGAGAAAAATACAAATACCATCTGTAGATATTTCTTTCATTAAAATTTGCTTAGTATTATATTCAACTGATAAACATGTACTGTAAAAATGGTTAAATTCAATTGTGCATTGTTTTAGAAAGTCTAACTCGCTGTTGTAACTACTTAATTTATAATATTCTGAATAAATTAAACTCGATTGTTTCGTCTCAATTATTTAAATTAAAATCAAAATTTTATACCGGGCAGGGTTTGAACCGAGAATACGTTTTTCGTAAATAACTCTGAATTGCGGAGATACCTTTGGGGGTCGTGTCGAGAAATTAATACCACTAGGGACCATTCTTCCGAGGAGAGGTATATTTTGGCTTGCCAACTTGTTTCATTTTTGTTTTTCTCTTTAGGGATATCGTTCATAATAAAATTGAAGGATAATTTTGGTCGCAAGATATTTTTGAACAATAAATATTTTTGTGTTTTTATTAAGATTATCATTTGGTTTTTTCACCCTTACAATAGATTAACAACCTTGTACCAATTAAAGTTTCAATTTCGCAGCAACGGGATAAGATTCTAGTTTTGTTATTGCGGCGATGCTGGTTTGAGGTTCTTTAGGTCCTCAATATTCAGCCAAGTGGCTTTTTTAGGCTTTGTAAACTGTGTTAATAATGGCACGGTGTTTTTATTGACGTTTGCTCGCTTTTTAAGCATTGGATTTTGTGTTGCTTGACTGCGGTCCGGCGCTAGCAGAGGGAACCAAAATTGAAGAGTCACTCTGCGGCCATGACTGAGCTTGGACGTCGTTGAACGAGGTAACGGTCAGAAATGTTGTTTGTGTGTGCTCGGAAGACACCTTAGACTTGTATCTCTGCCTGGACGATCTCCGTGGACTTTTTTCTGTGCTTGGAAGATCTCGTCGGCCAGGCGAGCAGAATGGATAAGAGATCGACTACCAACCAACGTTGTATCACCTTGTATTTCCCGATCAGTATCTTGGTTAATCACTAGGGTTTCTGATGCAATCATTGATGTCCTGGGTGTATGAGACGTATGATATTTTAAATTGTACGGCATCGGTTTTATGTGGTTATGCGTCACAACGTCAACAGGAAGTCTACGAGTCGTCAAATTTTACGATATTTTCTTCAAGTACGAATGTTAAATTAAAAAGAAAAGTGCTTTTAAGCGATAAAAAACAAATACCTCTGTAAATGTTTCGCTTATGAAAAATATTACTTTCTATTATATTTACCGGTTTTTTGAAATGTCAATTTCTTATTTTTGCTAATTCGATATTTTAATACTGTAGGTATATGGATTGATTTTGATTTTGAAGTGTTTTGGATTAATTTGTTACTTGGTTGGCTAATTATTATATATTTTTGTAATGGTGAGTTTACTTGTATTATGTCTTTTTCACTGCAACTACTTGATTTATAATATTCTGAATAAATTATAATCGGTTGTTTCGTCTCAATTATTTTAATTATAATTAAAATTTTATACCGGGCGGGATTGAACCGGGATTACGGTTTTAGTAAATTACTCTGAATTGCGGAGATCTATCTTTTAGGGTCATCTCGAGAAATTATTACCACTAGGGACAATTCTTCCGAGGAGAGGTATATTTTGGCTTGCCAACTTGTTGTATAACCTCTGTATACAAACATATACACCCATATACGTACAAACATATATATATATACACGTGTGTTTAATTTCGAAAACTTTTAATTACGTAATGTAAACTAGCCCTAGCTGCTGTGGTAACAGCGATGGGCAATCTTACGGCTCTGTCAGGCTGCGACGGGACGAGAACGGCTGGTTTCGGCGAAACGTGAGTGGCTGGTCTAATAGCGATTCGGCTGGTCTCGGAGTCAGGCTCGTACTGTCCAGGCCTTTCCCGTCTTTGCCGTAGATAGCGGGAGCGCGAAAGTTGGGAAGCTGTTGCGGCTCAATCCGCTATTGTTTAGAGCGCGAACGTCTCGGAGACCAGGTTGAGCACACAGACGGCTGGGAAGTTGTTGTGGCACAATCAGATCGTTAAAATATTTATACGGGCTTGTTATATTTGGCGGTTTGGAGTGTCTTTCTTAATCAACCGTTTCAGAACAATCTTTATGGAAATTGAGCTACAATGATAAATAATTTTACATGTGGTTTTCGGTAAGTAGCTTTTAGTAATAAGTTAATTACAATAGGTAAATAATATAATTTTGGAATTTGTTATTTTTGGATAAAATTGATTTTGCTTAACCTTGCCTAACATAGGTGTAATGTCCGTATAATACCAATGCCTAGGTATTTTAATTAGTACTTCACTCCTAATTGGTTTCGAGGTAGCTTAGAAATAGTTTTTTTTCAGTAACACTTTGACTATCGTATCAATTTTGGTAAAATGTGATAAATAACAATTGAAAACGTTTAAACATTTATTCTCTGATGGTTAAAAAGGACAAAAATTTTAAACCCTTTTCTTACAGTGTAAATGATGAGATGGCTAATCAATATGTCAAATTTTTTGAATTGCTACGCTATTTATCTTTGGAATTAAAATTAACATCGTACACCTTTAAGGTGACTTTTCTTTTCCACTAATACAACACCCTCTGCATACTTTAACAGCATCCTTTGTGTTTTTAGAATACACCTTTTGTGTTTTTAGAATACACTTTTTGTGTTTTTAAAATACAACTTTTGTGTCTTTAAATATACCTGTTTTGTCTTTAAAATAAACTTTTTGTGTTTTTAAATAACACCTTTTGTGTTTTTAAAATAAAAAACTTATTTTGTTTATCAAATAAACCTATTTTGTCCATTAAATAAAACTATTTTGTTTATTAAATAAACCTTTTTTGCCTTAAACTTATCTTTTTGTGTGTTAGAACACACCTAGTGCTTCCAACAGCTATCTGTTATCTGTTATTTATCTGAATAGTCCTGGTTTTTTTCATCGATTTCCTAATCGGATGAACCTTCTTTTTTAATCATGCGCAGATAACAGTTGGTCCGATGACACTTCTCCGAATAGAAATATCCGATTTAACCTATATCTGGTTTACCTACCCGCCTTTACAATCTGATTTTTTTATCCGAGCAATCAGATAAGAACGTAACGTATCCTTCAACGAAAATACTTCTTTGACAAAAAATATTGCTTTCGACTAAAAAAGTATATAAATACTTGTTTATTAGCTGTCACTGATATAAACAATTTAGTCAGCAAGCTAGTCGAATTTATTTTGGAATTGACAAATGCTTTTCAAATGGCAATATTAGTTGGTTAAATCCAATTTTAAACATTTTAGGTCATTTTACCCAATTTTGGTCTTTTTACCCAATTTTTGTCGATTTAAAAAAATTATTTGACAATACCCTATTTAGGTAAAATTTGCAAATATTCCTTTATTTATCAAATTCAATGAACTTTTCTCAATTTTACCCAAATTTGGTTTAAGTTTACCGAAACTTAATGAATTTCACCCAAAATTGTTCAAATTTAGCATTTTAGTTGAAATTTAAATTAAAATTTTTTTTGAGTTTTCAAAAGTTTTCACAGGGTATACCACCTGTAAAACCGAGATAATCCCATGCTTTTTTAAATGTAGATTTTTTTCATTTTAAGTTGTCAAAAACATTTTTGGTTGCCATAGCAAAACGGAAGCCCCGCGTAACTTTTCCCTTGGTGAAAATTCATGTTTCCAAGGTCTACATTCCCCCGAGTTTCATCAAAATCGGTGATTTACACCTCGGGTAGACTCCTCGTGAGTGAACTCACGCTGTCACATGTTTTTTTATGTAATTTGATAAAGGATTATGGAAGTTTGTAAAGGGTCCTAGGAAGGAGTTCTATCATGGCCCAACGAGTAGGTATAGCATCTGAACTACAAATAAAGCTCCTGTCATTAAGTTTGTGCACCCTGAGCTATAATAAGCTAGAGCCTTTCTCTAAAAATATTCATTTACTAATAATATTTTTCTATAATCTGTAGCAGATAACTGGTTTGATTATCGTATTTTTAAAATAAAAACTAACCACGTTAAATATTCAGATAAGACTAACAGATTTTATCTGAGCAGATAAAATAAAGGGGGAAAAAGTTTTTTTATCTGCTCGGTTATCTGTTTACAACAAGTGTAGAAGAACCAGATACCAGATACACCTTTTCCGATAGAAATTGGAACCACTAAACACACCTTTATTGTCTTTAAAATACACTTTTTGAGTGTTAGAATACACCATTATTGTCCGGAAAATACTCCGTTTTTGCTTTAAATGAACCTATTTTGTCTTTAAAATAAACCTTTTGTTTCTTTAAAATACAACTTTTGCGTCTTTAAATTTTATTATTTTTTAATAACAACCTTTTGGGATAGGATATAAGCCTTTACCGTTATGAAATAACGCCACCTATAGTTGAAACTAACACCAAGTTAAGTGTAAGTTTACCAAATACAGCCTTTTAAATGTAAAGCCCTTTAAAACACCCTTTAGTTTAATTTTTTTAATAGTTAAATGTTTTTTAAGATGTTTACTTTATTTCATGTATTATCATAATAAAATTATAAATAATAGGCAAAATAGGAAACTGCACGAGCGTAACACCTGTCTTGATGTATCACGATCATGATCGGGGTTCACATGATATTCGATATTATTAGTATCTAGTATTGATTATCATTCTTAAGTTGGGTGTCATTTCAAAAACTTTTATTTTTATTCGCTTCACGTCTTAAATGTTATAAACCATATCTATTTCTCGGTCCAATCTAGTTTGTTTGCAATTCAAAAAGGAACATAATTCATAAATATATATTTCTGAACAGAAAGAACTCCAAAATGCACGATATTATAAAAAATACGAACAACGTTTTGGGGAAAATCATTTTTATTGAGTGAAATAGCGACTGCTGGCGGAAAATAATTTACGTTTTCGGCTTTTCTAAACCTAAATGTGCCATAATCACGCTCAATTTTCATTATTTTTCTCATTAGTGAATTGAAAACGCTTCGTACTGTTTAGGGCCCAAAGCAACAGTCATATGAATGCCAATTTTAATCAAATATCTATAGGGTTTTATAAATATTTTTTTATGAAAATAGATCGTTTTGTTTCAGTAACGTTGAAGGTAATATAAATCCAAGATGCCCTATTTGAATATCTGGCGGAAATTTTGGACTTCGAAACGTGCAAAAGTTTCTCAAGCGCAGTAACTTTAGGCTCCATATTTATACAGACAAAATATAAATGATTAAAGACAACAACTCATAGGATTTCATAATAACACGTTCCCCTTTTTATGATACTTTATGTGTTGTTGTTTCTCCTTTAGCTTTTCTTAACGATTCGAATTTAAAAAAATTGGCCCCACATGCTTTTTAATTTTTCTAATGTATTGAATCTCTTTTCAAGGCAGTTTTGATTCGGCGTGACAATATCTATAAATTTTAGAAAGTTTTGAATGCTTTTGCTATTCCAAGTTAGTTTATAAGCTTAAACCAAACGAACCCAAAGTCAAAGACCTCAGTCTTTCGAGTAAAGCGGAACTTGCGAGTCTTGCGAGACAATAACGTTCGTACGAAAAATTGATAAGGCATTATCCAATTTTCAGTTTGCAGTTGAACTAGCGCAAATCACATTGTTAGGTGTAGATCATTAAGGAGTCGGGTCGCTGCCTTCCCCTGTCCCGCGGCCAGTAGGCTTTTGTGACGTCGTGACTCGCGCGAAATAATCCGCGCCATTTCTCGATGGGGCTCCTGCACCATAAGTCCACTTAATGCAATTTGTACTTTAAAACATGGTTCTAAGAAAGATATGTAAACTGCCAAAGATCGGCTAAAGGAATTGATTTAAAATTTTATAATCGGTGGAACTATAATGTATATAGCTCCTCCGAATGCATAGGTGAGTAAATACTTAAAAACAGAATGCTGTTTAAAAAAATGCATACACTGTAATAAAAGCTGTGATTAATATGGCTAACATTTCTATTAACGAATATGCGAATATGCATTTGATGGTTTAGAAGCTTGAAGATTGTATAAGGAACAGTTTCCAGAAGAGGCGAGTGCTAGATCGACGGACGTTCGAGGCTTTAGATAGACGCCTACGAGAGAGCGGAAAAGTGCCACCAGCTGATGCTCGGGAAAGATGATTAGTTTCCTTTGAGATTGATATGCCGGCGTGAAGCAGTTGAATGGTAGGCCCAATCTCCAGATTTTTTCCTCTAATTTGGTGTACAAAACCAAAGTGCCTGACCTTGTTGATTGCGATAACTGAAGCGTAATTGCAGTTTCTGAGACTATCAGTAGCACGCCTTAAATTTTCAAACGAGTACGCGAGACATTTGAACGACGAACTCACGCCGGTATTAAAGACGTAGGTGCTCATTTTGAATTTTGTTTGTAATAATTGTAAGTTCTTGTCCCTCTTTGTCTTCTGGAACGTTTGCTCTTTTTCCAGAGCGCTAGCTAAATTTATTTGTCCACTTTCTCTGAGCGGTCCTCCAGCCTTGAGCACCCGTCGATTCATTAACGTATCATTCTGCTCCTGCTACAATCTTTGAGCCAGTCCGTACAATAAGCGCATATCCGCGTATTTGCTAAACTAGCTAAACACCGGATTAGAAAATCAATTCCTTTAGGACATTTGTGTCGTTAATATTAATAATTAAGGAATTCGTGACGAAAAAATTTTATTTTTAACATAATTTGTAATAGTATCTAATCTTTAAAATAGCGTGTATTCCTTGTTCGACTAACCTTATTTATAAAAGCACAAAAATTATCAATTTCCCAAGCACCTGATTTGGAGAAATTAACGTACTAGGAACTGAAATATAGTTTGAAATACTTAAATATAAGCATTTGGTTGAAAGGTTTTCAACTTCGTTAAGAAGCTTTGGTAAAATATGAGAAACTTTAATGTTTTATTACTTTGGTGCATTTCATAATTTGCCTGCTTTACTTTCTGAAAGCTCTAAATTTTTTAACCTTCTTTGAAACAATCTACCATTTATCTTGTAACGCTCTTGCGGTACATAATATCTGGGTCAGTGGAGTATAGGAGTTACTGGTTGCAGAGAAGAAATAATTCCGAAATTTTAAATAAAAGTAAAGACAATAATAAACAGGACCTAACTGAATGAAGCCTAGGTGTAGAGCGCCTTGTAATTGAAAAAGGAACCTCCATATGTACCATCTTACGCATTTTATCTTATCTTCTTAAGTGTTTTTAACAACACTTTACCACTAGCACTATCAGTTTGACCTAGTTTTTGTCTGTAACCGAATTGTATTATTATTTTAATCATTATTTATTTATTACTATAATTAAACCAATATTTTAAGTTCTTTCATGGAAATAATATATATCTGAAAAAAGAAAGTTTAATGAATGCCTTATGGCATCAAATGATTCACGAAAAATTGGGCAGTAGAAATTTGAGGTTCCGCAAATCTCGCTGGAAGGAGCTTACAGTATCTGTCACAGTATCAATTAGACTCAAAAAATGGAGGTTGAGACCAATTGGAGCCCAATTTGTGATTTTCCTATGGTATTCAATTGGGCTGAGACAAATTGGAGAACTATGGGTGAAATTGTAAATGGTATTTAATAAGGGTAACACTTATTGGAATCATATGTGGGATATTTTAATGGAATTCAATGGGAGTGATACCAATTGGATTCCTATGTGTGAAATTCTTTATGGTTTTCAATGGAGTGTTAGACCAGTTAAAGCCCAATATGATTATATCCCATTGGTTTTTAATTGGTCACCAATAGAATAATCTCATTTTTGAATTGTCCCAAAACACAATTGATTTCCAATATAAAAATGTTATGTAGATCGCTGGAGTTAAAAGTTCGAACGCTGTTATAATTATCTGGCGCAAGTCTTGTTCGCTAGGGACGGCTGAGATTGCTGGATCTGGTAGATGGCGATGATTTTACTTGATGGAATAATGCTTTCATCTCAGTTTTCATTAAAAGTCACTCTGGCGTTAAAAAATGAGAAACTCTTTATCATAATGCAAAAGGCGTATTTAGTATATTAACATTTGGTGTCTAAGGCCTTTGGCCGACACCCTAAGTTTTATCCTAAAAAAGTATATACACTTTAAATATTATTCCGTATTTTAGAATTTTAATATTTCTTCGCGGGTCCTATTTGAATAGCACCCTTTTAACTTTTTAATCCGGCCGTGGAAACACCGCAATGAAGTTAAAAAGATTCTGTGCTGAAAGTTCGTTGACTACAAAGGCGAGAGACTTCGCGTGTTAGTCGATCGCGTATTTATTCTATTTGGTCCACATAATTCAACAGCGTGATCCTTGGTGGTGAGAAGTAGAATGACAGTGAAGGTTTCCTGACAATCCGGTGTTCCTCTAATTTGCAAAATGTTCAGTCGTATTATAACTGTATACAGTGGTTTAGTAGTATGTTATCTTAAAATATAAGACTTTTACTTAATTAAATACATTATCGATTGTGTGACGTTAAATATCAAAAATGAGCCTTTTTATTATTTTAATTTGGAAATTCTCCTCCCATACTATTTTACTATGGCTTTTCGATCTTTTGGTTAAGGTACATGGAACCCATATTTTCCGTGTCCTGAATTATTAATGACATATTTTCTTACTGATTGCAATATTTCGTGAAATAAAATTAAGGTGCTATATGAATTTAACCTGAAAAATATAAAAATCTTTGCCACACTCTAAAAAAGAATGGCGTCAAACAACACGTTTTTTCCACTTTGGGGTCGGTGCCATATTTCACACCCTAAGGCGTGGCTTTTAAGACCTACTTCGGTGTAATTTATTATATTTTTACAATGTCATTGTGAATATTCTTGGAACAAAGTGTATTGTAACACCCTATAAATTACTAATTTTATGGTTATTTGTGTAAAATGACACCAAAATTTTCACCATAAAATGAGCTATTTAAAATGGTAAAGGTGTTGAAATACACTAATTTAACAAAAAAAACTATTTACACGAACATCACTTCAGTGTATATTAACACTATTTAGCTAAAATAAGGGTGTTGACGTACACCAATGCAACACTGAAAAGTGGATTCTCACTGTAAAACAACACCATTTAGCTAAAATAAGGGTGTTGACAAACACCAATGTCCCACTTATACTATAAGCCGCTGTGTAAAGTAACACCATTCTTCTAAGCTAGAGGTGTTGATGTACACCAATCTTAAGACTAAAACGCTCAGCAATAGTGTAAAATAATACCACCAAAGCGAGTTAGAATACACCTACAATTTGGTGTAAAAGAACACATTTTAACTAAAAGAGTGTGGATGTAGTACACTAATTCAACGATTTCGGTTTTAAAATAACAAAATCGTAGAACAATATTTTAAACTTTAATTTTATCTAAAGTCAAAATTTCAACTAGAGTATCCAACAGCAGACCGGTTTGTTTCACCCTTTTGGAGTTCATTAGTACTGTGTAGGATCTCTGGCTTTTCTCGGAACTCTGCCTATTTCAGTAAAACTAATACAACTGTGTTGTCCTGTGTTTGAGTAGTATATTGCAATTTATAATGATATGCATCACAATTAGTACTTGGCGGTTTCATATTCAAAAAGCAACTTTGTACTCGAGCGTCCGTCGAAATCTGAATCAATCTCATGTATGAGAATGGAAGCCAAACATTTATATTTTAAAAATATTGCTACAAACATTAAGAATTTTAAAAAACATAACAAAACATTGTCTGAACGCCATCAAATGTTTCTGTATTTTAACTCTGTGGCAAATAATTCAATAAAAAAGACTTTCTCCAATCACTAATTCTACTCCTATTTAACGTTTTAAGAAATGATAATTGCGTATTTTCTGTAACCAAGGGTATTTGTGATCGCTTAACTTACCGAAAAGGCGCAATTTTAATTACAGACTTGGAAATCGACAACATTTCCTATTTTACGGAAATCAGTTATATTTTTGTCGTAAACAATACGCTGTATCTGTGTAGTAAAAAACTAAAATAATTCTATTTAATTCGGATTACCATTCTTATGAAGTTGACTTTGAACCAAGCAGTTGGGCTTTATTTAAAGCCGCCAAAAACATTACCATTTACTTAATAAATATCCAATTAATCAAAACATGTATATCACACGGAGAAATACTGCATGGTAAATAAATATACACGTCGAATCGATTTTGAAGACGAAATCGAAACCATGTGAGGTTGGTGTAAAATAACACTCTTCTCTTGATAAACGCCTGTGTTTTACTCAACACTGTTTTAACGCGTTTCTAACGCCAATAACAAACACGTTTTTTTTCTGACCAACACCTGTTTTTGTGAAGCACCGCTGAAACACACTTTTTACGCGAAATATGTTGTACAAATGGTGTATACACTAACTGTAAACCTTTTGAGCACCAGGTTTTAGAGTGCAATTAACACGTTTTTCTGTCAAACTCTTAATTGTTCGTCGATCACTGTTTTAACACCCTATTTACGCGGTAGATGGTGTAAAAACGGTGTATAGACTAATTGTACACCTTTTGAACACCATTTTGTTGCAGTGTAATAAACATGTTGTTCAGATAGTTACCCGCTTTTATTCAACACTTTTTTAACACCCAAATAACGCCATTAGTAAACACGTTTGTTTGTTAAACACCCGTTATTAAATTCAACACTGTTTTAACACTCTTTTTACACGGAAGATGGTGTAAAAATGGGGTATACAATAATTGTACACCTTTTGAACACCATTCTTTTTAGAGTGTAATATACACGTTTTCTGATGAAAACCTATTGGTTCGTTCAACACCGTTTTCACACCCTTTTTACACGGAAGATGGTGTAAAAAGAGCGTATACACTAATTGTACACCTTTTGAACACCATTTTGTTCCATTATTTTTTAGGGTGCACTTTGTAGAAATTTCCGTTTATCTCTCACATAATTTTAAGGTAGATCTTTTTTACGAAAAAAAACTTAAACCATAGCTTACATAAGATGACCGATAAAATGCACCGTATGTCGTAATGTTCTCCTGATTTGACTAATAAGTTCGTCCGTCCAAACGGTTCATCTCCTTATTGGCCAACCACTGGCGGAACAGCTCCATGTTAAGATTTTACAATGGCGACAAATTCCTTCAAAACAAAGTCTCTCTCACTGAAAACGCTTACTTCATTACTTAAAACGAAGTATAAAAACACTTTTTTTGTGTAATAAAACCATTTATTTAAAAAGGTGACTACTAGTTTTTAGTGTTTGTTTTCTTGACTTCGGATTGTTCAAATTACATCGGTTCAAAGCCAGTTGAGCATAAAATTTGATGGCACAAATGTTTCTATTCAGAACTGAATCTCTAAACCTATCGGCTCTCGAGATAAATCAACAACGACCTGGAAGACCTGGTTAAAGGTCATCAAAAGTTTAATTGTCAAATGTTCTCCGCGTGTGCTAAGCGACCTGAAAATTTTAATTCCTTATCAAAAATAGATTTTCTTTTATTAACGCGGGATCTAACATATTGAACACCCGGTATATGCGACTTCAATTCAAACGCGTCGAGACTTTTAAAGTCAGTCGTACAAGCGTGAGGTAGCCACTTTCTCATTTTATTTTGTCAATAGGCTGTTAAATAAACCCCTCTCTGACTGTCTTGCCCCCTGTTGAAAAATGCTGCCAGATCCATGCATAGAAAACTCTCAGCTTTGGCAGTATAAAGAGAAACCATAGACAAACCCGTTATAAGTCCAGTTGCAGCAGCACAAACTCTATAATCGGCGATGGATGATCTTTTATTTAAACGCCTATTTTAATATGTATATGCTCAACGAAATCGAAGCATATAAATCAAAGAGGAAATTGCAATATTAAATTAAATCAATCAATATTAATCAAATATACAAACCCCCATTGCGCTTCCAAAACTTCATAAATTACACAAACCTTTCTATTGAATGTAACTTTAATCACAGTAAACATTTATCTATTTTAAATGCGACTTTTTTACAATTTATGGAGAACTCGACGCAAATTTCCTGATGCTAATACATTTACCTTCTGTGAAATAAGTAAAAATTCTAAATTGTTTAAATAAAGATATGCAACTAAATATATTTCCCGGCAGGCAGTTCCAATTACCACTCTCCAGCGCATTTTTATTCGGTCATCGGAATTACAGGCATTAAAAGTCGCTAACTGACTTGGGTTTACGGTGGTGCGAAGGGTATTAGCCTATCGGAGTATCGTATTTAAAATTATAATAAAATTTGAGGTAACCGAATGGAACGATAAAATACAATCAGGCAATGGTAAAAGAAGACAACATAAGAAAAGACATCTCCACATGTGCTTTAAATTAAAGCGGAGAGGAAGCTGTGACCTAAAGCAACCCATATATAAATAACAAAAAAAGAATAATGGGGTTGGCGAAGTGGATAACCCTTTCGCAGCCATGCAAAGGAGCCGGATTTAACCGCAACTTGTAGCACTAGGTGAAAACAGGGAAAATTCTGAATAAGTCCTTCTGCGTTGAGTTTGAAAGTTCTATACTTACTGGTTTAAGGGATTTTCTTCAGTTTCTCGGATCCATAAAATCTTGTTGAGGTTAGCGGTAATACTAAGTGTAGGAAATGACTCGCGTAGCATAAGGTACTTGTCACCCCCCACCAACGCATATGGCTTGAAAAGTAGCTCGGTAAATTATAGGTGGTTTTTATTTATGTCCTACAATTCTAGCTCTACTAAATTGGAATAGATTTTAAAGATCCTTTCTGTGAATATTTCTTAAAATTTAGTAATTTTTCTTATAAAAAAGGTAATTTAAATATATAACGATAATATCTTGGGAAATTAATGAAATTCGTGTAAGAGATGTCATTTTATAGAATTCGTTGTTTGTTGTCAAAGTCCCGTTCGGTTGTCATGGTAGTTTTCCTTACCGTGTTTTAATAAATCAATATAAACATTGCAAATTTAGTCCGTTTCTCTAAATATTTTGAGCTATACAGTATACATATTTATGATGCAATTATGAGTAAGCAATTATGAAAGCACATTGCTTATTTAAATCGTTTTCGAATAAAACGTATAGTTGTTCTTGAAATTAAATGAAACAATGGTTTTTAATCAACGAATTTTTTTCATGAAAAAACACGTAAATAACTTGGGTTATTAATATTTTTAATTAAGTTGAATTTTTTTATATATCCAAATTTATAACTATATATCCAAATTTATAACTATATATCCAAATTTATAACTATATATTCAAATATATAACTATATATCCAAATATATAACTATATATCCAAATATATAACTATATATCCAAATATATAACTATATATCCAAATATATAACGATATATCCAAATATATAACTATATATATATTTATATATATACACCAGCCCAGCACGTTGAAGCAAAATTGGACCCGATTGTGGTGAGAAAATCTCCAGTGCGGATTTTTATCGCTCCACGTGTGGTTGTTCTCTCTGTTTTGGGTGGGTGACGGCACACGATAGATACCTGGGGCCAGGTGCAAGATTTTAACATATCTAGTGAGGACTGAACCTATACGTGGGGACAATTTCGGGTCCCCACTTGCAGTAATAGTTAAAATTAGTTAATTAGACTAACTATTACTCAAAACAAAATTAACGAAAGTCCCCACATATGACCTACTTGCACTTTTTACAATAAAACTGGGGACTTTGTTGTTAACACAGATCTCATAGATGGCGCCAGTATATAAATTGCGCCGAAGTTCCAAAATCTACGAAAAAATTCTTATGTCATCTCCTGGACGTAGATATGGGGACCAAAAAATCGATTTTAATTACAAATGCCATTGATAGATGGGGTCAGGTATTAGGTCCCCACGTATGAGGCCCCACATATAAAACACACTAATATCCCCATGAACAAAGAAATTACGGATCTTACTTATAAATTTCAGACAATGTTGTATATTTTCTTTAAATTAACGGCAAGCGCGCTCTCCTTCAATTTCTCACGCGCCTTATTTCAAAATAATCTATAGTCAATTACCAGATAATACAGGGTGTTTGTTTGAATATCCGATTTTCAAATCTACAATTTTCAAACTTAGTGTTGGAGCTGTTCTCGTGAGCGTTTTTAAGCGACAACAGTCTTATTTATCGGAAATACAGGGTGTTTGTTTTTCTATTTGCTATTTAAATCTACACTTAACGAAATCCTTTGTCAAGTGTCACACTTGACAAAGGATTTCGTTTAGTCCGAAACGTTGTGCCTTAACGTTGATGTCATTTCTCATCACGTTTTGTATATTGTATGTATATTTTTAAAATGTTTTAACAAGTTTTAAATTTATTAAAGGATTTTCTAAATAGTACAAACAGTCTCATGAGTTGTCCGTAATAAATCTAGGTAGTTTTTAAACTTAAATATCGGAAATCCCGCTGCTCTAAGGAAAAAATCTATCAAAATATTTTTTGTAGAATAGAAACTTGCCAATAATATGATGGCTAGAAAATTAAAATTGAGTATTTAGAACAAAGTATTAAATTAAATTGTCAATTTCACTCTCAAAACGGGGTAAAAGGGGGAAGGAAGCGAGATAGAACGGTAAACAATTTTATTTTAAATCAGCGCATTTTTTTCAACTAGAAACATTTTGATAAAATTACAGTATCTGGCAATTTGTTCCAGGTCCAGCCTCTTTTATCAGTATCTCGACTGCACTAATTTTATATACTTCAGCTAAAGTTAAGAGTATCCTATTTAGTGTTTAGCCCAATCGGTCCTTTACAACGCATGGTACTTGACAAGTATAACTTTTAAATAAATGCCACGCGAAACAAAGCAATAAAAACAAGTATATTCCCAGGGGAATAGTGAAGATGACAATGAGTTTTTCCATTTTCCCGGATTCAAACTCCACTCTGGTTTCAGATGGTGCCAAATGCTTCGAACATCCAAACTTGTAACGAGCTTCTTCATAATGAATATAATGGCCTGTTTCCGTCCAAGCTAATACCCTGCAAGATAATACGAAATTTTAAAAATAATGATACATTTTCCAGTCTCTCATCCCTTCTCAGACATACTTGCATATATTGAACGATCGACTTTTATGATAATTATGTAAAATTTTAATCATTCTACTGAATACAAGGTCAAATGACATCTTAAATCCTTTAATTTACTTGATTAAAACTAACATCTCACCGTAGAATCCATTCTGGTTGAAAATTTACGATTTTCAACTGATTAGTGAGCACTGCTTCGGGAAGAAGCACGAGGATTAGTTATTATCCTAATTAACAAGCTTTTATAAGAAGCCGGCTATTAAAGAAAATTTGCTTGCATTAAACTACAGAATTGGTGTTAACTCCATGATATTGCAGTTCCTGACGATTAAGAATCGATTCAGCTGCTTTAAATTAACTGACCAAAATACCGTTTTAATTTTTAAGTTTTACCAACTTCGCTTCGGCTTTGGTTCCAGATAAAGTTCAGGTCTGTTTTAAGTATTTGCAAGTGACCCAAATAGCTGAAACCTGTTTTAAATTAATATCCACTCTTTGGAAAATCCCAACTTAAATTAGATTTTTATATTTTAAAATGGATTCGATTTGAAACATTGTAAGCTGACAAAAAAAGGTCCGAGGTAGCTTATTAACAATAGGACAAAAATATTGAGCCAAGTTAGTTGCAAATTAAATGGAAGAACTTTTTAATATACTGGGAGTTCCGAATTGCGTGATCCGGACATTTTTCTCAATAACTATTTACTATAGAAAGCTGAAATACACAGGAGTTACTTTTTACTTAGGGAAGGTGTTATTGGTAAATTTATCTTTTAACCGATTGGTGTAAGTTGAGAAGTTTCATTGATAAAATTGTAGTGCTTCTCGAAAAAACTACTAGTAACGTTGTTTCGGTAGGAAAAGGACAATATTTCACTAAGTCATGAAGTCTTGAGAAAAAATAAAACAGGCTGGTAGTAGGAGCTATTTTTCCAGAAAACTGTATGTAAGCATAATGGTCTGTTCTTAAGAATGATTGTTTGAAAAAATTAAATTTAGGAAATCATGTTTATTTCCAAGCTTTAAAATTATTAAAGAATTGTTACAAATATATAATGATTAAAATTAGAAGAAAATCATAAAAATGGTTCAATTATTCTGACTTCGGCTGAAATACAGATCGTTGCACGATGAATTACGTTACGAAATGTTCTTTGGGTCATGTCTGGAGTTACTAGACGGCAAGCTTCCTCACTTGGCACAGGTGTCTGTTTTACATGCGCCATTATGAAGCCCTAAAGGAAGAGGTCGAGTGGTTAAAGTCAGGTGAACGTGAAGGCCAACTTACAGGAAAAATTTCTTTCAATCCATCGATCTTAACATTTCGATGTTGATGAGCTGTTGCACCATCATTGTGGAGCCATAGGCGTCTGAAATTAGCCCACGGAGTGCTGTCCAATTCCTCTGCTAGCTCGTTTTGAAGGAATCCCAAGTAGCTTTGGCCATTTTCGTGTTTTGGAGAAAGAATGGTCCGATAAATCTATCGCCGACCAGACCTGCCCAAACATTTTTTCGAAATTTCTACTGGGGAAATCCGCAGTGAGGGTTTACGTCATTACATACGTAGTGGTTTCGATAATTAAATTTCCTGTCCCTCGAAAATGAAAATTCCTCAGGCAGCAAGAGTATAGACGATAAATATCAGGGTATTAGTCGGATACACCCATTATCCAGTTGCAGAGCTATAATCGGCGTTCTAAGTCTCCATCATATAGCTCTTGGTGGAGGGTGGCTCAGTACGGATGGAAACTATTACGGTGAAGAACTCTCCCGATATAATTCCTTGCTAGACTCACTTCGATACTAGCACGGGTTACGCAACGAAATACGCAAGAATAGTATCTTCAATGTCCATAATGTGTCCACTTTTCCCCTGAACCTCGGGTTAACAATTCCTCTATTCTAAATCTCAAACTGCTCGAAGCACACCCGTGTTACTAAATCTGCTATTTGGATACCGCCTTCTAAATAACTGGCTAACTAAATTAGAGTTACAATTACTTTGACCATAGGATAACTCCACCATGAAGACGCGCTGATCACGTGAGTAAGGCGTACTAGAATTTCATTAACAACTTCAAGTATGAGTGAAAATATGGAAGGTAGATTTATAAATAGTACATAAAATAATGACCTTTGTCCGTAATAAACAGTAATGTAAACGCTGCTAAAATGATAAAAAGCGTGTTCTTTTTTAATCGCTGCCTAATAAGAGGTGTTGCCGAACCTTAATAGTAAAAATTATATAATATCCAAAGAATATTTTGTAACATGATTCAACCTGGAGCTATAGTTGCAGCCGAAGGCGGAATAATTGAACCATTTTTATTATTTTTCAAAATTTTAAACATTTTATATTTTTGACAATTATTAAATTATTTCAAATCTTAGCAATAAACAACATTTTTTTCGTAAATTAAGTTTCTTCAAACAATCATTCATAAGAACAGATCAATATGCTTACCGTTTTCTTTCAAAATAGCTACTTCTTACTACTATCAACACTCTTGGATTTTCCAAGACCTCCTATCTCAGTGAAAAATTGGCCTTTTCAATCCAAACCAATGTTACTAGTAAGCGTTCGAGTACGCTCTACAAATTTTTCATTAAAAAGTTTCAATTAGCACCTATAGAGTGTTGTCGTCTGAAACCCTGCGACGTCACCATTGTAATTTGCCTATTGATAAAAAACGGTAACTGTCATGGCGGCCACGATTAACACTACAGCTGTGACGTTACAAGTTTTCAAAATCGTATCAGACGACAACACTCTATTGGAAAATTTGCCCGACCCCTCTAAAATTTTCAAAATATCGCATTCCCTACGCAAAAAGTAAACACTGAAATGGTTTTTGAGAAAAATTCACGGACCGAGCAATTTGGAGCACCCTGTATATCGCTTAAATCGGTTCCTACTTTGCTTGTAAAACTTCTCGCTTTAATGTCGAGACGTTGAAGGTCACAAATGGTGCCATGTACAACATATAGGTGGTGGTTCTACCAAAGTACATTTTGAAATGGTTGTTTGTTGTTAATTGTTTAGAATTACAAAATTCATCAAATCTTCTCTTCGTATAGACGATGATAAACTTTTCCTCGTGAAATTCTGTGATCGAATTCATACCATCACTTAATTTTGGTCCCTTATTTCCTTTTTCTCTTTGAGCCTTCTCTTTCTCCAACCACGGATATTTCACCTGCGAGAGTTTATTTCGAGTAAGAATATAGGGATTTAATAAGAAAGCAATATCACCATGGTAAACTGTTTCAAATTCTATTATAATTGTTTCAGAAAAATATAGGAAGTTTAATAATAATAGTGGGGTGGCGGAGTGGTTAGCACTTTCGCCTCGCAGCAAGAGGAGCCGGCTATGGAACGCCAAATGTGTCACAATTTGCCCAAATTGTGCACGTTGGAAAATTCGGCGCGCAAAATCGCGTTCTCCAATCCGGGCACAGAAAACAAGTTTTTAACCAATCAAATGCGTAAAATTTTTGCGTGCAAAAATATTTCGATGCGTGTCAAAATATTTCGGAGGGTTATTTAAAAATTCCGAGTCTTTTTAACGCGCAAGGCCTGTAAGCCAATTAATTTTAACTTTACATATCAAAATTTAAATTCAACCAATTAGGTTTGAATTGAACGTAAAGGCGGAGTTTAGCGATAGTAGAAAACATTTCAGCACGCCAAAACTTTTAGTCTGATAATTAAGATATATTTCAAACTTTCAAGAAACTCTGTTCCGGTGCGCAAGAAAATCGCTTCTGGCACGTAGTAAAATGTGGAATTTATTTTAGAGATTCGAAAAATAAAGCGCGAAAATAAAGATTCTCTTTAGTAGTTGTTTAGATAGTTATATAAAAGATGTCGCTTATTTTTCATTTAACCTAATAACTTAAAAAACAGTGTCTGATAATTAAGATATATTTCAAACTTTCAATAAAAATCATTATGAAACCATAAAAATACTAAAAGTACTGAAAAACGTGTACTTAATTCGTGAATGATCTTTAAAAGCTGAAGGGGATCGTACGAAGCACTAAATGTGGTAAGGGCCTTTCGCTAATAAAAAAAAGTTCAAAATCAAATTTCATGGGAATATTACCTCCTGTAAATTTTGAGGGAAAAATTGACCAAAAGTTAACTAATAATAGCTAGAAATAATAAAACAAAAATATTGCGAACAAAATAATCATATTTTTGAGATTATAAAATTATTACCAATGAAAAACACATGGTAATATTTTTAAAGGGACTACCTCACGACCATTATTATAGAAAAATAATTTTTAGAGACTCGTTTTTAACGCTTAAAAAGTGGGTAGATGTCACTTCTTTAAAACCAAAATACACAAGAACAAATTTGAATACAATAAAAGCCCACATCAAGTACTGTCTTTTGAGACCAAAAATTTTGTTTTTTTAAAAATAAGGTATTTTGGGTATCGGCAATCAAACTTTTTTAAATTTAATTTCCATGGAATACCTCGCCAAAATTTCACGATGGACTTACTTTATCTCCATGTCAAAACCAACGCGTTTAGCTAAATCCAGATTTGGTCGAAGTTTAAATCTAAATTTAATTTTAGTTTAAGAAATTTTATATGATAGAATTTAAAACATAAAGTTGTTAACTGATTTCATACTTTGGCCAATTACTATTGGTTGGCGTTTTAAGGCGTGAGATTTTATGGCAATTAGAATGATTGAATTGTGATTCGAATGATTGAATTCGTTATAAGAATGAATAAATCGTGATTAGAGTTATCGAATCGTGATTAGAACAATTGATTGAATCGTGATTAGAACATTTGATTGAATCGTGATTAGAACATTTGATTGAATCGTGATTAGAACATTTGATTGAATCGTGATTAGAACATTTGATTGAATCATGATTAGAACATTTGATTGAATCGTGATTAGAACATTTGTTTGAATCGTGATTAGAACATTTGATTGAATCGTGATTAGAACATTTGATTGAATAGTGATTAGAACATTTGATTTAATAGTGATTAGAATTATCGAATAGTGATTAGAATTATCGAATAGTGATTAGAATTATCGAATAGTGATTAGAATTATCGAATAGTGATTAGAATTATCGAATAGTGATTAGAACAATTGATTGAATCGTTATTAGAACATTTGATTGAATCGTTATTAGAACATTTGATTGAATAGTGATGATAATTATCGAATCGTGATTAAAACATTTGATTGACTAGTGATTAGAATTATCGAATAGTGATTAGAACATTTGACTGAATCGTGATTAGGACATTTGATTGAATCGCGATTAGGACATTTGATTGAATCGTGATTAGAACATTTGATTGAATCGTGATTAGAACATTTGATTGAATAGTGATTAGAATTATTGAATAGTGATTAGAACATTTGATTGAATCGTGATTAGAATTATCGAATAGTGGTTAGAACATTTGATTGAATCGTGATTAGAATTATCGAATAGTGGTTAGAACATTTGATTGAATCGTGATTAGAATTATCGAATAGTGATTAGAACATTTTATTGAATCGTGATTAGAATTATCGAATAGTGATTAGAACATTTGATTGAATCGTGATTAGAATTATTAGATTGACTGAATTGTTATAAGGTTTATTGATTTGTGATTTGATTAAATCGTGGTTAGGATTACTTCAATTGTTGGTACGGTTTTGAATTGTAATGATTTGAATAAAACGTGGCTATAGTGAATTTGAAACGTAATTTCATTGATGAAATCGTGATTAGAGTAATTAAATCGTGATTCGAATGTATGACTCTTGATAATAATCATTTTAACGCACCCGAAATGGAAGTAAGGTGCCTTTCAACTCAAACTTTGATGGCAAACAGGCTTACTACGCAAAAGATTTTTTAAAATTCCGCCAGGGTAGTTATAGAGTAATTTCGAGCCGTCACTAGCGAGAATCTTGTACAGGCCTGGATTCTCGTATTCCGAATCGAAGGAATCCGTGATGGAATTTCGAGAATCTAATATGATTATTCCAAATTTACGAATCATATGGAATCATTCCCCATTTCCCCGTGTTAAAGGGAGTATAACTTCTGTTGTTTGGAACACCTAGGGTTCTTTTCTTCACCACTCTGCCTTGGTTTCAGATATTTTTGGTGCTGTTTAGTGGTTTTGGGGGGGAGGGGCGGGGGGGGGGGGGGTTGTTAATAAAAAACACCTTAAAGGTTATATTCCCTTTAAGGAGGAAGAGTACTATGGTCATTGCCTACTCTTCTATCTATGTGTTGAAACTTAATTATAAACAACTAATAATAACTAAAATAAATTTGGCAATCTGAAATTGAATAACCCCGGAACTAAACAAATTAAGAATTTCCCGATAATTCAGTCAGGAAGGACGTTAGATAACGTTAGCTACTGATCTTGGAATTACCAAAATTATTTTGAGCACTATATGTTCGATCAGTTGGATGAAATATATAATTACAGAATGGATAAATATTTAAATTAAAACGTTCTATTAGAACTAGAAACTGATTGACTGACCGGTTAAAATACTAAAGATTACTGCCTTTAGGGAAATATCAGAAATGTTTTATCTTTTGAAGAAAATAATTTGGGAACTTCGAATACCGATTGCTTCTCTACATAAAAGACTACTGTTATGGCGTATTCCATTGGGACCGCTTTTCGAGTGATCTGGATTATACGGTGACGTCACTACTCGAGCTCCGATGTGACAAAACTCCTCGCCAGAGCAGCTCTCACTGAAATACGAATTTTTAAGAGAGTGGCGTATCGTCTGCTATTTTCCGAAAGTCAAGCTTAAGTGTATGAAGTTCGTATTCCATCGGTGATCCGAGCGCTCGGAAAAAATCGCTCGGTCTTTCAAGACCGAGCGATTTTTTCCGATCTGCGAGCGAGTGGCGTTGCCAATGGAGGACGTAACTCGGCCTCTGAGCTGCTCGATTTTTCCCAATGGAAAACGAAAATAAATCCCGAGCACTCGTCGAACGCTCCGAGCATCCCAATGGAATACGCTATAAGAAGCAATGTTATTCCTACGAAACGTGCTCAAGGCCAGACGACCAAAAGTATAACAGCAAATTCGCAAGAGAAAGTGGAAACAAGGAATATCTCGGAACAAAAGGAGAGAGTTCTCCGATAAGACGGGGGGAGTCGAAACACCATCTTCGCACGGAGAAGCTAGGGTAACCTAGGGGGGTTAGCTCACCCTCCCAGCTGAATAGCGGTGACCGTTCGGACGAGGAATTTTTCTCTCCGTTTTCCCAGAATTTTGAAACTCCGGAAACCATTCGCACGTTCTTTTTCTGCACCGATTTTACAACACAAAGCTATTTCGATTTTCTGGTGCTCTAATCACGATATTATCTTTAATCATGATTAAATCGGATTTAATCAAAGAAGGTACCATAAAGCGTTCGCACGTGCATAAGTTCTCAGAACTGGACTTCCCGTAATCCGTTAATTGTTCGCACCGAAGAAAATTATTGGTATCTCACCCCCCTAGGTGATCAGAAAACCGGAGGCGAACATCTTCGAGGTCCGCCTCCGGTTTTTTCGTCCGTCTTTTCGCCGAGCGTTCGGACTGTAAAAATGCTCACCTAGGAGGGTTATTTGACCCTCCTAGGTTACCCTAGCTTCTCCGTGCGAACAGGAAGCGAAAGATAGGGGACATTTGACATAAGAGATGAATTGGGAATAGCTTTCGAGGTCGAGGTCGGGGGGTGGGGTTCGAAGTAATTCGAAGAAATGGGCGAGGAAAGGAGTCCGAAAAAGGTTATTTTTAGACCCCTTGTAAATTATATGCAAAGATTATAAACTATAGAGTAGTATCAGTGCGACGTCAAAGCTACGGAGTGACATTACCGCATTCCAGGGGTCAGTCACTTCGAAAAATTGTGTACAAGATTCCAAATCAAGGAATCATGATCCATGATTCTTAGATTCTACTGTGATTCTGGAAAAACGATTTTCGAACTTTGAATCCGCGATTCCTATATACTCCTGGTTTATTCTCTATATTTCATTAGATTCCACTTCCTATTCCGTTATTTCCACTATAGATTCCACGATTCTTTAACTGACTCTTTGATTCTTAGATTCTACAACGTTCCAGTAGTAATATATATTATTTGAAATCGATTTTTAAACTATTAAATTATGAAGAATTTCTTTCGTGATATTAGGCGATTTGGTCTTAGGGGAGAGCTAATTTCAGTTTCCTACCGGACTGAAACATTAGGAACCCTTGCTGGACGAAGTTAATGTAAAAAATACAACATTTTTTGGTAACCGAACAACTTTAATACTTTATTATTTCTGAAGGAAATGACTATCTGCTTTGGCAGAATTACAGCTAAGGACTTCGAGTTCGAAAGCTTATTCGATTCTGGTTGATTTCTTGGTTTTACAGGGCTTTTTACCCTTCGGAAAGGGCCCCTCCTTTCAAATGGGGGGGGGGGGGAGGGGGATAAGTGGCCGGTCAATGCCTGGAAAATTTAGACAGGCGACAAGCTGACCACGTACCCCTACTCCCACGACTTCTAGGATGGGCAGCGGAATTATCTTTGGGTTTTCCACAGTCTCGTACACACAATACATTTGAAACATGACATACAATGAACGACCTTCAGAGAGGATTTCCTCTCTGAAGTAAAAGTTATTTTCTTTACAACAAAAATGGAATATTTTTAGGCCTATTTACAACAATCGAAATATTATATACAACACTATTATTTTTACAAAGGTTAATACACTTAAAATTTACAGTCCTACAATACAATTTTTACACTAATTAATTTAATTATTTCACTTACAATCTAAAAACGCGTAATTAACTATTTTAAATTTTAACAAATTAAAAGCAAACCGGCTTCATATTTTGGTATTTTGTAGTCGGCTTATCGTTTTAGGAAAATTTTCTATTTTTGCTAATAATGTGAGCTTTTCAAAATTTTATTTAGAAAAACTCTTTCTAAATTTGCAGTGTGGGGTAAGTGTAATCAATGTTAAATTTTCGTAAAATAATTTATGGTTTTTAAACAACTTTTTATAACTTTTATTTAAATTTACTAAATAAAGGTAATGTTAAGCTTTAGCTAGCTTTATACGCATCTGGGTACTTTAGTTTAAAAACCTCGTAACATCAATAATTAAGATCCTAGAAAATCAACTTTGAAACTGATTTCTATATGATATATATTATAGCTCTAGTTCACAATACAGATGTATTATAAGTTTCATATTTATTATACGTTTATTGTTAAAATGCGCAATTAAATAGTTTAAAGATTTCATTTGTTTTGTTTTTTTAGTCCAGTCTGTACTGTCACAAAAAACACATTCGTGTCCATGGAATTTAAAAAGTGGACACTCGACGGAAATATGTTCTATATATGTCCTAGTAATTTTACAAGTTTACATTTTAAGGGGGGTGAAATGTGAATTTTTAAAATCTTTAACCTAAAAGTATCGCGGAATAATTTCAAATACATATTTTTATAGGTATTTCACTAAGGCACAACCCTCTATGTTTTAAATGTAGTTAGTAATTAAGGAAATAGTTAATTTCAACTGGATACGTTAAGAAATATAGTCGAAATAAATTCGGACGTTCCTTCGTTTTTTCATGTTGAAAGATGCGAAAAAGGCTTGAAACGATTTTAATTAAAGTTCCTCCATCTCTTTGTTAAGATATTGAGGGTTCTTGAGCATTGTTTTTAGTATTAAACCGTGATAAGAACCGCGTAAGATCAAAAATGTAATTTGAACTAATTTCTACATTTTCCCCTCCCCTTTTACCCGCATTGTTCCACCCCGATTGTACGAGATTGTTCTTTAAACAACTGCCTATAAAACGATACCTTAAATTTCATCATGTGATGTTCCTTTTAAGAGATATGGGAACATTTTGGTTCAAAAGGGGTGAAAATTCGATAAAAAGCTGAGAGTTTTTAAATTTTTGCCACCTTTCCGCCCCTTTTGCCCAACTCTGAACATAATTGGTTGTTCCTTAGTCAAATACCTATAAAACGATATATTTGAAATTATTGTACATTGCTCCTATCAAACGCTACGGAGACGTTTAGGTTAGAGGGGGTAAAAATTCAAATTTCGACCCCCTTGAAAACGCCACTGGTTTAAAATAAAATAGAAACCTCTGAAAAATAATACTAGGACACATAGAATATATTTCTGTGGGTGGAGTTTCTACTTTTTGCATTAAATGTGACCACACGAAGATATTATTTTAGAGCTACGAAAAAAATATAGCTTATTGTGACACCATATTTCACCTCTGGATGTAATTTCATAGTGATTGGTCAAGGATTTCACGTGATCACCATCCCCCCACATTTTGGGGGTAAGTGTGATCAGTAACAGAGTTAAATTAAATAATTAATTTTTAAATAACTATTTACTCGATATTAATTTTTTTGCGTAGCGGTGTAGGATAAAGTGCCCATATTAATGGTGCCAATTCTTAAGAGTATGCTATTTTGAGTTTAGGAATAATTTCAAGTAAACTCCAAAAAAAAATATTTTGATCACACATACCTCCATTGACCCTATCTCAAAATAATTCAGATAAAAAAATAAAAATATTTCAATTTGGGGTAAAACAACAATTACTTTCTAATTATATCTGGAACCATTTTAAATATGTTTTAGTATAAATAAAGGTTGATGTATTCCGAGGGGCAGATCACTTTTTTACCAGGTGTCCTAAGAATCATGATTAAAAATTTAATCATGATTTAATCATTTTTAATCTTTGTACTGCCAAAGCTACAGATTTAATTTTAATCATGATTTAATCATACGAGGGTGTCCTAATAATCATTGGAGTGAGCTGCCCCTCGATGTATTCTTTCAAAAACTTACAAAATTAAACAAATTCGCATAATTTGCGTAGCGAATTATGATTGAATCCTAGTGTGAAAATAATGTAAAATTTTGAATAAAATAAACAATTAGACTTGCTACAGAGATAAGCTTACACTATAGTAAAATAAAAAACTAAGCATACCATTTTTATAGATTCTGTAAATCTGTTTTATTGAACTTTCCACATAAATAGAACGCGCGCATACGATTTCAACTTTCAGTAAAATTACGCTAGCTAGTGTAGATCGAAATTTTGGGTAAACCGTCAGCCCGTCCCCCGAAAACTTAAGAATTTCATAAATGTATTTGTTAAAATTGCATTGTAGAAAGATCTATTGAATAAATGTGGGTTTTGTTTACAACGGCGCGTGTAATATGAAAACGTTTGCTGACCTCTTGATGGCGCTTTTAATTGCTATAAAATCTCACGCCTTAAAACGCCAACCAGTTGTAATTGGCCAAAGTATGAAATCAGTTAACAACTTTATGTGTTAAATTCTATCATATAAAATTTCTTAAACTAAAATTAAATTTAGATTTAAACTTCGACCAAATCTGGGTTTAGCAGAACGCGTTGGTTTTGACATGGAGATAAAGTAGGTCCATCGTGAAATTTTGGAGAGGTATCCCATAGAAATTAAATTTTAAAAAAGTTTGATTGCCGATACCCAAAATACCTTATTTTTCAAAAAAATATTTTTTGGTCTCAAAAGACAGTACTTGATGTGGGCTTTTATTGTATTCAAATTTGTTCTTGTGTATTTTGGTTTTAAAGAAGTGACATCTACCCACTTTTTAAGCGTTAAAAACGAGTCTCTAAAAATTATTTTTCTATAATAATGGTCCCTTTAAAAATATTACCTTGTGTTTTTCATTTGTAATAATTTTATAATCTCAAAAATATGATTATTTTGTTCGCAATATTTTTGTTTTAATATTTCTAGCTATTATTAGTTAACTTTTGGTCAATTTTTCCCTCAAAATTGACAGGAGGTAATATTGCCATGAAATTTGATTTTGAACTTTTTTTTATTAGCGAAAGGCCCTTACCACATTTAGTGCTTCGTACGATCCCCTTCAGCTTTTAAAGATCATTCACGAATTAAGTACAAGTTTTTCAGTACTTTTAGTATTTTTATGGTTTCATAATGATTTTTATTGAAAGTTTGAAATATATCTTAATTATCAGACACTGTTTTTTAAGTTATTAGGTTAAATGAAAAATAAGCGACATCTTTTATACAACTATCTAAACAACTACTAAAGAGAATCTTTATTTTCGCGCTTTATTTTTCGTATCTCTAAAATAAATTCCACATTTTACTACGTGCCGGAAGCGATTTTCTTTTCTTGCACACCGGAAGAGAGTTTCTTGCGCGCCAGAATCGAGTTTCTTGCGCGCCGGAAGTGATTTTCTTGCGCGCCGGAAGCGAGTTTTGACGCGCGGCTTCTGGAATTGGCGCGTTGTGTTTTTTTCAGCGCGCCGAAATATTTTGATGACCGCGATTTTTTTTCGCGTCGAAACGAAATATAACGCGTTAAATTTTGCTTTTGTCGCGTTATGAAATGCAAAATGTAAGATTTTGCACTCACCAAAAATATTATTAACGGGTGAAAATTTAGCGCGTTAAAATCTTGCGCACCTGCCAAAATTTTAATTTCAAAAATTGGGCGTGTCCTAAATAAGCCAATAGCGTGCTCGTTTACAAATATCAACCAATGGGAAAGTGCAAATGACATTGAAGAAATTAACCCGCAAGAAACCAATTTTGCGCGCTAAAAGTTTTGGCGTGCTGAAAAGTTTTCTACTATCGCTAAACTCCGCCTTTACGTTCAATTCAAACCTAATTGGTTGAATTTAAATTTTGATATGTAAAGTTAAAATTCATTGGCTTACAGGCCTTGCGCGTTAAAAAGACTCGGTATTTTTAAATAACCCTCCGAAATATTTTGACACGCATCGAAATATTTATGCACGCAAAAATTGTACGCATTTGATTGGTTAAAAACTTGTTTTCTGTGCCCGGATTGGAGAACGCGATTTTGCGCGCCGAATTTTCCAACGCGCACAATTTGGGCAAATAATATTCATAATAATAGTGGGGTGGCGGAGTGGTTAGCACTTTCCCTCACAGCTTGTGGCACTGGGTGAAAACTCGGAACTACTCCTACGTTGAGTTTGCAAGTTCTCTCCCCACTGGTTTGAGGGTTTTTTCCCCGAGTTCTTCGGTTTCCCGTTCCATAAAAATTTGTCGAGGTTAACGGTTATATTGAGTGTAGGGAGCTGTTGGCTCGCGTGGCATGAAGGGCTTGCCACCACCCTCCTACGCATTGTAACCCGGCCACCCGTTTAAGGCATTATAAGTCGCTAGATGACTGGGGCCTAAGTACGTGGTGCCTTGGGTATTAGCCCAACTGATTATAATTATTATAATATTGCGAAATTAATTCTGAATTAATAATAATATCATATTTAAAAATTGAAATGTCAATTGAGTTGATATTAAAAATTATTATTAAAATAATACAAATTAATTATTTACGATGGAATTGATTTAATTATACAGGGTGTTACGCATAAGAGTACCGAAACTTTTAAAATGTGGTCTATGGGTCAATTAGAGTTGAAAATGTCTAATGAACCATGGTCCTAAAATGTACCGTTTAGGATTTACAAGCTTTCAAAATTTGACCTAAACAACACCGAAATTCACGCAAATGTGAAATCCTTATTATGCCTTGATCACAATTGTTGTCTTAAAATGATCAATTGTTTTTTAGAGATAAAAGTGATAAAAGGATCGCCGAATATAATAATCAGCTAGGCTAATACCCAAGGCACCACCTTAGGCGGCTTTAGGCCTAACCCCTGTAGCAAATCGGAGTCGGGCCGACGTTGGCGGGAGACACAATTCGTGGAGTCGGGTGGACGTTGGCCCACTGCACTATTTAGGGTCGAAATGTCCTACTTGATTTAGGGTCGGCCCGACGTCGTATGTTCGACTTCTGCCGACTTTAAATGTTCGTCGTATGTACTCCGAAACATCGGTGGGCCGGTATGGCAAAGTAGGGTCGGGCCGACGTCGACGATCAAGATAAATACCCAAAATTACCGACGTCATCCCGACTAAGAATGTACTGTATAATTACGTCGAAACGACGTCGGCCCGACACCGTCGACCAAAGATCGACTTTAAATCGACTCTTCGTGCTACAGGGTAAGTATTATTTTCGACCCAAAAAGGACTTAATGGTGTTAGAAACAAACTAGTGGTGTTTAAGAATTAAAGAAAAATAAGTCAGTTGAAAAGTATAAAGATATTAATTTTTAGTCATTTTGTCGATCACGGTGTTCGCCAGCTCGTTTTATCTTTAACCTTGTACACGATTAAAGTAAAGAAATTGACAATGCATATAACTTTTTCAATAAATTTTATTTAAAAATAAACAAAATATTACTGTATATTTTATTGATTTAATCGTTTATCTATATACGTATTCAAAAAGTTAGCACAGTATTTTTGGTAATATTTTGGGTTCATGAAACCGATAAGATGCCCAAAATCTAAATTATCAGAAAACAGTGTACTTATGGTCTTTTTTAAGTCGGAAATTGCACTATAAATTGCGGTCAGCACCCTGACTAAGAAAAGTCTGAAATACGTACATATATTTTTTTTAAGATTAAGACTTCTTAGGTCGGCTTTTGGTCATGGACCTAAAACGACTTTTCAACCAAAGACCGACCCGTAACCGACTCCCGTCTGCTACAGGGGAAGTCATCAAGCGACTTTTGAAGCCCTTAATTCAGGTGGTCGGGTTACAATGCGTAGTAGGGTGGTGGCAAGCCCTGCATGCCACGAGAATGAGCCAACAGCTCACTACACTAACTATTACCGTTAACCTCGACAAGTTTTTATGGAAGGGGAAACCGATGAACTCGGGGGAAAACCCCTTAAACCAGTGGAGAGAGAACTTGCTAACTCAACGCAGAAGGAGTAGTTCCGAGTTTTCACCCAGTGCCACAAGCTGTGAGGTGAAAGTTCTAACCACTCCGCCACCCCACTATTATTATTAATATTATTATTATTTCACGGCCAGGCCTTCGTTCCGACCCCCCCCCCCTCTCCGCACTTCATTTCACTTTGAACGGAACTTAACGGCCGAGATAAAACACGACTTTTAAGTTAAAGAAAATTTCTCGCTCTGGTACTGGTATTTAGTATACAAAAACTAAAATAGCCTTTGGTTTGACTTAATTAATTAAAGGATACAAAAAATTCGAGATATCATATTCCTTAAACCTTTCCCTACATTAAATGACAAATAAAACTTGCCACGAATGGATCCCCGGAGGCAATGTCAACTGTAAAAGAAAATATTCTTTCGCCAGGACGTTTCAGAATGTCTTCCATTTGGTCAATATTGCAATGTTCATATACGGCCGTGTTAGAAAAGAAATGGCTCTTGTAGATTTGGGAGAGAGGGGCCATGAACAGAATGCACAGAACTAGAAAACGTTTGGAATCCCCGAGATTCAAAAGCGAAGAGTTTTGCTTTTCTGAAAGACATTTCGAAAGAAGATTTAGTTAAATATCAAAACTCACCAAATAAAATCCAATAAAAACTTCCATGTTAAACTTTGAAGGGTTAATCCTAATTCTGGAATTTGAGAAATTTATGACATGCACGTCATGATAATAAAGTATAATATCTTGAAAGTACCTGCCTTACTTCGAAATCTTAGCACATTTACGCTGATTTGTTTTATTTTGGTGATTCACGAAAATAATAAAAAAGGTGCTGAACTATTTTCCAGATTATCAACTTTTTACCAGCTTTAAAACGTTTTAAGTAACCTAATTTTTTATTTAGCGTATTATATAATAGCAAAGTGTAGAAATATTATAAAAAGTGCAAACTAACTTGGATGTATTGCTATACGTGAAAGGCGCAATGTGTGAAGTGCAGAAACGACCACACGTCTGATTGTCTCGAAATTAACAACACAATATATCAGGAAAAACGTTAACCACAGCTGAAATTAAAAAAAATTAAGTAAATCGTTATAAACCGATCTCGGATCATACATCACACAACCGTTTAAATCGGTTCACAAAAGCTATTAGAAACGATTTAATCGCTAAATTATTCAAATAAGTGGCACGAGGCTTGGGCCAAATAATAATAATGTTCAAATTTTTAAATCGAGGAAAGGACAAGGAGTGACGTCACACAAAGATTACCAAGGCTCGACCTCTAGCGGCGGAAGTTATATTAGCTTTAATTTTTTTTGGAAAACATTCACAATCATTAGTTACTTTGAACACGGCTGTGACTGCTTGCAAGTAGTTTAAGGGAGCCAAAAAATCACTGCACCTGTAGCATAAAGAGTCAATTTAGGTTGGACTTTAGTCAAAAAGTCGCTCTTGTGTCCAGGTCTAAATGCCGACTCTTAAACCCTTAAGGGTTTTTGAGAATTCCATGTAATTAATTTTTGGATCCCTTTTAAAGTCAATATGGCGACCTAACATTTTGGACCTCTTGCCGACTCAAAAAAACCCTAGTAGTAATTTATAAGAGTAATGAATTTCAGGTAGTAAATAAGCACAAAACGAAAAGGTATCAAGTTTGAATTTAAAAAAAACATATCATTGTCTCTATCAATTTCTTATTTTATGTAACTGTAAAAAATATATACTTGTATGTATACATGTATGATACCTGAACTAGAAATGAAACAGCGCTCTGTTGAAAACTCACTGTTCTGTTTTATTTGTTATTCATGTATTTATTGTTATTCAATAATAATTATAGTCAGTTTTGAGTCGTAAATACGCTATTTCATGCCGTGGCAAGAAGACGTTTCAAAGTCGGTTAACCTTAACATTTATAGTAATAATGATAATGAAATGAATTGAAATGAAATGGTGTGTTTAATGTGCACAACAACAGTTACAAATCGAACCTTCGAGGTTGTACACAATAAGAAAATTGATCAATGTATTACAAATTTAGTACTAGGAATAATAATAACAATAATAACATTTATAGTCGGTAAAGAGTCTCGCTTTGAAATTTGGCGGACTGAGGAACAGAGACACATTTTTAGTCGGCAGAAAGTTGACCTTGAAATGTCCCTTACGACAATTCGACTGTAAAACCGAAAGACTGTTGACCGTCGGCCGAAATAGCCATTTGACGGCTTGGACCGAAGTCTGCCCGACTCTAATGTCAAAAATATTTTCAAAATATTAACAATGTTCGGAAAAAGTAAGTAAAGTTTTATAATTTCATGGAATATAGATTTGACCTCCCTGATGAACGTTTAGGATTTTTAAGAAGGATCATAAATTCCGGTTTCTAACTAATCACTGATGTTCACTTATTATTGTCGTATTTAATGCTAATTTCTAATTGTTTTCGTTTTGTTTTATATTATACGGATATTAGAAATGAATATATAATTTTTGTATCGATTTCAATAATTATTTTTTACAAATAATTCAATTTAATTAAAATTGTTCTCCCTATTTTATATCTGAACATTTGTACTGTTTACCATAGATATTTTTTAAATGAATGTAATTTTTCATTTAAATTGCTACTTCCTATTTTTGATCTGAAAAAGTGAGAGATTAGATGACCTCGTGAAATGTCCATTTCGCCGAATGGGAATTTATCTTTGGGTTCTGCCTTTATTAATTCGGTTGAATTTGTTTATGTCTTAAAGTTCTAATTGAATTCTAAACAGCCACTGCTTTAGAAAAAATAGCGACGGGTTAACTTGAGGAATATGGCTCATCTTTACTGCTTTGAAAAAAACTAGCCTGGAAATCTTTTTAAGTTAATCGAAACTCAGTTAGGCACCGATTTGGCTCGTGCCGTCCTTTGACAGCGCCTCGCTAGGGGGAGATTTTCTTCTTGCGATGACGTCACTCTCAGTGCACGAAAGATATGGAAGTTTTGAGCTTTATTTATTTTTGAATCAAATACTGGAAGGTCCACTTTTTATTTTCAAAAATCCACCGCTCTACTTTCGCCAATCCCTCCTTTTTTCATCGGGATAATTCTCTAGAAGTCCCACATGATATGTATATTGGCCGTATTGAAATCTTAAACACAAATAGACCTCTGATATTCTATATTTTAATAATGCATCTCTTTAATTCTCGTTGTTAAAACTGGTTTTTAAAAATTGAACGATTTAATTCTGATCTTTTAAATACATTTTAAATCTACATTTGATTTGCACACTTAGCCAAATTTGAACATCGGTATAGTTAGAAAAGAGTTTTATAAGTTCAAGTGTTCGATCTAAATTTTATTTAAGTACCTCGATATTAAATATCCATATCCATTTTATCGGATATAATTTATCCTCAGTGCAATATCTCGAAAGAATTTTGAACTCTACAAACTCCGTTGGTGCTAAAAAATGAACTTCTTCCTTGAGGTAACTTCTCAGAAATTTCTTTTCCAGAGGGACCATGTCCATGCTAAATTCTTCACCCTTCAAAGAAAAGTAAAGAAGACCATTTTAAATGAGATAGATCAGGAGCGACTGAATTAATAATCAGTTCAGAGATAAGGGGTGAAGTTGTTTGCGGTAAAGGAAGTGATTTCATCAATTCTTTGGTGTTCTTCGACGAGAAAGGAGTGCCCCGAATCGCTAAATAAAATATCGTAAACATTTCGATAGCCATTTAAAATCTGCCATCACCCCGAATATATCCGCGCTGATTTGTAGAAGTTCGAGATGACTGTTGATATAATACACGAGTCTGGTTTTGTCGGAGGTCAAGGTTAAATATTCGTCCTTATGACGTTGAATTCCAATTAGGGTTAGCTCTTTGATTTATGAAACTTTTGCATCGGTCGTGTTTGAGAGTGTTCAACTCTTTTCACCGGTACAATTTGAGAAGTCGAATAAATCAATTCAGTGGCGGCTTGCCAAGCCTTTAGGTCAAAGTGGAAAATTGAAAAGTTGTAGTTGTTACAGAACGCTTTTTATCTTACCTTATGCGTGTTATTAAATATCGACTCTTCGGTACCCTTAGTTACTTTACCGGATATTTGAAACACCTAAAGCTTAATTTAAACGAAAGTTTGATCGAGATGTTAAGTGTTCTGGGTAAAGTGCCGGTAGCCTCTGAGTCCTGTAATGATATCGAAGAACTTCAACTGTTCTTGAGCAATATACCAGACCGTTATTCATCCGTTTCAATGGAGGTCGTTTCGAAAAAAGAGTTTTGGAAATAAACGTGACGCGCAGTATGAATACTTCAAAGAGAGCGAAGGTTAGTTGAATTCTCATAACGCGTACCTAGATCGCTAGGTTTATCAAAAACCGTATCATTTTCGCTAAAATCGCAACTATATAAAGATGTAAGTATGGAGCAAGTCATCGAAAGAGAATCGGCAGCGTTGGTTGACGAGTATTTGCGTGGCTTTGGAGATCAGGGGGGGGGGGGATTTAGTGTCATGAAGTGCTATTATGTCACCAATAGCGAAATATTACACCAAAATGTACAAAACTTCCCAAAATTCGGTATCCGTGTATTACAGATAACCGTAAAACTGACTAACGATATCGCTCAAGGTATCACGGCTATATCAGAAGCTGTTTAAGCGGACGTGGCGGCAAATGTCTACCTTCAAATCGTCTTACGCAGTGACGTGTTAGATGTAAATAGACCCGACATTGACAGTGGCGTAAATAGCGCCCCCGCAAAGGTTTCTGATTAAAATCGGTGCTATTTAAAAGGGCTCCAAGTAGTTTTCCCCGGGGGGGGGGGGCGGAGTTCTTAGTTACGCCACAGGACATTGAACTTAGATTTATAATTCGCGATCAGATTGATATAGGACTTTTGTTTGATCAAATCAAAGACATTTTATTCGACGATGAAATGGAGTTCTTTCTTAACTTTGTAACCATTAAATATCTGGTCGTGCGTCTTCCCAGTATTATGCGCGTCCCAAAAGAAAAAGCATTCGAACTTTCCAAATGTTTTCGCAAAATCGGCGGCGTATTCTTACAGCGACACTCTCTGCCCCGCCCAGGTAATATGAGCAGCGGCAATCAAACAAAACGCTCATGATGGCGTAATATACCATATCCTAATCTCGCGAAGACAACACCACCCAGAAAAGGCGGCCCGAGAGTTATGCGCCAAAGCCGGATTTTCTGTCGAGGAATGCTAATCACCGGAAATGATAGGGACCCTTTTTCTGGATAAATTCAACGTAGAGAAGAACGGCGTCGATCTCAGAATAAAATTGTCGCGCAGTAAAGCAAACATTGGCCTGCTAGGTAATTCGAAAACGGGCGCTGATTATCGAATTGTGAATTCGGAAGTCACGCTCTTAGTCCGAAATGTTCGTGTATCTATACTTCTCGCTCACAAAGCCGCAACAACCGAATACGCTGCCAAGTACGGGTAAACTAGAACCAAAACTAATTCGCAGTAAGTACCACTATTCAGGGTGTCGAAATTTGATCGGCCCAGGCGTTTTTCTCAAAAACTATAGTTACTAGAAATGTGTAATTATCAGGATATACTCTTTCGGGGAGGACCCTTTTCATTTGGAATTTTCAGAAAAATTGTGAAATTTTTCAACTTTTTGAAATTTTTATTTTTTGAACGATCATAGGTGGTAGACGAAAATTTTCAACCAACAAGTTGTAGAGCGTACTCGAAAAGCATTAATGAAATTGGTTTCGTCAAAAACGGACAATTTTTCATTGAAATAATACGTCATGAATAAAGCAAGCTGGTGGTCAACAAAAAGGTTTACGTCTCATGAAAAAGAAAGAGAAACCTATCTAATTTGAAATTATCGTATGTTTGTAAAGATAAGAAAGGGACTGTTTTTTTAAGACAAATCACTTTAAATAAGTTTTTAGAGAAAATACAATTTCCATAGTAGAATTCCAGAATTCACGCGTCTTATTTAGGGCAAGAATGTTGCAAGAAGTCCACGAAACCGTCAAATTTATTCCAACTAAATTTCCCACTACTCTGTCGCTTAAAGTGTGGCTCCATTTTAGTATTTAAAGAGACACAGCTTCGTTTTAAAATCATTCTCTGAACGTACTCCAGTAAAATAAAAAGATGCCTCGTTATACCTGTGAACAGCGGTCCAGGATGGTCGAATTATACTACGGAGATGGTCAACGAAATGCACGTGAAGTGAGTCGATTATTTCAAATGTTGTATCCTGACAGTCGTCCAAATCACCACACTGTTCTCCGTGCTGTCCGTGACTTTGAAAACGAAGGCAACTTGAATAACAGATTCCGCGGACCTGGCCATGACAACATCAACATGGAAGACACAGTCATCGCCTACTTTGTCGCCTACCCTCGAGCAAGCATAAGAATGGCCTACTCTGATTGGGTCTTGTCAAAGTACTACGTTTGGAGTGTCCTTGACCGTCATAACTATCACCCATTTCGTGCCACGCTCCACCAAGCACTTTACTGTGGTGATCAACGACTTCGGCTGGATTTCGGTAACTGGTTTTGTACTATGGCCGACGGAAACGAAGATTTCCTCCGTTTTATTCTTGTGTCCGACGAGTGCTCCTTTGGGAGAGACGGCCCGTTTAACAGCCAAAATAACCACATGTGGAGTGATGAAAGTCCGCGTTATTGGGCCATTTTTTGTTCCGCGTCGACGCAATGGACCTTTCTACAAAATGAAGTCGCAGACAAGTTGGAAGATGTGCCATTAGTCGACGCCCCACGCCTTTAGTTCCACACCTGCCCACCAAGAAAGACACGTCGTGCAGTACCTTAACAACGAGTTCCCTGGGCGATGGATAGGCAAGAACGGTCCAGTACGAAGGCCTCCGAGGTCCCCAGATTTCGCACCGCTGGACTTTTTCCTGTGGGGATTCGTCAAGGAGGAAGTGTATAAAACGCTTGTCACTAACGAAGAAGATCTACGGCAGAGAATCATCGCAGCGTTCCAACTCGTAACTCCCGAGATGGTCCGTGCTTCGTTTCAAAATATGCTTCAACCTCATTTAAAATAAGAAGCGTTAATGTAAATTGTATTTTCTCCAAAAAATTATTTAAAATGATTTGGCTTAAAAAACAGTCCCTTTTTATCTATTGAAACATACGATCATTTCAAATTAGATAGATTTCTCTTTCTTTTTCATGAGACGTAAACCTTTTTGGGTAGTATCAACTTGGTTTTTTCATGACTTATTATTTCAATGAAATATTGTCTGTTTTTGACCAAACCAATTTAATTAGAGGTTATCGAGTACGCTCTACAACCTGTTGATTGAAAATTTTCGTCTACCACCTATCGTTCCAAATATAAAAATTTCAAAACAGTAAAAGATTTCACGATTTTTCTGAAAATTCCAAATGAAAAGTGTCCTCCCGAGAGAGTATATCCTGATAATTTCACATTTCTAGCAACTATAGTTCTTGAGAAAAAACCTGGGCCGATCAAATTCAGACACCCTGTATATAATCTGCACTTAGAAACAATGCCCACTCGCGTTAAGCCACGGTCACATTTGAGCTTAAAACCTAGTTTAGGTCGGTTTACATGGCAGTCAGGGCCGGATTAAGACTTTATGGGGCCCTAGGCCCCAGTTAATTTTGGTGCCCCCCTTTCAATAGCGAGCGAAGCGAGCTATAGGCGCTTCCTCAATTTATAATTGAGAAATGGAAGGAAAATTAATTTTGCTGCCAGATTTAGTATGTCATCAAGGGCTAGACGGCAGTCCGCCAGAGAATGTGACAATCAAACGTTTTTGGTTCATAGAGGTGAACGCATATACTAAAATTACTCCGGAAAATATTTTGTGAAAAGCAAATGATTAAAGTTTTGTACTTCTATTTTTTTTAACCGTCTTGGTGCCCCTTGTAGGCTTGGTGCCCTAGGCCCAGGCCTTTTCGGCTTACTGGTTAATCGAGCCCTGATGCCAGATTTGACCGCCGACGATAATTCCTGGTCCACACTTACGAAATTTCTTCACCCCGGTTCGCTTATAGCCCAGGCTTAAAGTCATTTCAAATTATGACCAGAAGTTTTAAAATACTAAAGTGTATCACAAAACAATAAGTTAATCATATTTACTATACATACAGTAATATTATTTGACATTATTTAGAATTTTGTTCGCATTATTTTTGAGTATTTTTGTCGTTTTGAAAGAGATTCTAAGCGAACCGACTTGGACGAGTTGCTTCCCGAACCAACACGAAACGATTTTCGAAAACTAGTTATCGAAAAAAAAAGCGATTTTAGGGGTATGTGTGAACCTGCCTTAAAGTAGGACAAGTCGATCATGACATTAACTTGGCCAAATCCCTATTTGGCTTCGACTATTTTAACGGAAATTACTCTTTACTCTGATTCTGAGGGGATATGTTCTAAGCCCCTAAGCGTGCCACACTTTGTTAACGGTAAAGACCCGGGTAATCAAATTTTGTTAGCCTAGTATCTGCTAGGGAACTGTTTATAGGTTTTCGATTTAAGTGCCAGTTCAATATTTCACTTCAATCCCACTAGACAGGGTCAGCTAAGGCTAGAGCTCTGATTCTCGGCGACGGTTCCCCAAGCTTTAAGTTCCGTAGTTTATATGGAATTTCGAAGTTCCTTTAGAGTTGATAAAACCCGAAACGTCACAATCGATAATCCGTGAAAAGCGGGGACATTTTAAGCGTTATGGCCAACATCAAACCCTTTCTCGGTGTTTTGCCCTCCGATTCTATTACCCCCAGAGTCAACCACTATCCGGCTTCTCTAATAGTTAACCCAGATACCCACGACAAACAAAGTAGCCACTGGGATGACATGTATATTGACGCTAGGCCTAATGGTTTTAACTTTGAGTCATTAGCTTTGGGTCCACTCTTGCCCTCTATAAAAATTTATTAAAAGACAATTCGGTCCAGAAAGCTCAAAATAGGCGGCGCTTGCAGTCGCTTAGTAGTAAAGTGTGCAGAGAATATTGCGTCATCTACATTACTCATCAAACTAAAAAGAAAAGTACGTTCAACTTCTTCAAGGGTTTTTCCAAGCATCACGAAATAAATGACGTAGTAGCAACGCGACGCTTCAACCGGCTCGCTATAAAAGGAACGGTACGATGAAAATAGTCGCAATACACACCATGGACGCTCTGATGCTAGAGTTGGATAATCACAACATCACCACCACCACGAACAGCAACAACAAGGGATTCAGTACTAAAAACGCATCAACCGTGCTACTAAAGTTCGGTTAGTGTCGAATTTTATTATGAAGCCAAAAAAACTAAGACGGAGGAACGACCCGACATTGTGATAAAGGAGCTGTCCGTGTGAACCGCCGAAAAAATCCCCCCCCCCCCGTGTTTATCGTGGGCGTTTGAGCCACCGTACCCGAAGGAAAAAATATCGATTCAACGACCAAACGGGTGGGTCGTACGCAACAAACACGGTCTCGACTGGACTACTGGCCAAACACCATACTGTAAATTACCATCTTGCCTACTCACGTTTACGGCCAACGCTACCAGAATCTTTAGCAAAGGCACTGTAAAACGCAAATACTACGCCGATTTCTTAGACCACGTCGTCTACTACTTGGACAATTGCGCTTGTCCTAAGGCCGTAAAATTTGATAAAATACCGCCCGGAAATGGTGTGTAAGCCTTGCGCTCTGGAGAAGAGTCTTAATATTGCCGATTGGTGATACCTACACGATGAAGCACTTAATATTCAATTGCGTTTTCCAATTTAAAGTCATCCTGTACATTTAATAAAGATATTTTTAACCAATCACTGCCTTTCATTGTCTATATAAGCCGATAGCTTATCAATCTAGCTATCAAACCATGGACAGAAACATCTCGATAGTTTTGGATACTGGGAGAGCACTTTCGTGACCGAAGAACAGGTGGCTGCTGCAGTTTTATATTTCGTTCATAAAGGAGATGCCGTTCGTTGCGCATTTTGTGGGGGTTAAATCTTTGACTGGAAATACAGAGATGTCCCCCTAATTGCAATAGGGATACGCCCCCAGATATACCGTTCAGCGAGTAATATATCAAGCCGGAAAAAAAGTTAACATTTACTTACGAAGTGAGCTAGATGCGCTTATCAAAAAGAGTACGCTTTGATACACTTTCCGTAACTTTCCAATAATGGAGGTTCACGTTCCTATAAGTCCCAATACGGTCGAAAAGGGGACGCAGCGATAAAAGGGGTTCTTTTATCTACAAGTCTCTATACGGTCGAAAGGGGGACGCAGCGATAAAAGGGGTTCTTTTATCTACAAGTCCCTATACGGTCGAAAGGGGGACGCAGCGATAAAAGGGCTTCTTTTATCTACAAGTCCTTATACGGTCGAAAGAGGGACGCAGTGATATAAGGGGTTCTTTTATCTACAAGTCCCTATACGGTCGAAAGGGGGACGCAGCGATAAAAGGTGTTCTTTTATCTACAAGTCCCTATACGGTCGAAAGGGGGACGCAGCGATAAAAGGGCTTCTTTTATCTACAAGTCCCTATACGGTCGAAAGAGGGACGCAGCGATATAAGGGGTTCTTTTATCTACAAGTCCCTATACGGTCGAAAGGGGGACGCAGCGATAAAAGGGGTTCTTTTATCTACAAGTCCCTATACGGTCGAAAGGGGGATGCAGCGATGAAAGGGGTTCTTTTATCTACAAGTCCCTATACGGTCGAAAGGGGGACGCAGTGATAAAAAGGCGTTCTTTTATCTACAAGTCCCTATATGGTCGAAAGGGGGACGCAGCGATAAAAGGGGTTCTTTTATCTACAAGTCCCTATACGGTCGAAAGGGGGACGCAGCGATAAAAGGGGTTCTTTTATCTACAAGTCCCTATACGGTCGAAAGGGGGACGCAGCGATAAAAGGGCTTCTTTTATCTACAAGTCCCTATACGGTCGAAAGAGGGACACAGCGATCAAAGGGGTTCTTTTATCTACAAGTCCCTATACGGTCGAAAGGGGGACGCAGTGATAAAAAGGCGTTCTTTTATCTACAAGTCCCTATATGGTTGAAAGGGGGACGCAGCGATAAAAGGGGTTCTTTTATCTACAAGTCCCTATACGGTCGAAAGGGGGACGCAGCGATAAAAAAGGGGTTCTTTTATCTACAAGTCCCTATACGGTCGAAAGGGGGACGCAGTGATAAAAGGGATTCTTTTATCTACAAGTCCCTATACGGTCGAAAGGGGGACGCAGCGATAAAAGGGGTTCACGTGTCTACAAGTTCCTATACGGTCGAAAGGGGGTTCGCGTAATTATAAGTACCTATACAGTCGAAAGGGGGCAGCAACGATAAAAGGGGTTCTTTTATCTACAAGTCCCTATATGGTCGAAAGGGGGACGCTGCGATAAAAGGGGCTCTTTTATCTACAAGTCCCTATACGGTTGAAAGGGGGACGCAGCGATAAAAGGGGTTCACGTGTCTACAAGTTCCTATACGGTTGAAAGGGGGTTCGCGTTATTATAAGTCCCTATACAGTCGAAAGGGGGCAGCAACGATAAAAGGATTTCGTGTACAAATAAGTCCCTATACGGCCGAAAGGGGGCCGCAGCGATAAAAGGGGTTCTTTTATCTACAAGTCCCTATACGGTTGAAAGGGGGACGCAGCGATAAAAGGGGTTCACGTGTCTACAAGTTCCTATACGGTCGAAAGAGGGACGCAGTGATATAAGGGGTTCTTTTATCTACAAGTCCCTATACGGTCGAAAGGGGGACGCAGCGATAAAAGGGGTTCTTTTATCTACAAGTACCTATACGGTCGAAAGGGGGACGCAGCGATAAAAGGGCTTCTTTTATCTACAAGTCCCTATACGGTCGAAAGAGGGACGCAGTGATATAAGGGGTTCTTTTATCTACAAGTCCCTATACGGTCGAAAGGGGGACGCAGCGATAAAAGGGGTTCTTTTATCTACAAGTCCCTATACGGTCGAAAGGGGGATGCAGCGATGAAAGGGGTTCTTTTATCTACAAGTCCCTATACGGTCGAAAGGGGGACGCAGTGATAAAAAGGCGTTCTTTTATCTACAAGTCCCTATATGGTCGAAAGGGGGACGCAGCGATAAAAGGGGTTCTTTTATCTACAAGTCCCTATACGGTCGAAAGGGGGACGCAGCGATAAAAGGGGTTCTTTTATCTACAAGTCCCTATACGGTCGAAAGGGGGACGCAGCGATAAAAGGGCTTCTTTTATCTACAAGTCCCTATACGGTCGAAAGAGGGACGCAGCGATAAAAGGGGTTCTTTTATCTACAAGTCCCTATACGGTCGAAAGGGGGACGCAGTGATAAAAAGGCGTTCTTTTATCTACAAGTCCCTATATGGTTGAAAGGGGGACGCAGCGATAAAAGGGGTTCTTTTATCTACAAGTCCCTATACGGTCGAAAGGGGGACGCAGCGATAAAAAAGGGGTTCTTTTATCTACCAGTCCCTATACGGTCGAAAGGGGGACGCAGTGATAAAAGGGATTCTTTTATCTACAAGTCCCTATACGGTCGAAAGGGGGACGAAGCGATAAAAGGGGTTCACGTGTCTACAAGTTCCTATACGGTCGAAAGGGGGTTCGCGTAATTATAAGTACCTATACAGTCGAAAGGGGGCAGCAACGATAAAAGGGGTTCTTTTATCTACAAGTCCCTATACGGTCGAAAGGGGGACGCAGTGATAAAAAGGCGTTCTTTTATCTACAAGTCCCTATATGGTTGAAAGGGGGACGCAGCGATAAAAGGGGTTCTTTTATCTACAAGTCCCTATACGGACGAAAGGGGGACGCAGCGATAAAAAAGGGGTTCTTTTATCTACCAGTCCCTATACGGTCGAAAGGGGGACGCAGTGATAAAAGGGATTCTTTTATCTACAAGTCCCTATACGGTCGAAAGGGGGACGCAGCGATAAAAGGGGTTCACGTGTCTACAAGTTCCTATACGGTCGAAAGGGGGTTCGCGTAATTATAAGTACCTATACAGTCGAAAGGGGGCAGCAACGATAAAAGGGGTTCTTTTATCTACAAGTCCCTATATGGTCGAAAGGGGGACGCAGCGATAAAAGGGGTTCTTTTATCTACAAGTCCCTATACGGTCGAAAGGGGGACGCAGCCAAAAAAGGTTCTTTTATCAACAAGTCCCTATACGGTCGAAAGGGGAACGCAGCGATAAAAAGGTTCTTTTATCTACAAGTCCCTATACGGTCGAAAGAGGGACGCAGCGATAAAAGGGGTTCTTTTATCTACAAGTCCCTATATGGTTGAAAGGGGGACGCAGCGATAAAAGGGGTTCTTTTATCTACAAGTCCCTATACGGTCGAAAGGGGGACGCAGCGATAAAAAAGGGGTTCTTTTATCTACAAGTCCCTATACGGTCGAAAGGGGGACGCAGCGATAAAAAAGGGGTTCTTTTATCTACAAGTCCCTATACGGTCGAAAGGGGGACGCAGTGATAAAAGGGATTCTTTTATCTACAAGTCCCTATACGGTCGAAAGGGCGACGCAGCGATAAAAGGGGTTCACATGTCTACAAGTTCCTATACGGTCCAAAGGGGGTTCGCGTAATTATAAGTACCTATACAGTCGAAAGGGGGCAGCAACGATAAAAGGGGTTCTTTTATCTACAAGTCGCTATATGGTCGAAAGGGGGACGCAGCGATAAAAGGGGCTCTTTTATCTACAAGTCCCTATACGGTTGAAAGGGGGACGCAGCGATAAAAGGGGTTCACGTGTCTACAAGTTCCTATACGGTTGAAAGGGGGTTCGCGTTATTATAAGTCCCTATACAGTCGAAAGGGGGCAGCAACGATAAAAGGATTTCGTGTACAAATAAGTCCCTATACGGCCGAAAGGGGGACGCAGCGATAAAAGGGGTTCTTTTATCTACAAGTCCCTATACGGTTGAAAGGGGGACGCAGCGATAAAAGGGGTTCACGTGTCTACAAGTTCCTATACGGTTGAAAGGGGGTTCGCGTTATTATAAGTCCCTATACAGTCGAAAGGGGGCAGCAACGATAAAAGGATTTCGTGTACAAATAAGTCCCTATACGGCCGAAAGGGGGCCGCAGCGATAAAAGGGGTTCTTTTATCTACAAGTCCCTATACGGTCGAAAGGGGGACGCAGCCAAAAAAGGTTCTTTTATCAACAAGTCCCTATACGGTCGAAAGGGGAACGCAGCGATAAAAAGGTTCTTTTATCTACAAGTCCCTATACGGTCGAAAGGGGGACGCAGGATAAAAGGGGTTCTTTTATCTACAAGTCCCTATACGGTCGAAAGGGGGACGCAGTGATAAAAAGGCGTTCTTTTATCTACAAGTCCCTATATGGTTGAAAGGGGGACGCAGCGATAAAAGGGGTTCTTTTATCTACAAGTCCCTATACGGTCGAAAGGGGGACGCAGCGATAAAAAAGGGGTTCTTTTATCTACAAGTCCCTATACGGTCGAAAGGGGGACGCAGTGATAAAAGGGATTCTTTTATCTACAAGTCCCTATACGGTCGAAAGGGGGACGCAGCGATAAAAGGGGTTCACGTGTCTACAAGTTCCTATACGGTCGAAAGGGGGTTCGCGTAATTATAAGTACCTATACAGTCGAAAGGGGGCAGCAACGATAAAAGGGGTTCTTTTATCTACAAGTCCCTATATGGTCGAAAGGGGGACGCAGCGATAAAAGGGGCTCTTTTATCTACAAGTCCCTATACGGTTGAAAGGGGGACGCAGCGATAAAAGGGGTTCACGTGTCTACAAGTTCCTATACGGTTGAAAGGGGGTTCGCGTTATTATAAGTCCCTATACAGTCGAAAGGGGGCAGCAACGATAAAAGGATTTCGTGTACAAATAAGTCCCTATACGGCCGAAAGGGGGACGCAGCGATAAAAGGGGTTATTTTATCTACAAGTCCCTATACGGTTGAAAGGGGGACGCAGCGATAAAAGGGGTTCACGTGTCTACAAGTTCCTATACGGTTGAAAGGGGGTTCGCGTTATTATAAGTCCCTATACGGTCGAAAGGGGGACGCAGCGATAAAAGGGGTTCTTTTATCTACAAGTCCCTATACGGTTGAAAGGGGGACGCAGCGATAAAAGGGGTTCACGTGTCTACAAGTTCCTATACGGTTGAAAGGGGGTTCGCGTTATTATAAGTCCCTATACAGTCGAAAGGGGCAGCAACGATAAAAGGAGTTCGTGTACCAATAAGTCCCTATACGGCCGAAAGGGGGACGCAGCGATAAAAGGGGTGCTTTTATCTACAAGTCCCTATACGGTCAAAGGGGTACGCAGCGAAAAAAGATTCTTTTATCAACAAGTCCCTATACGGTCGAAAGGGGGACGCAGCGATAAAAGGGGTTCTTTTATCTACAAGTCCCTATACGGTCGAAAGGGGGACGCAGCCAAAAAAGGTTCTTTTATCAACAAGTCCCTATACGGTCGAAAGGGGAACGCAGCGATAAAAAGGTTCTTTTATCTACAAGTCCCTATACGGTCGAAAGGGGGACGCAGGATAAAAGGGGTTCTTTTATCTACAAATCCCTATACGGTCGAAAGGGGGACGCAGTGATAAAAAGGCGTTCTTTTATCTACAAGTCCCTATATGGTTGAAAGGGGGACGCAGCGATAAAAGGGGTTCTTTTATCTACAAGTCCCTATACGGTCGAAAGGGGGACGCAGCGATAAAAAAGGGGTTCTTTTATCTACAAGTCCCTATACGGTCAAAAGGGGGACGCAGTGATAAAAGGGATTCTTTTATCTACAAGTCCCTATACGGTCGAAAGGGGGACGCAGCGATTAAAGGGGTTCACGTGTCTACAAGTTCCTATACGGTCGAAAGGGGGTTCGCGTTATTATAAGTACCTATACAGTCGAAAGGGGGCAGCAACGATAAAAGGGGTTCTTTTATCTACAAGTCCCTATATGGTCGAAAGGGGGACGCAGCGATAAAAGGGGCTCTTTTATCTACAAATCCCTATACGGTTGAAAGGGGGACGCAGCGATAAAAGGGGTTCACGTGTCTACAAGTTCCTATACGGTTGAAAGGGGGTTCGCGTTATTATAAGTCCCTATACAGTCGAAAGGGGGCAGCAACGATAAAAGGATTTCGTGAACAAATAAGTCCCTATACGGCCGAAAGGGGGACGCAGCGATAAAAGGGGTTCTTTTATCTACAAGTCCCTATACGGTTGAAAGGGGGACGCAGCGATAAAAGGGGTTCACGTGTCTACAAGTTCCTATACGGTTGAAAGGGGGTTCGCGTTATTATAAGTCCCTATACGGTCGAAAGGGGGACGCAGCGATAAAAGGGGTTCTTTTATCTACAAGTCCCTATACGGTCGAAAGGGGGACGCAGCCAAAAAAGGTTCTTTTATCAACAAGTCCCTATACGGTCGAAAGGGGAACGCAGCGATAAAAAGGTTCTTTTATCTACAAGTCCCTATACGGTCGAAAGAGGGACGCAGCGATAAAAGGGGTTCTTTTATCTACAAGTCCCTATATGGTTGAAAGGGGGACGCAGCGATAAAAGGGGTTCTTTTATCTACAAGTCCCTATACGGTCGAAAGGGGGACGCAGCGATAAAAAAGGGGTTCTTTTATCTACAAGTCCCTATACGGTCGAAAGGGGGACGCAGTGATAAAAGGGATTCTTTTATCTACAAGTCCCTATACGGTCGAAAGGCGGACGCAGCGATAAAAGGGGTTCACGTGTCTACAAGTTCCTATACGGTCGAAAGGGGGTTCGCGTAATTATAAGTACCTATACAGTCGAAAGGGGGCAGCAACGATAAAAGGGGTTCTTTTATCTACAAGTCCCTATATGGTCGAAAGGGGGACGCAGCGATAAAAAGGGCTCTTTTATCTACAAGTCCCTATACGGTTGAAAGGGGGACGCAGCGATAAAAGGGGTTCACGTGTCTACAAGTTCCTATACGGTTGAAAGGGGGTTCGCGTTATTATAAGTCCCTATACAGTCGAAAGGGGGCAGCAACGATAAAAGGATTTCGTGTACAAATAAGTCCCTATACGGCCGAAAGGGGGACGCAGCGATAAAAGGGGTTCTTTTATCTACAAGTCCCTATACGGTTGAAAGGGGGACGCAGCGATAAAAGGGGTTCACGTGTCTACAAGTTCCTATACGGTTGAAAGGGGGTTCGCGTTATTATAAGTCCCTATACAGTCGAAAGGGGCAGCAACGATAAAAGGAGTTCGTGTACCAATAAGTCCCTATACGGCCGAAAGGGGGACGCAGCCAAAAAAGGTTCTTTTATCAACAAGTCCCTATACGGTCGAAAGGGGAACGCAGCGATAAAAAGGTTCTTTTATCTACAAGTCCCTATACGGTCGAAAGAGGGACGCAGCGATAAAAGGGGTTCTTTTATCTACAAGTCCCTATATGGTTGAAAGGGGGACGCAGCGATAAAAGGGGTTCTTTTATCTACAAGTCCCTATACGGTCGAAAGGGGGACGCAGTGATAAAAAAGGGGTTCTTTTATCTACAAGTCCCTATACGGTCGAAAGGGGAACGCAGCGATAAAAAGGTTCTTTTATCTACAAGTCCCTATACGGTCGAAAGGGGGACGCAGTGATAAAAAGGCGTTCTTTTATCTACAAGTCCCTATATGGTTGAAAGGGGGACGCAGCGATAAAAGGGGTTCTTTTATCTACAAGTCCCTATACGGTCGAAAGGGGGACGCAGCGATAAAAAAGGGGTTCTTTTATCTACAAGTCCCTATACGGTCGAAAGGGGGACGCAGTGATAAAAGGGATTATTTTATCTACAAGTCCCTATACGGTCGAAAGGGGGACGCAGCGATAAAAGGGGTTCACGTGTCTACAAGTTCCTATACGGTCGAAAGGGGGTTCGCGTAATTATAAGTACCTATACAGTCGAAAGGGGGCAGCAACGATAAAAGGGGTTCTTTTATCTACAAGTCCCTATATGGTCGAAAGGGGGACGCAGCGATAAAAGGGGCTCTTTTATCTACAAGTCCCTATACGGTTGAAAGGGGGACGCAGCGATAAAAGGGGTTCACGTGTCTACAAGTTCCTATACGGTTGAAAGGGGGTTCGCGTTATTATAAGTCCCTATACAGTCGAAAGGGGGCAGCAACGATAAAAGGATTTCGTGTACAAATAAGTCCCTATACGGCCGAAAGGGGGACGCAGCGATAAAAGGGGTTATTTTATCTACAAGTCCCTATACGGTTGAAAGGGGGACGCAGCGATAAAAGGGGTTCACGTGTCTACAAGTTCCTATACGGTTGAAAGGGGGTTCGCGTTATTATAAGTCCCTATACGGTCGAAAGGGGGACGCAGCGATAAAAGGGGTTCTTTTATCTACAAGTCCCTATACGGTTGAAAGGGGGACGCAGCGATAAAAGGGGTTCACGTGTCTACAAGTTCCTATACGGTTGAAAGGGGGTTCGCGTTATTATAAGTCCCTATACAGTCGAAAGGGGCAGCAACGATAAAAGGAGTTCGTGTACCAATAAGTCCCTATACGGCCGAAAGGGGGACGCAGCGATAAAAGGGGTGCTTTTATCTACAAGTCCCTATACGGTCAAAGGGGTACGCAGCGAAAAAAGATTCTTTTATCAACAAGTCCCTATACGGTCGAAAGGGGGACGCAGCGATAAAAGGGGTTCTTTTATCTACAAGTCCCTATACGGTCGAAAGGGGGACGCAGCCAAAAAAGGTTCTTTTATCAACAAGTCCCTATACGGTCGAAAGGGGAACGCAGCGATAAAAAGGTTCTTTTATCTACAAGTCCCTATACGGTCGAAAGGGGGACGCAGGATAAAAGGGGTTCTTTTATCTACAAATCCCTATACGGTCGAAAGGGGGACGCAGTGATAAAAAGGCGTTCTTTTATCTACAAGTCCCTATATGGTTGAAAGGGGGACGCAGCGATAAAAGGGGTTCTTTTATCTACAAGTCCCTATACGGTCGAAAGGGGGACGCAGCGATAAAAAAGGGGTTCTTTTATCTACAAGTCCCTATACGGTCAAAAGGGGGACGCAGTGATAAAAGGGATTCTTTTATCTACAAGTCCCTATACGGTCGAAAGGGGGACGCAGCGATTAAAGGGGTTCACGTGTCTACAAGTTCCTATACGGTCGAAAGGGGGTTCGCGTTATTATAAGTACCTATACAGTCGAAAGGGGGCAGCAACGATAAAAGGGGTTCTTTTATCTACAAGTCCCTATATGGTCGAAAGGGGGACGCAGCGATAAAAGGGGCTCTTTTATCTACAAATCCCTATACGGTTGAAAGGGGGACGCAGCGATAAAAGGGGTTCACGTGTCTACAAGTTCCTATACGGTTGAAAGGGGGTTCGCGTTATTATAAGTCCCTATACAGTCGAAAGGGGGCAGCAACGATAAAAGGATTTCGTGAACAAATAAGTCCCTATACGGCCGAAAGGGGGACGCAGCGATAAAAGGGGTTCTTTTATCTACAAGTCCCTATACGGTTGAAAGGGGGACGCAGCGATAAAAGGGGTTCACGTGTCTACAAGTTCCTATACGGTTGAAAGGGGGTTCGCGTTATTATAAGTCCCTATACGGTCGAAAGGGGGACGCAGCGATTAAAGGGGTTTTTTTTATCTACAAGTCCCTATACGGTCGAAAGGGGGACGCAGCCAAAAAAGGTTCTTTTATCAACAAGTCCCTATACGGTCGAAAGGGGAACGCAGCGATAAAAAGGTTCTTTTATCTACAAGTCCCTATACGGTCGAAAGAGGGACGCAGCGATAAAAGGGGTTCTTTTATCTACAAGTCCCTATATGGTTGAAAGGGGGACGCAGCGATAAAAGGGGTTCTTTTATCTACAAGTCCCTATACGGTCGAAAGGGGGACGCAGCGATAAAAAAGGGGTTCTTTTATCTACAAGTCCCTATACGGTCGAAAGGGGGACGCAGTGATAAAAGGGATTCTTTTATCTACAAGTCCCTATACGGTCGAAAGGCGGACGCAGCGATAAAAGGGGTTCACGTGTCTACAAGTTCCTATACGGTCGAAAGGGGGTTCGCGTAATTATAAGTACCTATACAGTCGAAAGGGGGCAGCAACGATAAAAGGGGTTCTTTTATCTACAAGTCCCTATATGGTCGAAAGGGGGACGCAGCGATAAAAAGGGCTCTTTTATCTACAAGTCCCTATACGGTTGAAAGGGGGACGCAGCGATAAAAGGGGTTCACGTGTCTACAAGTTCCTATACGGTTGAAAGGGGGTTCGCGTTATTATAAGTCCCTATACAGTCGAAAGGGGGCAGCAACGATAAAAGGATTTCGTGTACAAATAAGTCCCTATACGGCCGAAAGGGGGACGCAGCGATAAAAGGGGTTCTTTTATCTACAAGTCCCTATACGGTTGAAAGGGGGACGCAGCGATAAAAGGGGTTCACGTGTCTACAAGTTCCTATACGGTTGAAAGGGGGTTCGCGTTATTATAAGTCCCTATACAGTCGAAAGGGGCAGCAACGATAAAAGGAGTTCGTGTACCAATAAGTCCCTATACGGCCGAAAGGGGGACGCAGCCAAAAAAGGTTCTTTTATCAACAAGTCCCTATACGGTCGAAAGGGGAACGCAGCGATAAAAAGGTTCTTTTATCTACAAGTCCCTATACGGTCGAAAGAGGGACGCAGCGATAAAAGGGGTTCTTTTATCTACAAGTCCCTATATGGTTGAAAGGGGGACGCAGCGATAAAAGGGGTTCTTTTATCTACAAGTCCCTATACGGTCGAAAGGGGGACGCAGTGATAAAAAAGGGGTTCTTTTATCTACAAGTCCCTATACGGTCGAAAGGGGGACGCAGTGATAAAAGGGATTCTTTTATCTACAAGTCCCTATACGGTCGAAAGGGGGACGCAGCGATAAAAGGGGTTCACGTGTCTACAAGTTCCTATACGGTCGAAAGGGGGTTCGCGTAATTATAAGTACCTATACAGTCGAAAGGGGGCAGCAACGATAAAAGGAGTTCTTTTATCTACAAGTCCCTATATGGTCGAAAGGGGGACGCAGCGATAAAAGGGGCTCTTTTATCTACAAGTCCCTATACGGTTGAAAGGGGGACGCAGCGATAAAAGGGGTTCACGTGTCTACAAGTTCCTATACGGTTGAAAGGGGGTTCGCGTTATTATAAGTCCCTATACAGTCGAAAGGGGGCAGCAACGATAAAAGGATTTCGTGTACAAATAAGTCCCTATACGGCCGAAAGGGGGACGCAGCGATAAAAGGGGTTCTTTTATCTACAAGTCCCTATACGGTTGAAAGGGGGACGCAGCGATAAAAGGGGTTCACGTGTCTACAAGTTCATATACGGTTGAAAGGGGGTTCGCGTTATTATAAGTCCCTATACAGTCGAAAGGGGCAGCAACGATAAAAGGAGTTCGTGTACCAATAAGTCCCTATACGGCCGAAAGGGGGACGCAGCGATAAAAGGGGTGCTTTTATCTACAAGTCCCTATACGGTTGAAAGGGTGACGCAGCGATAAAAGGGGTTCACGTGTCTACAAGTTCCTATACGGTTGAAAGGGGGTTTGCGTTATTATAAGTCCCTATACAGTCGAAAGGGGCAGCAACGATAAAAGGAGTTCGTGTACCAATAAGTCCCTATACGGTCGAAAGGGGGACGCAGCCAAAAAAGGTTCTTTTATCAGCAAGTCCCTATACGGTCGAAAGGGGAACGCAGCGATAAAAAGGTTCTTTTATCTACAAGTCCCTATACGGTCGAAAGGGGGACGCAGGATAAAAGGGGTTCTTTTATCTACAAGTCCTTATACGGTCGAAAGGGGGACGCAGTGATAAAAGGGGTTCTTTTATCTAGAAGTCCCTATACGGTTGAAAGGGGGGCTCGCGTAATTATAAGTCCATATACAGTCGAAAGGGGGCAGCAACGATAAAACGAGTTCGTGTACCAATAAGTCCCTATACGGTCGAAAGGGGGACGCAGCGATAAAAGGGGTTCACGTATCTACAAGTTCCAATACGGTCGAAAGGGGGTTCGCGTAACCTTAAGTCCCTATACAGTCGAAAGGGGGACGCAGCGATAAAAGGGGTTCACGTATCTACAAGTTCCTATACGGTCGAAAGGGGGTTCGCGTAACTATAAGTCCCTATACAGTTAAAAGGGGGACGCAGCGATAAAATTGGTTAACGTATCTACAAGTCCCTATACGGTCGAAAGGGGGACGCATGGGTTCACGTACCAATAAGTCCCTAAACGGTTGAAAGGGGGCCGCATCGATAAAAGGGAGTCGCGTATCTACAAGCCCCTATACGGTAAAAAGAGGGCCGCAGCGATAAAGGGGGTTCGTGTACCTCTAAGTCCCTATATGATTGAAAGGTGCCACAGCGATAAAGGGGGTTCGCGTACCTCTAAGTCCCTATATGATTGAAAGGTGCCACAGCGATAAAGGGGGTTCGCGTATCTAAACGAACAACACCGATCACGTCCCTTTAAGTTCTCGTCCCTTTGTTGCTACCCTTATCTCTCTAGGTCTAACGCAAATTCGCGAATCGATGTCTAAGCCTTGTTTTAGCAGTATTTTACTTTAGGTTAGGTAAAGAAACAAAAGCATACATTATTTTTTCCTTTCTTTATGTAATGTAGACTGATCCTAGAATGAAAATAGAAATAATTAAATGCTGCGATACATTTTTAAGTTAATTGGCAAAGGCAATTTATTTAAAAAAAACCAGAGGTTCTATAGACTTGGTTTCGCACCAAATAGGTATACATGACCGCTTTTTCCACTCACTATGTCAGCTAGGAGCACAAACACATAAGGACAACGCAGTTAGCATTTCTTGGGTACAATTTTCATTGAAGACATTTCCTGAATTTTTCCCTTCCAACGGTGGCAGGTGCTTAAGCCAATTAGAAATGTATACACGAAAATGCGCTTCTTAAAACGCGTTGCGTTCTCCTTATGTGGGATGTGATTGTTACTCCTAGAATGTCAGCCATTATCGCGCAAATAGAATCGATTGTAGGTGATGATTTTGGGAAATGCCTTCTGTTTTCCCAGTCATCCCAAAGGATTTCCCTTGAATCTTTCTGCCTTCTATGTATGAAGTATCCGCGTACTTTTTATATTTTTAATTTTTCAGTTTAAAATAATAATCAGTGCAAAAACAGAAACGTAAACGGGGAAGCTTGTAGTTGAGTGTAGACGTAGCTTTATCGTGTACAGACGGCATTAGTTCCCCCGTTTATGTTTCTGAGGGCTGGCTCAACCTGTCTATTCGCAAAACGATATTTGTTGGGCTTCATTTTTATTTAACAATTGGCTTTACTAATTAAAAAAAGTCATATTCGTTTAAACTGTTCGAAAGACAATGCTTAAAACTTACCAAAAAATCCTTAACTATGATATAATTTTCATTCATTATATTTGGGTTATTGTTGAGTGGGGTGGCAAGCCAAGCACTTCGACCTGAGGTCCATTGTGCATTTATATTTGGGTAAAAAAAATAAAGATAGGTTTGCAATATTCATTAAATTGTAGCTACTTTAAAAACGGTATTTTAATTCCGGTGTACAACCATTATAAGTTATTTGTAAATTTAAAATCGGGGTTGAAATGCAGTTTAAATTAGACAAAACCCCTTGAGTTAGTAGCAACAAATGTTTCAGATCTCCGCGATATCCATCGCGTAGAATGCATTTAGAACTGACATCAAATTCTTTATCTGCTAAATTCGGGTAAGCTGTATTTTTTATACAATTTTGTATAGTAGATTATTTTCTTTGGTAGAAAACTTGAATATTTAACATCATTTCCCTTAAGATTATAATTTTCTCTATTTGTGGGAAAGTGATTACCTAATTGTCGATTTTTGGTGTCTTCCATTTAAGATGATAGAAAAGATCGATACGTGGTTTGTCAAGTAGGTGGTAGTCTTAACATATTACTTAAAAATTCTGGTTTTTTGAATCGCACCGGACAAATTGGTACGGAATTATGATTGAGTTAAGTCTTTGTAAACCTAATATTTCATAATCGGATACAAAGTATTGGGTTTTGTAAACGTTGTTTTTTAAAGTAATGGAGCTTAATGACACTTATCTTCAAATAAAAATTAGAGCTTTGAGAACACGTAATATTTCCAAAAGGTATGTAACTTCTGTCGTAGTAAATAGTTTCTTACGTTTTTTTTTATCATATTGCTTTATTTATTTTTCAACGAATTTCGGAAAGGTAAAACGTTAAATAAAGTATCGGTAGTATATACTTTAGTTCACCAAGAAAGATTTTGGATAAGTTATCTGCAATTTAACATCCAACCTTTTCCAGATGATCATTTAATCATTGGTTTTTCACCTTAAATATAAATATCGCCAAGCTCGTTGGTTTGAACACAATCCCCAAGGGATTGGTGAGTACTCACGTACAGTGTAGTCGATGCCGCCGCCGAAAAATAGTAAACTATTCATTGACAGTTATAACAGAGCTCAAATAATCAGTGAATTGAGAAATTTTCTATTGTTTAACGAAAGTGGTAAAGTATGGTGGTCCTCATTTTATTTATTTTAAATGTTAGGGTCTTGCACTCTAATTTTTTCCTAAAGTAATTCGGGATAAATTAGGGATAAACTGAGCAAAATTTAGAGAAAGAGCAATGGCTTTAAAACTATTTATATCATAGCGTAAGTACAAACGGTGCTTTTTAATTTCTATCAAAATTTTGCTAGTTATTAATGGGATGTAATAAATTCCTGTAAAAATAAAATATTCAAAATATTTTAATATGTCACTAAATTACCTTGTTTCAAACTTCAAAAGTACTTCCATTACGTATTATATTGGGTACCATTTCTTTCTTTAAACGCTTATTGGTAGAGGAGACACCACGATATTAAGCGACATATTAAACTACTCGCATTGTTTGTTTTGGTAAGAGTTGCAATAGAAGGGGACAATAACTACGTGATCCTGGCGCCATCTCGTAGAAATCGGCATTATCATTCAGGCCGGTGTGGGCCAAAGGTGAATAGTCGAGACAGTGCGAATAAAATATAAGTGTGCAACAGTCGATTGCACACAGTAATGGCGGCTAGCGGCGGACAGTCGTAAACACAGTAATTTCAATAGATTTTTTACAGAACTATTAACAAGCAAAAACACGTGATGTTTTAGAAACTGTCCGTTAAATAATTGTTCAGAATCTAATCTTGAGACGACACTACTGTCATACCAACAATTTCGAGGCTACGCGAGAAATTTACAGTTGTTCCAACCTAAATAGCGATCGGTTTAAATGTGTATATATTAAACGTATTTAGGATGTCTATATAAGTGTAATGGAAATCCCCATTTAAGATTTATCAATTGTTTATAGTACTCTTGTTTCTTCAAAATAAATTGATAGAATATTAAAAAAACTTAAATCACCTTGGATTCTTGAAGGTAGTTAGAAATTGGATAGATTCGCAACTATCAGAAAATTCCACGTGCTTTAAACAGCGGGTCTGAAAAAATATGAAAAATAATATTCATATGTAGTGAATAAGAATTGGTAGCGCAGCTTTGGCTCGACCCGATGAGTTTGATTATAATTGGTCTGAAAAGAGTGTAAGGATGATAAAATTGGCGAATAAGTAGATTAGTCCATTATGAAAAGGGATAAAAAAGCTAAACCCTAAACAAATTTGAAGACATTTCTTCAAATTTGTTTAGGGTTTAGCTTTTTCAATTTGGAGAAAATGCAATTAAATTTAATTATAAAGATTAATTGAAACTATAGTTTACGTTAACAATTTGTCAAGAAAAACAGGCATAAGACCTTAAAAAAATTAACAACCCTGTTAAGAACCAATATGTTATCTAATAAACGTTTTAGAATATAGATTGACACTGGTAAAACCAAATAGCATTAACTGATTTTCTATAGAAGTTTTTAAGAAAAGCTCTTGTGATTATACAACTTTATAAATCTTGATTCACCAGCGATTCTTAATTAGATTAGTCCGTAATAAAAAGGGATAGAAAAGCTAAACCCTAAACACATTTGAAGAAATTTAAAAACTTACAAACAGCTCGTACCGATAGATCTTCGAGCAAACATAAAGACGCGAAACTCGGACCAAATAGGTCTTCGAGTGAAAAACTAAATAAAATTAAATAAAATAGCCAGAAATTCCAACGGTAGACCGGCTTTCTTTAATGTTTAGGCTTAGTTTCGCTTTTCGGTGTAACAGTCGCAAACCAGCCTTCCCGCACGGTACTGATTAATCCCAAATAGGACGTAACCGGTCTACCGTTGGAATTTCTGGCTATTTTATTTAATTTTATTACGTTTTTCACTCGAAGATCTATTTGGTCCAAGTATCGCGTCTTTATGTTTGGTCGAAGACCTATTGGTACGAGCTATTGGTTAGATTGTAAATATCTTTGCTTAGGGCTTAGCTCTTTTATCCCTTTCAATTATGGACTAATCTACTTATTCACTAAATTTATCATCCTTTGAAATGCAGTCCATAGGTGGTTCCTTTTACACTGAATATCTAGTCTACTTTAACGAACATAGGGTACGATCGACGTTTAGAGAATGGTGACTTCTGGGAATCATATAATCTAATATGCGTTATCCTAGTTACTGACGCGCCTTCTACTAACAGAAAAGATAAATGCTTGCGATGTATTTCCATTCTTTGTTGCATCTTCAAAACTGAAAGAGTATCTGCTTTCGAAAATCTACTATTGATTTCGTAATGAAGAATCGTTAAACATTCCGAGATCCGGATACGCCAATAAGGGTCCCTTTTTCGGAAACAAAATAAAAATGTACGTACTATTAAATACTTAGGTCTAATGGTGATGTTTAGATTTTCCTCCATAGGTCTTTGTTAAAATAATTTGGAGATTTGAAATAACAATTATTCCGGGTAGAGTATCCACAAAGAAGTGACTTCGAAACGATATTTTATTTCATATTTTATATTGATGAATTAATCTGCTGAGATAAAATGATTAGGCTATTAGACACGATTTCGATACCAGGTTTTTCAAACAAATACTCACAGTCATTTGATAGACTTCTAGTTTTTTCAATAGAGAAATAACCAAGAATTGTGCAGATTACACGCACAGGTCTTCAGATAACACCCACTGTAGAAAGAAGTAACGTGCGACTTTATTTTCTTCGTGTTTGAATTGGTTTAGTTAATTTGAAGTTAGTTTAAGTACGCGGTAAAGTAATAAAATTGTGTAATTAATGTTAAAAATTCATTTTGGTAACTTTCAGTTCGGTGTTTAAATTGCGTATAGTGTTTTGTAAATAATATCCGTTGTGTACTTTCCGATAACGTCCAGAAAAAACCTGGCTCACAACACCTCAAACTCCAGTCACGCCACGAACAGCCCACCAATAATTTCCTTATTAAGTGAAAATCATTCCAAACAAAAACGATCAAAGAAGATATTAAAAGTTGAAATTGACAAAGCTACATTGATAAGAGCATGTATTCGATTGGTCACTGAAAATCATTTCCCAACAAGTTTGATGAACGAACCAAATTTTCGAGCGCTTACAGATCCCTACTGTGACTCTTTATCAGATTATGATTCAAGTACTAAATTTCGAATTAATTCTCAAAATATTGCTTCGGCCATTAAAGAGACTGCGGCCAAAATTCGGAAAAGTATTTCAAGTGAAGTAAAGCGTCGTTTAATATCCTTGAAAATAGACTCGGCATCTCGATTATCCCGCAGTGTCTTCGGTGTTAGCGTTCAGTTTATGGATAATGGTAAAGTATCATCGCGCATGCTATCTATGGTCGAGCTAAAGGGTGAGGGATCCAGTACTTCCGTTAAATTAGCTGGTCAGATTATTGAGACTTTAAATATCTAAGAAATTAACTTCGATCAAGTAATATCTATCACGCCGATAATGGAGCAAACATGTTAAAGACGTCAAAATGATTATCTATTGGACTTGTGAGCGCTAACGGCTTTCAGGGGGAGGAAAGTAACGACTAGTACTTGCGAATTATTCAAGAGTTCGTCGAGAGTTGTCCTGAAACGAATTTGAAACTAGGACTGCTTCAACCTTGTCGCTGCGCCGCCCACACATCCTAGTTGTGCGCGCGTAACTAAAGTAAAAGAAGTTACATAAAACCAAAAATGCTTAGAGGTTCGAAGAATGTGGGGTAAAAGCGTTAACCTATGGTAGTGGTATCGCACTTGCATACATGTACTTCGTATCGATCGTTTATCTACTATTAAATTACACTACCTAATTAAAGATGGCGCTTCGCTACAGAGAATGAGTTGCGTTGATATATCTCTCGCCCCATATAAGTCAATTCCGAAAGTCAGTGGGGGGGAATTTGTATACTGCTATGAAGGAAAGATAGTTACCTCTCTTACGCCATGAAGACATTTGTCCCGTCGTTTCCCTTTAAGCTTAGGAGAATGGTGATAAAACTACGAATCAGAAAACGCTATGAGGTAGGGGGCAGGGGCCTCTTAAGGGTTTTGGGGGCTTTGGACAAAAACTAAGCTTAGGCCCTTTTTAAGGCGCGATTCGAGAGACAAATTTTGGGTGGGACCATACTTTAGACAAAAGTGAAGGGAAGGAAAATTAGGTAAGAACATACAAAACGCAAATTTTTAGATACACTGTAAATGAAAACATTGAAAAAAGTGCATTAATTCACCATTTCCCGGAAAAAGGTGTCCATCTGGATCAGAGGTTGCTTTGCACAAACAAATTTAAGAATGAGGGTGAAATAAAGCACCGTTTGGAAACTATTATATTTTCTTAATTGTCTATCTACTAGCCCTAGTCAACATATAGCTTATTTACTGGTCAAAACAAAGTCATCGTGCCCTGTTAAGGGTCCCGGATATCATCGGACCTAGGACCTGAACATATTTGGGCCTTTTTACGGGCTGGACATCATCCGCCCAACATACGGACCACTGAGACCAGAGGGTTCCCCTTACGGGCCATGGACAACATCGAATCCTGAACATCAAAGGGCCCGGTGAATCATAGGGTGCTAAATAAGATGCATCTTTAAGGGGCGAATTTGGCTCAATATATTTACAGTGTGGTTATCTATGTTTAAATAAACTTGAATATTGGGAATTACGATTTTTCCGATGCATTTGTTAATCATCAGAAATAGTTACATGTACTAAAGGAAATTAAATTGTTACGGAAAACAATGTTAAATCTCGTTACTATTGTCTATAAATCAAAATCTTTGGCATGCGCCCCCAATGCCCATGCCTTAAGACGGCACTGGCCGCTATTTCTTTCTAATGCTAGGTAACCAGATGAAAGATTATAATTTCCAGTAATTTGTAACAAAGTATAGGTCATGGAACAGCAACATTACGTAAACTCGGTCCCTTCTGACTGAAAGATCAAAAATTGGGAAGAGGTCGCTGGGAAAGTACTCCGCCGCGGACCTCTGCCGTAGCAGTTCCCTATTAAGCCTGTTGGAGGGCCCTATTTAACCCCCGCTCCGGAGATTTTGCGCCCTCCCTCTGCACGGCCCTGGCAACCGTTAATGGTCGTTAGCGTGACAACGCCTTTCAAAATCAAAATTTAAATGCTGACGCTCCTCGTTTCTAATAGCAATTAATAGCAAAGTTCAGCATTATAAAGCACTCAATTCTAAATAGCATAGCGAAATTAGCATAGAGGGCGTTCAATTTTCTACGAGTGAAGCATAGTTGAGTATTTCTAACCTACTAGTTTTAAGAGCCTAGCAGAGAATGGCACTTCAGTTTTTAATTTCTTTAACTGTATAGCACAGTTTAGCATATTCAAAATTAATAGCAAAGCGCAGTTTAGCATATTACGTACGCACGTTTTTGTAGCAAAGCGTAGTTTAGTCTTTTACTGCAATTTTTCTTTTACAGTATAGCATAGCAAAGCATTTTAAACGTTTTACTTTTCACAATCATCGTATAGTTAAGCATTATATTTCTAACAGCATAGAACAGTTGAGCATTTTAGTCTAAACCTTTCTCATAGCAATAGCAAAGTATAAGCATAGCATTTAAAATTAGCAAAGCAATTTAAACCCTGGAAGAGACAACTCGATCGCAAAAATAACAGGAAAACATTGTTTATTTTGCGAAAGGTCTACGGGCCTTACGGCAGTCGCTAGCCTCCGAATAGCTCGCAAAAACAATGGCGGATTGCGGTACGCAAAGAGCTCGGGAGTAAAATTGAGAAGTAAATCTTTTTTACCTACTTTAATAAGATAAATAATACAATACAGGTCAGAATCTTTTAAATTATCAAAATTTGAGTTTCTAGCTCATTATCGCTTTCCAAAAAATATTTTTGTCAAATTATTGTCAGAGCCAAGGCCTAACCACAATCACGATTTACGAAACACTAAAATAAGCCAGGCACTCTTCGCAACTTTACAGGTAAGAATAAATTAAAATAGGGAATATTATACATTACTACTTTGGGTGTGTTTAAGATCCTTATTTGCTGGTAGTGTATGCAGTGGGTTTTAACGAATGAGTCAGTAATGACATGGTGAATTTGTTCAGTGTATCAAAGATCTTTAGAACTCATGTTTTTATCAAAATAGTTAGGTTGAAAAAACCACGCTATTTAAATTATTTTCACCACATTCAAAAACGTAACTTTTAATATGGATATTTAGGTTAAAATAACGTTATATTATTTAACTTTTTAAGGGTATATCTTTTGGCAAACATGAGACGTTTTTATGTTTGTTAGCTATCAACTAATTTTTCAATCCCACTAATAATAAAATTTTATTTTTAGTTAAATATTAACCACTTCTTAAACATATTTAAATAAGAATATTATAATTAAAACATGTTATAGAAGTGGTTAATATTTAACTAAATATAAACTTTATTTATATGTTTGTTTGTCCGCTATAGGAATCTACAGTTTTCCACTTAGGTCGACCACATTTGGTATACTATCTCATGGTACCGTAACTGTGGTTTTCGACGGTTACGGTCAGCAAAACATCTTTAATTAATCGGATTAATTTAATAATTAGGGATATCCGCGATACACAAGATACTACACTTTGGTCTTAGCCAAAAGACCGAGTTTCTTCATTATTTGGCCCTACACACGGAAAACGATTAAAGAATAATAATGTTTTTTAAAAGCCTTCTTCTATAGACACTAGGCCGTTTGATAAAAGGGAAATTATAGTGTAATCAAAGTATAATTGTTTGAAATTTGAATAAATAAGTTGGTTATATAGGGTACGGTGCCATACGTGGAGAGACGGTGTATGTCACTGTTGTTGCTTTTGTTGCTTTTGTTGCTTTTGTTGCTTTTGTTGCTCTTGATGCTTTTGTTACTATTGTTAATTACCTGTACTGTTATAGAACAGGTATGTTACTATTTTTCATAACAGGCATACTTCCCAGGGAAATACTGGGTAACCCATCTAGTTGATTAATAATTTATTAGACGTTGATCCTACAACGTTAACATTTAGTGAATTTGACATCATTAAATTGATTGGTTTTCGTTTAATATATACGTTCAATAAACATCAAATCATATAACGTTTATGCTTGGGTTTCTGTTAGTACTAAAAGGCTTAATATCAACCGTTTTATCAACCGTTTTATAAACCGTCTATTTTGGTGACATCGTCAACCATTTCATATCGTTTATCTCTCAACATAGTTTCAACGGTTCACAAACGGTTTATCAACGAGATTTTGCTACCTGGGTTGGAATATTCAAGTTTATTTATCAAGAGCTTACGGGGCCAATTGGATGTATTACCTCAAAAGTGTTTGTCAGTTAATTGTACACGCTTATATAATTTTCTAAAATTTAAACCTTGTAAAATGTAAATGCCAGATAATTAGGTAGAACAACAACTTATATCAAAAAGCAGGACCATTGTTTTACGTGTGATCAATATAGGATATTTAGCTAGAAATTGCTTTAGACAATTACCAATTTTTGTACACTCGTGAAATTGCTGTTTTTTAAATATTTAATGATTTATTTTAGAACTAGATTTATTTTAATTGCTATCAGCTAAGTTTTGAAATAAATATTTTCCCAAAAACCAAATTATATCGCTCATTTTCTAACAGATAATTCTTTTCGGAAAATGTTGGCTTATAATTGTAATTAATCTTATTTTCATTCGTTATTTTATTGGTGTACAAACCATTTAACTGTGTAATAAATGCAAAGAGTAAGAAAATTATATAATCAGAAGAAACTAATTTGATGCACTATTTTATTGCTTTAAAAAATATTTTGGGTAACCTCTCATTCTTCTGAAACTGATTTTCTGCCTTTCGTGGCTATATTATATAAATATATTTTAATAAAATAATGGATTTAAATATAAAAATTCTAAAACATAATAATGAAAATAGAGTAAGAAAATTTTTAATTAGAAGAGCCAGGATTTCATCGTCCAAATGCAAGCCAAACATAACCACGTGATAGCTTTTAGCGTCAAAAATCGAGCTCTCCTATTGGTCTGTGACTTTGGTATAAAAATTCGTAAAAATAACAGCGTCGCTGATAAACAGGAATCACTAAATCGTCTCTGCAGCGCAATTTCGATTGCGAGGATCGCAAAATAAACAGCTCGCTAAATCTGAATGGCTAAATTGCGATCCTGTTAAAATTAACAGGAATCGCAAAACGTCTCTGCACCAGGCCTTGGCCCTTAAATCGCCCAAGAAAGAACCAATGCCAGTCAGTTGTTTTATTTTACACCAGAGCTATTTTGAAGATGTGGAACTTTTGCCATCTTTAAAATAGTTATACCAATATTAATTTATTGATTTAGTTTGGGTTGTTTACATCAAATTATCTTATATGGTGAAAATACTCCTCAAAAGACAAAGAAAAACCAATTTCCATTGGCCAAAAAGAAAACGACAGAAACGCCAATTGCAAAGGAGGACACAGTCAGTGTTAAAGACCCATCAACAAAAAAAAAACCGAGGCATAAACCAAACGATAATATAGTTGACAAAGTGAACTACGATGTTTTAAAATGTATTCAAGTTTGCCATAGGAGCTATTGAAATAGCCATAGAGGAAATGGATCTAACGCTCAAGGAATCCGAATTTTTAGTATGGATCGTTAAATTAAATAAGCCAAATAGTACGATGGTATTTTAAGAGTAAGAGGATTTATTAACTAGAACTCCTGAGGATAAATTTGTAATAAGTCTGAAGAACTAAAATTATCGCAAAGTTTTATGGATGCAATTTTGTTGTTAGCAATGGATATAATTGTAAGCCAATTAAAGTTATTATAACCAACAGTCTTTATGAAAGACCCCTTCAATTTTTAAAATCTCCGTGTACAGTGGCGCCAAACATTTTTAAAGTTAAAGGCAAGAGTGGATAGAGCTGCTAACGTTGGTGTTCCACACCAAATACCTGAGGTTATATTCCCTTTAAGTAATTAATTATTTTGAGATAGTTTTGTTATTATCAGGTACCAAAAGTCACCGTATTTGACAAAAAAGGGTAGTACAGTTCTTATTGGGGGAAATATTCATGCGGAGCTTAAATTAAAAATTGAAATGAAAGAGCCATTAAGTACTTACGTCTTTAGTAAGAGCTACTATAAGATCATTACAATCGACAAAAGAAGGGTGTAGACTTTACAAAGAATTTACATGCCAAAAATTATACAAATGGTGTGGCATTATCAACCAGTATATGGACTGAGCTACAAGATTGAGGTCTAATTTATTCAAATGTGAAGACTAATGAAATAGTTGTCAAGATACATGCCATTACAACAGATGTTTTCTCTAACACTTCGTCATTTTGGAATGAAAACTTAAGAAAATGTGATATAGAAAATGCTGTGGGTTAAAAGTTGTTTGCTGAATTAACAGACAAACTAATTAACACTGAAGGGAATGGGCATGTAAGGAGTGAAAAAGATTCTATGAAAGCAGAGCAAAGAGCGAAAAACCAAAAAGCATATTTTTCCTTTCCTCTGGTTCCGACTAATTTTCGTCTGTTTATAACATCATTTTCCCAATCATTGAGCCACTGTTATAATTTTTTACTTTAGATTTCTAATAACTGAAAATTACATTAACATAAAACATAACATTTAGCTTCTGATCGTGTATTGCCGTGTACGGGTGCACCATTGGATTGCGACCGTGATAACCATCTTGAAAATTCCTTTCATTCATACAATCGAAAATCTTAAATGTTCTTATGAACGCTACTGTTTCTGACTGTTCACCGCCAAACTACTCAGAACTGGAGTTGCAAACTTGACTTTCAGCTTTTGTTGAGATTAAGGCTAAACGTGGTCGTCTGTCGACTTATGATCTCTCTTATGTTGACCTACTACGTTCCATTTCATACAATTTTATAACTGTATCCTAAAACAAATACATTAATCTGTATTTGCAACCATCACGACTGTTAAGAAGGCAATTGCGAACATTTCAATAAATGTACAGGATCAAACACAAAATAAATGAATATATCATCATCTGAAGCGTGAAAATTTAAACACTAATAGCATTAATCTTCATGAATTTAAACCCTTCCAATTCCAAAAGAGCAATTGCTCGCCAAACAAGAAAGTGGGGCTCATCACCAGCAACTGTATCCGTTGGAAAGTGAACTATGGCAGCTTTTCGTCTTTTTGTCGTTCCTCTAAGCATGAATACCAAGGCGTGCGTTGCAATAGGACTCTCATTTGTTTTGAATCAAGATCCACAATTTTACCGTACAGATCCTTAATTTTTTTGTATTCAATTAGATCTCCAGTTTATTTGTTGAATATGAGATCCTTTTTGATTTTCATTTCATCTAATATTAAAGATAAATATTTTTGGTTGTCCTCCAGAGATTTAAATTTTAGGTCATCAGCTAGCTGAATAAAAAACCCTGGGTGAAAATTGGGTTGGCGTTCAACATCCGGCGTGTGTCTAGTAACTTTCAATAACTGGGGAAATGCAAAATTCCTGAAGTTTCGAGTGATTTATACAAATTTGAGGCTTGATTGTACATGAAAAGTCTCCAGTGAACTACTAACGGATACCACCTTCTACACTTTTTTATTTAACTGGCTCATCTTCATTTGCGCTGCCAAGAAAAGTTTGGGAAAGTCTACATGTATGTTGCTGAGCTCATCTTCAGCTTTCTCATTGAAACTTTTATTAAGTACATAGAAAGCCAACGTTTTGCTTTATCCCCAGTTGGTTCACCCTGAATTAATTTACTGATTTTTTTCTGTCTTCGACTTAGTTTCTTCAACTTGATTTCCTTATTTTTAGTTTTTGTTTATTTAACTAGAATTTGAGAATTGTTTAAACCTTTAACGAAAATTTTTGGATAAATTAGGGCCTACGATTCCATATAATAGGGACTACGAAGGTCCGAAAAGACGTTAAATGAGATTTTTTATTAAGGCCTTCTGAAAAGTTAAAACGGCCCTGCACGAAATCAGTTATCCAACAATAAGTAGCATTTGCAACAGTTTTCTCTTTGAGAATTTCCCGGTTAACATATTCTCGAGTTCCATAACACACACGAAAGGATTCAACTTTCTCCGGTCTGATAGTCCATCTTGAACATTTGAAGTCCACCCTCAAAATTTACAACCCATTGCTCTGGAAACTTAAAAGATGACAACAGTTCTTTAACTGATGGTTGCTTCGAAGTTAAATAGTTTCAACGTACGAAACTATTTCCATTTCAACTGAATTTTCATGAGGAATTCCCCATACAACATCTTAGGGTTCATAACTTTTGGATAAAACCTTAGAACTTCAATCAACATTTGATGAACAATCTTGGCTGTTGTACTCGTCATTACAAAAGTTTGTGTGTACGTAATCATGTTCATGTAGGTGTTTTAATTCAGGTTAGATGTGCGTTTGAGAAGATTTTGTACTATTTACTTTCAGAGGAATCGCCATGCACAATATTATCAATTTCCGCCCATGCGTTATAAAGATATGTTGGTTTTTTAGTCAAATCTGCTATTGTTGCAGAATTGACATGAAATGACGGTTTCAGAATAAACAAGGGTTTGGTGGATGATTGATAATTGACACAACTAAAGGAAACGAACATTAACGACCAGTAATATTTTATATCGCGCTAGAATAACATACCTGGGGCTATGATAGTGGGTTTAGGCAGTTCAATCCAGCAATGAGTTTAAAAGAATTCATCATCCAAGTGCTGAAAGCATAAAAATGTATCGTAGTTAACACTATTAACTGTAAATCCCATTTACATTTCGATAGCCACTGTTGACATTGGACAGGTTTTTGCTTAGGCTTCGGCTGAAGTAGAAGGAAAGTAAGGTCGACCCGTCAGTCCCAGGATCGAGGATCGAGGATCGAGGATCCAGGATTTAAGGGGTGAAATGGGGGTAAAATCGTCGAAAAGTCAATGTATTTATGATATTTCTCGCGACGATTTGTTTTTTCGTATATCAACATACTATGTTCAGGCCAACTTGTGCATTTATCTCCGCTTATCTCAAATTTCAAGAGTACACTTATATGGTACTTGAACGTATATCTTATCAAGTTTTATCGTACGTAATAAGCAGAAATGATGTAAAAAGTGATAACCTAGGGGATAGCACGCGTGCGCGGATTAGCCTTGAGGCGCGGTTAATTGGAATTTAAAACATGGAGTGTTTTGACGTCATGGAATATTCGTTGTTAAAGTGACGTAGAATGGAAATATTTTTAAACTTCATTTTACTATGTCGAGTGATTCAATACTTTAAAGATATAAACTGTTATATAAGACGCGTGTGGCATTGGATAGTGGGGGTTTTTCCGGGAACTTTCCCGCATACGAGTGCGTATACCGCGTATATTTCCGTATAAGGGCGTTTTCCGCGTAGTTTTTCCGCGAATGAGCACGTTTTTCGACACCGGCGCGTTTTCACGTAGTTTTCTGCATTGTTGATCTTGTTTCTTGGTATGTTGATGAAAACTCAGAAAAATTTGAGATATACTGATAAAATATTACTCTGATTGACGGGAATTCTCGTCACTGCTTATCGAATGTATAACACCTTTTAAGGAAAATAAATTTTTGAGACAAGGCTGCCATCTATAGAAGCGTTTTACAGTTCATTGAAAAATCTAATTTTTTTTAAATCATCATCTCGTTCGTAATTGCCTTTCTATCTCTTCAATTTTAAAATTATATAATTTTAACTTTAGGGTAAATCTATGTCAAATCACCCGATGGCTCCCACGGCACCATTTTCGATTTCGTTTAAACTTTAACCACTTATATAATAGACCTTTTGAAAAGGAAAGCCAAATTTTTAGCTCTGAAATCGAAGTATTTTTCAAGATACGATTTTTTTTAATAACCTTGCAAAGTTGCAAGTAATCGAGTGTTTTGACAAGTACAATTTTGTCATTTTTGAGCATTGATATCTAAAGATCGGTTAATATCACGTAGGTGTAAGTTTTTATAACGATTTTACCAGTGGTACAGATAACTAAGTAATCATTATGAGCTTCGAAAATAGGGTCGTTAATTTTATAAAAATCAGCGAATGTGCCATAAAACATCGCAATACAGGTAAACAGACCAACTTCGTCGGTCTTTAAGACATCGAAATACATTTTTTTAAATTAATTAATCGACCTATATAGCACGAAATTAAGCCGGGGAATACAAAAAAGCAACCAGAATTACTCGCGGAACTATACTTTTGGAGTTATAGGGGTTCAAATTTAACGTTTTTTATCAAAATCGGGAAATCATGGTAGTGAATAGTCTCGGTCTTGGTAATGTCGTATACTGAAACACAAAATAATTTTGATACCATCTGAAAGTACAGATTTCATTATATAACATATGAAATTTTCATCTGGTGTTTCCAACTCGTTCAAGGTCAAACGTTAAGGGCAAAACGAACCCGATTTTTAAAACTTAAAACTGAGCACTCCACGTCAAATCAACCAGGACTCAAGTCACCGAATTTGATTAAATTTTTTAGGCAGGTGTAGTTATGGGTAAAACTAACCCCTGTACAGCAAAAGTGCCGAAATAAGTTTATTTGGAAGTTATATGATAAAATAACTGTTTTGCGATTTTCCGAAAATCCGTTGCACCCAAAGAATTAATAGCTATAACTTCGGCAGTGCCGTAGCGAGGGTTTGTGTTGCCCTGGGAAAATCTCTAAAATGGCGCCCTTTCTGCTTTAAAAAAACCTAAAATGTAACTTTGTTCCTTGATCAACAGGTCGCCAATCAATTTCTGGCTCCCGTTAATGAGAGTCGCCCGGGATGGATGCCCCCCACCCCTGCCCTCCCCCGAACTTCGGTTCTTAAAGACATAAAAACGTGATCAATGACTTATTTTAAAAATAATGAATCCTTTTACACATTATATTATTTAATATTATAATATATAATATTAATATAATTAAAATTTAAAACCTTTGAAAAAATTTCAATTTGATCTACAAAATAGCTATATTTAGTCCAAAAAAATTTTTTTGGCCTCTATCGACTTAGTTCATCATAATACATTATCTGTTAAAACATTTTCATGGAGGGAGTAACTTTTGACAAAGTTACAACCACATTACGGTACGCAGGAAGAGTACATTTTGGAGGTTTAAATGCCAATTTTACGAAATATTTCGTTATAACTCGGAAACGATTCATCCTAAGGACTTGCGGCTGGTCCCATTCGATTCGGCACTAAACAATACGTTGACCCTGGCCAAAATCTTGATATAACCTTCCATTTGTTATTGAAATTTCCAAAATAAAAACACACATTTTGGATGTACTTTTTGTCCGAAACTATTAGTCCTATAGCGACCCGCCGTTAAAACAAATTGCTGAAACGATACCACCCTCGACCCAATTCCTAAATTTGTTTTTTCTTTTTATAAAAAAACAAGTAGTTCAGTGCAAATTCGTTATTAACTCAGAAACGGTTGGTAGCACTCGACTCAACATGAAAACTACCATCCAGTACGACACCAAACACGGTCCAATTCGTTGGTCGCAAATTTTGGGGGAAACTGCCCCACTTGCCCCCTTTTCCCCTCACAAATTACGTTGTCTATACCGGACTTATCAGATCCTCAAAAAGGCGCTTATAAATAAACCCCTCTCTGACTGTCTTGCCCCCTGTTGAAAAATGCCGCCAGATTTATGAATATAAAATTATCAGCTTTGGCAGTATGAAGGGAAACCATAGACCAGTTATATGTCCAGTCGCAGCATCACAAACTCTATAATCAGCTTTAATGACCTGTTATTTAAAGGACTATTAGACACAAAAATGGAATTTTTAGGCCATATTGCTAGTTGGTACCAATTTTGATGTTTAGCTACCCTCTTTTACCATTTTATCATATGTAACATAATTACTCATAAGTGTGTCAAAAAGAACGTCTTCTCAATGAGACCTTGTTCACAGGATATGACGTGATTGACGTCACTTTCCAATTGATGACGGCTTTTACGTCATCAAAACCAGGTCTGGCGGGGAGGGAAGGAAGTTCGTGATTTCTTTGGTGGCATCGAACCAAGGTCTCATTGAAATTTTTAATACAGATATGTTATATAGAGGCATACTTCTTAGTAATTATGTTACATAGGCCCATACTAACCGTGCAGTAACACTTTGATAGTTATTCCAAAAGTAATAAAATAATAAAATTTTTATTTTTTTATCTCATGATGTAAATAAAAATAAAACCCGAAGGAAAAATAAATTAAAGTATGAAAACTTCCTAAATCTAAAAATGCTTGGAGGGAGGGGATACGGTTATTTGGTTGTAGCTTCCTTAAACGTTAATTCCCCAAGAAAATGTTTTAACAGATAATGTATTTTGTCGAAATTAGTCGATAGAGGGCAAAAATTAATTTTCCTAAATTTAGCTATTTTGGGGATCCGCGAATAACTTACCTCCAAGTTTCAAATTCCCAAATTTTTAAACCTTTTATTTAAAAAAATATATAATATGGTGTGTTAAGGATTTCATTACCTATAAAATAAGTCATCGATCACATTTTTATCTCTCTTAGAACTGAAGTTATAGCTATTAATTCTTTGGGTGCAACGGATTTTCGGAAAATCGCAAAACAGTTGTTTTATCATATAACTTCCAAATAAACTTATTTCGGCACTTTTGCTGTACAGGGGTTAGTTTTACCCATAACTACACCTGCCCAAAAAATTTAATCAAATTCGGTGACTTGAGTCCTGGTTGATTTGACGTGGAGTGCTCAGTTTTAAGCTTTAAAAATCGGGTTCGTTTTGCCCTTAACGTTTGACCTTGAACGACTTGGAAACACAAAATGAAAATTTCATCTGTTAGATAATGAATTCTGTACTTTCAGATGGTATCAACATTATTATGTGTTTCAGTGTCCGACATTGCCAAAAACGCGACTATTCACTACCATGATTTCCCGATTTTGATAAAAACGTTAAATTTGAACCCCTATAACTCCAAAAGTATAGTTCCGCGAGAAATTCTGGTTCCTTTTTTGTATTCCCCGGCTTAATTTCATCCTATGTAGGTCAATTAATGAATTGAAAAAATTTATTTCGATGTCTTAAAGACCGACGAAGTAGGTCTGTTTACCTGTTTTGCGATTTTTTATGGCACATTCGCTGATTTTTATAAAATTAACGACCCTATTTTAGTACCTCATAATGATTACTTAGTTATCTTTACCACCAGTAAAATCGTTATAAAAAATTGCACCTACGTGATATTAACCGATCTTTAGATATCAATGCTCAAAAATGACAAAATTGTACTTGTCAAAACACTCTACTACTTGCAAGGTTATTTAAAAAAATCGTATCTTGAAAAATACTTCGATTTCAGAGCTTAAAATTTGGCTTTCCTGCTCAAAAGGTCTAAAATATAAGTGGTTAAAGTTTAAACGAAATCGAAACTGGTGCCGTGGGAACTTTTCTTGAAATCGGGTGATTTGACATGGATTTACCCATTAACAAGTCTCCAAATTATACCAACTTTTAACCAATTTTCCCCAATTGTACTAATTTTTAACCGAATTTCCTAAATTATTCTAATTTTTACCATAAGCCAACTTAATTTCAAAACTATTGTCTATTTATGAAAATTGAGTTTTGTACGTATTTGGAATCGTTTGATTTTTATCCCTAAAATGGGTGATTTGTAGGAAATTTATATTATTTTTATTGGCTTTACGATATTTCAAGTTAATTTATAAAATTTATAAATGAGTTTAATTAACATAATAATTAAGTTTCGTTCGTATATGGAATCGGTATTTATTTATAATAATTTTTTCACCTAGATAATTTTTTTATCCCCCACACTCTCGATCCAGCTCCCTACTATACGTGCCCATTTATAAAATCAAAATTGAACCGTCATGAATAATCCATATAAACGTAAAAGACGAGGGCGTCTTGAAGTCCAAGTTTCGTTTCCACTGAAATGGAAACAACAAGAGGAAAGGGTCTTTCTGGTGACCTAACTTTTAACATTGCTGGACGTTTTATATTTATTGTGTTCTGTTATTTATAGTCATATGGATTTCCATTCATTCGAGGAAGTTAGTGAAATAGTGGAAGAGTATAATAGGACGTGGTTAGATATGCAAGAAATAAAAGGGCATTGGGACGAAATGGAAAAGCATTTGAAAAAGTGGGAATTGAAGTTAGAAGAAGCTTGACAAAGGGAAATTGTACTGAGAAATAAAGTTAAAGATATAAAACCAAATACAATTGGATTGAAAATATTGCAAGATAGTTGGAAGGGAGCAGAGAAGTAAAGGGATAATATTGTATGTCATTGATTGGCTTAAGACCTGTTATATAAAATATAAAATAAAATATGAAATAATATAAGATAAAATGAAATCAAATAAAAATAAAAATATAAAAATATTAAAATTACTAATTTTTAACAGAATTTCCTAAATTATTCTAATTTTTGCCATAAGCCAACTTAATTTTAAAACTATTGTCTATTTACGAAAATTGAGTTTTGTAGATATTTTGAATAGTTTTATTTTTATCCCTGGTTAAAAGTTATTATAATTGGGGATATTTTGTTAAAAGTTAGTATAATTTGTGAGAAGCTTTTAAAAAAACCGCATAGTTTTGGTTATTTTCAAACAAAATAGAAAATTAAAGCCTGCTTTTTGATTTTGGATACCTTGGAGCTTAATAACAACGCTAATTGTAAAAAACAGTAACCTGAGATTATAATTAAAATTTGCCAAACCGTTACCGGCGCCGATTTCCATTCTAATTTACGCTGAGTTTCTTTAAGTATTTTTTCAATCCTTATACTTATATTTACATATTGGAATTGTTACAAAAGGTTCTTTTAAACGTAACTTAGTACATTAATTTATTTTGAAAGTTCAAAACGTATTAAGAGCCCTTCAAAGTACTATAAAAGGATTTCATTTACAAACTAAATTAATATTTTCTTCAAACTTTCAATTCGTTATAATTTGAATTTAAATGAAAACATCGTGGATTATAGGTGCGTAATCTACTATTAGACCGAACGGATTTAAAAATACTTAAAGTAAGTGGTTTTACTGATAAACTCTAATAGAATTTAACTTTAAAGGGTATCTTAGATTATTGTTTTTAATTTTATTCAAGTTCAAAACATATAAAGAGTCCTTCAAAGTACTTTAAAAGGATTTTATTTACGTACTAAATCCATATTTTTTTCCAAACTTAGAAGTTAGTTTGTATGAAATACTTACTAATACCTGAAAATGGACTTTAGAGTGGATAAGATCTGTAAATATCATTTGAAACTAATAATTTTCACGCTTTATTTAAGTCAAGCAATTACGTTTTTAAAAATGAAAGAAGTTAAACAATATATCAAGGTATTACACTCAGGTAAAAAAAATTAGTTGCATTATGTTATTATATTTCTTTCTTAATTACAGTGATGCTTAAAAGCAAACCTCAAATCTAGAAAACAAAGTTTTTTAACAAGGGATAAATTTATTTAAATAGATGCTTTGGTGACTTCTAAAGGCGGCAATGGAAAATAATAAACAAAATACTAAAAGTATCATGTGTTATTAAAATTTTAATTGCTAAATTATATTTATGGTATGTACTTGAACCCATTATGGTATTTGAAATAGCTTAATATATGAAGAAAGTAAACATATTTCTTAAAACATAGAAAGCGTTATTATTTTTATAATTTATTAATTAACTATTAATATGGTTACATTATTTACATAGGGTTCTTAGTTAAAAAGATCCAAGTACCTTTAAAGCTCACCAATACATAAATGTAATATTTAGTTGCATAATCTTATCGGTATTTATATTATCAATAAACACAAAAATACAAAACCTGATACATTAAATTATGCATTTGTACTTTAAACAATACCTGCATTTGAAATTATATAGCATAAAAACCCACAGCTTATAAATAAAATTACATCAAGGTTTTCAAATCAGTATTATCAGTTAAAAGAATTAAATTATTTGCATTGTGTTTTATATTATTCAATTGTGTGGAAATCCATACGGTAATAAGGATCAAATCGCGATAATATAAAAAGTTCTGCAAAACTAATCCTTTATCGAAAAGTCATCTTAGTATTGTTGCTATTACAGTATAAACAAAACAATAACCAAAACTAAATCCAATTCCCCATTTTTATTTCTTATGGTGAAGGACGAGGTTTTTCTTATAGCATTTACGGATGGAGGTTCAAAAGAAATCTGGAAAATTCGTTCGCTATGTCATTTTCTGTTCAGCTGTAGAACGAATAATCGTAATCTTATCATTTCAGGGTAATTAAAGCAAATTTAAGCTGCTCAACACGATCTTCGCTCCGATAAACGAAGGTATGCTCTATCCAAATGCATACACATGGAAATTAAATTAAAAAAAAATTAGATACGCAGACAGAATAATATAGGCACGCTGCTTAAATTGTTTATGATATTTGATAAAAAGTACACTGGTTGTTTGCGAAAACATCTTGCCACCTTTAATAACTATAAATATTATTTATTAAACAGATATTAAAAACATTATTATTTATTTTAATTTTCTATTCAGAACTGTTTTATATACAACTTACTTATCTCTTAATCATAGTTTCGTACCTTTGGAAAAATTATAAATATTGTAAATTTGTGCAGAAATTATCTCCAAATGGCTATGTACAGAATATTTTACCCGACGAGGAATTGTACACTAACTCATATACAAATTAAGACGTTAAACCAAATCAAAATTTGTAAAATATTGTAAATATTTTAATTCAATAAAGAAATTCAGAAATGTTTTAAAAATTAAGATCTCTTGTATTTTCTACAATAGTCACCTTTTATTTCTATAAATATTTCAATATTGATATTTATATATATTATTTTTATTTTAATATTAAATCGCGCAATTTTTACAGGACTTAAGCTAGTCAATGGTATACAACATTACAAAAAGTTCTAATGGTACTGATTCACGATGTCAATTATTCTAGATTTAGTTTCGAACTGAAAGACTGTTTAAACTAGTTTTACTTTATCTTTCAATTTCTCTGCTCTCTTCCAACTATCTGTAAATATTTTCAATCCCATTATTTCTGTTTTTACATCTTTTACTTTATTTCCGCTCAGACCCAACCGCGGATTACCTCAGGGTGCGGCGCGGAGATATAAGTTACCGCGGGTGGGTCTGAGCGGAGCGCGGCAGCTATATTCAAGATGCCTAAAGCCCAACATATTTGCCCCACCGCGGTTGGGTCTGAGCGGAGTGCGGTGGGCTCCCCTGAAAGTTTTTATTATCTTTGATTATGTCACTGTGTTTATCTCCCTGATAAGTAAATTCTACTTTCAAAAATCTATAAATGTAAACTTTAATCGTGTCCATTGTTTAAATCACAACTGAACCATCATATTACTATAAACCATATAAACGTAGAAACCGAACGTTTACGCGTCATAGTGGAAGAGAGCATAGAACTTGAAAGATAAAGTGAAACACGCGAACTAGTTTAAACAGTCTCTCAGTTCGAAACTAAATCTAGAATAATTGACATCGTGAATCAGTACGATTAGAACTTTTTGTAATGTTGTATACCATTGACTAGCTTAAGTCCTGTAAAAATTGTGCGTTTTAATATTAAAATAAAAATAATATATATAAATAAATATCAATATTGAAATATTTATAGAAATAAAAGGTAGAAAATAAAAGATAGAAAATAGAAGATATCTTATTTTTTAAAACATTTCTTAATTTCTTTATTGACTTAAAATATTTACAATATTTTACAAATTTTGATTCGGTTTAACGTCGTAATTTGTATATGAGTTAGTGTACAATTCCTCATCGGGTAAAATATTCTGTCCATAGCCATTTGGGGATAATTTCTGCACAAATTTACAATATTTATAATTTTTCCAAAGGTACGAAACTATGATTAAGAGATAAGTAAGTTGTATATAAAACAGTTCTGAATAGAAAATTAAAATAAATAATAATGTTTTTAATATCTGTTTAATAAATAATATTTATAGTAATTTAAGGTGGCAGATGTTTTCGCAAACAACCAGTGTACTTTTTATCAAATATCATAAACAATTTAAGCAGCGTGCCAATATTATTCTGTCTGCGTATCTAATTTTTTTTTTAAATTTAATTTCCATCTGTATGCATTTGGATAGAGCATACCTTCGTTTATCGGAGCGAAGATCGTGTGGTACAGCTTCAATTTGCTTTAATTACCCTGAAATGATAAGATTACGATTATTCGTTCTACAGCTGAACAGAAAATGAAATAGCGAACGAATTTTCCAGATTTCTTTTGAACCTCCATCCGTAAATGCTACAAGAAAAACTTCGTCCTTCACCATAAGAAAGAAAAAGGGGGAATAGGATTAAGTTTTGGTTATCGTTTTGTTTATACTGTAATAGCAACAATACTAAGATGACTTTTCGATAAAGGATTAGTTTTGCAGAACTTTTAATATTATCGCGTTTTGATCCTTATTACCGTATGGATTTCAACACAATTGAAGAATATAAAACACAATGCAAATAATTTAATTCTTTTAACTGATAAAACTGATTTGAAAACCTTGATGTAATTTTATTTACAAGCTGTGGTTTTTTATGCTATATAATTTCAAATGCAGGTATTGTTTAAAGTACAAATGCATAATTTAATGTATCAGGTTTTGTATTTTTCTGTTTATTGATAATATAAATACCGATAAGATTATGCAACTAAATATTACATTTATGTATTGGTGAGCTTTAAAGGTACTTGGATCTTTTTAACTAAGAACCCTATGTAAATAATGTAACCATATTAATAGTTAATTAATAAATTATAAAAATAATAACGCGTTCTATGTTTTAAGAAATACCATAATGGGTTCAAGTACATACCATAAATAAAATATAGCAATTAAAATTTTAATAACACATGATACTTTTAGTATTTTGTTTATTATTTTCCATTTCCGCCGTTAGATGTCACCAAAGCATCTATTTAAATAAATTTATCCCTTGTTAAAAAAAACTTTGTTTTCTAGATTTGAGGTTTGCTTTTAAGCATCACTGAAATTAAGAAAGTAATATAATAACATAATGCAACCAATTTTTTTTACCTGAGTGTAATACCTTGATATATTGCTTAACTTCTTTCATTTTTAAAAATGTAATTGCTTGACATAAATAAAGCGTAAAAATTATTAGTTTCAAATGATATTTACAGATCTTATCCACTCTAAAGTCCTTTTTCAGGTATTAGTAAGTATTTCATACAAACTAACTTCTAATTTTGAAAAAAAAATTAATTTAGTACGTAAATAAAATCCTTTTAAAGTACTTTGAAGGACTCTTTATATGTTTTGAACTTGAATAAAATTAAAAACAATAATCTAAGATACCCTTTAAAGTTAAATTCCATTAGAGTTTATCAGTAAAACCACTTACTTTAAGTATTTTTAAATCCGTTCGGTCTAATAGTAGATTACGCACCTATAATCCATGATGTTTTCATTTAAATTCAAATTATAACGAATTGAAAGTTTGAAGAAAATATTAATTTAGTTTGTAAATGAAATCCTTTTATAGTACTTTGAAGGGCTCTTAATACGCTTTGAACTTCCAAAATAAATTAATATACTAAGTTACGTTTAAAAGAACCTTTTGTAACAATTCCAATATGTAAATATAGGTATAAGGATTGAAAAAAATACTTAAAGAAACTCAGCGTAAATTAGAATGGAAATCGGCGCCGGTAACGGTTTGGCAAATTTTAATTCTAATCTCAGGTTACTGTTTTTTACAATTAGCGTTGTTATTAAGCTCCGAGGTATACAAAATCAAAAAGCAGGCTTTAATTTTCTATTTTGTTTGAAAATAACCAAAACTATGCAGTTTTTTTAAAAGAATCTCACAAATTATACTAACTTTTAACAAAATATCCCCAATTATAATAACTTTTAACCAGGGATAAAAATGAAACTATTCAAAATATCTACAAAACTAAATTTTCGTAAATATACAATATTTTTAAAATTAAGTTGGCTTATGGCAAAAATTAGAATAATTTAAGAAATTCTGTTAAAAATTAGTAATTTTAATATTTTAATATTTTTATATTTTTATTTTTTATTTTATTTCATTTTATCTTATATTATTTCATATTTTATTTTATATTTTATATAACAGGTCTTAAGCCAATCAATGACATACAATATTATCCCTTTACTTCTCTGCTCCCTTCCAACTATCTTGCAATATTTTCAATCCAATTGTATTTGGTTTTATATCTTTAACTTTATTTCTCAGTACAATTTCCCTTTGACAAGCTTCTTCTAACTTCAATTCCCACTTTTTCAAATGCTTTTCCATTTCGTCCCAATGCCCTTTTATTTCTTGCATATCTAACCACGTCCTATTATACTCTTCCACTATTTCACTAACTTCCTCGAATGAATGGAAATCCATATGACTATAAGTAACAGAACACAATAAATATAAAACGTCCAGCAATGTTAAAAGTTAGGTCACCAGAAAGACCCTTTCCTCTTGTTGTTTCCATTTCAGTGGAAACGAAACTTGGACTTCAAGACGCCCTCGTCTTTTACGTTTATATGGATTATTCATGACGGTTCAATTTTGATTTTATAAATGGGCACGTATAGTAGGGAGCTGGATCGAGAGTGTGGGGGATAAAAAAAATTATCTAGGTGAAAAAATTATTATAAATAAATACCGATTCCATATACGAACGAAACTTAATTATTATGTTAATTAAACTCATTTATAAATTTTATAAATTAACTTGAAATATCGTAAAGCCAATAAAAATAATATAAATTTCCTACAAATCACCCATTTTAGGGATAAAAATCAAACGATTCCAAATACGTACAAAACTCAATTTTCATAAATAGACAATAGTTTTGAAATTAAGTTGGCTTATGGTAAAAATTAGAATAATTTAGGAAATTCGGTTAAAAATTAGTACAATTGGGGAAAATTGGTTAAAAGTTGGTATAATTTGGAGACTTGTTAATGTTAAAAATATAGAATTAATTAGGATATACTTTTAAAATTGAAGATATAGAAAGGCAATTACGAACGAGATGATGATTTAAAAAAATTAGATTTTTCAATGAACTGCAAAACGCTTCTATAGATGGCAGCCTTGTCTCAAAAATATATTTTCCTTAAAAGGTGTTATACATTCGATAAGCAGTGACGAGAATTCCCGTCAATCAGAGTAATATTTTATCAGTATATCTCAAATTTTTCTGAGTTTTCATCAACATACCAAGAAACAAGATCCCCAATGCAGAAAACTACGTGAAAACGCGCCGGTGTCGAAAAACGTGCTCATTCGCGGAAAAACTACGCGGAAAATGCCCTTATACGGAAATATACGCGGTAAACGCACTCGTATGCGGGAAAGTTCCCGGAAAAACCCCCACTACCCAATGCCACACGCGTCTTATATAACAGTTTATCTCTTTAAAGTATTGAATCACTCGACATAATAAAATGAAGTTTAAAAATATTTCCTTTCTACGTCACTTTAACAACGAATATTCCATGACGTCAAAACACTCCATGTTTTAAATTCAAATTAACTGCGCCTCCCGGGTAATCCACGCACGCGTGCTATCTCCTAGGTTATCACTTTTTACATCATTTCATCTTATTACATACGATAAAACTTGATAGGATATACGTTCAAGTACCATATAAGTGTACTCTTGAAATTTGAGATAAGCGGAGATAAATGAACAAGTTGGCCTGAACATAGTATGTTGATATACGAAAAATCAAATCGTCGCGATAAATATCATAAATACATTGACTTTTCGACGATTTTACCCTCATTTCACCCCTTGAATCCCAAAATGAAGTTTAAAAATATTTCCATTCTACTTTAACAACGAATATTCAATGACGTCAAAACACTCTTAAATTCAAATTAACCGCGTCCCCTGGGAAATCCACGCACGCGCGCCGCCCAGGTTATCACTTTTTACATCATTTCAACTTATTCCGTACGATTAAACGTGATAAGATATACGTTCAAGTGTCTTTCGAGATAAGCGGAGATAAATAAACAAGTTGGTCCTGAACACAATATGTTGATATGAGCAAAAACAATTTGTCGCGAGATATATCATAAATACATTGACTTTTCGACGATTTTACCCCTATTTCACCCCTTAAATCCTGGAACAAAATACATTCCATACATATGGGGTTTTTGTAAATAGCGGTTTTCACTTTTACATTTTGAAAGATGCAGCGTTTTGTTTTACATATTTAGTTTACTTCGCGTCAATTCGTTCAAACAATTTTAAAATGAAGGGCCAAACATGGCAGGATTCGAATTTAACAGCTCCTTATTTCCGAATTCAGACTTAGTCAACACTAGATGGCGTTAGTGGACCCGAAAACTTCTGCTTGATTCTACTCCCAATTTTTTATTTTCCACTTTATTTTCCCCTTTCCTCCCCCTACTAAAATGGCAGCTTGTTTCTTTTAGTGGGCGACCGATTTAGTACGTGGGTCTTGGATTATCATTATTTGACCCATGGTAAAACGTTTGTCAAGAAGGAATACCTGGAAAAATGTTAAAGAATTCCCTCGGAAACCATCATATTGTATACATGATCTTTGCAACACGTCGAATGTAAACTAATATCCTAGATAAAATTATGCACAAAATGTTTGACGTTGAAAGCCTTTTAGAGAGAAAACGCCGCATTGATGCAAACTCAAATAATGCCAAAAAAGCAAGACTTATGAATATGGACAAAGAGCAACTTATATCTAGTTTAAAATAATCAATTTTAGTATAAGAAAATCTGTTGAAAGAAAATGCAAAATAAATTATAATTAACCGAGTCAAAAATTGAATCTTAAGGATAGGCCATTGAGGAAAGAAATCACGATACTCGACCACGCAGAGAAGCGATTTGCAGACATATTCTTCAAACATCTGTTCAAAATGCTTAAAGAAAAACAACCAACACAACGACGCTGTGTCGTTTCATGTACAGGAACTATAAAGTGTTACAGCTCCATATAAATAACACATTTTCAACGCACAATTTGCACTTTCAAGATATGATATTTCTACATTTGTTTGAAGAAAGAAGTCCAAGCTCTCTACCACCTCATCGGCAATAATTTTTACTTTAATTATAAAAATAAAAATTAACTGATTTAATAGAGTACCCAAAGTTACACGGCACAAATGATCGGATTAATTTCATGTAAAACAAAACCACTCGCTGTTCATAGCCTAATGCTAATGCTTTGTGGAAAAACGTTTAGTGTTAATAACCATATTTTGCCACCAACTCACTTACAGCTGGGAAACACGTTCGCTAAACCTTGATCATGTCACCACTTACCAAGTGTTTCTAAGGGTTATTTCACGTTTTCTTTTCGATTATGTAATGAACTTATAAAGTTTCAGATGCATTTATTTTAGAAACAACTGCGGTGTTATTTGAAATATATGATATTAGCGCCTATTGTTCATGTATTAAGTAGTTAATGTTTGTGTGTTAAGCGGTATTATTTCTTCTATTAAGATATTATGATTCGTGTATTAAGCTGTTATTGTTCGGGTATAAAGTTGTTCTTGTTCATATAATAAGCACTTATATTTCTTAAATTAAGCCTCTATTGATCGCGAATTAAGTGATTATTGTCGGGTATTAAGAAGTTATATTTCAGGTATTTTGCTTGCACTGAGCGCTTATTTAAAGTAATATAATCCGATATTGCTTGTGCATTAAGCGGCTATATTTAGTGTATTTAACGGTTAATTTTCGTGCATTAAAATATTATTTAGCGTACATTAACCGGTATTTTTCGTGCATTCATCGATTATTTTGCGTGTATCGATTGGTTATAATATCTTATTACACGCGAAATAGCCGCTTAATTCAGTATACTTCATATAAAAAACGCGGTAAATTTATTAGTTTTCGAAGTCAACGCTAATTGAACATACTGGGTGGGTATTATAATAGGAAGTTACGTATTAATGAACCTTTAAAACTCCATGGTGAAAAACGTGCTAACTAGTGACATGATTTAGGTTTACCAATCGTGTTAGTAGATACGTGTTGTTGCTACCCGGGAACGGTCAAAACTTACTAACGAATATGCGAATTTATACTTCAAAAGGTACAAAAGATCATTTTTCAATGTTATTTGTCCCCATTGGACTTAATTTATACGTGAAAGCAACTTAAACCGTAACACCATTCCAACCGAGTGAAATATTTACAATTTATACACGAAAAATTTACAGCGCAAAGCTTAGCTTTATTTCAACCTAGTTACTTTTCTACTATTTATACACCAAAAAATTACAAATTACCAATATAGTGATTTATACTCCAAATATACGTGAAGCTGACCACCATCCCAGCCTAGTTATCAAAGTGTTTAAACACACAAACGTGAGTACAAGGTATAGCTGAACACCGTTTAAACTTAGTAATTGTTTTACTATTTATACACAAAAACCTACCTTTTTTCAAAATCTACTGATACCGTTACCAAATATACACGTAAGCACAAAGTAAACCTGAACACCTTTCTAGCCTAGTTATGAATCTACTAATTGTACACGAAAAACGACTACTAATAACCAATCTAATAATATATATATATATATATATATATATATATATATATATATATATATATATATAAATTAAGACATCCTATATAAATATACAGGGTCTTTTTTTTTGCTCGGAAAAGTGTTTTTTTTCAAAAACTATTTATAGTACCGATTTCAAATTTGGAAGGTCAATTTTCTATACCGGGGGACATCAGTTTGAGAAATTTGAGCGTTTTCGGTAATGTTTTTCACCAATTTTGAAAAATTATTTTTCGACCACTAGGTGCGAGATAAAAAATTTCTATTATAAAGTTGTAGGCCGTCATCGAAAACCCTTAAAAATTGTTCACTCGATGAAAAACAACTTATTTATCAGTGAAAATTCGAGCTTGAAAAATTTACAAGTTGGTGAAGCCAAATTACGATTGTTTGAAACGATAATTGAAAAGGGAACAAGTCTAATACAAACGTAGTAGAGTTTTCACACTTGAAAAAATGTACACGTTTGGTTTTTAAATGCAGATATTTTATTCACATAAATTTTTACAAAACATTTTCAATAATATCACCATTGGCTGCAACACAGGTTTGTGCGCGGACAATTAAGTTCTCAAACGCTTTCTCTACCATTTCTGGTGTGACGTCTCGGCAAGCACTGATTATTCGTCTAATGAGTTCCTCCCTAGTTTCAATGGGCGTGGCGTATACCTTTGCTTTAACAAATCCCCAGAGAAAATAATCCAGCGGTGTTAGGTCAGGTGACCTTGCTGGCCAATGCACTGGACCATTTCTCCCTATCCACCTTTCAGGAAACTCGTTGTTGAGGTGCTCAGTTACTTGCCGGGAAAAATGCGGAGGGGCGCCATCTTGCTGAAACCACAACTGACGTCTTTCAGCCAATGGAAGGTCGTCGATTGCGTCACTCAGTTCGTTCTGTAGAAAATGTAAATACCTTTGGCCGTTGAGGTTCGTCGGCAGGAAAAAGGGACCAATCAAACGGTTTCCAACAAGTCCAACCCAAACATTGACCCGTTCAAATTGAACCTGGTGATGATATTCAAAACCCCAATGTGGGTTGATGTCAGACCAAAGATGGCTGTTTTGATGATTAAAGGGCCCATCTCTAGAAAATGACGCTTCGTCGGAGAACAAAACATGGCGCAAAAATTGTCTATCTTCTTGGACAGCATTTAGTAACCAGTTGCTAAATTCATAACGTCTTTGATGGTCTCCGTCAATTAGTCCTTGGTGGAGCGTAGCTCTGTATGGGTGATAGCGATTCTTACGAAGAATTTTCCACACACGATTTGCAGAACAACCCAAATCAGCAGCGGCGTTAGCGCAACTGTGACGAGGATATGCCACAAAGTACGCGAGTACATTGTTCTCGAAGTCTAAATCCGGTTGACCCAATCCGCGAAACCTAGGTTGCAAGTTACCAAATTGATTGAAATGGTGAATTGCTCGTCTTACTGTATTTACAGATGGTGCTCCATTTGGATGTCTCTCTGCGAAGATTTCAGTCACTCTTCTAAGGTTTTGCGCTGCTTCTCCATAGTAAATGGCAACTATCTCGGTACGCTCAGCTACTGAATAACGAGGCATTGTTCGAAATATTATCAAACACTGATAATAATCTCCCAAAGTTTTCCTTTAAATACCCAATGCATGTTTAGGATTGACCTTTAGCCTCGTGTTTTTTAAATCCGGTCGTTTTTTTAACCAAAGTTTCAACTGGATTAGGTAATTCGGTTTCAATTATCGTAATTTGGCTTCACCAACTTGTAAATTTTTCAAGCTCGAATTTTCACTGATAAATAAATTGTTTTTCGTCGAGTGAACAATTTTTAAGGGTTTTCGATGACGGCCTACAACTTTATAATAGAAATTTTTTATCTCGCACCTAGTGGTCGAAAAATAATTTTTCAAAATTGGTGAAAAACATTACCGAAAACGCTCAAATTTCTCAAACTGATGTCCCCCGGTATAGAGAATTGACCTTCCAAATTTGAAATCGGTACTATAAATAGTTTTTGAAAAAAAACACTTTTCCGAGCAAAAAAAAAGACCCTGTATATACAGGGTCTTTTTTTTTGCTCGGAAAAGTGTTTTTTTTCAAAAACTATTTATAGTACCGATTTCAAATTTGGAAGGTCAATTCTCTATACCGGGGGACATCACCTCGAAATGACTTTCCAGAGGTAGAAGAGGCGGTTAAAGAGAGTGTCGAAGCTACACTCACTAGGGAATTCCTCGCCCTAGATAGAGTCCTTTGCAACAAGGACAATAAAGTGCAAATGGCAGTTGCACAGAAGATCAGGACGGTCTTCAAAGCAATGGAGACAATGGTATACACCAGTCACCTGGAACTTGCTAGGGTGCAGGGTGCTTTTGAACAACTTAATGAGACTGTGAAAGATCTCAGAAAGCAGAAAATGAGCTTCGCTACTGTTGCAGCCAGTAATGTAAGTTCAAAGGTTCCTGAAATTACCAAGGGCAGGAAAAAGTCCACCGTTAAAAAAGGGGGACCGAAGGTTCCGCCAAGGGGAAAAAATTTGGTACTGCTCTATCCCACAGAGCAAGGTGATACTTCTAATTCTCTCAAGAAGAGACTAGAGAAGGAGGTTGATCCCTCCAAACTGCAAATAAGTGTTCAGAGTGTCCGGTCCTGTAGGAACGAGGGTCTGGTGGTACAGGTTAAAACCGCTGAGGATATGGAGAAGCTGAAGAGGGGAATCAGCGATTGTGCTGCCTTGGCAGACAAAGTTAGTGTTAGAGCTCCAAAGCTCAATAACCCTAGGGTTATCCTTTACGGTGTTGATGAGGACATCGTAAAGGAAGAAATTGTTGCTAAGCTTATAAGCAACAATAAGCTCTCCTGCAAGGAGACGGATATTGTCCCTAAGTTCTCGCTGAGGAACAGGAAAGGGTGGTGTTAACTGGGTGCTCCAGCCCTGCTTAATTCGTGGAAGGCGAAAAAGAAGCTCAATTTGGGTTACTCTGTGGTTGGAGTCAAAAGTTTTGTGTATCTTCCAAGATGCTTTAAGTGCATGAAGATTGGACACATAGAAGGTGGGTGCATTGAAAATAGAAGGTATTGTTCCCTATGCTCAGAGGATCACAGCTACAAGGATTGTAAGAGTGATTTTAAAACTTGCAGAAACTGTGCCCTGAGTAATAGGGACAAGAATACCAAACACAACACTGCGCATTCAGCCCTGGATGGCCAGTGTCCTGTGTATAAGAAGGAGTTGGAGTTTCTAAAGAGTAGAACCAACTATGGAGGAGAGTAGGAAACTAAGTTGTCTGCAGGTCAACTTAGACAAGGGCCAAACTGCAACCTCTGCGCTTAGACAGTGTTGCAAGGAAGGCTCTATAGACATTGCCTTACAACAGGAACCATATGCAATTAACGGTCGGGTAATAGGTCTACCCGTGGGAACAAGGATCGTCTGTTCCCAAGACAATCCAAAGGCAGCTGTAGCTGTCTTTAACCCTCAGGCACAAGTGATCGTGATGTGATTCTGGGGAATCTAAGCTAATGCCTGTTCTCCATTTACATACCACCAAACGATGACATTGAATTCCATATCGATAATATTGCGAATCAATTGGGAGTGCAGAGTGGAAAAAAGGTTATCTTGTGTGGTGACTTTAACGCCCTTCACGCGCTTTGGGGATCAAAGCATCACGATGAAAGGGGCAGGTTGTTAATCGACTTATTCAACTCGTTTGATTTGAATGTCGAGAACGATCCGGGTAGTGACCCGACGTTCTGAACCGTTAATGGTAAGAGTTGGGTGGATCTTACGGTATCCAGTATGGCAATTGCGAGTAGAGTAATTGAATGGTGTGTCAGCAACGAGGAAGCCTGTAGTGATCACAAATACATTTTCTTTGAAATTGGTGATCTTGTCCTGGAGAATGATTCAAATGCAATTCGTGCCTGATTTGGAGAGGTTGATGGAGTCTCCACTCAACAATGAGGTTGAGGTCGAGGCATGCGTCGTGGAGATTAATAATATCATTATTGAGCATTCGAAAGAACGCTCAAAGTTGCGTAAGAATAAGGGGCACAAGTCCACTCCCTGGTGGACGAGCGAACTCTGTGAGAAGACGAAGGAGTTACGGATGCTCAGGGGGAGGGTCCAAAGAACCCGGGACCATGCAGCCCGGGAGGCGCTTAAGGTCGAGTACCGTCGTGAGTCAAAAAGCTATAAAGCACTTATAGCAGACTCGAAGCTTAAGTCCTGTCAGGATTTCTGCACAAGGGTTTCAAGGGAGGATCCTTTCTCCCTACCCTATAACTTGGCCACAAAGAAGGTCAAATGTAAGAATGCATTAAATTGCATCAAGAAACCAGATGGTTCTTTGACCTCAGGTATTGAGCAGACGTGGTCTACTCTATTGGATACTCTTTTTAAATAGGTATCCTTGGATGATGATGAGGTGGTTCATACGACCATAAGGGAGTCATTGCACGAAGACTTCATGAGTCAGAATGATGAACCATTTACGAGTGATGAGGTCATGGAGACTATTAACTCTTTTAAGAATGGCAAGGCTCCTGGTGAGGAAGGTATCACCATTGAGCTTTTCAAGATATTTTTCTTAGCTTGCCCAGCGTTGTTTGTCAGGCTTTTCAACACTTGCCTCAGTATGGGATACTTCCCAAAGCTTTGGAAGGTTGCTAAGTTGGTTTTTCTTTATAAAGAAGGCAGAGACAGGCAGGACGCAAAGGCCTACAGGCCAATCTCGCTTCTTCCTGTGGTAGGGAAGGTGCTTGATAAGCTGTTGTCAAGAAGGTTGTATTACTTTCTACACAGCAACAAATTGCTTAGCGATAAGCAATTTGGGCTTAGACATGGTCGATCCACGACTCACTGTCTTACCAATATGGTGAACCAAATCAGGGATAACAAAGCAAATAATTGTCACACCAGTCTGATATCTTTAGATATCGAGGGTGCTTTTGACAATGTGTGGATTCCAGGAATCCTACACGGTTTAAGGAACTTCAAGTGTCCGAAGAACATATATGAGACATATGTGAACTATCTGAAGGATAGAGTTGCAGTGGTGAGGGCAGGAAGTACCTGTGTACGGAGAGTACTGACCCACGGCTGCCCTCAGGGTTCATGCAGTGAACCTCTGCTATTCAATGTGGTTATGGATAGCGCACTGAGGATTGAGTACCCAGAGGATTCTCTAATCCAAGCCTTCGCGGATGAATTGCAGTCATTATTTTGGGGCACGTCCAGGCGTGCTCTCGAAACCACGGGTAAGGTGATCGTGGATAAATTGACTAGGTGGAGCAAAGTCTATAAGCTGAGTTTTTCCATTAAAAAGTCGGCGGCTATCACCTTCGCCGCAAAATCCATAATGAAAAGGCTCCCAATCTATAAGATGGGAGCCGTCAACATTACAAACCATGACAAGTTGAAAGTTGTCAGTGTCACCATCGACAGCCAGCTTTCCTTTCTTCCTCATCTTGAGGAAGTAAGTGTCCGGGTGACGAAGCTTGTGCAAAGCATTGCCTGTTTTGCAAAGGTTGAGTGCGGCCTCGACCATAAAGCGTTAAGGGCTATCTACAATGGGTGTATTGTGAGTGTAGTGGCTTACGCTTGCGGTGCTTGGTGGAAGAGCACGCAGAACAGTGTGATGGTGAGGAAGTTGAGCTCAATACAGAGAATTGCGGCCCTTCGTATTACTTGTGCTTACCGGACTGTCTCGAGCGATGCGCTGCGGGTCCTTGCTGGTATTCAACCGTTGCACCTGGTGGTGAGTCAGGAAGCTGCTGTGTTCAGATCCTTCTCTTTTAGAGAAGACAGCAAGCACTGTGGGGTGGAGTTACGCGGTGGTAACTACCTCTACCCAGGCGACCCATGGGCGGACCACCCAGCGGTCAGAAGCATTATAAACATCACAGAGCAACTACCCAATGGCAATGGGATAGAGGTGTTTACTGACGGTTCGTTGTCCGGTCGGGGTGCCGGAGTGGCATTTGCTGTGTACAGAGATGGTGTGGAAGTGTATAACGAGGTCACTCGCATTAATGGTAAGGTGGATGCGTTTTCTCTTGAGCTCTTAGCAATACATGAGGGTATTTGCTGGTTAAGGACGCATGGTCAACGTCCTGGTGATGGTATTGCTATAAACGCAATAAGCAATCATAAAAGCAATCATGGTTTATGCCTTGATATCCGTAAGGTGTTAAAACGGATGGAGACTCAAGTAAACTTTACTTGGATAAAGTCGCACACTGGGTGTGCAGGGAATGAAAGGGCTGACTTTCTTGCAAAGTCAGCAACCGATCTTCCCGAGGAGAAGGAGTTGAAGACAACTAAGTTGGTGATTAAAAGGTGGCTCAATGAGGTGACGACTCAAAGGTGGCAGGAGTCGTGGGATGAGAGTGAGAAAGGAAAGGTAACTAAGAAGTACTTTCTTAAGGTCAATGGTAGCTTCAACACGAACTACTATTTGACGCAAATCCTAAGTGGACACAGTAAGTTCCCACTTTACCTGTTCAACTTGGGTCATATGGCATCGCCCAAATGCTTATGTGGTGCTCTGGAAGCAGACTCAGAGCACTATGTTCGTAATTGTCCGAAAACGAACCATCTGTTAAGGAGACCAATCCACGAGAATTGTCTCCATAATCTGGATAACGAAACGATCAACGATCTTGAACGCGTAATACGTTATATCGTTGTGAATTTTTACGAACTCACGAGTGAGTCGTGAGTAGGTGGTGCAGGTATACGGGTATATACTGTTTTGTGTACGTGTTTTAGGAAGCGTTTCCTATTTTTGTATACAGGTCGACGGCTCGGCCAGGACAGATGATGAGTAACCCCTATAATGCTTTGGCGGTGCACGGGGTATATAAATACAACAATCTGATGTCCCTATCTGGTGGTTTAATGGGGTCACTGGAGCCTTTGGGGGGCTCCATAACCGGCGTTCTGGGTCGTTGGGATCTTGAGGGCAATCCACACACGGTTTACTGGGTCACTGGAGTTCTTGAGGCGTCCTGTTTCCGGACCGCTGGGTCAGTGGAGCCTCAGGGGTGTTCCATACTCGGCATTCTATAACCTACTGGGGAGGGTAGTTTGCAGTGGAAGAAAAAGTCACTCTAGTCCTCAGCTGTGCGAGGGTGGGTTTCGGGCAGCCCATGGTGTCGCCTTTTGTTGGGCCATGATGAGGGCGTTTGTTTGCTATATGTGAGGCAGTCACGGTGGCTGTCTCACTGTCAGAACGTTGTTTCGCAAAGCGCACTTTTGTCCCGGCCTGGTTAGTCTCGTAGGCCGCTGTAGTGCTTAAGGCAGAGCAGCGGGGTACAAATACTTATGTCAGGTTACAACTTTTGAAATAATCGACTCACTTCACGGGCATTTCGTCTAGCACCTATCGTTCAACAAATAAAAATTTCAAAACGGTGAAAAATTCCAAAAGAAAAAGGGTCCTCCACGAGAGAGTATATCCTGATAATTTCAAATTTCTAGCTACTATAGTTTTTGAGAAAAATGCTTGGGCCAATCAAATATATATATATGTGTGTATTATTAAATTATATATACAGGATATTTTTTTGCTCGAAAAAGGGTTTTTTTTATTCAAAAACTGTTTTCTAGAAAGTTGAAATTTGTACTGTGCATTATACGTGCCAAGCGACACATTCTACCAAAATTGCTTCTTAATCGAAATATATTTTCACGTTTTTTGGAAATTGAAATTTTACCCGCTAGGTGGTATAAGAAAATTGTAAATGAGAAAATTGTAGAGCGTCACCGAAAACGTACAAATAGCGTTGGCGCGAAAAAATAGACGTATTTTTCACTTACGAAATACGACTTGAAAAAGTGACAAGTTGGGCAAGCTAAAATAACTTTTTTTTTTAATTCCATTGGGAGAGTAGTGTAACTTTATGAAAGTCAGAAATTTGTAAATCTGGTGTTTAATGCAATAAACACCGCTGAAAAATCGAGGAGACAATGGCGAAGAAGGTATTACACGATTTAAAAGAGACCTTTTATTTATCTACTTACAAACCAAATTTTTAAGTACGTTTCGAAAATACCACCTTCGGCTGCGATGCAGGCTTGTCGAAGGCGGCTTGAATCATTTCCGGGGTAACTTCCAGGCAAGCGCTTACAATTCGTTGACGTAGCTCTTCAAGAGTCTCAACCGGAGTGCCGTACACCTTGTCCTTGACGAAGCCCCAAAAAAGAAAAACAACGGAGTCTGATCGGGCGACCTTGCTGGCCAGTGTACGGGACCGTTTCTCCCTATCCATGGTTGTGGAAATTCGTTGTTTAGGTAATTTCTTACGGTTCCGTGGTAATGAGGCGGAGCGCCGTCTTGCTGAAACCACAGTCTTACTAGTTGCGCCAACGGCAGTTCGTCAAGTTGTTGTTCTAGCCCATTTCTCAAGAAATCTAAATAACTCTGAACATTTAGATTTTGCGGTAAGAATACTGGACCAATTTACCGGTTTCCAACAAGACCAATCCAAACATTCAAGCGCCCAAATTTAAATTGGTGACGGTGTTCATATCCCCAGTGTGGATTTGTGTCTTCCCAAACATGATTATTTTGGTGATTGTAAGGGCTGTCTCTTGTATCCGAGAATCGCATGCTGCGGTGGAATTGTGGGTCGTCGTGTAGCCAGTTGCAAAAATCCAGCCGTTGTTGAGCGTCTCAATCTCCTAAACCGTGGTGAAGCGTTGCTCTGTAAGGATGGTACTTATGCCTATGTAAAATTTTCCAAATTCGAGTTTTACTGCAAGCCAAATCCTTACTCGGCACGTCACAACTACTTCATGGGTATGCGGCAAAATAGGCTAAGACGGTGTTTTCAAAGTCCAAATCCCGCTGACCAGGCCCACGAAATCGAGGTTGTACGTTACCATACTGGTGAAAGTCATTTACAGCTCGCCTTACAGTAGTTATGGATGGTCATCTATCTGGATGTCGTTGCTCAAAGATCTCACTCACTCGTCGTAGATTTCTTCCACCTTCCGCGTAGTTAATGGCTAATAGTTCCGTACGATCAGCTCTGGAATATTGAGGCATGATTGTAAACATTGATTACGACAATAATTTTACACAATTTGTTTTACAGTTATTTAAATACTAAATAAATTTGATGTTTTTACTGACCTTTAAACCTGTGGTCTATTTATCTTCTCGCCTATCAGGGTTAAAATAGGTTTCGAATACGATGCAAACACAGGCCTATTAGGTTACAAAACTCAATAGCTAAATGAGCCAGATTGTGGTTTCAAAAAGAGACCCACGCCTCATGACCCCCGAAATGTGAAATACTGTATTTCAAAACGATGATTAGGGTGAAACGGTTCGGCACATTGGCCAGCAAAGTCGCCAGATCTTACGTAATTTAAATCGCCATTAATAATTTAATTAATTAATTTAATTTCTTCACCATTCTCTACTCGATTTTTCAGCGTGGTTTATTGCATTAAACACCAGATTAACAAATTTCTGACTTTCATAAATTTACACTACTCTCCCAATGGAATTCCAAAAAGTTATTTTAGCTTGCCCAACTTGTCACTTTTTCAAGTCGTATTTTGTCAGTGAAAAAGACGTCTATTTTTTCGCGCCGACGCTATTTGTACGTTTTCGGTGACGCTCTACAATTTTCTCATTTACAATTTTCTTATACCACCTAGCGGTTAAAATTAAAATTTTCAAAAAACAGTGAAAATATTTTTTGATTTAGATGCAATTTTGGTAGAAAGTGTCCCCCGGCACGTATAATGTACAGTACAAATTTCAACTTTCTAGAAAACATAGTGTTTGAAAAAAATCACTTTTTCGAGCAAAAAAAAACACCCTATATATACGTGGCTTTTTAGCCTCGCTGCGAGAGGAACCGGTTTGAATCACAGCTTGTGGCACTGCGTGAAAACTCGGAACTACTCCATCCGCGTTAAGTTTGCAAGATCTCCCCATTGGTTAAAGGTGTTTTCCCCCGAGCTCTTTCCCTTTTCAAAAAAAACCTGTAGAGGTTAACGGTACTTGTTAGTGTAGCAAGCTGTTGGTTCTCCGGCTATGAAAGCTTTGCCACTACACTCCTACGCGTTGTACTCGGATAGCTGAGTAAATGCTGTTAAAAAGATGGCAATAAGTTTTTTGTTGTTATTAATATTGTATACTAAAATATTTGCGTTCTTTGATTTTGTTTTAAACTACATTGAATTTGTAAATTGAATAAAATAACCATATAAAACTGTATCTATACTTTAAAAAAAAATATTGCAATACACGTGAAATAGAAACAGTATACAAGTAAAAGAAGGTCGCAGGGGGGATATGACCCTCCCACCTACAAGGTCAGTTCCTCCCTCCACTTTTCCAAGTGGAAGCTTCGAGAGTTAAAGACCAAAAACAACGACTTGGTAAACTACTCAATTCGGCCGCGAAAGTAGCCAAACTACCAACACTAGTGCTTCAAACGTTTTACTGGGACTATGAAGAGTAGCCAGGATGGTGGAGTAAATTCCAAGTACACAGATAAACTAAGGTACAACATTATTATTATTTGCTGTGGGGAAGTGAAATTAGCTCAAATTTTCTGGCGCGCATATAATAAAATGAAAATTGAAGACAACAAATTGATCTTGTCAACAAGTATTTTTAAATTTTTAAAAACTTTGTGCACAATACCAATTTGTTGTCTTCAATTTTTATTATAGCTATATGTGGTCGAAAATTTAATGAATACATTTTGAGCTTTAGAAGAAATAGAAGACTAATAATGAAAGTGCCTTAAGAAAGCTGTATGACACCTGCGAATCCAATATTAGAAGGTAAAAAGCTTTAGACGTAGATGTCAGCAAATTCTGTTTTATTGTGACCAGTTTACCACAGGATAATAGGCTTAGGCACACTAAGGACAGGTTCACACTTACCCCTAAAATCGCTTCGTTTTAGGTAACTAGTTTTCAAAACCAGGGTGAGAAATCGCTTCGTGTTGGTTCGGGAAGCAACTCGTCCAAGTCGGTTCGCTTAGAATCGCTTTCAAAACGACAAGGCGGGAAAATAAAATTGCTCGTATTTTCAAAAACAATGGGAATAAAATTTTAAATAATGTCAAATAATAGTACTGTATGTATAGTAAACATTATTAACTAAATGTTTTGGCATAAATTTTATTATTTTAAAAATTCTAGTCATAATTTGAAAGGACGTTAAGCCTTGGCTTTAAGCGAGCCGGGGTGAAGCGATTTCGCACGTGTGAACTACGAATTATCGTCGGTGGTCTAAACTGGCTTTCAAACCGACCTAAACTGGGTTTTAAGCTCTAGTGTGACCCTGGCTTAAGGCTCGAGGTAGAAATATTGAGTTGGATATAGAAGCTTTGGTATGTTTTCTGAGTTTAGAGGTGGGAGGCATTGAAACGTGTACCATGACTATAGAGGTGAAAAACCAAAAAAGGAGGTGTTCGAAAAAGAAACTGCAACCAAAGTTAATAAATTCCAAAAATTATCTGCCCATAACAACAGCTGCCGCTAGAGCCTAGAATAATATATTGCATATTCTGCCAACTTCACGCGCGTTCCCCTTCCAATTGTAAAAACTTTACGATAGAAGAAAAGGACCATTTTAAAAAACACTAATAGGTGTCTCAATTGTTTAAGGTTGGGCACTGAATGAAGATCATTTAACTCTGAATTTAAAAATTGCGAAATATGTTGAGGCAAGCATAATGTCACGCTGTGCGAGTGAAAAATGGCAAAAAAGGAGCGAAGTCAAGAAACAAGGAGTCTCGGCAAAGGGGCAATTGAACGGTCCCACTTGGATGAGACGTCTCTCAAGGTGGTGGGTGCCGTATCGGAGAGTCAAGATCCGTTATTTTGCAAACTGCACAAGCAATTTTCTCTGTGGTTAATTTTTATCGTACAAATTTTTACAAAATAACAAACATATTATGGTTAAGAAAACAGAACTTTTTCCAAAGAAGAAACCGACGGAAAAGTGTCCAGAACTGAGGCGGCGCTCCCACGTTGGATAGCGACGGCTATGCGTTGAATGAGAAACGCGAACGAGCGTTTTTCACGCGTCAAATGACGAATCTTCCGACCGATGGCATGAACCAAACCGAGACCCTCCTTTCCAAATGAACCCAGGGTTTTATTAAAATCTGTAGAGGCCACCAAAAGGCACGTCTTAAGTGCCGTTGCGATAATTAGCCGGAAATAGCTTAAAGGGCATTGATAAGCTCCAGGAACTTCGTCTCCACCGCAGAACACGTGAAGAAGAAAGTGGGTATAACCAATTGTCTTAGCATAGCTAAAAGCTCTTTTGTCCGTGCTGCCAGTAGCTAGCAGAGTTGGGCAAAACTCGGAGTGAATTTTTGGCGAGTGGTATTACCCCACCCTTTTCTCTCTCCACTCCCTAATAAAAAACTCAACTTGTTAGAGTAGAGTTTTCACTTTTTCGTCACTTGCCGAGTGAGCTCGCGCGAAAAGAGTTTCAATGCTATTAAAAGACGGTGGGAAATTTGAATTTATATTTAATTTAATGACTTTACTTTAGAGCGTGGTGCCATCTATAAGCGGCAAAGAAGGCTAAAATATACTTTTGGGACATAATTTAAATTTCCTGCCTTAATTTTCCAGTTTCCCGCCAAGAATACGAGTGAAATTGGTGACCTTGACAAATCCCACTCTTTGTGGAAGAGTGCAATAGGCGAGTGACGAAAAGCGCGAGTGAGAAAGAGGGAACATTTTTAATTAGTTTCACTCGCACTTTTGAGTGACAGTGAAACTCTAAATATCACTAGCGATTTTGCCCATGTCTGGCAGCTAGAGCTGGACCGAATGCTTTCTAGAATTCTAAGCGCATCGATGGGTTTAACTAACGTGTCTAGCGAAACCTTGCTCTTAATGAAAGCCCCGGTGATTAACTGTCCATCTTTAGTTTTACACATATTTGAATCGCGTTGCTAACCTAAAGCATCTCTCATTTTATAAAAGAGTAAAATTGTTTGACGGGTCCTTTCGCGCACCGATGGTTGTCTTTTAACAATTGCCATTTCACTCTACCCGCGTTACTATACTAGTATTTCACCGTAATTGCCAACTTCTGACCTCCGTAAACCAGAGGGAATGTTAATTCCTCCATATCTTCGTTAAAAATAACCACCTTTTCCCTTTTTAGGGTGGCTGCTTCACCCGTTATTTCTAGCAAATTTTCGCGGGACAACAATACCGTATCCCGGGAACCCCAATTTACGTGTTCGTTCTCCTTCACTTCGCGCCATTCTTCGTTACTATATAAATTCTCGGCAACGGGAACATTCCCTGAGGTATTATCGTTTTGGGTATGCAATTCAAGTAGCATCAATTCTCCTATATCTTCCATAATAGTAAGAAACCTGTCTTTCTTATCACCTACGAAATGTATCGTTTCTTAGTCGAGGGTCCAATAAATAATCCCGTGTTTTACGTCAAAGGGGTCATTACTAAATATTTCGCGGCGTCCATCTTACATTTCGGTCTAACTGTTTCGAGATAGAGCGGCCATTTGTATTCCAACAACATCATTAGGTATCAGTACTCTCCATAACGGTAGGTCTCGAAAGTGGCAACCTCTGACCCAAAGGGTTAAGAGCGGGGTAAATTTTCCCATTACGCTTACTATTGCACCATCATGAGTCCGCTAAGATTTCTTGGCAGGTTATCTTCTCCAGCCAATTTGTTTGGAAACCAGTAGAACCGAGGGGCCCACTTTATAAGCGACGTCGTGACACTGGACAAATTCTTTTAGTTCCGGAGTGCGGCCTAATGGGTTGAATCTTTTCTATTCTCTCTTCTAGAGGAATTTACTTAATGCCACGCCTTGTAAACTTGATAAATATATATTATTATTATTATTAACAATAAAGAGTATTTTACACTTACAGTTTGACTGTCGTACATAGTTTAAACATAAGCCGAAATTTTCATGCTTCACACTCTCGAAATTGAGCACTCATCGGAGGAAATTTTCATTTGCATCGGCCATAGTATATTAAACCAATTACAAAAGTCCAATCTAAATCGCCTATCACCATCGTGAAGTACTTGGTGGAGCGTGGCACGGTGTAAATGAAAGTTAAGGTGGTCAACGACACTCCAGACATAATACGTTGAAAAGTCCCAATCGGAGCTTGCCATTCTTATACTTGCTCGAGGGTAGACAACAAAGTAAGCGAGAAGAGTGTGGTGCTCTGGTCGCCTGTCAGGACAGAAAATTTGAAATATCTGACTTGCGTTTTGATGACCATCACCATAGTATAACTCTACAATCATGGACCGCTGTTCACGGCTATCACGAGGCATACTTAATTAATGAAGTACGTTTCGATCATGATTTTAATATCCTGAGTCCACGCTTTAAATACTTAAAAGGAAACCTTAATTTAAACGAAGTGCAAATTCAAAAAAAGCTTTTTGAAATTATGTTGGTTTAAATTAGACATTTTTGTAGACTTCTTACAACTTCCTTTTTTTTTAAATGTAACGCTTTTGGAAATTGTTTTTTTTTGTCTCAAAATTAATTACCAATAAAAGGTAGTAGTTTAAAAAACGTTCATTTTTAGCAGTCATACAAACATTACAATTTAGTTCGGTTGTTATTTTTCATGACCTAATATCTCAGTGACAACAAATTGAAGTATTCCGGCTAAACCAATTTCATTTAAGGTTTTCGAGTATGCTCTACAACTTGTTCCTTGACAGTTTTCTAAAGCACCTAGTGTTAAAAAATAAAATTCCAAATCATGAAAAATATCACGATTTTGCTGAAAATAACAAATAACAACAACCTTGCCCGATAATGTACATCCTGAAAATTTCATATTGCTAGGTAATATAGTTTGTGAGCAGAATGCCTGGGGCGATCAATTTAAATAACACCCTGCATATATTGTAAAGGACCTCCTGGTAAAACAGGCATGACCTGAAGGTGTTACCCAATAAAAGCATTTTATTATAATTTTTTCATGATAATTACTTCTCTTTTCAATTAAGCGGATGAACATAATATATGGCGTACCCGAGGGTAATATCATTCGCTGGTAACATATTCCTTCATAGGTTTTCTCTGATATTTCAGAAGACGGTTCAGAAGACAAAATACAACACAGAATATTTCTTAATTAATAACTGATCTAAAATATCATTTATACATAATTTAACATCAGTAAGAAACATAAATTTTGCGTTTTATCCTTAGGTGAAGTGAACATGGCGTTAATTGTTGACCCATGATGAGTTCTAACACAAAGAAGTCTAAATGGTGATCTCGAAAATCAAAATAATTATCTAGGAAATATTTTAAAATATATTTTTAAAAGAACCTTGATAACAAGAACGATATACAACCTTTAAAAATGTTGCAATGTTTTAAATTGTTGATTGGTGGTAAACAATCGCTCATTTTCCAAATGTGTATCTTTTATTTATATAACTTCCCTGTAAGTAGATACGTCTCCGAAAAAGATTTGTTATGTACTTCTGTTTATGTTGTGATATCGCACCTACAGGAAATAGAAGTACACGTTGATAATAATCGTCTACCCTAAAATCATCATCTGCCGCCGATCCGACTGGCTCCGGTAAACAACCCGCTTTGCTGCGTATTCAAACGCTGTATTCCGTACGCGTGTATTTGACTGATATAACCTATGAAAGTTTTTGAAGTACCTATACGATTAATATATGTGGCACGGTAGAACATCAGTTTGCAAATTAAAAAGTACGAATTAGACCTGATTTTACAGTAGCTTATTCTGCTTATTTTCCATTTGGTTTCGGAGATTTGTCCAGAATTGGTAAATTTGGAAAACGTTTTATTTACTTTCTATCTTTTGCATTTGTTCTTCTTCAATAACGGTTGTTTTAAAAGATCATAAAGATACTTAATATTTTGTTTCTTCGGAGATTTGTGTAAAGTGCAGATTCAGAAAGTGGTCAATTGTACGACGCTGTTATTATCATTCTTAAAATATCTAGAACTATTCAATCCTTTTGAATTGTGAATAATAAGTAATAAGTTAATTTTTATTAAATGATTAAACCATTTCAAAGAAAAAATAACCAAAGAATAATCAACTTTGAAATGATTAAGTGAGTATAAAATGATTAAACAAATATTAAATGTTTTAAAATATTAAAAATAAACAATAATTTCAAAACTAAATTACAAAATGAATTTCCGATTTGATTTATTAAATGCCGGTTAAATGATGTTGTCCAAGACTTAACTATTAAACAATTGTTAACTTTTAAATAAAATTATCATGGCAATGGTTCCTAAAAACAGCTTTTATACCTTAAAAACGGGATTTTATTTAAATTCAAAGCACCGTCGAGTAAAATAAAATCAATAATAATAATTAGACAATTGTTATTATTTGTTACAGGTTTTGTTGTACGAATTATGACAATGTGGAAATATGTCGAAATCATTTTTGTGTTGATCATAACTGGGACCAATTTAATGTATATTTATTGTACAAATAAATATCATTACGTAATAGGTATGTTTTGGGTATTATAAAAATTTAAGTTGGTAAATTATATAGCGTTACGATAATACTGTAAGTTTTCTAGGACTGTTCAGAAGCTGAGCTGAGCGAGCTTTTTGATAGCAAAAGCAGCTGCTCCACTCGAGTCGAGCCGATCTGGCTCGTTTCAGACTTGTTTAAAATATACTATATACGTAGGACTTGACTCGATAAAAATTACTACCCCCAATTAAGCCATGTATTGGTTTAGTAAAAACCGAACGAAACGTATTGTACATTTAATATTCCCACAGCTAGGAGAATTGGGAAAACTTTTTTATCACGCTTTATGTCGCTTAGAAGTAAAAACAGCAATGTTATTGGTGAAGAGAAGAAAACAAAAATAAACAGTTATTTAAAGTGGGGTGTATCACCTCTCGCGGTATTGGGGCTGGGAAAAGCTTTCTGCCACACTCGACAGACTGACCTTCTTATTCGCGCGGGGGTGTAAGTAAGGTAATACCGACTTATAGCCAATAAGCTCGTGAGTCAATGGGGCACGATACCTAATTACGAGTGAAACTTTTCCATCAAGAAATTATATGGAGCGAGTTTCTGAAATTGCTGCTCTAGAGCTATGGTCGAACGACCGTTAACGTAGATAACCAATTAGTTTCAAACGATTTTTGTCAGCCTTTGATCAAAACCGAGTTTGGTCAAACTTAAAATACTAAATCGTTTCAAGAACTTTGGAATTCACGAAGAAAAAGTGATTTGTACTGATACCAGCGGAATTTAACTGCAGCGAAAGCTTACTGTTCCGCCTCCTTTAGTAAGATCCTTGAAACCGTTTCCTGAAAGGACTTATATCCAACTAGAAACCAATTAAGGGTGTTAAAAGTAAGACTATTACTCAATTTTATCAATTGAAGCGCTGTTAGCTCATTTTCAGACTAATATTTTAAAGAAGCCTTTATTTGTTTTACCACAAAACAAATGCAAATTAATCTTAAAATGTGATTTTCTTTCAGCACTTTCATTTTGTTTTTTCTATTTCTAAAATTTGTTTTGAGGCACCTATGTAAATTATTAAAAGTATCATTAAAATTTGGGGCTATTTGGAAATTCTAGTAAGGCTAACACTTAAGGCCTTTTCACACGAGCCAACTTTTTGACCCAACTAGATGAGTCAACCTGAGTTTAGTCAACTAGTTGGTTCGCGTGAATAAAAGTTCGATAAATTGATCCACCAAAAACGTACGCAGTTTGATTTGAAAAGCTGGCTCGTGTGAAAGGTCTTTTCATGGATCGCCCAAGTAGATCTTGATTTTCAAAATGGTGTACACGAAATTAAAATTGTTTACAAAAAATATGATAAAACCATTGTAAACAAGGAGATTTGTGATCTATACCGGCAAAACGGCTACCTTAAAAATCTGAAATTTGTACGTTTTACTTTTTTTTAATTGGGTCCTCAGTTGGTGCTGGATCAGCAGGAGCAACTTTGGCCAATAGATTGAGCGAGGACAAAAACATCTCCGTCCTCTTGCTAGAAGCCGGAGAACCCGCGCCGAGGGAAACAGAAATCCCACTGTTACAGGGCAATTTTTCTCAAAACACGTTTATTAACTGGAATTTCACAATCGAAAAACAAAACAACTGTTGTTTTGGTTCGATTGGAGAGGTAATTGCAAGAATAAAAAATCGTACAACATCCACTTTTGTACAAAATAAATTAAATTGATTAGAAAAAGGAATTTAAACCTTTTTGTAATATTGCCAGAACATTTGTGCAATAAATATGACTCAAATTTAAAATGTGATAATGTTATTAGTTGTTTTGACAATGGGCGCACGGAGTGGCCAGAAATATAGAATGTTAGGCTTTTGGAATATTCGGCTATTTTTATTTGAATTGTTCAATTACGTGTTTTGTAAATTTGAATAAGAAACAATATCATAAAGGTGGGAGTGATAACGAAACTTTTTTACACCTTTTCCCCAACCACAATAATAATCAGCTAGGCTAATACTCAAAGCACCATCTTAGGCCTAAGTCAACAAGCGACTTTTAAAACCAGTAATCCAGGTGGTCGGGTTACAATCAGCTAATAATCAGCTATACTAGGCTAATACCCAAGGCACCACCTTAGGCCTAAGTCATCATGCGACTTTTGAAGCCCTTAATTCAGGTGGCCGGGTAGGTGGCAATGCGTAGGAGGGTGGTGGCAAGCCTTTCATGCAACAATTGGTTACATTACGCCATCAAAGGTAGTGCCATTCTAACCTCCGCTTTTAGCCTGTTGGATCCCTTAAAAAGTTATTATCATAAATCACTTTAAAATATTATATTTCATGAAAATTAAACTCTCGAGGATTTTTTAGATAAATATTTAAAAGCTATAGTATATAAGCAGTTTCTACTCGGTGATTGAGGTTATATTTATATATAGTGTAATGGATTAATTTATTATTAGCGCTCTACAAACTTAATTATAGAATTTAACATTTAAAGAAAACAAATTTTTAATGTATATATTATATTACACAATTCCAGGTCTGTCCTTATTTAGCAGCAAAAACCTTGGGAGGAACAAGCGAGATCAATTACCTGTTGTACGCTCGCGGCAACAGAAAGGATTATGATTTGTGGCAGAAAAACGGAGCGGAAGGTTGGGCCTACAAAGATGTTCTTCAATATTTTAAAAAGGCTGAGAAGAACGTCATTCAAACCAACATTATAGATAAAGGTAATGAAACGCTTAATTAACTTCTGTTGTCGATTTTCTTAGAATTTTTGGATTTAAGGAGTTTTTGTGATAAGCGAATTTACAGATTTTGAACTTGACCCTTACATAAACTTCCATGCAGTTTCATTTTTTAATATAAAAAAGGGATATTGTTGTATAGATGTGTAGAACTTCTTGAGCTTAAACATTTGTGGCCTTCAACGACTTAAAAACTAAAATTGCATATCTTTACTTGAAACCGTTAAAGATTTACGTTAAAATGAAGAATTTGGTTTCAACGTAAGAAGAAACCCAGGAACTAACATCTTTGACATACCTACGGGGAAAATAAAGTGGGCACCCTGACTCAGTTTGCCATGAAAATACCACACAAAATGTGCAGAAATTAAGCAGATTAGTTCCGGTGTAAATGGCGAATCTTAAAACATCATCTGACAATTATTTGTGTGTGATTATATAACAGTTCAATAGAACATTAATTGGTACCCACAAAGTATTTATTTCTCAAAATACTAATCACGAAATTCGTATTCCTTCGAAATCCACCTACCAAAATGGCCAAACCCAATTACTTTTCTCTACCCATTCTTATTATCCCAAAATCTTCTTTTCCTCAAAATCCTTATTATCCATAAAACTTAATTATATTCCAATCATTATTGGCCCAAATTTCTCATTGTTACCAAATTCCATTTTCACCACCCCAAATCCTCTAAGCTTGAAATGCAGCTATTTCCAAAACCATATGATCTATAAATCCTAATTATATCCCAAACCATACTATCCCTCAATCCTTATTTTATCTTAAACTGTGTTTTTCATCGTTATTATATCCTAATCCGTAATATCCATAAATCCGTATTATATTCTAATATGTGTTATCTCCTAATACTCATTCCCTATAAATCCTCACTCTCTTCATAATATTATTATTCTTCCCAAATCCTCAGTCTCGCCAAATCCTTACTCTCGACAAATTCCCTTTATTTATATTGCGACTTTTTCACTTAAAACAAGTTGGCCAGCCAAAATATACCTCTCCTCGGAAAAATTGTCCCTAGTGGTATTAATTTCTCGAGATGACCCTTGAAGATATCTCCGAAATTCAGAGTTATTTACTAAAAACGTAATCCCTGTTCTATCCCGCCCGGTGTAAAATTTTAATTTTAATTTAAATAATTGAGACGCAACAACCGAGTTTAATTTATTCAGAATAATATAAATTAAGTGGTTAAACAGCGAGTTAGACGTACTCAAACAATGCACAATTGAATTTAACCCTATTTACAAAAGAAGTTTATCAGTTAAATATAATACGAATCAAATTTTAATGAAAGAAATATCTACAGAGGGTATTTGTATTTTTCTCGCTTACGAAATAGTTGCCGAATCTTTAACGCTCATTTTATTTCAACACTAGCCCTTGATGAAGATACCGTAGAAAAGCTATATTCGATATCTGGTATTTTCAATAAGGAAGTCAATGGATCGGCGGTGAACTATCCGCATGGTAACAAGTATTTAATTAAATATAAGATTAATATAATTTATAAATGTTTAATTAAATATAAGATTAATATAATTTATAAATGTTTAATTAAATATAAGATTAATATAATTTATAAATGTTTAACTAAATATAAGATTAATATAATTTATAAATGTTTAATTAAATATAAGATTAATATAATTTACAAATATTTAAAATGATACAGAATAAATTATAGTGCCTATAACGTTATAACTTCGTAAAAGACATTCGCCAAGCTGGTTTCCGAAAAACACCGTAGCTTAACAAGCGTCAGTAGAAGGAAAGTGAGGGTGTGGCATCGATCCTAGGATCGAGCATCGAGGATCCAGGATTTAAGGGGTGAAATGGGGGTAAAATCGTCGAAAAGTCAATGTATTTATGATATTTCTCGCGACGATGTGTTTTCCCAAATATCAACATATTGTGTTCAGGCCCAACTTGTTTATTTATCTCCGCTTATCTCGAAATATACTTGAACGTATTTCTTATCAAGTTTTATCGTACGGAATTAGTTGAAATGATGTAAAAAGTGATAACCTAGACGGCGCGTGCGCGGATTCCCCGGGGGACGCGGTTAATTTGAATTTAAGAGTGTTTTGACGTCATGGAATATGGGACGTGGTTAACGTGCGCGGATTGCGGCGCGGTTAATTTGAATTTGAGTGTTTTGAGGTCGTGGAATATTTGTTGTTAAAGTAGAATGGAAATATTTTTAAACTTCATTTTAATATCATTGTAGTACGCTTGGCACTTGAACCTATCTCACGAGTATTTCTTAAAACGAATATTTTAAGTATGAGAAACGTATCATTCTCAAATGATACTTGAATATCCTATAAAAGTGGTTGTATAGCGCTGTAGGAGGTCATTCCACGGTTAACTACGGTAGCTATACTCAAGATGCCTAAAGCTCAGTATACGTGTCCTACGTGCGCGAAAAGTTTTTCTACCAAATTAAATTTAAATCAGCATGTTAGAGAAGTACACGGTGATAGACATAAGTTTATCTGTGAAGTATGTAGTAAGACTGTTGCTAGATTGGAATATTTTAAGACCCATATCACATTGAAAGACCGTGAAACGTAAACTTATCAAGATAAAAAAGGGTAGATAATGAATTTGTCTTACTAGAAGATAAAGTTCATTGATTATAAAATCCTAATCGTAAAGCGTTATACATATAATGCTAGTAAATCTTACGCGCACGGAAAAATGAACGAGTCACGTGAGAATCGGTACGTCACGAGCCCCTTTGCATAAATGTTAGGGTGTCTTACCACCATTAGATCTAATCGAGCTAGCACATTCTCGAAAAATAAACCAGTTCTTGGGAATAAGAGACGTTTTTTTTTATCAAAGATAAGCCAAGTTTATAGTTTATTGTATGAAAATATTAATTAATTTGGAAATATATTCGATGCTTACTGGTTTTTTTACCAGTTCATTTTAAGTACGATAATCTATTTTAGTCCTATTTACGCCTATTTTGGACCTTTGTGCGCCTGTAGAAGTGTTTCAACAAAAATACATAAAAATATCAATTAATTTGGATGGTTTTAAATACAGTAAGCCCAAACTAAAATATGGTAATAGTATGCAATAAAGAACGCAAAACGTATTTAAAGGCTTTATTATTATTATTATTATTTTCGATCGCGTTGGTTCTTTTCCTCTGATCTCCTAGTTTCTGCTTCTGTCTTTAGTATTTATAAATATTTTCCTATCCATTTCCTAACTGGTGGACTTTGTTAAGACTAAAATTTTACATTAAAATACATTTTCCAATACATAAAAAATTAAAGCTAGACCTAAAAACCTGTAAAGTGTAAATACCTAAGACTAAATTTCTAAGCCTAACCCATGAAAGTACATTTTCTATAAATCATATCCTAACATGAATGCATTTGTTAAGAATAAATGTTTTTTTTAAATACGCTAATTAATTTCGTAAAGAAGCATAAATTTTAGTTCGTCCTTCCTCCAAAATGTCTAATAGAGCTAGTACATTCTCGATAAATATACATGTTCTTGGGGAATAAAAGACGTTTTTTTTATCAAAGATAAGCCAAGTTTATAGCTTATTGTCATTGGTTCCATAACAAAAACCACATTGTAACGTGATAATGGCTACCCACTAGTCCCAATTCCATGTGAAACTCTTTCAGTTCCTTTAAGTTCCTTTTGAGTTACAAAATAGGGTTTTAGAAATACATTTTTCCTATTTCATTAAATATAAGTATTAAAATTAGAATTGCTTTATTAAATTATGCATTTGTACTGTAAACAATACCTGCATTTGAAATTGCATAACATAAAACACAGTTTAAAAAAAGGTTTTCAATTCAGTTAAAAATAATTAAATTAGATGCATTGAGTTTATATTTTTAACTTAATTGCATTGATGTTTTAAAAGCAAACCTCGGGCCTAAGAAACAGGCAAAGTGTAAATTGCTAAGACTAAATTTCTATCTCTAATAATGTGTAAATCAATTATACAATTATCTATTCATAAGTGTTAGAGACTTTATTACAATGAAATAAAACCACGTAGAAATGTATATGATATAAATTTAAGAAAACTCAAAAAATCGACAGACATACCTTTTCTGTTTTAAATCAACAATTTTATTATTCTTTCTTATCATTTTTTTATACAACCATTTGTTTTTATATAGATAACCTGAGGACGGCTATAATATGAACATATACCTAAAAAAATCGGGAATTAAACAAAAACAACGTTAATAAGTTAACTACTTTTATATACACACGTCCTCAATTATGCAAATTTTATATTAACATTTCTACTATACATATGTCATAATTAATATTTACATAAATAATTATTTTTTATATATAAAATCGTACAATTCTATCAGAACTTAAACCGGAAGATTCAGGCATATAATTTCCAAATACTCAAACTACATTTGGAGTACTAATATTTATACTCACACAATTATATTTCACACTAACAATATCACCATCTTTAAACTTTCAAATACTGCCAAGTGTTCGTCACATATTTTTGTACTTCTCAAGGTGTTAAAGAAAAAGTGGTTCACACCAGAGCAAACTTTTTTCAATTGATAAAGCATTTCACTCCCCGAAACTGTCACTTGCTGACAATGTGTAAAATTGGGCTTACGGGATTTCATATAATTTAACATCCATGATTTTCCTTCATTTCCATCTTTTCCTATTACAAATATTATTTTTCGGTCTGAGAGAATTAAATGTTCCAATAAACTTTTCTGCCATGGTCTAAGTTCTATATCTTTGTTTATTCGTTTAGGGGTTTTCATTTGTTCCACCCAAGCACTTGTCAAATTTCCAAAGAGATGCGATGGTAGTCCAGATCGAGCAACGGCTTCTGCGCGGACTCGTTGTTTATCAATTTTCGCTTCTACTTTGCCTAAGTTTACCTTGTGAGGGTTTTGACTGCAACGTCTAATATGTCGACTCAGTTGTGATTTAGACGATTTATTGCACGTTGTACACGATGTACGTTTACATTGATGGGTTCTTATTTATAGCTAAGTATTCGTTTCTCGCAACTTGGACACTGAATATATTTGTTTCGACCCATTTGGAATATATTCAAAGGAGACAAACACGTACGTTTTACTCGAACCGAGTCTATTCGTAAGCTGAATGTTGTCAATATAAAAAAACATCATATGCTATATTTAAATATAAAGGATAAACACTGCTTAGGTTAAGGATAGAGTGAAATGGAATATTTAAGTAAATAAGCATAAATTTCAGAGCCTTTTCATCCAAAATATCTAAAAGAGCAAGTACATTCTCGATAAATATACAAGTTCTTTGGAATAAGAGACGTTTTTATCAAAGATAAGCCAAGTTTATAGCTTATTGTCATAGTTCCATAACAAGAACCACGTTGTAACGTGATAATGGCTACCCCTATCGAGAATTTTCGGCACTAAGAAATTTTACGTTCCAATGTATTATAGGGGTTTTGACAGATTGATATTTTAAATATCCGTGAAACGTAAATTTATCAAGATAAGAAATGGCATACAATGAGATTAGATAACTAGATAACGATCATTGATAATAAAATTCTAATCGTGAATCGCTCTACCTGTAAATATATATATATATATATTTTTTACTAATAATAAAAATATTTAAGAAACATGCTACTATTTTTACCATATATAAGACATTTTTTTGTTAAACGCTATTTCTTTTAGTTAAACACTAGTATCAATTTCTGAACAAACTCTTTCAGTTTATTTTAGTTTATTTTTAATAGCAAAATAGTGTATTAGATATTGTTTAAATTAATTTCAAGTGAAAGGGTAGTTAAACTTTCCACGCATTTCCTTAACACGTAAGCTGGTGCAAAATCGTTTGATAGTTTCACTTACTTTATTTCTATTTTCAATAATGAGCTATTTTGATTTAATATAACTAATGTTGAATTCTTTATTTTTAATAGAAAAAATGTTAATTATGGTCACGTTGGGGAAGATCATACAATGTGGTGTCGGAATTATAATATTAAATAACACACTAAGCCTTTGTAAAAACATGTTTGGTAAGTGGCAACTATGCAAGGAGTATAATTTCATAACACTCAGCACTCGGTCCAAAAGTCAATAAGAAGAAGTTTAAGATATAACAACGCCCCTACAAACACAACAAACACAACAGACTCAAGAAAAACCAACTCAACAGACTCAACATCCACAACGGTCATAACATAAACACAACAAACTCAACACCCACAACCGTCATAACATAAACTCAACATTCACACCCTACGCATAAACATTACAATAACGGTGGTTTTGCCAACCCTTCGACAGTCCTAGCAACTGCGAACGCAATGATTAACCTTTGCACGGAAAATGCGAACGCGTTCGCAGGACAGACAGACAGACACGGTGACCAACTGTGACAGAGATAATTAGGAAATAATTGGTCAAAGATTCGCAAAAGAGAACAACGTCGATTTTAACTCGTGCCTGATATTAATTTAATTTACATCTATAGTCGATGCGTCTTTACGCTAGTAGCAAGGATTCACAGTGTACATTTTACTATGGGCTGTGGAATATTGGGTGCCAAAGCATATAAAATTACCATACAAAATATAGTATATTAACTCTTGATTTTTTCATAGGTCACGAAATTCCATAACTGGCATGCCGGTTATTTTTTAAAGATTTAAATTAATTCTTGCGATACATTTTTACTCGAAATTTAATTTTTTTCAGAATTCCACGGCGATAACGGACCGCTGACGGTGGAAATACCTTCCTACACAACAGTTTTAAAAGCTGCTTACTTGGACGCCGCAAACGAATTGAATTTTTCCATTTCAGATTACAACGGTAAAACCCAAGAAGGTTGGTTTTCTTTTTTAAATTAATTTCTTAAAATTTATGATTTTTAAATTAGCTGTGACACCAAAATGGATCAAAACTCTTAAAAAACTATACCTACAAATAATTCAGATAACGGCAGCTATGTGTAGTCACTTCTCTCAGCTAAAAATGTACGATACGAATACGATTAATGGAAATTTCCTTTTATTTTAGGTTTCAGCGCTTCACAAATAACAACTAGAAATGGATATCGATGTGGCACTGAAAAAGCGTACCTTGAACCAGCTTACAAAAGGAAGAACTTGCAAATTATTACCGGAGCTTATGTGACCAAAGTAATGTTTCGAAACGAAATATATAATTGCAATAGTCCTTTAAATAGATATAAGTGGGCTTGTGCTATTAACCGATTATCAGATATCAGTTGGCTTAACTGCCCGGACTAATAATAACGTCAAATCAGATTTCAGGCAATCTGCATTAATGGTAAAATATTAATTGATTAGTTGTTATGGGTTTAAGCGAAAACCAGAGAGTTAAAAACCGATACCAATCTTAATTCGACGTACATTAATGTTAATAAGATTTATTAGGAGGCAAGCACCATTAATGTTTATTTTTATTATTTTTCCTTACGAGGTTATATAACACCCTTCAAGTCAGTAAAGATCGGTTACTTGAGACGACGATTGCTAGATAATTTAGGTACAGATTGGTGGGTTTTGGGAATATTCAATGTACATTACATATGATTAACTTCAGATTTCTGGGAATAATGAGCGAAATAATCAGATCAGTTTGTCGTTGTAAGCACACTCGTACTTTTAATTATTGAGGGAGACGGTGTGCCCTAATTTTTCTAGAACCCAGTTGGGTTAAAAAGAGAGTTAACCATGTTATCTCACTAATCTGGCATGAGTAAAATACTGAATTTAATTCGCTTCTTATTTCTTCGTTACATTTTTAAACAAAAGATTTCATTTAATGTAATAACGATGCCTCATTTATTATCTGTGTACATCTTTTTTAGATAAACCATTAAATTACACAGCTTAGTTAGATAAAATAATTGACTCCTCTGCGAGCTATTCAGAAATTCCAAAAATTGAAAATTTTGTTCTGGCTTTAATTAAGTGAAAAGAAAATCTTCCAACTAATAAGCAACGATGGAAGTTGTGTCACGGCTGGTTTAATCATATTTTAAATACTGTTTCAATAATTTTTGTTTCTAAATGCTTTAAAAATAGAAAATAATTAAATATTTACTAACCTATCTCAAAATTCCTTTATTCAGATTCTAATCACAAAGTTAAAAAAGGCCGAAGGAGTGACTTATATGAAAAATGAGAAAACATTCAGCGTTTATGCAAAACGTGAAGTTATCTTAAGTGGTGGAGTGATTAAATCTCCTCAGTTACTTATGCTTTCCGGAATTGGGCCTATGGCAGATCTGGAAGAAATGAAGGTAAGATATATTTTTAAAACTTTGCGAGGAATTGCCAATATACAATAACCACAAAGAATTTAATTAAAATGATTTTTTATTTTTATTTATTAATTATAAACAATAAATAGTTATTATTACTTAACGTGAGCTTTAAAATTGATTAAAATAAAAACCACTATTGTACAATAAAAAAGTTAAATTACAAAACTAAAGCTACGGCGGTTTCGGCGCCAATATAAATTCCGACGCCGATGTATAAATGAATAGCGTCAGCGTGTCTCGCGTTAGAGCCTTAGGCGGCGGCGCGCCGACAAATTTTCTACGGCAGCGGCGTAAGGATAATTTAACAAGCGGCGGCGGCGCTTGCCGGCGTAACAGTGGCGGATGCAGAGGGTGAACTCTAGGGGAACCAAATCAATACTTTCCACAATAAAGTTAAAAATATAGTGAAGAGTTGCGTACATCTAACCAAAGATGAACAGGCAGCACCAATTCCATCTAAGTTCATCGCCCCTAGGTTCTACTTATCTCCCAAAATTCACAAATAAGTACTTTTTTCCAAGTTGATGGCAAATTCTACACACAAAATCAGGGTCTGTCAATCGGATCTAGCCTCGTCGTTCTTTTGCAATTTATTTATGAACGATTTAGAAACTAGCAAATTCTCCTTTCGAGGTTGTTTAATAGCCTATATTGTATGTTGAAACCACGGGGGAGGCACGTGGGAGGGTGTCAATGTGGGATGTATAAGCTTACAAATTATGGATTATGAAAAAGAGGTTACATGTTTATTTTTTTGTTATTATTTTTATTTACAAAAATCAATATATGACATCGTATTTTCAAAAACGATGTTGATTATGTCTCGGGCAAATCCATTTTCCCTTTCGAGCATGTTTTCCTCCAGGTCTCTCAGCATCCACCTACGTTCCATAACGACCCTCCACACACACTAAAAGTAATAAATTTTGTAATACATAAAAAACGTCGTTACATTTGCATATATGTATATATATTTAAAAGATTTTTCTTTTTACAATATCTACATGAGCGTCTGACCGGTTTCGTCGGGCTTAGCCCTTCATCGTCGGAGACAAAATCTTCCATGCTAGTTGCAAGACAATATATATACAGCCCGACACCAAGCTAAAAAAACACAGCTGACCTTTACATCTTGAGATTTCGAGAAGCAACAAACAAAGAAAAACAAGGGGGCGGGGGGAACAAAAAATTCTTTGGATTTTTTCCTATGATCCATCTGTTTTTTTTTATATTTTATTTGTAATATAATTTTTTTAATTTAAATTTTAAGGTAGTTAAAGAGTTTTAGGTTTGGTAGATTACAATTAAATGGGGTATAATAATAAATTACTATTTAACATATTAATAATAATACTAATAATCAGCTAGGCTAATACCCAAGGCACCACCTTAGGCCTATGTCATCGAGCGACTTTTAAAGCCTTTAATTCAGGTGGCCGGGTTACAATGCGTAGGAGGGTGGTGGCAAGCCCTGCAAGCCACGCTAGCCAACAGCTCCCTACACTAACTAATAATTAAGTAATCTCTCCAAAAAATTTATCACAACGCATATAGTAACAAATGTACCATTACCTAAGCCTTACTAAAAGTAATATAATATTTAAAAAAAAATAAAAATAAAAAATGAACTTAAATTAATATTTTCGGATACATACTTAGTGCCCTTCAAGTTGGGAGGTGGATAATCCAATGTATCGGCCTCTTGTTGAGCCTCATTAACACTGTTGAAAAAACTATAGAAATTTCAATTTTTATTTTTATTCCATATCATCGAAATACTATATTCCGTACCTGGTAGTCGTTAAAATTTCGGAAATTTCAGCGATTAACGCCTGCATCAATTAGTCCCCAGCTGTCTCAATCAGGGGTCCCATAAACGATTTAATAGCGTTAATGAGGCTATTTAAAAATATATGAATAAGAAAATAAATAAATCAAATAATTGTAATATGCAATTGAGGGACACATGGCGAGTATATGAACTTACGTTATGGCGTTGGCATTCACATTATGTATTGTTAGCTCATTTGGAACTGCTGGGATGGGATGCTAAAAAAGATGGACTCATCATCCGAGCTGCACACATTTAAAATAAATTTCCATTACATTCAATTGAAAATAAAAATAATATTTAGGGAAATAGTTATACTTACTCGTATTGGTATTCATTCGGTGGAGCATAATCTATGTCTCGACTGAAATCGTCGGAACTCTCAGAATCGGAATGTGGGCGTTTGGCCATTTCTGATGATTTACAAGATACCGCTATTGTGTGAGATATTATTATTTTTATTTGAATATCTCAATCTAAATTAACTCATCATTAGATTGTAACAAGTTATACGGTACTGTGATGAATGATCCCATGCCAATGAAAAACTTCTAATGTCAATAACCGTTAAACAACATTTTAAACCATCCGGATGACGACGTCAGAGGTATTATTCTGGAGTTCGATTTAATAATCATAATAATAGGAATTTGAAATACTATGTTAGTAAAGGGATGGAAGTTTGAAAAATTCATCGCATTTTAACCTTTGAACAAGGGACATGGCTGAGTGACTACAATAACTTTAACATAGAGAAACTTAAAGCCGCGGTAAACGACGAGGAGCGTAATTTTTTAAAATTGCAAAATAACGCCTGTTTCGGTCTCTCATGGTGTCCAAATTGTATGTGGTGGGTGGCGCCAACTAGATTGGTGGGTAAAAAGCTATTGGGAAGAAGTTTGTTGACAGGGTTGACTGGATATGAATGAAGGTTTCAGAGCGTTGACGCCTGCGGTATCGTATTTCTCCCGTTTTTCCATGTTTTTCGCTTGAAGTTCGTACGCTCTCGCTAAAGCTAGGAGGTCATCTAGCGTTATGTTGGGATCACGAAGTGCTTGTCCGAGAAGATGTTTCAAAGTACAAGTTTGGATAACATGTCGCAAAATTTCCGTTTCGGTATCAGCAAAGTCGCAGGTTTTGGATAGTGCCCGTAGACGAGTTTGGAAATCATCAATACTTTCAAATTCGCCCTGTCTGGCCTCTCGGATAATAAAAACCTCGTAAGTAGTGTGTCGGCGTTGAAGGAAGTGAGCGTTTAGAGCTTGAATAGTGAGATCATACTCATCCGGAGCTGGAATATTTGCTTGTGGTGGTGGAGGTAGAACAGTAAGAGTATCCTGGACCATACATGGGCAAAACTCCGGAGGGGGCCTCCGGAGTTCTGGAGGGAATACGAAAAACCTCCGATATTGGCTGGAGTTTGGAGGGGAAAATTAATTGCAATAGTTATGAGAATTGAGGGTGGATGAATTATTCGTTAAAACGTGGGTCGCACTCCAGAAAAACGTTATGCAATATGTCATTAGTTCCTCAATCCTCCGAAGCAAAGGTGAACCCTCCATAGGCAGATCCTCAGCCCTCTGGAGTACCTGTGTACCCTCCGTAGGCTGACCCTCAGCCCTCCGGAGCACCTGTTTAACCCCCCGGTAGGCAGACCCTCAGCCCTCCGGAGCACCAGTGTAACCTCTCGTAGGCAGACCCTCAGCCCTCCGGAGCACCAGTGTAACCCCTCGTAGGCAGACCCTCAGCCCTCCGGAGCAAAGGTGTACCCAGCGTAATAAGACCCTCCGGAGCAAAGGTGTGCAGACCGCAATCCGACCCTCAGCCCTACGGAGAAATAGTGTGCAGACCGCAGTCAAACCCTCTGCCCTCCAGAGAAAAGGTGTGCTATCCGTTATCAGATCCTCAGCCCTCCGGAGAAAAGGTGTGCCCTCCTTAATCGGACCCTCAGCCCCTCAGCCCTCCGGTGCATAGGTGTGCCGTCCGTAATAAGTTCCCAAACCTCCGAAGCTAGAACCTCAACCCCCCTTTAAAGGGTATATATTTATACAGAATACAGTGGCGAAGCGAAGCCCCCGCATACATGGGAACACCTTCGGATGACTCTGTGGGCCTCATTGAAATTAACGTTATGCCCTCCACCTTTCCCTCCGGAGTTTTGTCCAGGTATAGGCACCCTTAGACCTCCACAACTGGGGTGAGCCTTGAAGTTCAGGGGGAGCTATTCATTTCGATTTACTGGAGGGAGATATATTTTTAAAATAATACTTTTCTAGGCTAATACCCTAGGCACCACCACACGCACTAGTCAGCTTGCGACTTTTATTGCTTTATTATACCGGTGGCCGGGTTACAATTCGTAGGAAGGTGGTGGCATTAAGCCCTTCATGCCACGCAAGCTAGCCGACAGCTCCCTACACTAACTATTACCGTTATCCTCGGCAAGTTTTTATGGAAAGGGGAAACTGAAGATCTCGGGGAAACCCCTTTTACCAGTGGGGAGATAACTGGCAATCTCTACGCAGAAGGAGTGGATTTTCAACCAGTGCCACAAGCTGGGATCAAACCCGGCTCCTCTTGCTGTAAGGAAAGAGTGCTTAACACTCCACCACCCCACCTATAATACAGGAGGCAACGCTTAGTGAGGGCCCTAGGGGGGGTAAATGCTGTCACTTCGCCCTTGCCAGAATATGTACAATTAGTATTTTTCTACATGAGCTTACTTCTTACAAAGAGAATACCCGAGGTGATTTGGTTGAGACTAGCTCAGTATGAAGACCTTATTGTAACATGAAATTTCACCAAGTGAAAAGTTGCAATGGGCCTTAGTTTTGCCATGTCAACCGAAAATGTTTTTTACAACACAATATGTCAATTTTCCCATTGAAAATAACATGAGAATCTGTGCATTTCTGAGGGTCCAAATTTTGAATAAATTGACCAAAATTCATCAAAATAACATAAAATTAATTTCATTTGTCAATTTAGATCTAATTTCTTTGAATTTTTAATTTTTATTTTAAATTTTCGCAGGGAGGACCCTAAGAAGTGCTCAAATTCACATGTTATTTTTAATGGGAAAATTTACCTACGTGTTTTCAAAAACATTTTCGGTTGCCATGGCAAAACTAATGCCCATTGCAATTTTCCCTTGGGGAAATATCATGTTACCATAAGGTCTACATACCCACCTAGCCGTCCATTCCGAAGTCGAAGAAAGGGGTAGGAATTATTGGCAAAAGATAGTAAAAGTTTAGTCAGAGTAAATGCATTGCGGATAACCTAACACGTTAGAAAAAAGGCGATTTGGGCGGATGTGTTTATTTTTAAGGTTGGTTGTTTTGTTTCAGAAACGACACTCGTCTATATTTATTGAGCATTAGCATTATTGAACATACAATCTTAAAAGCGCTTGCAACCTTGTTCGCACTATAAAAAAGTGTCGACCCATTTGTGTAGTTCATACATATAAAGCGACAAACGACCATGACACTGTCACCGCTTTTGCGTAACCTTGAAGAAGAATCTCTTTCAGGAGCCTATAGCTAAGACCCATTGAAAATCAAAACGTTACTAAAGGTGAAAAAGATACTTCATTTGGCCAAATAATGAAAAAATTTGATGACTTGGATATTTCAATCAAATTTATCGCTATCGACGTAGCCTGGCAGTCACACACGTTGGCTAACTTACGGAGGGAACGTCGAAGGGCTGGAAAGCATAACGCTAATTTCAATGAGGCCTACAAAGCCCTCCAGAGGTTTGCCTTTTGCAGAGGCGTAGTGAGGGGGTGCAGGGAAGCATCCACCCCGGGCGTTGTTGGCCAGGGGGCACACAAGGGGCGCCCACAGTATTAAATCGTATATTGGATTATATACTAAAGTTATTGTTAGGGCAGGTGGGGGGCGCAAATTTTGGAGTTTTGCCCTGGGCGCCAAATAACCTCACTACGCCACTGGCCTTTTGCCCTTCAGAATCTGGAACAAAAGTACCACCCTATATCTTTTGCCCCTCCGTAGGCAGTGGCGTACCTAAGCTTGGGCGGTCCGCCCCGGGCGGCAATTTCTAGGGGGCGGCATTATTCATTCAAGAAAGAAAATGGCGTGTTTTTAGTAATGGTTAACGTCAGGGCCGTTTGAACTTTTGTGGGGCTGTTGCAAAGTGCATTTGCAGGGCTCGAGACTTCGTAAAAGTTCCCTTCTTTTAGCAGTTTTTACCCAACTTAAACAACGTATTTATTTCGTTCAGTAATTAAAGGGATAATGAAATGGTAAAATAAACTACTTTTAGTCTATTCCACTTCCAAAATTAAGTATAATTCCGATTTTCCTTCGATTTAATTATTAATTTCAATTTATTTTCAAAAGTAAAAACTTCCGTGAAATCATCCGGAAAAATTCGGGCCTAATCATAGAAATCAGAAGGTAGCTAGAACGATTTTTGCAATGGTATACCACGCACCAATTTGAAATTGGCGGATTATTTAGTAGCGCCGTCTTCTAACAATATTGTTTATTCAGCTATAGACAGAAAAACATTAAAAAATTTCGATTCCGCTGGGACCCCTAAAGTTCTTGAGCAGCGCGGGGCCGGGAGCGACTACACCCTTTGCACCTGCCTCACGCATACGTGGGAAAACCTACGGGGCGAGGAACGTCGGACGACTGGGGGGCATAACGTTAATTTCAATGAGGCCCGCAAAGCCCTCCGGAGGTTGTCCCATGTAACGCCTCCCGCTGGCTACGGTTAAGGTTTAGTCTTTTCTCGTAGTGAGACTGTTGCTACTAGCTTCTTGTTCCTTTGGACAGAATGAATACGTATGCTTAGTATTTTTTATCTTTCGCTGTAACACAGGACTCATAAACATTTTGGAAATTGGGAGGGGTGGAAAATTCGTGATCCGTCCAAGGTGACAAAGGGTTTAGGTACGCCACTGTCCGTAAGAAAATATTTCCCTCCGTTGATCATCCTTCAGCGCAATGGTACCAAAAAAATTACCTCCTTCAAAAGTCCGAAAACAAAATGCCCCCTATATCGATTGCCCTTCGCCCTTGTAATACAATTTTCATTACTGTCCTCTGTGCTTTCGCTCTTCGGAGTAACGGCGTTAAACGATGGAAAAGAAATGTTGCTTCAGAGAGCGGAGAAACAATGAGAGGAGGGACTACATTTGATCCGGATTATGGAGGGGTTAACTGCAGGAGGGTGAATCTGCCGGAGTTGAAATTTTAACTTCGGAAGAAGTAGGGGCGACTGCCAGAGCTGAGATTATCACTCCGGAGGAAGGATGGGCAACTGCCGGAGTCGAGACTATCTCTCCGGAGGAAGGAGGGGCAACTGCCAGAGTTGAAATAAGCACTTCAGAGGGAGGAAGGTGCAACTGCCCGAGTCGATATTATCACTCCGGAGGAAGGTAGGGAAACTGCCAGAGTTGAAATTAGCACTCCGGAGGGAGGAGGGCGCAACTGCCAGAGTTGAGATTAGCACTCCGGAGGGAGGAGGGCGCAACTGCCAGAGTTGAGATTAGCACTCCGGAGGGAGGAGGGTGCAACTGCCAGAGTTGAAATTAGCACTCCGGAAAGAGGAGGGCGCAACTGCCAGAGTTGAGATTAGCACTCCGGAGAGAGGAGGGTGCAACTGCCAGAGTTGAGATTAGCACTCCGGAGAGAGGAGGGTGCAACTGCCAGAGTTGAGATTAGCACTCCGGAGAGAGGAGGGTGCAACTGCCAGAGTTGAGATTAGCACTCCGGATAGAGGAGGGTGCAACTGCCAGAGTTGAGATTAGCACTCCGGAGGGAGGAGGGTGCAACTGACAGAGTTAAGATTAGCACTCTGGAGGGAGGAGGGGCCACTGCCGGAGTGAAAAACTTTGCTAAAGAGGGGTGGAGGGTGAAGGTCACCTATTTTGCTCACGTATGTCCTGGACTTCGTCACCAAAGTAGTGCTAATAGTTGGTAAAAATGTGTTTTTAACTTTATTTTTAGGAACGAGTTGAAGTATGATGAAGTCCAATGAAGATAGGGTGATCTGATAGTCCTGAATAGTGTAATCCTCGTTTGTTGGAAGAATGTCCGTTTGTGTAGGGAATGTCCGGTTGTTATGATGAATGTCCGTCGATGTGATAAATGCCCGTTAGTAAAGGGTGTCGAAGATATCTCCGTGGCCAAATTAATGTCTGTCGTTAAAATGAAATACTCGATTTATTAGTTTTGTTGAACGAAATTTATTATAGACTGCCATCTTTTAAATCCCGAATCTAACTGCCCGTTTTCAAAATCCCGCATGCTCCTCGCTATTTATTTTGCTCCTTTTTTAAAAAGCTGTTAAATCACGCGCTTTTTAAATATTACAATTTTGTGGTAAAAAACAGAGACCATTACAGGTATCTGCAAGCGCGTGGTGAAGAAGTATTATTGGAATGTTTAGTTGCGCGTCTTGCTCGTTTCTTAGCCGTGTCTGAGCTGACGAGATGAATCTTTCTACGCTTTCTTTTTATACCGTTTCCAGACATTTCTTGTTTCACCATATCCTTAAACTCCGAAAGCGTTTTCCTCCTGATAGACGTACCGTGATTTTTCAGCGAACGTCTAATTGGAACCGCACTGGCAACATTGTCCGCGACTCTATCGCCCGTTTTTAGGAACTTTTTTCTCAAGAATATAACGCCCGTTTTTAACATTGGGACAGCTTTTCGAAAATCAGACGCCAGTATATTTCCGAGTCCATAGCCGCGTTGCGTCGGTGAGCCCTGATAAAATGGGATTAAACCGTTCTCTTCTTGCGATCAGTAATAGTTGTCATAATAAATGGAATTAGTTGAACCAAACCTATCTGGATTTAAATAATACTTTTCGTAATCGGACTCGTCTTTTCTAGGTGTGTTTTCATGGTGCGCTTGGTTCAATATCCAACAGAGAAATGGGGATTAATCACATTCGGGTTCCCTTTTATAACGACGTGCACATTCGTCTAGGTCTAAAATGTAAGGTTATTTGAACCTTTCCTCTTTGGAACTCAACGGGTACACCCATTTCCGACAAAAAATGAATTTGAATGGTTTGAAAACTACTAGTGGCCCCACCGAAATACAATGCGGTTTGATAAAATCTATATCTACAGCAGCAGTTCCCAATTTTTTTTTTGCTATGGAACCCTAAATTATCCACTAAGTTCTGGCGGAACCCCAACTCATTTTTTTACATATCTTAAAAGACTCTTGACACAAACAAAGATGGCCGCGCTGCGAATTCTCGGAACCCCTGTGACCCTTCCGCGGAACCCTGGGGTTCCGCGGAACACCTTTTGGGAACCGCTGATCTACAGTGTCACCGTCTTTTCCCCGAACACTCACAATTCTTAAAACCGGGGCAGTACAGTCGCCTACAGCATGATTTCGACTTTGTCGGAATATACAAACAAGGAATGAAGGCCCACATTCATATCGACGGTATATTTCGATAGCATTTCGTTTTTGTTATTAGTGAAATCACCCACGGTATTTCTTGTAAATCCAAGAATTGTCACTAGGATCCCTGACATTTTTAAATAAACCTTTTTCCAATTTGACTTGAACCGTTCTCAAGTGTTTTACGTATTGAAACGAGACTGGTAACACACGTGATGATGTGGCGCTTATAACAGTAGCGCGTTAATTATCAAACTCAAATAATAATTGAAGTATATTTTTGTAGTCTATCCATTCCTCGTGCAGTTCGCGCTACTATAATTATGATACGCCAACTCTGAAACAAATGAGTAAGACCGGTTACAACAGCAATTTCCATTGCACTACCGTCCATTATGGTGAATAGGTTTCAAATGAATAGAAAGTATCATTGTTTTTCATATTTAATCAAATTTTATTCAAAACGTTACAAGACAATCCAATTTTGGAACTCGTTGCCAATCATTTTACCATTATTATTGTCAGATTTTAAATCCACAGCATCTTCCATTTTACGTTTGTTTTTATTACTAACAATTATTATTTCCCTAATAAGGATTTGGGTACATTTTCCTTTACTAAACAATCGTAAATATCGTCAACTCCGGGAACGTTTTTAAATTTTTTAGAATTAGCTGCCCAATACGCCAAAAGATCTATAATATGAGAACCGGAAATTGCATCACCGCGAAATATTAATTCACAATTGTCATTAAAAGTAATATTTGTTGATGTCTCTATCGATTTGTACAACGCCAAGCACTGGTCAATACAATTTCCTGGAATAACAGAGGCAATTTGCGTTTTACAGTTCTTGATCAAAGTGTTTTTACTTTCTTTCATTGCCTTATTGAGACGTTGCTGTAATTAAAAATATTTAGTTTTTCAGTTTTTTTAATTTTTTATGTTCCATAGCGCTATTAGGATCAGTATGTAGTTCAAAGAGAGTGTCCACTTTCGGTATCGGTTCGCTGCTTTTCCTCACTTCGGAACTTAGTAGTCTTCTAAAAACTTCTTCCGAAACTAGTTTTATTTTCCGGGCTATCACTTGATTACCTTGCTAAGAGTAGCGCCTGCCACGGAGCTGAGAATTGAGGGAATAGTGGCCAATAAAATAGGTAAAAATCCACCTGTTTGATTAAGGGTTTGACTAACAGAACCACGCCAAACATTTATACATCATTCGGCTAAAGTTTTTAACTCTTCATTACTGTCGTTTTTAATTGCGGCTTTTCTCTGACGCGCTTTGCTGGATGATAAATATTTCAAATTTTTTATATTTTCTTGCACCCTATTCGGCGGAACCATGTCGCGATTTTATGCGCTTTAACGATAGCACATCCATTGGGATCTCGATGGAACTAACAATGTTCCGGTGGATTAATACAGTATATGGTCGAAAGATGGGGCAACTCAAGTCTTCAACGTATTTAACGTCAACCGACAAACATTTTAAGAGAACCACAGCGTTTCTTCTCCTTTGCAAAATAATTTAGTCGCCTTTTCAAGGATAGGTTTCGCAACGGATTCTAGACTGCTATAATCGTGTTGTCCCTCGTTCCAACGTAAGTCGAAAATGTTTCACGGTAGCCAACCTGCACTGTTTTTATCCTCCTGCGAAAGATCCGAAAATGGGAATGGCGGTCTGATAGTCTTATAGGTCGACGTTTGGATATTAATTAACCGTTTTTTGGATAATATCCATTAACAAAAATTATCCAAAAAAAATCAGTTATTTTTGGCTTTTTCCCATATTAAATCGTTTTTGTCCATGGATAATATCGATGGATAAACGGTAAACCGCAATTTTTATGATTAATTGAAATTTTGCCAGTTAATTTATCTGCTCCGCCGATCTCTAGATAGTCTCCCGTTTCGTCCATCCTCCCCTCGATCTATAGAAGTTGGCCTCGATAAAACTAGTCATTTCCCTAAAGTTTAATCTGTCGTTAATCAAGTTTTGTTAAGCGAGGGCTCGACGTTTTAAACAGTCCGAGTATAAAAATGTTTACTCACATTACAACGTCTTGAAGGATAGATGCACTACAGCTCTTTAAAGATTTTTCTTATTGACAGCTTTCCGGATCAGAATGATTATCCTCAAAAATCTCACATTGGTTGAAGTTTGTGTAAATATTGAAAAGTAAAGTAAAATGTCGACTGATATAGCTCAATAAATTTTCCACCATTAATCTAATCGGGTAGATTTTACAATAGAATTTTCCCCGAAGTAGGTAAAACTTTTCCCGATTTATTATTTGGGTACATTGATTGGTGCTTGCTCTCCTGGTATAATTCCGGTCCGAAGTCTGGTTGTCACGCGTATTCGGTTTCAGATAAACAAATAAGTATCCGAAAGGTTCAGCTACGGCCTGTTTGAACGCGTCTATGACGAACTTACTATTTCCGGGTGATATTTGTTTTGTATATGGCTGACTGGTCGGGTGGTGATTTAAAAATATCTAAATAGTGCGCATTCAGGTTCAAAGTTGGAATCTCCTTGCCACGGTAGTGATTAATGAAATTAAAAACGACTTCGTTATATTTGCATATTTAATATAATATTTATGATATTTACAATGAAAGTCCGACTAGTTTCGTCGTGCCTAGCATGACATCTTCCGGGACTGAATTGTGATGGGAGGGAATACATACACCCGTTACAATTTCATCGAATTGATTCACGTAGCTGGGACACTACGTTATCCGCGATCAGATCTCGAACCCGTATAGTCTCCCCGAAGATAGTGAATACATTTTCATATTTCTCAATTATGGTCGAACGGGTAATTCCACGAAAGATTTTCCAAACCTGGGGCACCCTAAATCCACCGATTTCGATGTAAACTTCTAGTTAGGGTTATTTTGGTCGTGGAACCCAGATCCGCAATTTTCGTGACGATCTGGTGAGTAGTTACGGAGATACGGGATATGCGATTTTATGAAAATGACCTTGACCCCTAATACGTTCATATAATTTTCTCAGTTTCCACTTATCGTAAAAATGTGTATGAGGTCTCATTTTAAAGAAATCGGAGAGACAAATACTATGAAAAATACAGATTGAAACAGTAAATATTGTTACCAAGAGAAAAAACGAGTTTAATTATTTGACCCTTGACCCTGAAAATAGCAATTTTTTATTATTTTTATAAAATTTTGTTTTCAACTTCTCCATACAAAATATAGAAGGAAACGAAAAATTGCGAGGGTAAAATGTTTTGTTTTTGAGAAAATAATATATTTATCTACCCCCTCCTCGGTTTTATTCCAATAACCAAATTAAAGTTTTGTAACTTAAATAATTATTTTTAGACAGAAACATCGAAAAACACTGTTCTATTTTTATCTGATCTGCATCTTTGATGTTGTATTTACTTATAGAATGGTTTATTAGTGAAAAGCATTGAATTTTGCATAATATATTTTCTATTGGAACCCAGCATTTATCAATTAACACGTTTGCAGGGTACATAAATGAAACAAGTACATTTATACTCAATTAAGAGTATAAAGGTCGATGTGGAAATCACATACAAGCGTCATTGTATTTTCCAGGATGCATTTACGTTATTTCCCAATTTATTCAAATGCACCTTTGCACCATTTATCACTTGGAACTCTGTGTTGTTATGCTGTTCGTCATTTGCATCCATTTGATAAATACTGGAGAGAATAATGGTTCAAATTTCAATTTAATAAGCATACTGAAATGTTGTTTATTTCTAATAACATGATTCACCCTATCTCCACGCGGTATAATGAGTACAGTAACATCAGAAAAATTAACGCACTTCATTTTGTAATAACAGAATATAACTAAATTAAACAAATCTGTCTAATATACCTTCAGATCTCTGTTCTCTAAATACCGATATACGTTCAAAGTTCTGTCCTCTAAGTACCGATATACATTTAAAGGCTCCCTAGGCTCCCTGTTTGCTCAAAAATTATCGCTTTTTTCCTCAAACATTATCCCTTGTCGTTCATAAATAAATCGCAAAAGAACGGCGAGAGGCTAGATCCCATTGTCAGACCATGATTTTGTGTGAAGAATTGGCCAACAACTTGGAAAAAATTACCTAGGGGCGATGAACTTAGATGGAATTGGCGCTGTCTGTTCATACTTGGTTAGATGTACGCAACTCTTCACTATATTTTTAACTTTATTGCGAAAAGTATTGATGGGATTCCGCTAGAGTTCAATATATGTATCTTCGCTCAACTATCTGTAAAAATAATGGTGTTAAGCCTATATTTAAACCTATTAATAAAATTGTTTACTTATTTCCAAGTAGAAAAGACAATGTCACTAGTTTGGAGGAAAGTGGAATTTATTTACTGCTATTTAAATGTCAAATGGGGTATGTAGGGTAAACCAAAAGGTGCCTTGCCACACAAGTTAAAGAACACGAAGCAGACTTGAGACTAAAAAGGCCCAAGGCTATTGTAGACCACGTCCAAGCTGGCCCTACAGACACGAAACAGGTACAACTAAGAAAAATAACCCGTTTAAATTTAACATTAGAGAATCTATGGAAATTGTTAACTGAAAATTAAAAATAAACTTATCAACAATATATGGCCCTGCGCATGAGGTTGTCTTACAGTATACTAATCTGTTGAATCTATACTGCTGATTTCTATCCTGACACGTCTATTATCCGCGACACATGGGTTGATTGAGTGTTGTATGTAGGTTATACGCTAATTGTATTTACTCGGTCACTTGCCTTTAATGAGCTCTCATATCTTGTTATTATTATAAAAAATTAGCCTGACGACGGCGTTAGTATTGGTGCCGAAACCCCCGTAGCTTAGGTTTGTAATTAAAACTTTTTTATTGTACAATAGTGGTTTTTATTTTAATCAATTCTAATATCTACAAGACTGTCCTTACAACAAGTTTAGTTAACATCCGTGGTTTTCACCCAGTTACTTTCGTCAAATGGTTCTGTTGAGTGTGTTACTCTAAGAGAAGTCTCTAAATATTTTATTAAGTGAGTGATTTACTCGAAAACATTTCCTAAAAACTGAGCGTAAAAAGACGTCGAAATAACGTTCTACACAAATAAGATAAGGGCCTCTGGCGATAATAAGGCAACATTAACGCGGATATTATCCGATTTAGCATGGCTCTCTGCACGTGCTCAGTATGATTATGGAGCGAAGTGAAATCAACGATATACGTGTGGTAATTCTATTAATCGTTTTCATGAAATGTTTACTAACTGTAGATAAAGAACAGGCACACATGTGCAACAATTATAAACTTATAACTCCAAAGTTGAGAAACAAACTGTCTTGATGGGATAACTTTCGATTTGGTGGCTCTTGCAAGTACTATGGTCGGTTTTGCGACAAATAACGAAATAAAATAAGCATAGTTAATTTTACACTTGTAAAATAAAACAATGCTTATTTACTTTTGTTAATAGTATTTTTATAATAATTGTCGACAGATTGACGTGGTTGCTGACCTTCCGGTTGGTTTAAACCTTCAAGACCACGTGGCGTCAAATGGAATGGTGTTCAGAGTCAACGCACCCGGAGTACCAACTTTCAATGCCATAATGAACTACACCTCACAACCACAATACGAATTTCCTCCTACACTAACAGGAATTCTTTCAACGCCGAACTTGCTGGAGGTTTTCGGCTACCTCAAGTCCCCCTTCGAAGAAATAGACGGAGACTACAACGACGTGCAATTCTTCTTCAATTCAATCTTGGCCTTCCCGAAGTTTTTCGACGAAAGGGTAATGCTTAGTTTATAGTTCCCTTTATCGACCACTTGTGAGTTTCCAATCTTGAGCGATTTAAATTTTAATAAGAGCCATTTCTAGAAAGGAAAAACCTTTTTAGATGACTTCAATTTAAATGATTCAAACGCCTATAAGCCTTTTTGACTCCAAAAGGGAAAAATACTACATATTCTTTAGTAAATTTTACCCACAAAATCTTATTTGCTTAACGTAATCCCTGGTGGAAATATGATAACATATAAAAATCCAATCTTTTTTAGATGAAACAATTTTATACGCCTTATTTCGACACGCAAACTTTTTTGATAGTTCCGGCCGTTCTACACCCAAAATCATATGGAGCAATTAAGCTGAAATCGAAAAATCCTCTTGATCAGCCCATTATCAGGATGAATTACTTTAAAAATCCTCATGATATGAAAGTAATGATTTATGGTGAGCTCAATTTCTTTCACAATATTCTTTGTTGCCAATTTCGCCGTGTCAATTTTGGCCTGATTTCGGGGCCAAATTAATCATGGCTAATTTGGCCTGAATTCCGGGCCAAAACAGCCCGCGTCAGTAGTTTTGCTACTTTAGCCTGGTTTCCGGGACAAAATAGTCTATGCTTCGATATCAGCTATTTTGGCCTGGTTTCCAGTCCTCAAACGTCTTGGGTCAAAATAGTGTATGATCGTGTCATAGGTAATTTAGCCTGGTTTTCAGGCGAAAATAGTCTTCACCGCGCGGCTGGCACGCTTTTGGCCTGATTTTCTTGGAATAAGGGAAATGGTTCTTCCAAAAGAGCCCTCTTTTTCCTATTGGGTGTAGTATAACTTTCTTTTGCGAATTGCGATTGTACGTGACGATTTTTTGACATATGGGACGGACCGAGTGCTGGGGGTTACGGTAAACGTACCAACGTCCAAATCTTTTACATTTTGTGATCGCATCGGGCATGACAGGTGGGCGGTCTACCACAGAATCATCGACACTTATTACGCTTCATTGAAAATTAGAAATTCAGTTAAATTGAAAGCGTATATAAATATCACTTTTTATTAAGCTCAAGCTGATATTTTAGTTAAAATATTTAATAGGTTGGGAATTAAACCGGGAGCACGGTTTTAGGACTTTGATATTCTGCCGCTTAGCCATTGATCCCTGTTACACTGTATAAGAAATCTATAATATATTAATGAAAGACGTTTTCGTAACTCTTTAATCATCAGTAGGTGTATTTTTTTATGATACCCAATTTTTTTATTATAAGGATGAGTCCTGTGATACTTTTGCTGAATCTTTTTTCTGAACGAGGTTACGATTTTTGTATTTTCTATTCTTGGGTATTGTTGGTTTTTTTTCTGTCTTATATTTTATTGTTTTAAGCGTATTTACTTCTTCCGCGAAATGTTCATTTTTGGAGGAGCCTTCAACGTGTACAGGTTGTATTACGTTTATCCGGTTTGATTAACTACTTCGGTAATTTGTAGTTAATTTTTTTATTTTAGTTTTATTTCAACTTAAAAATTTTATATACGGTGATGATGGTTTGAGGTGTATTTATATACGAGCTGTCGTTTAGTTTTCAATATTCAGTCAAGTGGTGTTTTTGTGCTTTGTTAATTTTTATTTTTTTCTCCTTGGTCGTGAAGAGCTAGGGCTAGACATAGCCTTAACAGCTCTTAGAGTCCAAATTGGGAAGTCGCGGGAAAATAGAATGAAAACTGAAAAAATAACTAAAACCAAATAAACAGAACAAAATTACACAAATCTATAAGAGACTTGAGCCTCTTGAGGGTACAAAATTTTTAAAGTTTTAATAGAATTTTAAGTTTAGCTTTAAAAAGATGAATAGCCCTCAAGGAAACAATTTCCCCAATAAGAGCATTCCCATGAGGAATAACTCCGCGAAAAAATTAGTTTTTAAGGGTTTCCTTGTTGGAGATCCTAAGAAAAGCTTACGGGAGTGACCACGAGTGACAGTATTACCATTCGCAAAAGTAAAATAAGGTTAGTTTGGGTCACATGGAATTTTAAAGAGCGATGTTAAGTCTAGATAAAGTCTACGAGATTGAACGGGGGACCCAATTAAGTTAAGCCAACCGTTCAGCACGAGGTAATTTACGAAGGGAAAAATAATAAAATAATAATAATAATAATCAGCTAGGCTAATACCCAAGGCACCACCCTAGGCCTAAGCAAGGAGAGTATAATAAACCCTCCTTGGCCTAAGTCATCGAGCGACTTTTAAAGCCTTTAATTCAGGTGGCCGGGTTACAATGCGTAGGAGGGTGGTGTGAACACGGGAAGCACAAGCATGATAATTTTCGATTAACTGAACATCCTGAGACAGATAGGGGCTCCAAATTTGACTAGAAAATTCCAAGAGAGGGCGGACGTAACAGGCAAAGAGGCGACTAAGCATAGCAATTCCAGAAAAATTAGCTTTAATGGTGGCAAGGAGGTCAGAGGCACGACTACAAACCTTAGTAATATGTGTGCGAAAAGAGAGGTTATTGGAACACCCAGGTCGCGACACTCATTAACTCTTTGAATATTACGGTTAAAGAGGTAATATGGGGATGGAATTCTCGTATCACATTTCTGTCGTTGGATAGAGAGCACAACTGATTTAGTCATTGAAAATGAGTCCATTGCTTTGAGACCAGAGTTCAAGGTTTCGAAGGTCAGATTGAAGGGTGATGATGTCAACGAAAGATTATATCACACGGAACACTTTGAGGTCATCAGAGAAGAGTCGGAGATCAGATATGATGTTGTGGGGAATGCCGTTAATGTACAAGACGAAAAATAGAGGCCCTAAGACAATCCCCTGGGGGACGGCACTCGTGACCGAGCAGGAGTCACTCATTAAATTCCCGACACGGACCAGTAGAGAGCGGTATAGAAGATAATTCTTCAGCAACGTGAGAACATTGTTCCGGAAGTTAAAAGTGAACTCGTGTTTAGTGAGGAGACGATGATGGTGGACCGAGTCAAAAGCTTTAGCTATATCACGGTAAATCGCATCGACAGCGACACGTTGGTTATTATAAAAGGCGTCCAGCCAAATAGCCATGGTATATACATGGACTAATTAACAACAGGGACGGTCCGGCCCGGGAAAAAAGTAAAAAGAACAAGCATCGACGCACTCTAGCGGTACTCGCGGGCATAACAGGAAATGCTTGTATAGGCTGGTGATTCAAAATAAGCGGGGGGGGGGAGAAAATAGGGAAAGAAGCTTCCTTGGAATGCTTGGAATTTAAAAGTTGAACCACGAGATTGCCATGCGGTGCTAATATATTAGTCTTTTAAATTAATCGTCGTAAAAATTTAGAATGGCGAGCTTTTCCGATCGTACATATAGTAAAACATTCTGCTTACCGTCTGAAAGCAATTCCCAAATTTGTTACGGTAATTATTATTATCATAATATAATATTATTCATAAATATAAATGATTGTACCAAATTGTACCAAGGCTTAATAGTTGTTTACCTTTTTTTGATGATGAATAATTTCCGAGATAATTTCGAATCTATCTTAGAATCGGAGATGGAAAAAATATCATTTAACTATACCAATTATACTAAAATAATAATTATAATTATAGTTATTTAACGTGATAACATGGATGGTTATGAGAGACGTTTGGGGTTTCCTTTGTAAACAACAATCTGAAAATTCTAATCACAACCGCTAAAACCGTTAAAAATCTGTTTCCTGTTTATGACGTTTGAATCACCAGGATAAAAAATATTTGCCTGGTAACACTGCTGAACGCGTTAACACTTTTTTTTTGAGTCTTTATAGGGAAATGTTATAGATCTGGGCCGTCTCTGTTGTTAATTAGTCCATGGTATATAGCAGATTCGATTCGACTGATTTGCCGTGTAGAAATCCATGTAGAAATTCGCTGAGAAAGGAATTGGCATGGGAAAGTAACGCAGATCTTATACATTTTCCAGATCTTTGCAAATATAAGAGGTAAGGCTAATTGGTCGATAGTTTGAGGCGTCGCATTTTCCCCCTTTTCCTTTGTAGATAGGGGTGATATTAGCCGTGCACCAATCCTTTGGGAGGTCACCAGTTCGTAGAGAGACAATAAATTGGTAGCTAAGCGGTCGATAAAGTGAGTTAGCACATCTTTTTAATAGTCTATTGGGAATCCCGTCAGGGCCCGAGGCACCTTTGGTGTCGAGATATTTGAGAGCGTGGCGGACGTCACGAAAAGACGGAGTGTAGTTAGGCATGGGTAAGGCGTCAGTATTTGGGAAGTTCAGAAGATCGTACTGGTTAGTATTTAAGTTCCTAGCGAGTGTGTTATTAAGGCAAATGGCCATCTGAAGATCCGAGTCAGTTTTCTCACCGTTGGCAAGTATAATATTTAGACGCGAAGGTGGTACACGAATATGTTTCTTGACAAAGCGATAGAAGGTTCTGGGGGTCTTTTTGATGCAATTGAACTGCCGTTCGTGAGACTTTGCTTTAGCTCGAGAAATCAAGAATTTGACAAGCTTCAATTGATCCTTGTAAGCTGGTTGGAGATGATTGAACGAGGCAGTGTTCTTAGAGCGAATTTCGTGCTGGGGCCGTTTCCAGAGGCGTTCCTTTTTTCCGAATGGCTCTTTTGGTTGGAAGGGGGATCCAAGGGCGGCTGCTTTTATGTGTGTTGGAGCTATAAAGTGGCACTGCAGCGGCCATACATTTGAGACGAATATCCTTAAAGAACTGCCAAGCTTACTCCATAGGAAGATTTAGGATACGAGACCAGTCTTCCATGACAAACTGAGCATTGATAGAGACAAAATCAGCACGAGAATAGTCAGTCATGCTCAAAATTCAAGGAAGGCTGAACAGCAGTTTTGCTCGAGGAAGTTGGGTATATAATTTGTAGGATTATATGGTCGCTACGGCCAAGAGGCGGGAACTCGGTGATTGACGGCTGTACATAAGATTGTGTTAGAACCAGATCTAAAATGTAAGAGCTAATATTCTGTGATTGCGAGTTGGGATGGTTACGTGTTGCCGAAGAAATTGATGGTGGAAAACGTTGAAAACTAGTTCGTGAACGGCAGTAGCTTTAGGTCGAAGAGTATGGGGCGGGCCAGTCAATTAGCGGAAGATTATAGTATCCAAGGAAAATCAGTTCCATGTGTTGTTTAGTGCGTACAATTTCAGAAATGTTGGACTTGAGTTTAGAGTTGTTGCCATCAGAGGTAGAAGGGGAGCGGTAGACACAGGATAATGAAAGCCAGGTGTCGCAATTGTTGGGCTTTATTTCGATCCAGACGGATTCATCAAAACCGTCAACCGGGACCGTTTCCTAGAAAACAAGTCCATCACGAATGAAGAACACCACAACGCGAGGGGGTTGGACACTTGTGAAAAATCCCGTGCATGTCTCAAGAAATCGTAAAACGAAATCCGAAATCCTTAAAAAAAAATCACGAAATCTTCCCGTAAAATTTATAAATCTTAAAAGATTTCGAATTCATGACGAAATCGCGAAATATCTTACAAAGTCGCGAAATCTCTGACAAAATGGCAAAATTTTGGCACAAAACACGAAATCTTTGACCGAATCGCAAATCCCTGAAAAAATCAAGAAATTTGGGAAACAATAAAAGTTTAGTTTCGTGTAAAATGTTATTTTTGCTTCTTCACGTTCACCACATGTTCTAAAACTATTAATTTCCGTACATCATTCTGATTCCCACACTCTACGCGAACCATAGACATATGAAATAAAATAGACCCCCGATTTTACACGGAGCGCGTGTGCCTGCAAGACCTAGCAGTCGTGAGGTAAAAACTGCGGAAAGCGCCCTCTATCGGTGACCAGATTTAATACGAAATTAAATAATCCCACGTGATTTCACGAAGGTCACGGGTGTCGAGAAAATGATTCTTTGGTAATCTGATTAAGGTTGCCGAAGGTTCGACCATTCCCATTCTCTTGAGTGTTGAATTAACGGAGAAAAAGGAAGTCCAAAAACTCCATAAGAAACGTGGAAAACAACAGTTCTCTTTCCGATTGCATATAAATTTTGAAAGGTATTTAAATGGGAGAAAGATGGGAGCATTTCTTTAATAAAATCGTCATTAATCATAAGTTGGGTTAAATTGAAATTGTAGCGAAGTTTATCAAATACGTTGGTGCTTTCAATTGAATGCTTCATTTGCTATCATTTTTATTGGATTTGTCTTAATTTTTTCTAAGCAAAGCTGTTTAAAAATAATAAAAATATAGAAAAACATGTGAAATTATGCATTTAATCTCTTCATTGGGCAAAGATATTAATTTTGAAGCTTTTTTTCAAATTTCTTCTAAATTTTCTTTGACCGCATACTCGTCAAAACTTACCCCTGAAATTATATTAAAAAAATTATGGCTACATCGATGATAATTAAGATTGTAATACTAACAATTCCACCCCCACCTTTCCCACTAGGGTATCGCATGAGACAACCCATTTCGCGTACGTTTCTACCCCGTGCTACGACACGTCTTCTGCTACCTGATTTTCTGGGTGAATTTTTCAAACACCGGTGCGGCTCTTTAAGTCGGTAACCCTAAATATTAACAGAAGTCTATACTAATTCCCATTGTGGGGGTAAGTATCTAACTGCGTATTCTACCCTTTTAATGACAATAACTTGAGAAATAACCTTATTCGAACGAATTAGCCTTTTCAGTTTACATAGAGCCACGTAGTGGACAACGCGAGAAGCTCATTGATTGCTGGATCTAACTTTAATGATCAAGTAAAATTTTAAGTTTCGTAAAATATCTAATCATCTAGTTTGTTCAAAATATTTTACAGCTACGCATAAAATTTTCATTTCCTTTTTAAAAACTATTAAGAAAAATTCACCCAACACTTTACAGCAAATTTATATGTATAAATAGATCAATTTCAGGTGAAAATTATTTTACGATCACTTTTAAAGACTGACTTTGCACATGTCGTTTGCTCATTCGTCTTATCCTAAGCATTGGATAGTGGATGAAGTGAAGTCTTTAGCTATCAATTTGTTGAAGCTTACTAACCGTTATAGGGAAATGTAAATTTCGTTAGTACAAAAACCCACGAAAAGGTGTAAGAGAACACCATTTGTACTCCGCCGATAACCCAAAGCCTTTAAACAGAGTGTCTATTTTGGCCTGATTTCCGTTCCAAAATAGCGTGCGTCAGTAGTTTTGCTACTCTAGCCTGGTTTCCGGGCCAAAATAGCCCATGCTTAGATATCAGCTATTTTAGCCGGGTTTCCGGGCGTCGAAATTTTCAAGCGAAAATAGTCTTGGCCGCGCGGCTGGCACTATCTTGGCCTGATTTTCGGGCCTTGGAATTTTTAGGCTAAATTACTTCATTTTCAACTGTATCACTATTTTGGCCCGAAAAATTTGTCATATCTTCAACCAGGCCAAAATAGTTGCTGCCGCGCGGCAATAACTATTTTGGCCTGGTTTAACAATTTAACGCGATTGCAAGTGGGCACTGTTGTCTTGTACCTCTCAAGTACTATAGATGTCGCTAGCATAGAAATTTCAACAAAATGCTTATAGAGCTTGGCAACCTACGTTGCATATTTCAATTTATCGGTGGGTGAATTTTGTTCGTAGCTTCATGGTAGCTTCAGCCTATTTCATATTCCCACGATACACAAATTTTCGACAATTTCAGAAAAACAGGTTAACATATTGGGGTAAAAAGGGTACGTGACATAAAAAACGCTTTAAGCTAAACTAAAAATCTTATACTTATAAATTCCTAGTATAAAATTTTGTATAGTGTAGCGTTGTCGTGTCGAACGTAATTCAATAATTAGATTCAACCTTCCTTTTCATTTGCTATGAAACGTCATAATAGAATGCTGGCTGGCTGGCTGGTTGCGGGCTCACATATTTACACTATTAGTATAATATTTAATGTCAGAAGTCTATAATAACCCTACCCCCAAAACTAAGTTTTCATCTACATTTTTTATGACTTTAAAAACTCACGAGTGTATTATTGAATTAGCCTTTTTAGCTTACATAGACCCACGTAGCGGTAAAAGCGGGAAGCTCATAAACTGCAGGATTTTTATCTGCTTAGCAGACGCTTTGTATTTTTATTTTGGCAAATCGTCCGTTTAGCAGACGAAAATCCAGCAATCAATGAGCTTCTCGCGTTGTCCACTACGTGGCTCTATGTAAACTGAAAAGGCTAATTCGTTCGAATAAGGTTATTTCTCAAGTTATTGTCATTAAAAGGGTAGAATACGCAGTTAGATACTTACCCCCACAATGGGAATTAGTATAGACTTCTGTTAATATTTAGGGTTACCGACTTAAAGAGCCGCACCGGTGTTTGAAAAATTCACCCAGAAAATCAGGTAGCAGAAGACGTGTCGTAGCACGGGGTAGAAACGTACGCGAAATGGGTTGTCTCATGCGATACCCTAGTGGGAAAGGTGGGGGTGGAATGGTTAGTATTACAATCTTAATTATCATCGATGTAGCCATAATTTTTTTAATATAATTTCAGGGGTAAGTTTTGACGAGTATGCGGTCAAAGAAAATTTAGAAGAAATTTGAAAAAAAGCTTCAAAATTAATATCTTTGCCCAATGAAGAGATTAAATGCATAATTTCACATGTTTTTCTATATTTTTATTATTTTTAAACAGCTTTGCTTAGAAAAAATTAAGACAAATCCAATAAAAATGATAGCAAATGAAGCATTCAATTGAAAGCACCAACGTATTTTATAAACTTCGCTACAATTTCAATTTAACCCAACTTATGATTAATGACGATTTTATTAAAGAAATGCTCCCATCTTTCTCCCATTTAAATACCTTTCAAAATTTATATGCAATCGGAAAGAGAACTGTTGTTTTCCACGTTTCTTATGGAGTTTTTGGACTTCCTTTTTCTCCGTTAATTCAACACTCAAGAGAATGGGAATGGTCGAACCTTCGGCAACCTTAATCAGATTACCAAAGAATCATTTTCTCGACACCCGTGACCTTCGTGAAATCACGTGGGATTATTTAATTTCGTATTAAATCTGGTCACCGATAGAGGGCGCTTTCCGCAGTTTTTACCTCACGACTGCTAGGTCTTGCAGGCACACGCGCTCCGTGTAAAATCGGGGGTCTATTTTATTTCATATGTCTATGGTTCGCGTAGAGTGTGGGAATCAGAATGATGTACGGAAATTAATAGTTTTAGAACATGTGGTGAACGTGAAGAAGCAAAAATAACATTTTACACTAAACTAAACTTTTATTGTTTCCCAAATTTCTTGATTTTTTCAGGGATTTGCGATTCGGTCAAAGATTTCGTGTTTTGTGCCAAAATTTTGCCATTTTGTCAGAGATTTCGCGACTTTGTAAGATATTTCGCGATTTCGTCATGAATTCGAAATCTTTTAAGATTTATAAATTTTACGGGAAGATTTCGTGATTTTTTTTAAGGATTTCGGATTTCGTTTTACGATTTCTTGAGACATGCACGGGATTTTTCACAAGTGTCCAACCCCCTCGCCTTGTGGTGTTCTTCATTCGTGATGGACTTGTTTTCTAGGAAACATATTCGTGTACCACCTTCGCGTCTAAATATTATACTTGCCAACGGTGAGAAAACTGACTCGGATCTTCAGATGGCCATTTGCCTTAATAACACACTCGCTAGGAACTTAAATACTAACCAGTACGATCTTCTGTACTTCCCAAATACTGAGGCTTTACCCTTGCCTAACTACACTCCGTCTTTTCGTGACGTCCGCCACGCTCTCAAATATCTCGACACCAAAGGTGCCTCGGGCCCTGACGGGATTCCCAATAGACTATTAAAAAGATGTGCTAACTCACTTTATCGACCGCTTAGCTACCAATTTATTGTCTCTCTACGAACTGGTGACCTCCCAAAGGACTGGTGCACGGCTAATATCACCCCTATCTACAAAGATCTGGAAAATGCATAAGATCTGCGTTACTTTCCCATGCCAATTCCTTTCTCAGCGAATTTCTGCATGGATTTCTACACGGCAAATCAGTCGAATCGAATCTGCTATATACCATGGACTAATTAACAACAGAGACGGCCCAGATCTATAACATTTCCCTATAAAGACTCAAAAAAAAGTGTTAACGCGTTCAGCAGTGTTACCAGGCAAATATTTTTTATCCTGGTGATTCAAACGTCATAAACAGGAAACAGATTTTTAACGGTTTTAGCGGTTGTGATTTGAATTTTCAGATTGTTGTTTACAAAGGAAACCCCAAACGTCTCTCATAACCATCCATGTTATCACGTTAAATAACTATAATTATAATTATTATTTTAGTATAATTGGTATAGTTAAATGATATTTTAACCATCTCCGATTCTAAGATAGATTCGAAATTATCTCGGAAATTATTCATCATCAAAAAAAGGTAAACAACTATTAAGCCTTGGTACAATTTGGTACAATCATTTATATTTATGAATAATATTATATTATGATAATAATAATTACCGTAACAAATTTGGGAATTGCTTTCAGACGGTAAGCAGAATGTTTTACTATATGTACGATCGGAAAAGCTCGCCATTCTAAATTTTTACGACGATTAATTTAAAAGACTAATATATTAGCACCGCATGGCAATCTCGTGGTTCAACTTTTAAATTCCAAGCATTCCAAGGAAGCTTCTTTCCCTATTTTCTCCCCCCCCCGCTTATTTTGAATCACCAGCCTATACAAGCATTTCCTGTTATGCCCGCGAGTACCGCTAGAGTGCGTCGATGCTTGTTCTTTTTACTTTTTTCCCGGGCCGGACCGTCCCTGTTGTTAATTAGTCCATGTATATACCATGGCTATTTGGCTGGACGCCTTTTATAATAACCAACGTGTCGCTGTCGATGCGATTTACCGTGATATAGCTAAAGCTTTTGACTCGGTCCACCATCATCGTCTCCTCACTAAACACGAGTTCACTTTTAACTTCCGGAACAATGTTCTCACGTTGCTGAAGAATTATCTTCTATACCGCTCTCTACTGGTCCGTGTCGGGAATTTAATGAGTGACTCCTGCTCGGTCACGAGTGCCGTCCCCCAGGGGATTGTCTTAGGGCCTCTATTTTTCGTCTTGTACATTAACGGCATTCCCCACAACATCATATCTGATCTCCGACTCTTCTCTGATGACCTCAAAGTGTTCCGTGTGATATAATCTTTCGTTGACATCATCACCCTTCAATCTGACCTTCGAAACCTTGAACTCTGGTCTCAAACCAATGGACTCATTTTCAATGACTAAATCAGTTGTGCTCTCTATCCAACGACAGAAATGTGATACGAGAATTCCATCCCCATATTACCTCTTTAACCGTAATATTCAAAGAGTTAATGAGTGTCGCGACCTGGGTGTTCCAATAACCTCTCTTTTCGCACACATATTACTAAGGTTTGTAGTCGTGCCTCTGACCTCCTTGCCACCATTAAAGCTAATTTTTCTGGAATTGCTATGCTTAGTCGCCTCTTTGCCTTCAGTTAAACGTAAAATTCTACTCCAAGCATTAACTAAAAGGGTCTCCTGCCAAAGCAGGCAATAACCGGTACCGAAAGGACAAATGTTTAAAATTTTAAATAAATAATTTTTGGTTCGTCAGAACATAAATTGTAGCTTTTTCGCGACAAACTGAGTATTTTGTTTCAGTCCGATATACTCGGTGTTTAAACGCTCTCCTCAAAAGAACCAACCAGCTTAAAGGCCTAGGTTTTTTTCTGCCTGTCCCCCTTTAAATTAACTTAATGAAGCACTAATACCCTGGTGGTAGGCCAACCGCTGAAGATGTTGGCCTAATTTAAAGGGGGACAGGCAGAAGAAAACCTAGGCCTTTAAGAAGAAATTAAAATCATTAAAAGTTAAAATTCGGCCAACCCCGCAAAACCAATTTCTTCAGTAACTAGCCTTCCGTCCGGACAGAGGATTAAGGGCGGTGATGTTTTACCTTCGTCTTTTATCATGGGACAAAAATGGAAATACAAAAACAACAAAAAAAACCAACAATCGGGCAACTGTTCGTCAGAACCCGGATCCAAATAAGGGAAGGGTAAATCTTCGGATTCTACCCGCCCTGTTATTCAACCATGTGGTTGAGCAAGGGTCCATTGGGGAAAATACCTTAGGTAAAAAGCAAACGCGGAATCAGCGCCGTAGAAAAAAAAAGAGGTCAGAGAGTAACCCCAATGAAGGCAGTCCCTCCTCCTCCTCCTCAAATAAAAGACCTAGGGAGCATGACTTCCCAGATTCCCCGTCTCAGGACTCTAAGAGGTCTAAGGCCCAGGACCAGACCTTTAACGAGGTTCTACACTCAGTTAAGATGGCCATTGTCAAAGATGGCTTTCAAGCGAGTGCAATTTCGGTAAAAGAAATGGGTACCATTCAGCTTGGTGTTCTGGAGCGTATAGATGGGATACCTTCGGGTGACCCTCTACCACGTTTCTGGAACTTTGAGCTGAATAGTAGTGCCGTTCTCTACCTTTGTAAGGATGAACCTACAGCGGACTGGTTGAGAAGTGCTTTCGACCAGAACGAAGAGGTTATTGGAGGCGCGCGGCTTTCAGTAATGAAGGCCAACGACCTACAAAAGCCGTTCAAGGCTGCTTTTCGTACCAAGGACGTCTACATGAAGGACTCTAAAATCCTTCTAAAAAGGTTACGTACCTTCAACAGTGCGCTTAACACGCAGTGTTGGAAAACTATAACGAAGGCTGAAGAGCCAACTGCCATCCGTTGGATTTTCTGGAGGATGGTACGAGGGGACCGTCTGAGGACGCTGACAGGGCCAGTGGAAGTGGTGTGATTTTCACACCTACCACTGGGTACGGCTCGGCAGTTCCAGCTCGAAACCAAGTACTTCCTAACTAAGACGACGATGAAGATTTCGCAAAATAATTGACATCACTGCAAGCCAGCCTCTGCAGTACTCTGCAGAAGGTTTGCAAAGGAGTTCTTCGATGTAGCACTTATTCTGGAGCCAATGGCAAGATACTTGGTCTCCAAACCGCAGGTAAAATATTCTTTGATTATAACTCTGCTATCTCCAGAGCCTGTGTGTTGATAGGCAAGGGTAAGCATGCCCTTCCGCTCTCCCTCATACCTCTAGGGATATTGCTACGGTCAAACATATCACGTCCTCTATAAACGGAGAGGTGGAGATGACTCTGGCATCAGCATACTTCCCATATGACGATCCTCTTCCCCCACCCCCGCGGGAGTTGGCCAGTCTGGTCAAGCACTGCAAGGGGACGGGAAAGAAGCTAATGCTCACCATGATATCTGGGGCAGCTCACACGGCAATCAGCGTGGAAATAAGCTTGAGGAATATCTAGTTAGTACTAAGCTTAATATTCTCAACAGGAATAATGAACCAACTTTTGTTACAATTAACAGTGAGGTCATTGATCTTACACTGTGTACCGAAAATGTCGCAGAAGCAATTACTGACTGGCATGTGTCCAATGAACCGTCTCTGTCGGATCATATACACATTTGGTACAATGTCTTGGTCAAACCCGTAGTGGCTTTACTGAAGTTCGCAATCCCAGACGTACAAATTGGTGTGGTTATAAGTTTCTTCCCGAAGGATGATAAGCCAAAGCTTTCATCGGTATTGGATTTCGATTTGGCTCTTGATCGAATGCAACATGCCATTATCGACTCCAATCACCGCAACTGTCCGGCGAAGACTATCAACCAGCCAAGGCTAGTTCCTTGGTGGAATCATGAGATTGGTAGACTTCACAAAGAAATAGCTGGCTTTTCAACAAAGCTAAAAGGTCGGGAGACTTTGCTGCCTATAAGCAGACCCTCACTGCCTACCATAAGGCTATCCGCGATCCTAAAAAAGCCTCGTGGAGGAACTTCTGTGAGAACATAAAAGATGTTACCAGTTCAGCCAAGTTAATGAAAATTATAGCACACGATAATACTTAACATCTTGACACTATTAAGTTGAAATATGGTAATTTCTCTATTTCTGGCAAGGACACTTTAACCCATATGTGAGATGTGCACTTTCCAGATTCCAGAGTACAGAAAATTGGGACTCTGATACGCTCCCTTTAAGGATCAAACGTACCAAAAGTGAAGATTGGGCAGTGGTGAATAAGGTTGTCACGCTTTCTAGACTCATATGGGCTATAAAATCATTTAAGCCATATAAGTCACCAGGACCTTATGGTATCTTTCCCATTCGGTTGCAAGAGGTCATTGATCCTCTCTGCCCTTTGCTGTTAAGGATCTATAGGGCTTGTATTGCCCTAGGGCATACACCAAGCACTTGGAAACTGTCTCGGGCCATATTCATACCCAAGCCTGGTTATTCAAATTACCTGGAGGCTAAGGCGTTTAGGCCAATTAGTATAAGCTCTTTTCTCTTAAATTTTTTTGAAAAGTTATATTAGAGAGGAGGTTATCTCTAAAAATCCTCTCTACTGAGACCGCCCTTCATAGCATAAGCAACTGCCTCCTAAAGGCAACTGATTTCAAGGAAATAGCGTTAGCGGAATTTCTTGATATCGAAGGGGCCTTTGGTAAGGTCTCCAGCGCAGTCATTATGAAGGCGGTTAAGAGGTTTTGTATCAATGACGCATTGTGCCTTTGTATCACATCCATGATAACTGACCGAAAAATGATGTCATCCCTGCTCGGTGACTCCCTTATGGTCTCCACTAGCCATGGCTGCCCTCAGGGGGTTCTCTGTCCCCTTTTGTGATGGCTGATGGTGGACGATCTAACCCGGAGGCTGAATAGGGTGGGGGTGTCGCTGTTTTGGTTACGCTGATGATATTGCCATCATTGTCACTGGGAAATTCTCATAGACAGTTAAGGATGTAATGAGGAGGGCTCTGGCATCAGTCGAGTGCTAGTGCAAGGAGGTCAACCTCAGAGTTAATCCTAGTAAGACGGTCCTGGTCCTACTTACTCGTAAATGGATCCAGGGATAGTTCAATGGTATTTCCTTTTTTGGAAATAACATAGTGGAAAGCATCGAGTTGAAATACCACGGTGTCATCCTTGATAGCAAATTAAAATGGAAACCACATCTTGATTATATTATCAAGAAGGGAAAAATGCTATTTTGGAGGATTAGGGGTACAGTCAGTAAATCCTGGGGCCTTAGTCCCAGAGTTGTATACTGGCTGTATACTATGACCATCAGACCCATTCTGTCTTACGCAGCTGTGGTCTGGTCGCGCAGGGTTACTTTAAAAACCGTGCAGTCTGAACTGCGCACGCTGCAAAGGTTAGCCTGTATTGGCATTACTGTACATTCTTACTCTGCATCTTTTTATAGAGGAAGCTGCTGCTTTTGGTGCCTATAGGCTTAACCAAAATGGTTGGTGGAAGGCTAATAATTGGGTAAACAAGCACACGAAACTTTATCATGATATTGCTAATCATTTACCCGAACTTAAGATGGGTTCTGACATCTCGGCTGCTAAATTACACTTTAGCAAGCCCTTTGAAGTTAACTTCCCAAGCCACACGGATTGGGCTTATAATACCCTCGGTGCCAGAAGTGAGGTGGTCTGATTCTGTGCCGACTATTGTCTGGAAAAGAAGCATCGTGGGAATTTTATCCAAATCTACACGGATAGTCAGGCCACCCTTAAAGCTCATAACCAATACAGTATCACTTCTGAACTGGTTCTTAGCTGCTTAAATCTTCAACTTTATTGAATACCTGGTCATAAAGGGCACCACGGGAACGAAAAGTCTGACACCTTGGCCCGGGAGGGTGCAAGAGCTGGGTTTAGTGGGACTGAACCTGCTTTTCCCATCCCCCGTGGCCTGGCACGCAGCCTGGTCTCCAATATGGATGGTCAAAGGGAGGCCATGGAGTTTATCCGTGGCCCGTCTAGGCAGAGAGCAAAAGAGCTACTCTCGCTCACTAAGACGAATATAAGGTTGGTAACTGGCCTACTTACAGGCCATAGCCAATTTAACAGACACCTAAATCTTATTGGTGTCAGTGATGACCCAATTTGTAGGGCTTGTCTAACCGAAGAGGAAACTGCCTCTCACATTTTTTGTAGCTGTGAATATAATGCGGCTCAAAGGTTTGAGCATCTTGGTATGCATCGGTTGGAGACGAATGACGTCTTCAACATCCCAGCCAAACAGATTCTTAAGTTAGTGTCGGAAATAGGTCTTTTTACCGAAAGTCACAGGCTGGGGGTTGCACAATGGACCAAAGTCGAACTGCATAGCTTTCCACCCCTTTCAATAATAATAATAATAAGTATTTGTTCATTCAACACCAGATAAGTCTATAAATCAATTTATCTTTTTTAACAAGGCAAGGCAGTCTCGGAGCTTAAAGGAAAAGCCCCCGCAAACTTGGCTCTCATTGATAATGTATGGAAAAAAATTATTTGCACTCGGCGCATGTGTTGGTGGTTTGTCTAAAGTGTGCTTCCATGCACGTACACCAAAGTCAAAAGACCACTTGCACACGATAAACCACCTTTACCGAAACCATGAAAGACTAGGGTATTATCAGGGATGCGGCCTTCATTTTCGAAAACAAGTGGCAAAAGAGGTTGGTGGATGTAGAAAAACGCGGCTAGAGATTATCCGTCTAGAAAACGAACTAAATTCAGTTAACTGCTTCAAAACGCTATGCCTTACCTAAGTATGATCAAAGATAACCTTCAATATGCTTCCCTGGTGAGGTTGCGCATATATCCATTATCTTAAATCAAAAACCAACAAAATAATTTTCTTAAAATCGTCCACACTCATTTTAAAAAAAAAACCAACCTTATGACCACGACCACTTTCGCTTGGAGTCGATAGACCTGTTTAGTAAAAAACTAAAATTATTATTCCTCAAATTTAACTATTTGTCACTCCAACCATTCTGATTATACACAATTTTCCCGTACCATCTATAAAAAAAGGAAAAATTGTACAATAAAATTGAATAAAATGTATCCTCCTTTGACGAGATTCTAAATGAATCGTACCGAATCGCCGACAAACTTTATATTTATCTCTTAAAACAAAAAATTGTGTCAAAATGCATATATACAGGAGTTTAATTTTGGTGCAGACCACTCATTTTATACGAAAACTATTTAAGGTAGAAATTTTAAAATTTTATTGTTAAGTAAATACTGCGAGGGACATCGGTGAAATTTCATCGTTTTGGCAACAAAACGCGACTTCAATAATTGAAAAAATTGGCAAGCCTAAATAATCGGGTATCATCCTGAAAAGCGATAGTGGCGCAATTTATCACGAAAGCATAACATAATCATCTAAAATTTCAATCATTATTTTTGTTACGAAAGTTTTTAAGCCTTTAAAAAACTTGGAAAAGGATTTTGAATAATCTAAATAGAGATAAATGGTTTATTGTTTGCCTACATTTATGGTATTTCAATGGAATGGAAGTCACTTTGTTTTACATCATCGAGATCGTCAATCTTTCGAATGATGGTTCATTATTCAAGAGCGGAGGGTAGCAAAATGGTTGCCCTGTACTTTGGAGAAGGTGGCCGAAATCCAAGAGTGGGTGAGATTTTTCAAGTGCGACATCCAAATTGAAAGCCGTCCCTAAAAACAGTAAAGCGAGCTGTCAGTGACTTTCAGCAGTTTGGCAATGTAGAATAAAGGTTTCGTGGATTGGGTCAACCTAATTTTCACTTTGAGAACACGGTTAAATAAATAAATAATCAGCTAGGCTAATAACCAAGGCACCACCTTAGGCCTAAGTCATCAAGCGACTTTTTGAGCCATTATACGATAAGTTAAGTTAGAAGAAACCACCTATGGACTGTGAGAAGGATGATAAAATACGCAAAAAAGTAGATTAGTCCATAATTAAAAGGAATAATATAGCTAAATCCTAAACAAATTTGAAGAAATTAAAAAACTTACTACTAACTCGTACCCAATAGGTCTTCGAGCAAAAAACGCGAAACTCGGATCAAATAGATCTTCGAGTAATAAACTAAATTAAAATTAAATAAAATAGCCAGAAATTCCAACGGTAGACCGGTTTCGTTCTATTTGGAACTCATCAGTACCGTGCGGGAAATCTGGCTGGCGACTGTCAAATCTAAAGGAGAAACTAAGCCTAAACATTTAAAATTTCAAAACGCGTTGCATATAGCAACGGAAAGCCGAAAAGGGGGGAGTGTGGTGGAGAATAGAATATACGATAAGTTAAGTTAGAAGAAACCACCTATGGACTGTGAAAAGGATGATAAAATACGCGAAAAAGTAGATTAGTCCATAAATAAAAGGGATAATATAGCTAAATCCTAAACAAATTTGAAGAAATTAAAAAACTTACTACTAACTCGTACCCAATAGGTCTTCGAGCAAAAAACGCGAAACTCGGATCAAATAGATCTTCGAGTAATAAACTAAATTAAAATTAAATAAAATAGCCAGAAATTCCAACGGTAGACCGGTTTCGTTCTATTTGGAACTCATCAGTACCGTGCGGGAAATCTGGCTGGCGACTGTCAAATCTAAAGGAGAAACTAAGCCTAAACATTTAAAATTTCAAAACGCGTTGCATATAGCAACGGAAAGCCGAAAAGGGGGGAGTGTGGTGGAGAATAGAATATACGATAAGTTAAGTTAGAAGAAACCACCTATGGACTGTGAGAAGGATGATAAAATACGCGAAAAAGTAGATTAGTCCATAAATAAAAGGGATAATATAGCTAAATCCTAAACAAATTTGAAGAAATTAAAAAACTTACTACTAACTCGTACCCAATAGGTCTTCGAGCAAAAAACGCGAAACTCGGATCAAATAGATCTTCGAGTAATAAACTAAATTAAAATTAAATAAAATAGCCAGAAATTCCAACGGTAGACCGGTTTCGTTCTATTTGGAACTCATCAGTACCGTGCGGGAAATCTGGCTGGCGACTGTCAAATCTAAAGGAGAAACTAAGCCTAAACATTTAAAATTTCAAAACGCGTTGCATATAGCAACGGAAAGCCGAAAAGGGGGGAGTGTGGTGGAGAATAGAATATACGATAAGTTAAGTTAGAAGAAACCACCTATGGACTGTGAAAAGGATGATAAAATACGCGAAAAAGTAGATTAGTCCATAAATAAAAGGGATAATATAGCTAAATCCTAAACAAATTTGAAGAAATTAAAAAACTTACTACTAACTCGTACCCAATAGGTCTTCGAGCAAAAAACGCGAAACTCGGATCAAATAGATCTTCGAGTAATAAACTAAATTAAAATTAAATAAAATAGCCAGAAATTCCAACGGTAGACCGGTTTCGTTCTATTTGGAACTCATCAGTACCGTGCGGGAAATCTGGCTTGCGACTGTCAAATCTAAAGGAGAAACTAAGCCTAAACATTTAAAATTTCAAAACGCGTTGCATATAGCAACGGAAAGCCGAAAAGGGGGGAGTGTGGTGGAGAATAGAATATACGATAAGTTAAGTTAGAAGAAACCACCTATGGACTGTGAAAAGGATGATAAAATACGCGAAAAAGTAGATTAGTCCATAAATAAAAGGGATAATATAGCTAAATCCTAAACAAATTTGAAGAAATTAAAAAACTTACTACTAACTCGTACCCAATAGGTCTTCGAGCAAAAAACGCGAAACTCGGATCAAATAGATCTTCGAGTAATAAACTAAATTAAAATTAAATAAAATAGCCAGAAATTCCAACGGTAGACCGGTTTCGTTCTATTTGGAACTCATCAGTACCGTGCGGGAAATCTGGCTGGCGACTGTCAAATCTAAAGGAGAAACTAAGCCTAAACATTTAAAATTTCAAAACGCGTTGCATATAGCAACGGAAAGCCGAAAAGGGGGGAGTGTGGTGGAGACTAGAATATACGATAAGTTAAGTTAGAAGAAACCACCTATGGACTGTGAGAAGGATGATAAAATACGCGAAAAAGTAGATTAGTCCATAAATAAAAGGGATAATATAGCTAAATCCTAAACAAATTTGAAGAAATTAAAAAACTTACTACTAACTCGTACCCAATAGGTCTTCGAGCAAAAAACGCGAAACTCGGATCAAATAGATCTTCGAGTAATAAACTAAATTAAAATTAAATAAAATAGCCAGAAATTCCAACGGTAGACCGGTTTCGTTCTATTTGGAACTCATCAGTACCGTGCGGGAAATCTGGCTGGCGACTGTCAAATCTAAAGGAGAAACTAAGCCTAAACATTTAAAATTTCAAAACGCGTTGCATATAGCAACGGAGAGCCGAAAAGGGGGGAGTGTGGTGGAGAATAGAATATACGATAAGTTAAGTTAGAAGAAACCACCTATGGACTGTGAGAAGGATGATAAAATACACGAAAAAGTAGATTAGAGCCATTAATTCAGATGGCCGGGTTACAATGCGTAGGAGGGTGGTGGCAAGCACTTCATGCCACGCGAGCCCACAGCTCCCTAGACTAACTATTACTGTTAACCTCAACAAGTTTCCATATCTTGTACACTAGCTTGTCCTAATTTTTTTTAAATTGATTATATTTAAGCTTCGTTTTTCTTGGTAGCATACAGGAAAATAATGGAATTGGCCGAGACGAAGGCGCTCTCGAAGTTTGGGGCCAAATTGGTTGCGCCCGTCTCTGGTTGTGAGAACTTCACCGACTATAAGAGTGATCAATACTTGGAATGCGTGGCCAGGACACTTACCATTTCTACTTACCACGGCTGTGGTACGTGCAAAATGGGAAGATTCGACGATAAAACAACGGTTGTTGATTCTAGTCTCAGGTACTTTTTTAATAGGTAGACATAATAATTGTATTATATCTGGGTAAAATCAAAATTTTCTTTAAATTTCCAATAGATGTTTATGGCGCAATTCCATTCGGTAGATTAAAAAAATTCTGAAAACTTGAGAAAAATTTCTATCATACTATGTGAAGATTAGACTAATTTTAAAATGATGATTTGAAATAGGTTTAATGCTCCCATGATCCCTTATTTTAAATAAAATTTATTTGTATCACGTAAGCAGAACGCGCCTAATCCAATTCCGGTTTTTCTCTATATAATAGGTTGAAAGGCGTAAAAGGGCTGAGAGTTGTGGACGCGTCCGTGATTCCCAGAATCACATCTGGGAATACCAACGCGCCTATAATCATGATTGCCGAAAAAGCTGCCGACATCATCAAAAAAGAACGAAAAAAGCATTAGATAATATTTTTTCAATATAATTGATTATTAATTAATGGAAATCTCTCTTACAGTAGTTTTGTTCTCGCGCCACTATCTCTTCTTCGTCAAAATTAATATTGTATCCCTGTCTAGTCCAAATGTATAAAATTAGGTGAAAAACATAATGGCATAGCAAATCACGTATGGACTACACAGGGACACAATATTAATTTTGACGAAGGAGAGATAGTGGCGCGAGAACAAAACTATTTTAAAAGAGACTTCCAAGGAACAGTCGCCAATTAAACTTAGATATGGGTAAAATATGTATAAAAACTGGGGGGATTTTAAAATCAAAAATGTTAAAAAAAAAGAAATAATAATCTAATCTCTCATTGTAATTTTAGTTTAACATATACGCTTGGCAAGGGGTGTCATACCCGAAAGCTTGCGGTATTTTTAAAGTTTTTAAAAATAAACATGTACAGACCATGAAGTATCCGTCGTGTATTTTATTTTATTTTTAAAATATATGTGATTTAACTATTATTTGTTTTTAAATAGAAAAGACCCAAGTTAAAAATTTTGATTTTTTTTAGTTTTTTCTAAAATGATTTTAAAAACGCGACTTGAATAATTGACAAGTTGAAAGGGCCAAAATAAACTTGTTTGATCCGGGAAAGTGATAGCAAATATATGAACTCATTCACGTATTATGAGAATCGACGGAAACCTCCAATTGAGGAATACCTGTACTAGTTTTAATTAAATGTAAATGCCAGACACGCATAATAGTTTATACGTTCAAAAAATAGTATTCGGGTTTTATTAAATATCATAATTAAGTTTAAACACGCTCAGTAATTGTTTAAAAATTGGGTTCAAATATACCCGAAATCGGCTGCAACGCAAGATTGTGCTCAAACAATCGTACCATCAAATGCTCGCTCTATCATTTCTGGTGTTACTTCTTGACAAGCAGTTTTCAATTCTCAGGCGAAATTCGGCTCGCGTTTCAATAGGAGTTGCGTAAATCCTTTCTTTGCTAAATCCCCACAGAAAAGGTCTAGTGTTGTAAGATCGGGAGACCTTGCAGGCCAAAGAACTGGACAATATCTTCCGATCCATCTGTGAGAAAACGTTGTTCAGGAACTCATTAACCTATCTGTGTTAATGTGGTAAAACGCAAGAAGTAAAACAACGCAAATAGTTCTGGCCGTTGAGATTTTGAGGCAAGAACACTGGACCAATCAAACGATTTCCTAAAAGTACAAACCAATCATTAGGGCTCTGAAACTGAACTTGGTGATGATGTTAGAATCCCCTGTGAAAGGTTTCGTCCTGCAATAGGTAATTATTTTGTTGGTTGAAAGGTCCATCTCTAGAAAAGAACATTTGTCGGTGTAGAGAACATGGTGCGTTAGTTGGGGATCATTTTTCACCGCAATGAGCAGCCAGTTGCAGAAGTCGTAACGTCTTTGAAAATCCCCATAAATCAGTTCTTAGTGAAGCGTAGCTCTGTATGGATGGTACCTATATTTGCGTAGAATTTTATTTGAGGGTTTGCGGCAAGATATGGAAACTTGTTGAGGTTAACAGTAATAGTTAGTCTAGGGAGCTGTGGGCTCGCGTGGCATGAAGTGCTTGCCACCACCCTCCTACGCATTGTAACCCGGCCATCTGAATTAATGGCTCTAATCTACTTTTTCGCGTATTTTATCATCCTTCTCACAGTCCATAGGTGGTTTCTTCTAACTTAACTTATCGTATATTCTATTCTCCACCACACTCCCCCCTTTTCGGCTCTCCGTTGCTATATGCAACGCGTTTTGAAATTTTAAATGTTTAGGCTTAGTTTCTCCTTTAGATTTGACAGTCGCCAGCCAGATTTCCCGCACGGTACTGATGAGTTCCAAATAGAACGAAACCGGTCTACCGTTGGAATTTCTGGCTATTTTATTTAATTTTAATTTAGTTTATTACTCGAAGATCTATTTGATCCGAGTTTCGCGTTTTTTGCTCGAAGACCTATTGGGTACGAGTTAGTAGTAAGTTTTTTAATTTCTTCAAATTTGTTTAGGATTTAGCTATATTATCCCTTTTATTTATGGACTAATCTACTTTTTCGCGTATTTTATCATCCTTCTCACAGTCCATAGGTGGTTTCTTCTAACCTAACTTATCGTATATTCTATTCTCCACCACACTCCCCCCTTTTCGGCTTTCCGTTGCTATATGCAACGCGTTTTGAAATTTTAAATGTTTAGGCTTAGTTTCTCCTTTAGATTTGACAGTCGCCAGCCAGATTTCCCGCACGGTACTGATGAGTTCCAAATAGAACGAAACCGGTCTACCGTTGGAATTTCTGGCTATTTTATTTAATTTTAATTTAGTTTATTACTCGAAGATCTATTTGATCCGAGTTTCGCGTTTTTTGCTCGAAGACCTATTGGGTACGAGTTAGTAGTAAGTTTTTTAATTTCTTCAAATTTGTTTAGGATTTAGCTATATTATTCCTTTTAATTATGGACTAATCTACTTTTTCGCGTATTTTATCATCCTTCTCACAGTCCATAGGTGGTTTCTTCTAACTTAACTTATCGTATAATGGCTCAAAAAGTCGCTTGATGACTTAGGCCTAAGGTGGTGCCTTGGTTATTAGCCTAGCTGATTATTTATTTATTTAACCGTGTTCTCAAAGTGAAAATTAGGTTGACCCAATCCACGAAACCTTTATTCTACATTGCCAAACTGCTGAAAGTCACTGACAGCTCGCTTTACTGTTTTTAGGGACGGCTTTCAATTTGGATGTCGCACTTGAAAAATCTCACCCACTCTTGGATTTCGGCCACCTTCTCCAAAGTACAGGGCAACCATTTTGCTACCCTCCGCTCTTGAATAATGAACCATCATTCGAAAGATTGACGATCTCGATGATGTAAAACAAAGTGACTTCCATTCCATTGAAATACCATAAATGTAGGCAAACAATAAACCATTTATCTCTATTTAGATTATTCAAAATCCTTTTCCAAGTTTTTTAAAGGCTTAAAAACTTTCGTAACAAAAATAATGATTGAAATTTTAGATGATTATGTTATGCTTTCGTGATAAATTGCGCCACTATCGCTTTTCAGGATGATACCCGATTATTTAGGCTTGCCAATTTTTTCAATTATTGAAGTCGCGTTTTGTTGCCAAAACGATGAAATTTCACCGATGTCCCTCGCAGTATTTACTTAACAATAAAATTTTAAAATTTCTACCTTAAATAGTTTTCGTATAAAATGAGTGGTCTGCACCAAAATTAAACTCCTGTATATATGCATTTTGACACAATTTTTTGTTTTAAGAGATAAATATAAAGTTTGTCGGCGATTCGGTACGATTCATTTAGAATCTCGTCAAAGGAGGATACATTTTATTCAATTTTATTGTACAATTTTTCCTTTTTTTATAGATGGTACGGGAAAATTGTGTATAATCAGAATGGTTGGAGTGACAAATAGTTAAATTTGAGGAATAATAATTTTAGTTTTTTACTAAACAGGTCTATCGACTCCAAGCGAAAGTGGTCGTGGTCATAAGGTTGGTTTTTTTTTTAAAATGAGTGTGGACGATTTTAAGAAAATTATTTTGTTGGTTTTTGATTTAAGATAATGGATATATGCGCAACCTCACCAGGGAAGCATATTGAAGGTTATCTTTGATCATACTTAGGTAAGGCATAGCGTTTTGAAGCAGTTAACTGAATTTAGTTCGTTTTCTAGACGGATAATCTCTAGCCGCGTTTTTCTACATCCACCAACCTCTTTTGCCACTTGTTTTCGAAAATGAAGGCCGCATCCCTGATAATACCCTAGTCTTTCATGGTTTCGGTAAAGGTGGTTTATCGTGTGCAAGTGGTCTTTTGACTTTGGTGTACGTGCATGGAAGCACACTTTAGACAAACCACCAACACATGCGCCGAGTGCAAATAATTTTTTTCCATACATTATCAATGAGAGCCAAGTTTGCGGGGGCTTTTCCTTTAAGCTCCGAGACTGCCTTGCCTTGTTAAAAAAGATAAATTGATTTATAGACTTATCTGGTGTTGAATGAACAAATACTTATTATTATTACTATTGAAAGGGGTGGAAAGCTATGCAGTTCGACTTTGGTCCATTGTGCAACCCCCAGCCTGTGACTTTCGGTAAAAAGACCTATTTCCGACACTAACTTAAGAACCTGTTTGGCTGGGATGTTGAAGACGTCATTCGTCTCCAACCGATGCATACCAAGATGCTCAAACCTTTGAGCCGCATAATATTCACAGCTACAAAAAATGTGAGAGGCAGTTTCCTCTTCGGTTAGACAAGCCTTACAAATTGGGTCATCACTGACACCAATAAGATTTAGGTGTCTGTTAAATTGGCTATGGCCTGTAAGTAGGCCAGTTACCAACCTTATATTCGTCTTAGTGAGCGAGAGTAGCTCTTTTGCTCTCTGCCTAGACGGGCCACGGATAAACTCCATGGCCTCCCTTTGACCATCCATATTGGAGACCAGGCTGCGTGCCAGGCCACGGGGGATGGGAAAAGCAGGTTCAGTCCCACTAAACCCAGCTCTTGCACCCTCCCGGGCCAAGGTGTCAGACTTTTCGTTCCCGTGGTGCCCTTTATGACCAGGTATTCAATAAATTTGAAGATTTAAGCAGCTAAGAACCAGTTCAGAAGTGATACTGTATTGGTTATGAGCTTTAAGGGTGGCCTGACTATCCGTGGATAAAATTCCCACGATGCTTCTTTTCCAGACCATAGTCGGCACAGAATCAGACCACCTCACTTCTGGCACCGAGGGTATTATAAGCCCAATCCGTGTGGCTTGGGAAGTTAACCTCAAAGGGCTTGCTAAATTGTAATTTAGCAGCCGAGATGTCAGAACCCATCTTAAGTTCGGGTAAATGATTAGCAATATCATGATAAAGTTTCGTGTGCTTGTTTACCCAATTATTAGCCTTCCACCAACCATTTTGGTTAAGCCTATAGGCACCAAAAGCAGCAGCTTCCTCTATAAAAAGATGTAGAGTAAGAATGTACAGTAATGCCAATACAGGCTAACCTTTGCAGCGTGCGCAGTTCAGACTGCACGGTTTTTAAAGTAACCCTGCGCGACCAGACCACAGCTGCGTAAGACAGAATGGGTCTGATGGTCATAGTATACAGCCAGTATACAACTCTGGGACTAAGGCCCCAGGATTTACTGACTGTACCCCTAATCCTCCAAAATAGCATTTTTCCCTTCTTGATAATATAATCAAGATGTGGTTTCCATTTTAATTTGCTATCAAGGATGACACCGTGGTATTTCAACTCGATGCTTTCCACTATGTTATTTCCAAAAAAGGAAATACCATTGAACTATCCCTGGATCCATTTACGAGTAAGTAGGACCAGGACCGTCTTACTAGGATTAACTCTGAGGTTGACCTCCTTGCACTAGCACTCGACTGATGCCAGAGCCCTCCTCATTACATCCTTAACTGTCATTGAGAATTTCCCAGTGACAATGATGGCAATATCATCAGCGTAACCAAAACAGCGACACCCCCACCCTATTCAGCCTCCGGGTTAGATCGTCCACCATCAGCCATCACAAAAGGGGACAGAGAACCCCCTGAGGGCAGCCATGGCTGGTGGAGACCATAAGGGAGTCACCGAGCAGGGATGACATCATTTTTCGGTCAGTTATCATGGATGTGATACAAAGGCACAATGCGTCATTGATACAAAACCTCTTAACCGCCTTCATAATGACTGCGCTAGAGACCTTACCAAAGGCCCCTTCGATATCAAGAAATTCCGCTAACGCTATTTCCTTGAAATCAGTTGCCTTTAGGAGGCAGTTGCTTATGCTATGAAGGGCGGTCTCAGTAGAGAGGATTTTTAGAGATAACCTCCTCTCTAATATAACTTTTCAAAAAAATTTAAGAGAAAAGAGCTTATACTAATTGGCCTAAACGCCTTAGCCTCCAGGTAATTTGAATAACCAGGCTTGGGTATGAATATGGCCCGAGACAGTTTCCAAGTGCTTGGTGTATGCCCTAGGGCAATACAAGCCCTATAGATCCTTAACAGCAAAAGGCAGAGAGGATCAATGACCTCTTGCAACCGAATGGGAAAGATACCATAAGGTCCTGGTGACTTATATGGCTTAAATGATTTTATAGCCCATATGAGTCTAGAAAGCGTGACAACCTTATTCACCACTGCCCAATCTTCACATTTGGTACGTTTGATCCTTAAAGGGAGCGTATCAGAGTCCCAATTTTCTGTACTCTGGAATCTGGAAAGTGCACATCTCACATATGGGTTAAAGTGTCCTTGCCAGAAATAGAGAAATTACCATATTTCAACTTGATAGTGTCAAGATGTTAAGTATTATCGTGTGCCATAATTTTCATTAACTTGGCTGAACTGGTAACATCTTTTATGTTCTCACAGAAGTTCCTCCACGAGGCTTTTTTAGGATCGCGGATAGCCTTATGGTAGGCAGTGAGGGTCTGCTTATAGGCAGCAAAGTCTCCCGACCTTTTAGCTTTGTTGAAAAGCCAGCTATTTCTTTGTGAAGTCTACCAATCTCATGATTCCACCAAGGAACTAGCCTTGGCTGGTTGATAGTCTTCGCCGGACAGTTGCGGTGATTGGAGTCGATAATGGCATGTTGCATTCGATCAAGAGCCAAATCGAAATCCAATACCGATGAAAGCTTTGGCTTATCATCCTTCGGGAAGAAACTTATAACCACACCAATTTGTACGTCTGGGATTGCGAACTTCAGTAAAGCCACTACGGGTTTGACCAAGACATTGTACCAAATGTGTATATGATCCGACAGAGACGGTTCATTGGACACATGCCAGTCAGTAATTGCTTCTGCGACATTTTCGGTACACAGTGTAAGATCAATGACCTCACTGTTAATTGTAACAAAAGTTGGTTCATTATTCCTGTTGAGAATATTAAGCTTAGTACTAACTAGATATTCCTCAAGCTTATTTCCACGCTGATTGCCGTGTGAGCTGCCCCAGATATCATGGTGAGCATTAGCTTCTTTCCCGTCCCCTTGCAGTGCTTGACCAGACTGGCCAACTCCCGCGGGGGTGGGGGAAGAGGATCGTCATATGGGAAGTATGCTGATGCCAGAGTCATCTCCACCTCTCCGTTTATAGAGGACGTGATATGTTGGACCGTAGCAATATCCCTAGAGGTATGAGGGAGAGCGGAAGGGCATGTTTACCCTTGCCTATCAACACACAGGCTCTGGAGATAGCAGAGTTATAATCAAAGAATATTTTACCTGCGGTTTGGAGACCAAGTATCTTGCCATTGGCTCCAGAATAAGTGCTACATCGAAGAACTCCTTTGCAAACCTTCTGCAGAGTACTGCAGAGGCTGGCTTGCAGTGATGTCAATTATTTTGCAAAATCTTCATCGTCGTCTTAGTTAGGAAGTACTTGGTTTCGAGCTGGAACTGCAGAGCCGTACCTAGTGGTAGGTGTGAAAATCACACCACTTCCACTGGCCCTGTCAGCGTCCTCAGACGGTCCCCTCGTACCATCCTCCAGAAAATCCAACGGATGGCAGTTGGCTCTTCAGCCTTCGTTATAGTTTTCCAACACTGCGTGTTAAGCGCACTGTTGAAGGTACGTAACCTTTTTAGAAGGATTTTAGAGTCCTTCATGTAGACGTCCTTGGTACGAAAAGCAGCCTTGAACGGCTTTGGTAGGTCGTTGGCCTTCATTACTGAAAGCCGCGCGCCTCCAATAACCTCTTCGTTCTGGTCGAAAGCACTTCTCAACCAGTCCGCTGTAGGTTCATCCTTACAAAGGTAGAGAACGGCACTACTATTCAGCTCAAAGTTCCAGAAACGTGGTAGAGGGTCACCCGAAGGTATCCCATCTATACGCTCCAGAACACCAAGCTGAATGGTACCCATTTCTTTTACCGAAATTGCACTCGCTTGAAAGCCATCTTTGACAATGGCCATCTTAACTGAGTGTAGAACCTCGTTAAAGGTCTGGTCCTGGGCCTTAGACCTCTTAGAGTCCTGAGACGGGGAATCTGGGAAGTCATGCTCCCTAGGTCTTTTATTTGAGGAGGAGGAGGAGGGACTGCCTTCATTGGGGTTACTCTCTGACCTCTTTTTTTTTCTACGGCGCTGATTCCGCGTTTGCTTTTTACCTAAGGTATTTTCCCCAATGGACCCTTGCTCAACCACATGGTTGAATAACAGGGCGGGTAGAATCCGAAGATTTACCCTTCCCTTATTTGGATCCGGGTTCTGACGAACAGTTGCCCGATTGTTGGTTTTTTTTGTTGTTTTTGTATTTCCATTTTTGTCCCACGATAAAAGACGAAGGTAAAACATCACCGCCCTTAATCCTCTGTCCGGACGGAAGGCTAGTTACTGAAGAAATTGGTTTTGCGGGGTTGGCCGAATTTTAACTTTTAATGATTTTAATTTCTTCTTAAAGGCCTAGGTTTTCTTCTGCCTGTCCCCCTTTAAATTAGGCCAACATGTTCAGCGGTTGGCCTACCACCAGGGTATTTGTGCTTCATTAAGTTAATTTAAAGGGGGACAGGCAGAAAAAAACCTAGGCCTTTAAGCTGGTTGGTTCTTTTGAGGAGAGCGTTTAAACACCGAGTATATCGGACTGAAACAATATACTCAGTTTGTCGCGAAAAAGCTACAATTTATGTTCTGACGAACCAAAAATTATTTATTTAAAATTTTAAACATTTGTCCTTTCGGTACCGGTTATTGCCTGCTTTGGCAGGAGACCCTTTTAGTTAATGCTTGGAGTAGAATTTTACGTTTAACTGACTAGACCACTCCTTGGCCGAGGTATTTATACGGGGTCCAAACATATTGTTCGGCCTCAGTGACGTAGGCTCCACAGGGGCCAGCTAGGAAGCGAGGATTTCTTAGTCATCCACGGGTTTTTACCGCTCAGGAAGAATATCTCTGCCAAGGAGTGCTCTTTTCGTCTTACAATTTGATTTTTCTGGTCGTTTTTTTACAGTTTACAAAATTTTACAACAAAATATTATTTACACTTCATACAACATACACTTTTATACTAAATTAATTATACATTTTTATTCTAAGTTAATTATTCATTTGATTCATTTCTTTAACAATTTTTAATACACTAAAACTAACTTAAAAGTAACCAATTAAAGTGGCACGTTATTACTTTTCTACAGTTACAACGGGGTTTCGCCTGGTTTTCCGAGGGGATCGTTAATGATACCGTAATTCGCTTTCCCGGTACCATTCAGCCCTCAGCACGATACGTTACACCTTGGCTTAAGGAAGAAGCAGAGCCTTTGTTGGCCAGCATGTAGGGTTGCCCCCCCCCCCCCACCTGTTACTCCCTCCCACCATTTAGAAGTTCAAGGTTGCAGTTTATGGAAGGGGAACAAATTGGAACTTACTTTTCCAATTCACAGAATAGTTTTTCTGTTAGGGTTTGCCACGGAATAATACATTGAGAAAAGCTTCCCCTCCAAACTATGTTTGCTTTTCATACATGCGCTCTTTCTTAATATGGGGTGGGTAAAAAGATCAAGATAAGCTGTTGGAAGCAACAATTTGCAGTTCAAAGTAGTTTCATTATGCCTTTCCTTTATCTGTTAGTGTTATTAAAATAGCATAGACTTTCCAGAATTGATATATCACTAAAGATAATTTATTAAAAATAATATCTTTTTTCAAAATAAAGAATAAATTTACCTGAGACTCGAATATTAAAACAAAAATGCTTTAACCAAAACAGTTTTAAAGCAGATTAAAAGGAGGGGGCTAAGTTGGGATCTAAAAAGGGTTCGATATTAATTATATTTTAAATTTATAATTTTTTTGGGTAATTCATGTAGTTTAAAACAAGTTGAGACGAAACGACCAATTTTAATTTATTCAGAATATCATAAGTTAAGTAGTTACAACAGTGTGTTAGACGTACTATAACAATGCACAATTAAATTAAACCCTTTTTCCAGTACAAATTTGTCAGTTGAATATAATGCAAAGCAAATTTTAATGAAAGAAATATCTACAGAGGGTATTATAACGACCGTTCGCTTTTTGGTTTATAATTTTAACGGAATTGGGCCGATTTTAATTAAACGATAGTTTATCGAAATTTTGTTAAAAGAATATTCCCTAAGGCCGCGCGATAAATTTACGAGAATAATATCCCGTCGCCGTTATATCGAAAAATTAGTTGATTCGGGATTGCCAGAACTTAAATGTTGTGGGCGAGTGATTAGAAAATAAAATGGCAACCAGAATTATGCAAAATTATCAATGTTTATTTTTATTCAGAACAGTCTATGGAACGTTCTAGAATTAACTAATAATAATAATAATAATAATAAAAACCCAACAATATATATCCCTTCTACGTAATTGTACAGAACTGGTACTTAAGTGTCTAAGACTAGATTTGTCTTAGTTCATCGTGATTGAAACATAAACCAAAACACACTTACACTTAAGTAAATATTATAAATTATACTGAGTAATTTTAACTAAATTTAAACTATCTAACTATAAACTCCGTCTTAATTAACAGCTGAGAGCTGTTCGCTACTAATTACTTCCAATCTACTTAATTAGCCTCACAGGTTGAGTTGACAGTTTCAAGGGTATAATTAGGTTATTCCAATTAAAAAAAAATAACAATCAATTTTATCTTACAGCTGACTTGAGTTACTTTAACACTTTCAGTCTTAAGCACGCACTGTTCTTACACTGAACTCCATTCACTCACGTTCCAAACGCGAAACACAATTTACCTCTTTTCTTGACCGAAGACCGAACATACTAATTAAAACCGCAAAGTTACCTCATAACTTTTGACCGACACCAGGACCCCGTCCTGTAGTATTTCGTCTGACAGCCAAGAACTAAGAAAGACTAAATCTTCTAAATTGACGGCAACGGCCTTATAAACCTTTATTTCGTGTTTTTTTTTGACCCCTCGAGATTTGACTAAAGTTCGAAAAATTGAAGAGATTATATTTTTTACCCGGTTTGATTGATAGTTCTCCACACGGTGGTGCTATATTATTACTTTGATATAGTTTCCGCGGGAGTTTTGAATAATTATCCTTTTTCTAAGCGTTATTAAAAGGTAAAAAACCCGCCTTATCATAATGGTTTCTTTACTTTTTATTTCCCTAAAGGAAGTCAATGGCTCGGCGGTAAACTATCTGCATTGAAACGATGCGATCCGAGTTCAATTCCTGAACACGATCAAATAAATTAAAATACTCAGATATTTAATTAAATATAATATTAATATAATTTATAAATATTTAATTAAATATAAGATTAATATAATTTATTAATATTTATTTAAATATAAGATTAATATAATTTATTAATATTTATTTAAATATAAGATTAATATAATTTATTAATATTTCATTAAATATAAGATTAATATAATTTATAAATATTTAAAATGATGTAGAATAAATTATAGTACCTAACGTTATAACTTTGTAAATGACATTCGCCAAAGCTGTTTTTTAGAAAAACACCGTAACTTAACAAGCGTTGGTTGCTGAGTGGTTAGAGTAAATCTCTTGCACGAGGCAGACCCGGGTTCGATTCCCGGCCGGTGCGAATAAATAGACGAATACCGTGAACAATTGTTGGAAACCCTGCCATTGGACGTTGAGATGTTGCATATCACTCAGCATTCGGTCCGTCGTTAAGTAGAAGCTGGAGAGAAAACGCCCGTACAAACACAACATACTCAATATCTACAACCATCATAACACAGACACACCACAATCTTTACACCCACAACCGACATAACACGAACTCAACATGCACAAGCATCAAAACACAAACACAACAAACTCAACACTCACAACCGTCATAACACGAACTCAACATTCACAACCTACGCATAAACATTAAAAAAACGTAATACACCAAACCTTCACGACGGTGAGCGAAAAAACACCATCCAAATCAAACCGCAAATGAGTCTGTTAACGCTCACCATCACACGGTGCCAACCCTTCGAGAAACTGCGAACGCAGAGATTTCGAGAAACTGCGTACGCAATGATTAACCTTTACACGGAACATACGAACGCGTTCGCAGGACAGACCCACAGACAGACACGGTGATTGTAATACCCCTCCAAGGTACAAAGTCCCCTCGGAGATGTTAAAAGTTTATATTAGTTTATTTCATAAACGTTTGAAAATAATTGTAGTCAATTTTCGTGACATTTACGTAAATTGATGTACATATTGATCAGATGGAAGTGGATATTTTTTAAACCCCTTTGCTTAAATTTGAGCCTTGAAATCTTAATTGTAAAGTAATACGTGTGTATGTCCCGGATTTATATTTTGGATAAATGTTTCAAAGTCAGTTTGTATCTAGCCCTCCTTTGGCGGTAGTCAGAAACTAGATATATAGCGTTTTAACAGATTTTTGATTTCGGTTATGTTGATATTCGGGAAGTCGTCGTCCGCTGCACTGTCGTATCGCAATTGAAGACTTTCCAGCAGTTTTGTGTAATAAGTATTTAACTTTTAATGCCTTTTAATATCACAAATATCATGGGTTTATTATTTATAAAAATTAAGTGGTGTATAATTGTGAATTTTCGTTCATAAGTTAACAAATTATGTAACAGATATACGTTCAAATTTGGTTATGTTTGAAGTTAAACTAAAGGGGGTAACGTCTCTTCCCCTCGATTTCATCACCTGTGCTTCTCCCCGTACAGTACTGCCCGTCATTTGAGAGTACATCTTATAAGTCAACGCTTTGACTCGCCCGGGAAATTTAAATACAAGTCCTAGGCTTAGGTTCATAATTAGTTTAAAAATGAGCTCTTATAAATCAAAATAATTTTATAAGAGCTATTTTGAGTGTTAAGGGGAAGAAGATAAAAGATAATATAAAATATGGATTTAAAATTTGTGGGATTTCATTCATATGAAGAAACCGTTTTCAATTATTTATCTGATGCATCGCAATGGCCTAATGTGCAGTTTACCAATATAACAATGCACTTGTTACATACTAAAATTTCTGTTACGCTAGAAGAAATGAAGAATGATAAAAGTTATTAATCGCATACTTTTTAACAAGTGTACATATTAAATTGGAATAAGAAAACTAGAAGCAATCGTATCCCTGGTGTTGGGAATGGTAAGTTGCTATCATCTTAAATATTTAACTCGAAATGTAACCACTGCCTCCTGCCGGAGCTACCTTTCCAGTATTAAACATCAAAGATTTCTCAAAATGGTATCCGAGAGTTGCCTGTTAATGCTAATATTGACTGTGATCAAGAAACTGAAAAGTTTAGCTATTGTGGCATGGAGAAAGCGATAAAATGGTCGCATGTGATAATGATAACTGTAAACTGCAACCTTTTTGGAATTTAGGACTTCGTCGTGTGATGTTTGACTGACAGAAATATTCCTAGCCCTTGCTCAAAGATATTAATTCACCAAGGCGGTGGAAGATGTCGACAAAATGCGAGTCGTGGCCTTTCGTGGCGTGAATTAATTCCGAAAGAGAAGTTACGTACAGGGGAAAATAAAAAATAAAAAGTGGGGAGATTCTAATTCAAAATGGAAACCCTTTGTCTTTAATCAATCACAAAATCTTTATTTAACACTTAATTTTATAAAACACTAAAATACAAAAATGACCAAAATTCGGCGGGACTGAGGGGATAATTTTACTTTGCTTCTGGTGATGGTTAGGTCATCTCCACTCTGGTTCTTTTAGCTTTTTCAACATAAGAGGGGGAACTTAACATAAAAATTATCTCTTCGACCTTAAATTTACTAATGAAACTATCTCTTATGGTTTTCTATGGTATCGGTGCCAATAATCTTATACTCAGGCATCTTGGGCCCAAAGGACGGAGGGGAAAGAAATTAATATGCACTTACACTAAATAATAATAAACACTACAATTAAAGATTCTACAATTAAACAATGACAATAATAAACTCAAAAATGGCAACAGCGAGGGCACAGCGCGAACGAAAAGGTAATCTGAACTGTATAAGTACAAGAAGCAGAATGAACTCTCAACGTCGAGGAGACCTGTCTTAAATCCTTTTCTCAGACAATAGCGAGGGATTAAGCTTTCTTTTCAAGACTTTTCACTAAATGGGGGGGGGGTTATGACGGAAACTCTACTCATCACTTGGTTTCCGTGTCGTCCGTTACGTTGTCGTCTCTCCGTTTACGGGTTTAATCGTTCCTCGGGTTACGTAAGATGCCCGAACCACGCACTTCACAGAACGAGACGTCTATGGGGGCTGCTGGTTTACGCGTTTCTTTTTCACACTTTTCTCTTATTCTCTTTATTTATTCGTCTACGGTTTGGCGGCCGGATTGCGGGTTTCTTCCTATATACTTTTACTTCACAAACTGACGGGGGGCGTAGGTACTTCGGGTTTCGGTCTGAAATGTCCGGCTAGGCTAGGGAATCGGTCTCGGTCATCTGGCTTTCTTCTCTCGGAATGGCTTGATATTGGGTGATCAACAGGTGATTCGAGGGTGTTGAGGGCATTACGCTTCCCAGACCTACTACTGTTTGGATTATGCTCTTCCGGTCGGAATGTCCTGGCTGTGGGTCATCTAGGCAATCAGTGAGGGTTATTCCGATCATGAGGGTTGGATTGAGGGTTAATTAATATCTAAGCGCGACTTCATCGCGCATTATTTTATATTTTTTTCGACATGGCCATTCTCTTGCCCGAGAGACAAGAGTTCTCTCCAGTTCTCTCGAGTTCTGGCACAAGGCGAGCTCGGTCCAGTTCTTGCAAAAGCAGATTTCTCTCCAGTTCTGGTCTTTTGGGGCTCTGTGTCTTGGTTTTGTTCCGGGGATTTTGGGGCGGAGTTGACCTCCCATTATGGGGGTCATTGGTGCACCTAAGACTCTTGTCCTGTGATGGTACTGATGACGTCACCTGATCTACGAAAGGTCGCTCGGGGTTGTGGGGGAGGGGGGGGATGCCAGGGAGTCTCGAGGTTACCTTCTTTTTCGTCTCCAAGCGGAAATGTCCAGGCGCCCTCGCGACCCTATGGTGGCAACCTTGGAAAACGTGCGCTTTTCTTGGGATCTTGCTACCTGATGGTGGGCTAAAGGCCCGCGAATATGATAATGATTCTTTAGGATAGTTGTGAGCTGAGGGGTGTAGTTTGGAAAGTTTTTGGGAAAACCTGGGTGGGGACGGCTCGAAATGTATTGCACTGTGGTCTTGTGATCGAGAGAAAAACAATTTAATTAGCGACGGTTTAATATTAACGTTGCCGAAAGCAGGAATTTAGTTTATAATTTATATTAATAGAATGGTTTAATTAATTATCTTAATTTTGTATTTTATCGTGGGGGTTGATCGAGTTCTATAAGACTTATAACCTATAATTAATTTGTATGTATGGTTAAGTTTTTAGTTTATCATTAGATTTAATTTATATTTAACACTGGGATTAGTTTCATAAAATAAAGCTCGGAATTCTAAGATATTTGATGTAGGGGGCTTTAAGAATACTTAACAAAAACCTTAGAATTTAGAGGGTCAAGAGTGCGGGGGAAAATGTAATAACAGAAGTAAAAAAAATGTAATTATGCGGGGGAGAGTGAACCTGAAGGGTTAGAAAACTTGAACGGTTGCACTAAAATAACTTGCACTCGTGACGCAGATAAAAACATTGTTTATTGTAGTATTTTATAGAAACACCTATTTTGAAGGTTACTCAAGAAAAGTAAACCTGGGGCCAAAAATTAGGTTATTTGAAGACAAACAAACCCCAGAATTTATATATTGTTATTTTTAAATATGTTTTCTCTTGTTAACTTACATTAAAATTGGGTAAAATCGTAAAATAGTATTTCGAATAATAATAATAAGAATTTAATGATTTGTAAGACATATTTCTTTTGGTTAGACCCTTTTATATCTATTTTCGAAATTCATGTGTAAGGAAGACCTCCCCACTAGAGCCTTTACTTTATGCACCACCTTAGGCCTAAGTAACCAAGCGACTTTTGAAGCCTTTAATTCAGGTGGCCGGGTTACAATGCGTAGGAGGGTGGTGGCAAGCCCTGTATGCCACGCGATCGAGCCAACAGCTCCCTACACTAACTATTACAGTTAACCTCAACAAGTTTTTATGGAAGGGGAAACTTGTAAACTCATAGCAGAAGGAGTTGTTCTGAGTTTTCACAAGCTGGGATCAAACCCGGGCCCTCTTGCTGCAGGGCGAAAGTGCTAAACACTCCGCCACCCCCCTCACGTGAATCTATTATTATTTCTAAACCATAGTAACACGTTATCCACTTTAATATTGTTTTCTGCGATTGAGCAATGCATGCACCAACATCTGTTAATTTGAATGATGAATGCGTTTCTCATTGGACTTACAGTTTCCATAGTTGGGTATGCAACTTTTAAAAGTGTACCCCTCAATAAATAATTTATACTTATAGGTTTGACTGAATGACTAAAGATGGCGCCACAAGCAACACTGAAGAGATGGATTGTTCTCAGACTAATAGGTGAAGCTTTAAGGTAATTCTAAATATGGTCTAAACCAACTTGTTAAAATAAGAAACCAAAATTGCGTGACTACCATATCACAGTCAACTTCGATTCGGTAACTCGAGTTCATAGTTGTCCATGAGACGGTAAAGAAAAAAACCTTCCTTCCAGATACTGCAGGCAGCTAATTAACTTCCACCTTTCAATTTTAAGATATTTTAAATAATTATAATGCTTCGATAATTTATATGAATCGATCCAAATTTAAACCGTAATTAGCAAAATAAAATAAAAAATTTCGTAGGATAGATGGCGCTGCAGTTCTTCACAAAGTCACGTGACTTCCATCTTTGAAGTTATCCTTGTCTTTATAGTTTGGTCTATTTGGAAGATAAATCTGAAAGATAATTCAGAAAACTGTAAACCAAAATTCCAAAACAATTTTTACTGGTTTGGTAATGGCAATTTTCAAAAAAATTACTGAAAAGTTAAGGAAGTAGAAAATGACCCTAAAGATGGGTGTCCTACATTTGGTTTTTGTAGGCTCATACCCATATGCGTTACTTCGTTTTGGCTACTAATTTGGAGATTAATTTAGGAAAAGTAGTGGAATTGGTTGATCCAGTACAATTTTTTGTAACCATTTAAAAAAAAATTAAAATCAGTAAATAAAACTCGAGGGATAATCAACTTATAAATATTCTGTACACTGAGTAAATATATTCTCTAAATATCGGTTATGATGATTGATCGGTACCTCAATAAAATAAAAACACAATGCAGAAAAAAATCGGGTTTTAATATCTTACAATATCTGTTTGCCGTGCCACCTTAAAGCATCCTGAAATGTACAGACTCTTAAAAAAATACTCTTATACATACCAAATTTAATTTTGGTTTGAAACATTGAATGCTTGAAATGGAGACTTCAGCCATTGTTTGTTGATTAAGGACTAGTCAAAAGGAAGTTGTGAATAGTGAAAGACGTGGATTATGATACAAACAGTGAAAAGTATGGATAATCAAAACGTGATAAGCGATTCTTCGTTTGATTATATATAGTCAAAAATACACGGTGTGTAGTGGAAATTGATAATTGAGCCATTGGTGCGTTTGAAAAGTGATAAGTTAGAAATTGGCCTGTGAGAAAGTGATTTACTAGCCATTGGCCGTTCGGAAAGTGATACGCTAGCCTTTGGCCACTTTGAAAAGCCGTAGCGGCGCCAGGATTTTTGATGAGGTAGGCCAACCATTTGGAGGCCCCCCCACCACAATTTTTTCAAATTCGTCCATGTGGATTATTTAATTTTTTTTAAGCAAGTGTTGAAATTTTTGGGTAAAATGGGTACGCGAAAAACAAATTTGAGTTAATTGTGAATTTAAACATTACTAAAAACTGAGAGTGTGTTGATCCTCTTTTATGTACCGATAACACTAAACAAATGAGTGGTTATTATTATTTCTACCACTGAATTCCAGTCTATCAATTTACATTCATTCCTTCGGTACTTCGCATGTACATCCCTTACATCAGAACTTACAACTTTACGAAAATGAATGTACGTAGGTTGACGTAGGTACACTAACGTCGTAAGTAAAGTAAGTTTAAGAACCATTAATTTGTAGTGTTGTAAGTCGGAAAATTTTCCGGAAAATTACCGAGGCTTTTTTTCCGGAAAATTTTCCGTATTTTTCCGAAAAATATTAAAAACGTTTTCATTCCATGATTTGTCTAATATATTGTTTGCAAATTTAAATAAAGCGGCTTTTTCACCCCATTTTTTCTAATCTAAAAGTAAAACTAAACCTATAGACTAGTTTAAACTGGTTGAAATGTAACACTATTAATGTTTTGTAGTATGTTTACTGATATTAGTCATTTTAAATCGATAAAAAGTTTAAAACATTAAAAACCCTTGAAAAGTAGTTTATGTTTTTATTTTTTATTTTTCCGATTTGCGGAAAATTTTCCGCAATTCGGAAACATTTCCAGAAAATTTTCCGGAAAATTTTCTGGAAATGTTTCCGCATTTTATTTTTCCGGAAAATTAACAACCCTATTAATTTGTAAAGATAAAATTAAAGATACAATTTCTATACAGTAGCGCTCGCGAAAAATTAAAACTAAAAAATAAACTGCTGTCAAAGAATAGTTACTCGTACCTTTGACAGCAGTGTCGTTAAGCGAATCACTCGCGGTAAATATTGGAAAATTAATAAATAAATAAATTATTTCGCAAACAAGTTACAGAATTTTTATAATTAATAATATATATTAAATTTTGGAGGCCCCTTAAGACGACTATTGGAGGCCCCTACCAAAATTTCAAGTATAGGCCCAGGCCTACCCCGGCCTATTGCTGGCGCCGCTACTGTTGAAAAGTAATAAGTAGGCCATTGGATAACCAAAAAGTCAACGATTGGTCGTTCGATTATGTCTAGTCAAAAGTAAACTGTGAGTAGTAAAATACGTCAAATGTAAAACAAACAACGTGTCTGTAAATATGGATAAGCAGTGCTTCTTGGGTGTAGTGAAATCTCAGAAGCCACATCCTGTTTTGTTTATTAAACCAAACTTTATAATTTTCGAAGTAAACGATTGTTCCATTTGCAAAGTAAAAAGTCAGCGATTGGTCGTTCGTTTATAAGTAATAAAAAATTAACTGTGTGTAAATATTTTCTATTAATAGATAGTAAATTTTGTCTGAGGATCCGTTTTTTGGTTTTAGTAAGTGTGATGGGCTTAATTTGTCCAATCGAAAAGTGAAATGACATTGTTCAATAAATAATATTGTAGGTTTATAATAGCTTCGCCTAGTTTTATACACTTAGCGTTTCAAAATACTTTTTTCACTAGGCACGGGATTTTAGTGGGGAAGCTATTGTAAAAAATTGGGTTCTTGCTTTTTCTGTTTGTTAAAAGCAAAAACTTTTAATTTTCTTGTAAATTAGACTACACTGACTAATTTAAAGAATGTTGCCAAATTTTCAGGTCCGTTTTATGAGGGGGCGGGGGGGTTGAAATGTCAATTTTTGAGATTTAGTTTTATTTTTGTTCTCGGTATCTAATTATGTTAATTAAATTCTTTGAAGTATAGTTTGTTGGTGGACATGTATTTTATTTTCTCTAAATATTTCAAGGTTCAATCTTTTACCGAAGGGGGGCGGCGGCAGTCAAAACTTACCCCCAACATCGTAAAATTGTACTTCAATAGTCATGGCGCCTAAAACTTTAAAGTGTTACGTAGTTTTAAATTTTTCATACAGTTATACGGCTGCAACGAATTTAAAACTCTTTCACTTATTTATCTTCGATAATTATTAATTAAGTTATAGTTATATAGAGGTACCCCCACCCCTTCTATGTGGAATATTTTTCCACACCTGGCATTTAATCCTTTCTCGGAATTTTGGTTGGTAACGGGTATTTCCTCAAATACGTTCCTCATGTGGAGAGTTTTTCTGGACTATCTATAAAATTAATTGGCAAAGTTTCCATCAGAGCGACAGTTTCAAAATGAGCTCAGTGGCCAAATACGCGAGGTATGATAATACTGTAAAATTGACCTCAAACGTGTGTTTCGTTTGTAATGTTAGCGATAAAAATAGGTAAATAAACAATGCTAGTGTGCACGCGGTTCAAAAAATTATCGACAGCTGTAAAGCGCGTTATGAATTTAGAGAAACGGTGCTAGAAGAACTCATTAAACGATGCAACGCAACACCAGAAAATATTGTTCGGTCGGGTATTATCTACCATCGAAAATGTTATCAACAATTAACGAATAAAAATAAAATTGAAAGAGCCAAAGAAAAACACGAAATGAAATCGGTTGGTACTTCGTATACCAAAAGAAAACGTGGTAAGTTTGCGAAAACTTCTAAATACACAAATTATTAGGATATTTAGAAAGTTACTTAGTTTATTTAGGAAGGCCTACGGAGTCTATAGAGTCTAAAACAAGACCAAGCCGAAATACGGTTTTCAATAATTCATTCTGCGTATTTTGTCAAAATAAAACAAGTGAAACTATTCATGAAGTCACGACAGCAACTGTTGGGGCACAATTAAAATGCATAGCAATTACAACGAAAAATGACCAATTAAGATCCAAACTCAGTTTCATCGCGTCCTCGGACGATCCCTTAGCAGCGGTAGCGTACGAAATTAAGTATCACCTACCGTGTTATGTCACAGCTAGGAGAGAAGTGGGAAAAACCGAGCAGGATTCCTTGAATAGTAACTCTTATGCTAATGCGTTGCTTCAAATCGCTAGCGATGGAGCCATTATTGACACCATATCGCAAGCCCTATCGTCAGGAGACAAAATCTTAAACATTAATGATATCCAGACCACGTTTAAAAATATTCTCGAAGAAAATAGAATCCCTGTGTCTGAAAATCATAACTACAAACCGCACCTCAAGAACTTGATAAATATAAATATTCCAACAGTACACTTTAGCAAGCCCAAACGCAAATACGAACCAGAAACAATAACTATTCCAGAATCCATATCAGAAGCTCTTTCCAACTATCAGGAGAAGTTAAATCTTGAAAATAACTTAAATATTTTAAGACAAGCTGCCAAAGTTTTACGAAAAGAAGCTACTTATAATAAAAATTGGAGATTCACTGGGGAATTCAAAAGTTTTGAAGCGCCAGTTCTGCTAACTCAGTTTTGCAAAGAATAAGTTTGCGGTGCTCACAGTATAGAAAATGAAAGGAGAAGAACTTTAATTGACCATAGAGTAGTGTTCCTCGTTAATCATATGTTACAATTTTTAAACACTACCCGACAGATAACTTATACGCCCCAAACTTCACCTGAACGTGGTTTTTTGATTCGACGAGAAACTCCTTTATCTGTTGGTTTGGCCCTCGACATACATAAACACACGAGATCTAAACGTCTTATTAATTACCTCCACAAAATTGGTCTTTCTATCAGTTATGACAAACTAATTAATATTGAAAACGACATTTCCTACGCCATAAGAAAGGAAATGCAGTTGTTTGGAGGAGTAAGTCTTCCACCTTGGCTAGTTAAAAAAATTGTTTGGTTCACAATTGATAACGTAGATTGTCTCGTATCGTCACCTTCCGGAAGGGACTCCTTTCATGGTACGGCAATAGCCGTGTTTCAACCAAAAGTAGAGAAGGAAAATACCTTGGCGTCCAAACTAAAAATTAATAGAAATGCTGAACCGATCTTACCACCGGAAATCAAATTATTTTACAAGAAGCCAGATTTAAAACCAAAGAAGTATCCGCTGAAGCCTCTTGTGACTAAACGTAATAAAATGCCAATTGAAGATATGGCTTGGATTCTTGGCTCCACAGTGAATGACGGAGATGGCACAGCTGGAACTTGGGCGGCCTTCAATTCTTTGGTATCGGAGGCCAAACAGGAATGCAACGTTGCTCTCTTAGCACCGCTTCTTACAACAGCCCCAACCGATTATGATACGCTATTGACGGCTTTAATGATGTCCAAACGTGTATGTCAAACTGTAATGGGTCCAAATGCTACATCAGTTGTAACACTCGACTAACAGCTGTACGATATGGCTATGAAATTGTGGACCGATAATGATGACATAAAAAGGCAGTTCCTCTTTAGACCAGGAGAGTTACATATTGTATTTTGGTTACTGGCTGCAATCGGTAAACTCATCGAAGGTAGCGGCATCGACCAAGCTCGGGTAGAATCAGCATTGTATTCCTCTTCAACGGTTACCAGGATTTTGACAGGCAAGCATATGTATAGGGCGTTGGAAGCGCACACAATAACCGTTTTGGCACAATATGAACTACACATATATCAGATTATGGATAGAAGTAATACAACCGAATCAGGGGCCTTAAAATCTAAAGCAGCTGCTATTAGATCTGGTTTCGATGCGGTCTCAAAACAATCAGAAGAATTTAAATCGGATTTCTTCAAGAAGGCAATTACTTTATTAAACTCAAAAGTTTCAAAATTTTCAGTTCTTGAAGAAGTTCAGAGTTTCGAGAAAAAATCTAACGCTGTGGCCGGTTTTCTTTTGAGCTATATGGAGCAATTTTTAGAAATTCTTCAGTTCATATAGCCTTATCAAGTACTTCTTTGCGCACGATCACTTAAATTATGCACGTTTGTTGCATGGAAGAGACCAGAGGAAAGAAACCACTTTATGCCGAGAGCTTGATAAAGGTTATATTTCCGTAACTAAAAGTTGTGTACCGTTTACGTCAATCAGACCAGACCACGGAATTGAGCATGAAAACCGTCGTGTAAAAGTCGACGGTGGAATTGTTGGAATAACCCAAAACAAAGCTCTATATCCATTGAATCCAGTACACTCTGTTTGAAAAGTCTTCGACAGCTGAAATTTTTGCCCTCTTTTTAATTCTGCTAGAAAACTATAATAGATAGCTCGATGAAACCAATTGCAACTTTTATTTATTTTCCAATATCTTTCGTTATTTATCGGTTTCGTCCGCCAAAAATTAATAGTTTGGCGGGAACCGTCGAAACTCATTTTTGACAACTGTTTAAATATTGGTTCTACGGCACTGACTCGCGCGTTTTTGAATTCACAATGGTCGGTTCATATTTAGAAAGTGGAAAAATTATCCCTCTACAACCAACGGTTGAGAAGTTATCGCGTTTCCAAATTGTCATCGAAGTTGCGTTATTTATAATCGCTTGATGAATTTTAGGTGTTTCCTAGTTTCGAGGAAAGTTTGGAAACGCTATAACTTCTCAACCGTTGGTTGTAGAGGGATAATTTTTCCACTTTCTAAATATGAATCGACCATTGTGAATTCAAAAACGCGCGAGTCAGTGCCGTAGAACCAATATTTAAACAGTTGTCAAAAATGAGTTTCGACGGTTCCCGCCAAACTATTAATTTTTGGCGGACGAAACCGATAAATAACGAAAGATATTGGAAAATAAATAAAAGTTGCAATTGGTTTCATCGAGCTATCTATTATAGTTTTTTAGCAGAATTAAAAAGAGGGCAAAAATTTCAGCTGTCGAAGACTTTTCAAACAGAGTGTACCTGAAGACTTTGGTTGGAGAAAAAGAGATAATATCAGCTACAACGCAATTACAACCGAAGAGTTTCCAGCACCAGAAGCCATATTGGAACTTGTAAAATGCTCCTGTAAAACTGGGTGCAAAGGAAACTGCTCCTGTCGACGCCATGGTCTAAATTGCCCAGCCCCCCTTCGGTAAAAGATTCAACCTTAAATTTTTTAGAGAAAATAAAATACATGTCCACTAACAAACTATACTTCAAAGAATTTAATTAACATAATTAGGTACCGAGAAAAAAAAATAAAAACTAAATCTCAAAAATTGACATTTCTAACCCCCGCCCCCCTCTTAAAACGAACCTGAAAATTTGGCAACATTCTTTAAATTAGTCAGTGTAGTCTAATTTACTATAAAAACAAAAGTTTTTGCTTTTAACAAACAAAAAAAGCAAGAACCCAATTGAGCCCACACTATTTTAACTAGAACCATCTTTGACTTGCGACCTTTTGTCTCGTTATTTTAAGTTTAAAGTTTTGCGTATTGAAACTTGCAAATATATAAGTGCACTCGGCATAAAAAAATCGTTTAATATACTTCTTATAGCCCTTAATAGTTGGGATAAAAAAACTACGAAAAGTTGATCTATAGTGAAATTTTCATTTTGTCTAGTGAATATTTTTTATTCAATTTCTGATAGTTACTTCGGCGCGTGTTTCTAGCGAAACGCCTCGCTATTGGTTCAACAACGTTCATAGTTAATGATGTTAAAATGTCTTTAAGGAATTGGTTTAAGCTTCTGTATTCTTGGTAACCACTGGTTTAAATTTTGATTGGACCAAATAGGTAATGACTACACACAATTTTTGAATCTACTTTTTGCTTGCTGCTGTAAGTTTTTCCAGTTTTCTATTAGTTTGATTTGAGTGTGTTTGGATGTTGATTGGTGGGCTGTTTTGATTTAACATTATTTTTACAAACAATATAATTGTGTCGATTGTGACACAAAAGGGGTTCCATACGCGTTTCAAAATGATATGCAACGATACCAATAGTCAAGCCAAATCGTTCGAACAATGTTCAACTACAAAAATTAATGTCTGAGCAGTAAATCGCACAGACACTTTCAGAGACTTTGGTGTCATTCTCGACTCAGGACTCAATTTTCGAGAGCTTGTGGCAAAAGAAATCGGGAGCAGCAGAAGGAATATTCCTTCTAGCCAGGAAGCTGAAAACCGTTAATGGTTTCATTTTATTCTACCTTAATTTCGACATTCTTACCTGGGAAAGCTGCTTGGAATACCTACGAATGAAAATTTAAAATGTTCAAAATAAAATAATCAAGCGGTTTTCTACGAAAAACATCTTATATATAAGAAAAGCCCACTATGCATGTCACCGAATTAGCACTGTCTTTCGATTCCACGTAGTATCCAAAGCTCGAGGCCAAATTTATATTAACTCCGATGTCAAGATTCAAAGGACATGTAATGTTAAAACCGACAAAATCGACATTTTGCATGTAACTACACCAATTATTTAAAGCTTAATGATTAACTAATATATTTATACACTTCACTATTTTTTCTTTAAAAATAATTCAATGTCTATTTTGTAACGTTGGAATTTTTATATTATTGGTTGAATAATATTATATCTTTATCTGTATATAATAAAAGTTTTAAAAACCAAAAATGAAAACCTGAATTAAAACAATGATTAATTTCCCTTTAATAATATTACGTTTAAGTGAATCATTTCATTATTTTTTTGGTGTATAATTTATTGGATTTTTGTTTTACAAATTTCATAACAGAAGAACACAGATCAAAATCAGAGGATAGTATATTATTATTATTATAAATAAATTTATTTATTGATTTTTAATTGTTTTAATAAACAATGGTTAGGAAACTTTCTTGGAACATCATGAAGTAAAAGTCATTTTAAATACAATAACTCCGTTTCTCTCCTTTGCGAAATAGATAATTGCTGTTCTAAAAAGAAGATAGATGACTTCGACCTAAGACGGTGCCTTAGGTATTAGCCTAGCTGAATAATATAATATATGGTTCAATCAAACTAACGGTAGATTTTCTTACACATCGAAATAAACTTAATACTTTGGCATAACAACATGGTAGGTGAATTCCCAGATAAGTGCAGTCGTAGAAAGTAAAATTCCCCACAGCCACAATTTGAAAATTGGTGACAGAAAATTGATGATTATCGGCTTAGGACCATAAAGAGATATATCTTTAAAAATAAATTTTTCTAATTTAAATCTGTCTGAAATTTGTCTGAGGTGAATTTGATTTGTTTCCACGAATCGCAAAACTCTGAAAGAAAGTAAAACTCTAAAGTCAATTTTCTTCATTATGGCTGAAGCATAAGGAATTTATTTTATGAACGAGCAACAAATAAAATTTACTTTTTCAAGAGATGCTACGTACAAACCTTTACAAAATAATAGTTAAATATATTTCTGATTTCGGAGAATTTAGTTTAGCTGCCTAAAATTATAGTTTATAGTCTTAACCGCGCGCTGTGTCTATTTAACCTAAAACGACTTTTCGATCCAAGATCGACCCGTAACCGACTCCCGTGTGCTACAGGGGTACAGGAAAACTTCCTCTTTTTAAAAAGATTAAGACTCTTGGCTCAACTCTTTAGCTTGTATTTTATCGTAGTTTCATTAAAATATATATTTCATGGGTCTGTGATCTAATTAGTTTGATAAAACGTATTTTTCAAATCAAAGGATGAAGTAGCCCTTAAAATAGTTCTTCCTTGTTTAACGTACAGATACGAATTTTATAAAAAGAATGACCTCAGCCCAATAACAAATATATGAAACGATCCCGTTTCACCTTTTTTAGCAGAAAATTAGGCCTAGTCACGTGCGAGTACATAAAGTATGAACTCAACTGAAAAACTAATAAATTATTAAAGAGTGTCCATAAACTATGAATGCGAGTCTATAAATTGTCAATGTAAATCCCTTCATGTATATATTTACTCACCGACTATCGACAGCCTCCTTAACCCATGACGGCAAAGCGTTATCAATAACCACGAAACAGAATATTAAGAGGTAAGAACTACGTCCCTTATGAATGTCTTCGCAGGAATGGGCCCTTGAACTTATTAGGCGATTATGAAACCGTGGTAAAATTGAAAAGAAGACCGCATTGCGTGAAATGATACTTTCTCTGAGACGAGGCGTCTTTGCTCTTTTTAAAACATTTTGAAATTCCTCACTTAAATATTGTTTCTATGGACGAAAATGTTATAATTATGGCATTTACAACAGAATTTTATCTTACGATCCTAGATTGTCTTACGGGAATATTTCTATAAAGATCCTTATCTGAATAGATATGATTTATGTCTCTTCTGTCTTGTAGTTGCTGGATGGTGTCGATTGGCTGAACCTTTGCAGTAATCAATTCCCCTTTTAGGTTGCAAAGGTAGAACCGGCTCATAAGGAAAGTAACCCCCAAACACCACCCTGCGAGAACCAATCTATAAAACGGGTGATTTGAACCATCGAGAGCTGCCAATGAAACGTTAATTTCATAAAGGGTGCGACACTATCACCAAATATTTTATCCTTGATTTTCGACAACCTTCCGAGAGTAGGAAGTCGATGAATTTGGAATTGTAGTTTCCATTTAGGTTATATCATAAGACTATAAAGGCCTCTTTAGTTTGAATAGGGCATAAGGGCCCACGTATCCAGCACTAGACAGGCGTGAGATAAATCAAATTAGGATCAACGCTACCTGGCGGAGAAAAAGAGCAAATTATCCGGTAGCATGCATAATTGTCGCCACGAATTGGAAATATTTACAAAATATATTCTCATGTGTTTTTTCGAACATAAAAGTAAGCTAACTTATACGTCAGAATAGGTTTAACAATTTTTTTTATCTTTCAATATCTTTGGGTTTAAGTGTATTGTTTTCAGCCGTACGATCCTTCTTAATCAAGTGCGATCCATATCAAAACTCGGTGCGATAATCCTGCGCTTGGGATCTGGCAACCCCGTATTAAGCAGAAAAGTTTGCTAATTTTAATTTTAAAAGGGATGAGCTGCGAAGAAAAGTATCGAAATATTCAAAACAGAAAGTTTCACAAAAAGCGATTTGCTTCAGTGTGCATTCTACGATTAAGAAGAAAATCACTCAAATCTAAACACAAACGCGACAACCCCCGTCACTACTTACTACCTACACTACTTTTGCCATCTATAAAGAATTTCCGGTAGCATGCATTGGAGTATTTGTGCATAAGTTTCAGTTTTTACCCACGAGATGGATTTATGTAGTAAGTTTGAACAGTCATTAGCCTAACGTTTCAAACTTAGAGTCGCCATTATAGTCTTATGGCTGTATATGAACACAAACCAAACAACGGTTATCAGAAGACCGACAAACAAGTTTCATTATAAACAAAGTATTATATTAAATAGCAGAGAAGTTTGCTAATTTTCATTTAAAAATGGACGAACTGCGAAGTAAAGTATCGAAATATTAAAAACAGGAAGTTTCACAAAAAGCGACTTGCTTGAGTTTACATTCTAAGATTGAGAAGAAAATCAGTCAACTCTAAACACAAACGCGACAAAATTAAATTTAGAAAATTACTTGAAACGATCTGTTATATTCGTGCTTCACTATAGTGTCTCTTCTCTCCGAGACCAAGAGGGCTTACAGTAGTTGGCGTTCGGCATTCTTTGGAGCCTTACCTATTCTTTTTATCAGTGATTTGTGTTTACAGTGCGCAGGAATTGAAATAATTGCGAGGTAAAATATTTGGCTCTTACCTCAGTTTAATTTCATGCGGCACAAAATCCCCGAGGAGTTAAAAACGAAAAACCTACGATTTTGTAAGAAATGGGATAGATAGAAAAAGCAGCTTCTCCAAATTCTTGCCGTGAGCGAGTGAATAACTGTGCCTTCGGGTATTGCGGGTCTTCCTTTGAAAGCTACGGCGGTGACGATTGAGATGGCAAAAAACGAGAGCACGAATAATATCGAATTGCTGGTTCCCAGGGCTTCTAGTGGCAACAGAACACGACCGAGATCTTCTTGTCCATCCAAGCAACTGAAAATGTGGTTCCCTTCCGTTTTAAAAGGTGTTGTGAAATGCACCGATTCGATTAACCGTTCCAATTCATTCGCCGTAGTTGTAAACCCCATGACGTTTCTTTCCTATACCAAATAATTCTAATCAATTGTGTTTAGTGCCATTCAAAATCGTTCATTGGGATCTTTTTAAAGGAAAGTTTGATTTAAAAATTGGTTTTACTTACAACAGCTCCTGAATATTTATTAATTTCTATAATTTGTAACACAATGTTATTTTGCATTTAACTAAATTTGTTTCAAGTCGTTATTCAGATTTATATTGAATCGTACATTTCATTTTCATTTTAAAACCACAAAACACAAATATATTTTAAAAGATATTTTTACAATTGAGTGGTAATTAAATTGTGTAACCGGAAGTTTTGTCTCTTCTATTGTATTACTAGTACAGATTAGGTTTTCAAGTGTTTTAAAAAGGCGTAAATAATGCTTAGACTTGGTAAAAAGTCGACTCAAATCTGTTGGGTGAAATTATCTTACGTCTCTGTTTTGAGCACTAACTTCACGGAACGACGTTATGACGAAGGAAATTGCGACTTTATATAATTTCATTAAGTTTTAATTTTAAGAAAACCTTAACTAAAACCGTAAGCCCATAATATAATGTTGAGTATTAATATTTTCAAAAAATTTATGTTTTTCTGATTTTCCAATTACCTTAAATGCGGTATATTTCGAAAAACGTAGCATAATATGCAGCCAAACGGGTCGAGGTATTCCACACAACGTTTGAGAAAATTTAATTCTTTTGAATACATCTAAATAGAAGTTGGCATAGTTAGACTCTTCAGGTCATTTCAATAAAGGGCGGTATATGATAAGTGGGTTTATTTTGTTAAGTAAAAATATTTCAAATGCTCACTCTGATTTCTACAGCTTCCGAAATTTGACTAGAGTTCATTTTTCTTTTCAGAACACGCCTGGAATATGACGATCGGTGTTTGAGGAATAAGCTAAAAAACTATTTAACGGAAAAACAAATACGAGAAAGAATATTTAATAACAGGGGATACAATCATTATTCACTTTCAATGTTTTTAAATAAATTAAAAATCGGTGACAGGAACTTTAAATAAAATATTTCAGTTTGTATTTAATTCCCATTTAACGATTACGTATTTAGAAAAAGGATTCATTGAACCGCATAAGTGGCAGCTTCCTATAAATTTGCGGCGTTACTAGCACTAGAATATTCTTTAATTAAAGAACAGTCAATTTTACTAAATATTTTGGGCTGAACTTACAAGCGAGGGACAGGTCACTTCCTTGGTTAACGACGCACCCCTCGAAAGATTAATTCTGATTAAATCGTGATTAGTATGATAAAATCGCGATCAGGAATTAGAACGAGAATCAGAATGATTATATTGGTGATGGGAATGATAATAATCGAATAAAACAGGTTGTTTTTAAACACTGAAACTGTTTTCAATTTTAAAATAGGATAAGAAGATATTCGTCACACCCTAAATTTAATCTGACATATCCTGCCTCAAATGTTGCGTTTGCAGTGTGTTAAATTGCTCTCCCATTCGAAAAACAGTGATTTATTCTCGCAGTTCCGAATGGACTTAAATTGATTCTCAGTACAACGACACGAAAACTCCCGCGAACTGAAAATCAATGATACTTAATAGAAGTCCGTGCAAAACAAATATAGTTTGGAGAAAAATAATGATGCTTCATTCATTTGTTTCTTTTGTTTCATAGAAAATAAACATTAGAATACTTCAGGGAATATCTTTACTTAGAAAAAGTCCATTAATTAAGTCCGATACTAATATTAGTAAGGAGGTTACGCTGGGTAAAATAAATTGAGTTTTACAGGTTTTTCTTGTTTGTGGTGTTAAGTTTCTATTTTTATAATACAAAACCAAACACGCTAACAGTTATTATCTGCCTCCAAATAAGTTCGCACATAATTAGTTTGATTCTTTAGTTTGTAATAATTAGTTGTTTTGAAATATAACAAAACTAAACTTTGCATATGTTGTTGCGAGGTTAGATGTTGTTTAGGGCCAAATGTGAGGTCGATTGCGACGAGAGATAATATCTAAGTCTCGTTGGGAAACTAAATTATTTGAAAACCCCGTTATAGTGTCTGAGTGCCGATATTGAAGGAAGATGATGTTTTTGGGCCTCTACAGACTCTTAAAATGAGAGCCAGTTTCAAATATTCCTTACCTAAGGGAGCATCAAATCATCCCAGATAGATATCCTTATTTCCTAAAAATGTAAAAAATAAACTTTAAATATCCGATCTCTTTTAAGAGTTCAGTTGCTTAATTTAAAGATTTCCATATAAAAGTTATCGATTAAAAGGTTTTTATAATAGGGTTTTTTATAAATAATTATTGGATGATAATTTAGTAACTGTTTCTAGAGTTCTTAAGAGAAAGCATTGTTAAATTTAAAAAAACGCGACTTGTTTGTGCCTGTTTATCTAGAGTTCTATAGCTCTAATTGTTAAGCACTCTTCGGTTTTGTAATAACGAGGTGTTGTTCTAAAAAACCTGTGAACAAACCTTTTATATAGTTAATAGTTATTAAGATAATGGTACTTAAATATGGCTGAAATGCCCATACACGCTCACACAAAACACCGTTTATCTCGTAAATGGTTAAATCGTACTTCACGCGGTTTTTGTCGAGTTTTTATCAAAGTTAAAATTTTATTTCATCGTTTCGTTAATTTTTAATTCACCTTGAAAAAGTACCTCAATTGATAAGTGGTAAATGATCAGCTATCTTAAATATACATTAAAATAATGAGCATTAAACTTCAATAACATATCAACTTTGCGCCTGTTATTCTAGAAAACCGTTCACCGTATGGCCTAGGAGGATTCAAGTAAACCTGGAGTGGTCGTCTCCCGTTTTAGGCGGGGCAGTAAAAAATTCACGGACATAACAAGTATCGCCATCTATCGTAGAACCTTTACACTTTTAATCGGCTTTTCGTGTCATCTTGGGTGTTCCCAAGTCAACAAGTATTCAGTTAATGGAAGCTGAAGTGGCGATCATGCCGCTTTCCCACCGTAGAGATCTGCTGGGTATGCAGTTTGTCAACCTGGCCGCCGATGCTCCCGACTACTACAGCCACTACATAAATGGCTCGGTGGCCACTCTCAGTCACTTTGAACACATCTGGACGATCCATAATACTCCAACGATCCTCAAATACTGGCGTCAACTTGTCGCTCTTAATCTTGACTGGCTTCATGATCTGGTTCCTTCTCCCAGCCTGATTTCCCCTCCTTCTTGGACCCCTGTCCAGGCGGACGTCAACTGTCGCTGGCTGAGCTCTTCAAAGTCCGAGTTCTCGGATGTCGAGTTGCGCCAGCTTTTTTTTTTCGAACTCCATGCAATGGCCGGCGATTCCGTGGTCATATATACCGACGGCTCCCTCCAGGACGTCTCCAGCTGTGCCAGCGCCAGCTTCTGCATTCCTGATCGCGATGTCACTCGTCCGTTCGTTGTGGATCCGGGCCACCCGATTAACACGGTGGAGCTCTTTGAGATTAATCAAGCGGTGGCTTTCGCTCGCAGTGAAGGACTCGGGAACATTGTAGTATGCTCCGACTCACAATCGGCCTTGGCTATGATTTTGGGGGACGGCCCTGACCCTCAAGTGCTACGTTTCCGGAGCCTCTGTCACGGTTACCCCGGGCGTGTTAAACTATTGTGGTGTCCGGCTCATGCCGGTATCCCGGGGAACGAGATGGCGGACAAATGTGCCACAGTAGCGGCTATAGACCATCCAGCGCGGCCTATGGTTTTTTTTGCCTCGCACCAAAAGCTACCTTAAAGCACGGGTTTCGGTTCTGGTTACGGAATCTTGGCAGGTTTCATGGAACCACTTTGTTTCGGCTCGGGGCGTCGGGTGGTACAAGACTGATCCGCCACGGGACTGTATCGCGGGTCTTCGGTTGCCACGTTGGCAAGACTCGTTAGTAGCACGTGTTAACTGTGAACGGCTTCCAACTGCTGCGGTGCTTTTCCGTTTTCGCTTAAGAACGTCTTCGGTGTGTCGCTCCGGTCAGTGCGCGGCGATAGAGACGCTTCACCACATTCTTTTTGAATGTCGGGCTTCTAGAGGTCCCCGCCATTCGTTTTTGGCGTCGCTTACTGCAGGTGACTTTCTCCATTCTGTATCGGGTCTCCGTTTGGCCTTTTCTCGAGGTGTATTACCGATTATTTCGGACGTGTATACTCTGCTTCGCGCCTTTGGCATTCGTTAACTTTACCGAGTCCAATAGTTTTTTTTGTTTGTTTATTTCTCTTCTTATCGCTGTTTGTATTTACTTTAAATTTGTTATCTAATTCTGTATGATGTACATGGTGTGAAGGCCTCCGCTGCCATATACACCAATAAAGTCTTTCTTATTTTTGAAAAAAAAAATCGGCTTTTCGTCTGCTAGTTTTTCTATTCGCGTATTTCTAGTCCCGTGTTTTTAGTAGGAATAGACAATGAATTTTAATATTCGAAAACTAGCAGACGAAATTTTTAAAAACATGTAGAAAAGGTGGCGCTAAACTCGTATGTCCGCGATTCTGGCTCGCGCTGCGTTGCCGTAGAGAGAGAGGGGAGCTCGTAGTAGGGGAATACACTTTTCTATTCCAGGGTACCGAGTTTTCATATTCCTAGGTATGGCTTTGTGAAAGTTTTTAAGTTGCTCTGGAAGTTTCGTTTTAAAAATTTGTGCGAAGCGAATTTTAATCGAGGGCTTGTTTAATTTTTGATATGGTTAAAAAATTCTGCAATATTTAACATATCTCGTCATCATTTTTAATATACTTCAGTACAACGATAATCTTTTAGATTCATACGCTTCGTAAGTTTAACCTTATTTAATCGAATGCAAAACAAAAATGTAAAAAATATATAATATATTTTGGTAACTAAACTAATTTTTTAAATTACTCGAATTTGGTATGTTTTCCTTTACTGCCATCAGCACGCGGTCGCTGCCAGGTTGAAGGTTTCCAAAAGGGGAGTTTTATTTCACGTGGTGAGTGGTACTACTATAGAAGCCCCACGGAGGTTTTGGTAGTAAAGTTAGTAGGCAGTAAAAATCTTTTTCCTCCCCCTCAAACTCGGACACCTTTTTCGCCGGACCCGATTAGCCACGCTTGTCCGTCAAAACTACTCTTCTGTCCACGTAGCTTATCGTCACTGACTCTCGTTTGCGGTATTTCATATAGGGAATAGCTATCCGTTTCAGCCCACCTTTTCAGTGAGCTCTAAAGCGTTCGTACTAATAAACTTTTGATAAAAGGATGAAAAATGACGCGCTTTGAATTTCAAAGTCGAAATTTCATTATTATTATTATATTTATTGATTATTTATTTGATTATATATTTATTTATATAGGGTGTATTCTCGTGACGTCATCATCGGTGTAATGGAAAGCTAGTGTCATCCCCCTTTCCCCCATAACAATCTACCTTAGAGCAATGGCCGCCATCGTGAATACCACCTATAGACCGCGTTTGGGTCGCTCTCGTATCCGAAGCTTGATTCTATTCCCACTCCGGTTTTTCTTCAACAGCTCGATGTCAAGGCGCATTTGATAAAGACGAGGGCCCTCTTGTCTCATTGCTGTAAACAATCGAAATTTTCCACCTAACCGAAATGGTCATCCCTTTTTGCAGTCCCCAAATGATAACTTGAGAACTTTTAAAATAGCCTTTTTCCTGGGTTACATCAACATTTCAGTCACTTTATGATTTGATAATTCAGATTTAAAATGAAAGATAAAGTACTAAAATGGTCATTACATAACCCTTTTTAAAATTGATAAAAGAAACAATAGTTCGGAAACAATTTTTACACAATTAAAAATGGCAGCGAATTACAACTTTAAATGTGATATGGGAATTTGAGTTATTTGGATGAAAAAAAAATGCGATACAAAAAATATTTACAGATATACAACTAAAAAACATTGACATTGAAATAAAAAAAAACCAAAGAAAACGCCTCGTCATCATCTCTGTTTCTCCGGTGTCACCCTCAGCTCTTCTAGTTTTTTCTCGCCAATTCAGATATGGTTTCAGGTGACATGTCGGGTTTCATGGCATTCTCACCATAATGCGCGTTTCCGTCGTCAACCGGGTGAGTTTTTCTAGTAGCGCTAACGAAAAGTTTTTTCCTTTCAAAAAGACTGCGCTTAGAGTGCTGAGAGATTTGGTTTTTTTTTTCGTAAAAGTCTGACTCTTACCGGCTATTTTACGAAAAACCGAATTTGATAGTTTCCCGCTCCTCTGTATATGGTAGCCGACGCGATACGACTGGGTATCGCGCCTCTCTTTCCCATGCTTCCCTATTAAAGACATCATGCTTTCGGCCTGGTTGCTTGTGTGGTTTGTAATTAATTTATCGGCTTTATCCGCTATTCCCCTTCTAATAGGGAAAGCTACGCTCTCCAATTTACCACTATTTTCATCTCGTTTATCGCAAAAACTGCCATCGCACGTTCTGTGATCTCCAAAATAATGTTTGGGCGCATTAACTATGTCCTTTTTCAGGGCAGGTACTGAGTGGTCAGTCGATGAATGTTTAGATATTGTGGCTCTCGTAGTCTCGTTCCGTTCGATATGTTTTTATCTCTCCGAGGGGATAAGAATAACGTTTGGTCGTTGAAAACAAAATCATTTTTCACGAAATAACACTGCATCCAAAAGATTTAAGTTTTTGATTTTTCCAATTATTTTGTTTACCTATTTAGTCGTGTAATTTCGTGAAAAGTTATTTTGTTTTCCACGGACAGGGGGGGGGGCAATGCCCCTCCCTAGAACTTTGCTGGGAAGGGCAGCTATTGTTATTGCCCCCTCCAACCTTTGGTCAATTGAAATTTTCAAAAGGCTCAAATTCTCAATTTAAAAACCTATCAAGCTTATAGAACCTCATCTGTTTTGAAATTTTTCTTTTCCCGCTAATTTACTTAAAAAGGAATACAATAACAATGCATTCGGAGAAGCTACAATAAATTCAAAAATTTTACCTACTATTTTTTTAAATGATGTATTTTCTAAGTTACGTTTTAAATTGGCTGAGAATCACTGGGAGTCTATGCGATTTTCTACTCTTATACTGAAGGCGGCTAAAGCAGACGACGGATTTTATATTATTCGTCGTAACGTCGTAGGCAAACAGAATTTTAAGCTAGTACCTGTTAAGTTTTAATTTCTGTGACCAATGAATCAGTGATATTGTGATAAAACTTGGTGTAATAATTTATTCGTCAATTCTAGTTTTCAAAACTGAATTTCTAAAATAATGACTTCGAAAAAGAAAATTTTTGACTTTTTTAACCAAGGGCCAAAGAGACCAAAGCTGACTCAAAACGTCGAAAATGAGGAAGGCGACAACAATGACAGTGGGTCCACGACCACTAGTTTAGGTTTTATAATTTTCTTATTAGTTCAAGCCAGGGCCGTTTTAACCAAATTTGGGCCCCAAGATAGACTTGATAGACGACGGGAGTTGAGACGTTATTTTTATGGAGACTTAACTCGTAGAAATGGTACATTATATCTCGAAAGATGAAAATGACCTACTTTCTATCGAAGTTCAAATTCAGAAATGAATACAGATCATCCTGCATTTGCAGACTTTATATACTAAAACAGTTTTTCTAGAACATTCCACAAATATCTACCGAAATCCACAGTGTTCCACAGTTTTTCCATTTCGTAAGTGTGACCAACACACATAATCATTGTTACCAAATAATCAAATATTTCTAAAAATGTGCATCGTAGTAATTGTTTTAAAATTTCCAGTTGGTGGTGCGGACCCCAAGGCAGTTACATTTTAATATTGTTCATTACTTCATTTAATATCTACCTATCTAGATGTTATATCTGAACAAGGTCACTCAGGTGAGATTCCGCACACCCAAGTGCCTCGCAAGCAGCTCATTGTATTATTAGTCAATCATGATATTAAAAATCAGCCTTATCCAGTTAAACCTAGTGTTCGTACGGGGACCCCGACCCCGACCCCGAACCCGACCCCGACCGTTGCAAATCAAGTCGGGGTTTTCCATTTTTCGGGGTTATGTTTTCGTAGTGTAATTTTATATTTTCGCGCCGAGGCCCCCCGCTAAAATCCTAAAAATGTAAAATAGATAGGTTCCTCCTCTTCCTTTTTTCGTGGGCACAATAGAATGATCCGAATGATAGTCCTAGTCGATAATTCAAAATAACGGTAAAAAATGCCGCCGATCAGGTTTGTAAAATATTTTCGGCGGCGTAATCGTCGGCCATTTTCGGTATGGAGATACAGGCCGGAATTAAGGGCTTCAAAAGTCGCATGATCACTTAGGCCTAAGGTGGTGCCTTGGGTATTAGCCTAGCTGATTATTATTATTATTATTATTATTATTATTATTATTAATTCGGGCAAGGCTGCCAGATTTCGATAGATAGAAAACGGCCAACTCTCTCAAATGTTTTCGTTTTGAAAACAAAAATTTAGCGGCGTAGCTATGGACTAAGAATATTACTAATAGTCCCTAGGCTCAGAGACTGGCTTACACAAGATACACTATCTAATCTTAACCAGTAAAATTGTGGTATTTTATAATTTTTCTATTCTTAACAAATACAAAGGATTTTCCATCCCCGACCCCGACCCCGACTTGTTTTTCGCGGGGTTAGACCCACCCCGACCCCGACCCCGTACGAACACTAGTTAAACCGTATGAAAACGATCGTTGGAAGCAACATTTTTCGCAACGGTGGTGTACTGATTTTCCTTGGCTACATTACGAAAACGATGAGGTCGGTGTCACGAGTGTGTTATGGTGAACAAATATAAGCTTTTTACATCGTCTAAAAAAGTTGAATTAAACTTTATTTCAATTGGTATTAAAAATTGGAAAAAAGCTGAAAATAAGTTTAAGAAACACAATAAATATGAAGTTGTTGAAAAAATTTGGCGAAAGCTACTTTGACTCCTATAATTACCCAAATATCTATTCAGGAAGAAATTCAAAGATTGGAAGCTAAAAAGGCAATAAATGCAATATTTACATCTTTGAAGTACCTAAGTAGACAAGGTTTGGCTATCACGGGCTCTAACGATGACGTAAATGGAAACTTCAACCAGTTAATTATGTTACGCGCAAATGATATCCCAGAGTTAAAAACATGGTTATATAGATCTAAACCATTAACCAGCCCAGTAATTCAAAATGAGATTATTTAAGATTTAGCTCGCTTGCTGCTTCGTAAAGTCCTCAAGAGACACTGAATTTAGTTTGATTGTAGACGAAACTACCGACATAGCAGGGAATGAACAAGTGTCAATTAGTATTCGTACAGTTCAAAATATTCTAGAACCCAAAGAATATTTTTTGGGGTTATACGATACTAACAATACAAACGGAGAGACACTTACAAAAATATTTCAAGATGTCCGTACTCGTTGTAATTTACCAATTTCCAATCTAAGAGGGCAATGCTACGACGGAGTAGAAAATATGTCCGGCAAAGAAAGAGGTGTTCAGAGCCGAATAAGTGAAATTCAACCATTAGCTCTACGTCCACTGCAGTAATCATAGCTTAAATTTGGCCCTACAAAATGTCACAAAAGCCATACCATTAATCCGAAATTGTATGCAATGGATCCACGACGTAGCAGCTGTGATGAAGACGCCAAAACAAAAACATCAATTTCTAGAGATCCTAGCAGAAGATGAAAACTTACCAACTAATCTCCCGAAAACATTGTACCCTACAAGATGGACAGTGAGAGTGGCGTCCATATCTAGCATTTTAGATACGTATCCAGCAGTCCTGGAAATGTTAGGAAAGCTCGAAGAAGCGAAAGAACCTGGTTCTCCCATTGCTAAGGGACTACTTGGACAATTGGAGAAGAGTGAAAATTATCTTGGGATTCTTATTTGTCATGCTGTTTTCGCACCCAGTGAAAGTCTAAGTCTTATACTGGAAGGTCCAACACAGACGGTTTCCGGAGCGAAAGAGTCAGTCAAATTTACTTTATTACATTTAATGAACATGAGAAACGAGAAGTCATTTGAAGATATTTGGATAAACATGTTAAAAGCCGAATCGAAGTACGATTTAACTCCCGTTACTTTACCTCGTGTCCGTCGTCCGCCTAAAAGATTAGACCCGAGTTCTACTCCGTCCGATCCCCATAGACCAGATACACCAAAAGATAAAATGAGAGTTGTGTTTTTTGAAGTCTTAGATTTAATATATAATGAAATATCTAGGCGATTTCAACAACCTGTATTGGATAAATACGAGATTTTAGAGCAAACTCTACTCATTTGGCATAGTCTTTTGGATTTGGAAAGTGATGACCTTGATGATGTTAGAAAAGCCTTATTAACCGATTACGGATTTGACTTATGGAAACTAAACAACGAGTTAAGCCAACTGCCAATCCTTTTTTAAAATGGGAAATTACCCGAAATGATTAATGAAATTGTAATTAAATTTAAAATCTTACAGCCAGAAACGCGTCAGCTTTTTTCTCAAGTTGATAAACTTCTTAATTTATACCAGCAACGTCAGCCACAACCGAGATATCATTTTCCGTCTTAAGACGAGTTTTTACGTATGTAAGAAGTACAATGAACCAAAAGCGCCTTAATCACTTATGCCTCCTTACAGTGTATAAGGAGTTGGTGGACGATTTAGACGTCGACTCTTTAGTATCCGAATTCGTTCATAAAAACGAAAACAGAGTATCAATATTTGGTAAGATCTAAGAATTAAACGTACAAAATGACAAAAAAGGAAAAAAGTAGAAATGAATAGAAATGTTTTTAAATACAATATTTAATTAATTTTAATAAAAAATTAAGATTATTTTTAAAATTAACGTGTTTTTTAAATTTAACTGATTAATTTCTTAATACTTTTCAGCTTACTTTTTGATCAAATCTTATTTTATCGACCACCCGAGACACCCCCTTTCGGGTCCCTTTGACCCCCCCCCCCCCCAACTTCTAAAACGTTCCTACGCGCCTGTCAACGGACAAACGTTATTCTTATGTTTTCGACGTGGCTCTATATTTTTCTCATTTTAGAGCGTTCGGACAGATTGTGGTGGGCAGAAAGTGGTAACCCATTATTTTTAAACTCGTCAGTGGCGACGCCATTTATGCGGGTATTATTTTTTCAATAGTTTTTATCGTGGGGAGAAAAATATCACCACAATGTCGGCCATGGCCAAATCTACGACCAAACCTCAATTTGTTATCGTACTGAAGATTTATAATGTTATCTGAAAAAACAAGTAAAGTGATACCTAATTTCAGGTATTTATATGGAGAAAATCAGGTAAGCTAATATATAATAACCGGGACTAGGCATAATGAGTCGAAGTTTTCGTCGAATTAGGGTAGCGAGGCGCGACAGTTTATCTCGTGAGTTTTCCCGCTTTAAGCCACGCCTGTTTCTACGAGCATCATCACGGCTGCCAAAATCTTCCTTAGACATTCCAAGTGTATACCTATATAGTTTCTTCGTTATATATAAACTAGTAAATTCGAACTGCAAAGAGTTTCGCGCAAGGGATAGAAATATTACAAAAGAGACAAGAACTAATTCGGGGAAAACATGGCACCCGGAACTAACGATGTAAGTTTAAAAGGTCGCCGATGAGCAATCGCCTATATTGGGCGATGTATGAAAAAAAAACTGCGGGAAATCGGAATTATTATGCAAAAAAGACTTTGAATTTGTTGAAAGGTTATGGGAGCAATATTAATTACAAATAGAACAAACTTGAGATGTAAAATATTTTATGCATACAAATTTATTTTAAATAAGTTTTAATTATGACTTATGAGTAACCCTTATTAAAACTTATTTCCTACGTAAACGTTTTTTAAGTTTAAAATTCTGTTTATTAAACATAAATTAACTTCAGTGAAATTTTCAGTATGTACTCTCTCGTTGGAGATCGTTGTTATTTGTGAATTTCAGAAAAATCGTGAAATTTTTCACGGTTTTAGCATTTGTAGTTTTTGAACGCTAAAAGGTAGTAAAAAATTTCCAAGAAGTAAGTTATAGAGCATACTCTAAGACCTTTAATGGAGTTGGTATGGTCAAAATCGTACATTTTGTCACTGAAATAACAAGTTGGTACTAACCAAATATTTTTACGCCTCATGTTATTGTACTGATTGTCTGTGAAAAATGGACATGTTTTGAGATAAATCATTGTTTTACCTTTACAAATTAAGTGTTAGAAAAAGTGCAATTTTATAAGGAATTACAGTAGGACCCCGCACACGTTTTCTAGGGACAAAAAGTTGGTGGTTTTTTATTACACAAGAAAAAGTATGTTTTAGGGTCTAAAAAAATGTCTAATTTATGCCAACTGAATTTCCGAAAGCTTTTTTTTTGCACTTTTGATTCGTTTAAAATGTCGGTCGGTTTTATTATTTAAAGTACCACCGCTTTGTTTGAAAAACCTGATCTCTACATAATCCGCTAAAAAAGTATGAATCGTTATACTCGTGAACAGTGGTATAGGACGGTTGAGTTATACTACGGTGATGGTCATCGAAACGCACGTTTAACAAGTCGGTTGTTTCAAATGTTATATCCTGACAGTCAACCAAATCACCACACTATTCTTCAAGCTGTTGCTGACTTCGAAGGAGACGGCAATGTGAATCCCAGATTCCGCGGACCTGGACGTCATAACACTAATATGGAAGACACAGTCATCGCCTACTATGTCGCTTACCCTCGAGCGAGTATAAGAATGGCATGCTCCGATTTGGACTTGTCAAAATATTATTTCTGGAGTGTCCTTAACCACCATTAATTTCACCCATTTCGTGCCACGCTCCACTAAGCACTTCACGATGGTATTCAACGCCATAGGTTGGATTTCCGTAACTGGTTCAGTACCATAGCGGATGCCAACGAAGATTTCCTCCGTTTGATCCTGGCGTCCGACGAGTGTTCCCTTGGAAGGGACGGCCCATTTAACTGCAAGAATAACCATATGTGGAACGATATAAAGCCGCGTTGGGGATTTCCACATCACAATCAAGTAGTACAATTCCGTTTAAACGTTTGGGCTGGTCTACTAGGAGATTACGTCATTGGGCCATTTTTTCTTCCGAATCGGCTTAATGGGGTGAGCCACACCTTTTGTTCTTGCATAACGGTGCACCTCCTCACCAGGAGCGACATGTGGAGCAATACCTCAACACCGAGTTCCGTGAGCGTTGGATTGGGAAGAAGGGTCCAGTGCGATGGCCTCCTAGGTCCCCATTGCAGATTTAACACCGTTGGACTTTTACTTGTAGGGATTCGTCAAGGAGGAAGTATACAAGACACCAGTCACTAGCGAAGACGACTTCCGCCAGAAAATAATTGCAGCGTTCCAACTCGTTACTCCAGATATGGTCCGTGGTTCGTTCCAGAATATGCTTCATCGCGGACAGTGGCATTATTGAACCGTATTTGTAAAGCACTTTCTGTAATTCCTTATTATAATAATTGCTTTTGTTCTAACACTTAATTTTTAAAAGTAAAACAATGATTTTGCTCAAACCTGTCCATTTTTCAGAGACAATCATTACAAAAACCAGTAGTACCGACTTGTTATTTTTCATGACCTAATATTTCAATGACAAAATGTACGATTTGAACCATACCTACTCCATTAAATTTTTTAGAGTGTGCTCTACAACTTACTCATTGAAACTTTTCATCTACCACCTAGCGTTTAAAAACTACAAATTCTAAAACCGTGAAAAATTTCACGAATTTTCTGAAATTCACAAATAACTACGATCTCCACCGAGAGAGTACATACTGAAAATTTCACATTTCTAGAAGGTATAGTGTTTTAGAAAAATGCTCTGGCCGATCAAATGCAGACACGCTGTATAAACAAAAGTAAATTAGATTTTAAGAAGTTTTTTTATAGAATTGTCTATTGGTACTGAACCTAAAATATTCATTCAACGATTTACGTTAACAACAGCATTTCCAACATTACTGTCTGTGCTTATTATTCTTCTAGAGACTCAAATTGTGGTTTAAAATTTAAGATTTTGTAGCAGTGCTTGCACTGACAAGTTAAGAACGTGGGCGAAATATCTAATACGATGTTCTAAATTGAAACGTATTCCCAGTTCTTCGCTAATATTTTCTAGCTCAGCGCTAAAAGTATCATTGTTTGACGCGTTGTCCATTGTTAGAGCCAACACCTATAAAACGAAATCAATGAATAAGTTCAGAACAAGAATGATGTTCTATTAACCGCAGTGCGCAGAGATTTTGACTCTTAAAATGGGGGGTACAGGGGTACATTGTATCCCACCTAATTGCAATTAACCCCAATTAACGTCTTTATTATACAATGTACCCCTTTGAAATTGGACAGGAGCGCCAAATTAGTTCGAAAAGGGCGCGCGAATTTTGTTAAAAGGGGGCGCTAAAAGCTTGTCGATCAGAGGGCCCTCTGTTGACCTAACAATTTTTTCTTTGCATTTGGCAGGTATCTCCTCAATTTTATGGGCTGTAAATTTTATCGCAACTGTAATTAATAAACGAACCCCAGGGATAATTTTTGAGCGAGTACCTTTATTCGTCTGATCAATTAAAATTACAGCAATTATCCTTCTTCTCTCACTGCCAGTTCTCGCGGGGGCTATCACAATACTCCTTACTGACCGTAATTTTAATACTTCTTTTTTTGACCCAGCAGGGGGGGGGGGGGGACCCAATTTTATACCAACACCTATTCTGATTTTTTGGTCATCCGGAAGTATATATTTTAATTCTCCCAGGATTCGGGGTAGTCTCCCGCATTATTAGTCACCAAACAGGAAAAAAACGAACCATTTGGGACACTAGGAATAATGTACGCAATGTTAGTGTTGTAGATATAAATACGTAATCAAACATAATTCTAGTAGTGACCTTTGTAACATATTATTTATCTCCCTTCTATTTCGATATAAAAGGCAACGGCATAACTTTAGGGGTCACTCGATCTCCCGGTTATCAACGAGTCATGTTTGTGTATAAAACTTCATATGTAAATAAATCCTCATCTTATATATCATAGTAAACCAGTCTTTATTCAATAACCTACGAAGAACGCTTTACAACAAATGGCGACGGAACGGAACTGGAAGATAACTTTCCCATCGAATTTCTTCTAGTCCCACGAAGCGGGATTAACTGTACATTTGGTTCAACTTCCATAGCAAATTCTTCAACCGTCGAGAATACACCTCCGAGGATCATGGCAACGTTTGGAAGTATTGAGCACTTTGATGAATCAACTGAGTCGTGGCCTCAGTATGCAGATAGACTTGAACAGTATTTCCTGGCGTATGGTGTTCAAGATGGAGTAAAGCGACCAACATTCCTAACGGTAATTGGAAAACAAACTTACAATTGAAGCCAACGGACAAGACATATGCAGAACTAGTGGCTGTTTTAACGACTCATCTAAGCCCTACACCATCTGAAATCATGGAGACCTACCGGTTCCATAAAAGGAATCAGAAGCCTGGTGAGACAATACATCGCCGAACTTAGGAAGATGTCCGAACATTGCAATTTCGATGCTGCACTGGAGAGAATGTTGCGTGATAGACTTGTCTGCGGTATCAAATGCGAAGCGACCCAGAAGAGACTTCTTGCAGAAGACACGCTAACTCTAAAGACGGCCATGTCAATAACACAGTCAATGGAAACCGCAGCGAAAAACGCTACGGACATGAAAGGTCAGCAAGTATCTTGTACCGATTCTGTTAATAGAATTAATTTTCGTAAGCGTACGGGAGGGTCAAAACAGCCCAAGCCACAGAAACAACCTAACGGAAGCAGCACCATAACCAAGTGCTATCGTTGCAATTCAAAGGACCACAAAGCGGAGGACGGCAAATTCAAAAATACTGAATGTTATTTTTGCAAGAAAACTGGTCACATCGCTGAAGCGTTCCATAAAAAAGCGATAAGTTTTCAGTCGGAGAAATCTTCGCAGTTCAGAACCAGCAATGTCCACAGTGTCGTTCCTGATCCAAGTAGCCAAGCGGAATACACGTTGTTCCATGTCAAGAGTGGAGAACGTGAAAGCGCACAACCGATCTACGTTCATTGTACCATCAATGGGGAAGCAACAAGAATGGAACTAGATACTGGGTCAGCGTACTCGTTGATGCCAGTAACAACGTTCTCAAAGATCGGAAATGTCGACACTCTAAATTCATTCCAGCAACGATTAACTTCATTTTCGGGTCACCAAGTCAAGATATTAGGACAAGCACAAGTAACCGTACAATATAAAAATAATAAACTAATTCTTCCTCTAATTGTCTATGAAGGACAAGGGCTGACGCTGTGTGGCCGTCAATGGATTTTTTCAAAGTTAACCCTCATGGAACAAGCTAATGATCGCTACACTTTGTCCATTGACCATATCCAACCGATAAATGAGTCACTGGAAGCCATCCTGGACAAGAATCTGGAACTTTTCTCTTCAGGAATTGGATTACTGAAAAACGTCAAGGTCCACCTGGCTGTTAATAAAGACGCCGTACCACGTTTTTGCAAAGCGAGACCTGTTCCATACCCATTTAAAAACAAGGTCGACCACGAACTAAAGCGACTGGAAGATGCTGGAATTATCACACGCATTCCATAAGACTTTGTGGGGATTACTCAATCACGGTGAACTTGGCTATTGACGTTGAACAGTACCCTCTACCGAAAACAGAAGACATCTTCGCCAACCTAGCAGGCTGCTGTTACTTTTCCAAAATTGATCTGAAGGAAGCATATGCGCAACTCGAGCTCGACGAAGAATCTAAAACACTTGTAGTGATCAATACTCACAAGGGCCTCTACAAGCCGAACAGACTACCTTATGGAGTATCCTCTGCATCCGCGATTTTCCAAAGTCACATCGAGATGGTCATACAGGGGATCGATTGCACAGCAGCGTTTCAGAACGATCTACTCATAGGAGGTAAAAATCAAATGAAGCATTTACAACGTCTGGATCAAGTACTTTCAGCCCGGCGTCAAGCTGGACTGAAGTTGGGTAAAGAAAAGTGTCAGTTCTTAAAAGAATCACTCGAATACCTTGGATACCGAATTGATGGTAAAGGAATTCATCCACTCGACGACAATATGAAAGCCATCGATGATGCTCCAGAACCAGAGAACCTGGACCAGCTTCGATCGTTTATCGGACTTTTGAACTACTACGGTCGATTCCTTCCAAATAATTCAACTACCTTAGCGCCGTTATTACCGCCTAATGCAGAAGAAAACACCTTGGGAGTGGCAGGAAGAACAACAAAGGGCATTCCGTAAAGCCAAAATGTCATAAAAATTTCGAACATGCTAGTTCACTATGATCAGAAAAAACCAGTGACCTTGGCATGTGACGCTTCACCCTACGGCATTGGAGCGGTCCTGTCACATGAAGACAAGAATGGCAACGAGCAACCTATCTCATTCGTATCCAGAACTCTTACGAAGTCCGAGAAAAACTATCCACAGATAGAGCGCGAAGCCCTCGCCATCGTGTTTGGAGTCACCAAGTTCCGGAAGTATCTACTTGGGCGACAATTCATGCTGTTAACTGATCATAAACCTTTAATAACACTGTTTTCAGAGAACAGATCCATTCCAGCCATGGCGGCTTCCAGAATTCCGAGATGGGCGTTAACACTATCATCTTACCAGTATAAAATCTGCTACAAGAAAGGCAAGCTTAATTGTAACGCCGACGCTCTAAGCAGGTTGCCAGTGAAAACTACAGAATTTATACCACCAGAGCCTGAAGAACACGTCTTCAGTATATCTTCGATGGAAACTTCGTTCAACGTCACTCTCCAAATGATCCAACAAAAAACTCAACATGATTTTACTCTTCAGAAAGTCTTGACCTTTACAAAAGATGGATGGCTGACTACCGATGTTAAGAGATATTCCGCAAATACCATACCATACTTCAGACGAAAGGACGAAATTATATCTTGCAAAGGAGTCTTGCTGTGGAACAATCGAGTCATCATTCCTGAGGAATTCCAAGAGCAGATCGTAAAGGAATTCCACAGCACACACCAAGGAATGAGCCAGATGAAGGCGTTGGCAAGGTTGAAGGTCTGGTGGCCAATCCTGGACTCGCAGATGGAAGAGCTAGTTCGTCAATGCCAGATTTGCCAGACTACGGCACCCATGCCACGTAAAGAATATTCTCCCTGGCCAGAATCTACCACTCCATGGTCCAGAATTCATTTGGACTTTTGCCGGGCCTCTGGAAAGAAGGTATCTACTCATAGTTGTTGACTCTTATTCAAGGTGGCTGGAAGTCGAAATAAAGAATACTACCTCGTCAGCCGCTGTTATTTCTTCGCTCAGACAGATGTTCGCCAGATTCGGTCTACCACAGACTCTAGTCTCAGACAACGAAACGTGTTTCAGTAGCGAAGAATTTCGGACGTTACTCAATAAAAATGGAGTCAAACACCTATTTTCACCGTCATATCATCCTGAATCAAATGGTATTGCGGAGCGAAACGTTCGAACCGTCGAAAGCCCTTTAAAGAAGATCTCTGGTGGATCATCGATGCTGACGACCATAGTTGACGCCAGTCTAAAATAATTAAAATCTGGATCCCTTGAGACCAGGATCTCAAGGTTTACTGATAAACCATCGACGCACTCCAACATCAACTGGACAATCACCAGCAGAGCGAATGCTGGGAAGAATTATACGAAAAAGACTCGACGTTTTCCATCCAAAGCAACAAGTTCCAGAAACGGAAGTCACTCTGGACGAACGTAAGGAAAACGTATTTCAAGTTAATGACTTGGTTTTTGCAAGGAACTTTGGCAAAGGACCAAAGTGGTTGGAGGGTATGATCACCAAAAACATTGGGAAAGTCATGTATGTCATACAGACTACCGACGCGACGGTTCGACCGTAAAGTGACATAAAGACCAAATTCGTCAACGACAACGCTCCGCTGCAAACGATATCGGACCATCTACATCTAGCTTACAATCACAGCTGTGGATGCCGTGCAATAAGAAGCTAACAATGCAGGCGTCAACGGCCACCGCAGCGCCACCCAGCACGATGCATCGCAATGGCACCGGCTCTACACCTTAAACCATTCAGACGGCTAGCATTCAGGAGAAATCTGAGTTCACGAACAATCAAACGCAGAATTCGGCACCACTAGCCATCACGTCAACCTCTACTGACCACCAACAATGTCTTTCCAAACCAAGCGAACCTGTGAGACGATCCTCAAGAATAGCTCAGAAATTAATTAATTCGTAGTCTTGTTGAAATGTTTATAAACGGAAAGGTATTGTTGTAGATGTAAATACGTAATCAAACATAATTCTAGTAGTGACCTTTGTAAGATATTATTTATCTCCCTTCTATTTCGATATAAAAGGCTACGGCATAACTTTAGGGGTCACTCGATCTCCCGGTTATCAACGAGTCATGTTTCTGTATAAAACCCATATGTAAATAAATCATCATCTTATATATAATAGTAAACCAGTCTTTATTCAATTACCTACGAAGAACGCTTTACATTAGTTAGCTATTGGTATTTTAGGCTTTGTAGTTTGGGCCCATCACATATTCACTGTAGGAATAGATGTAGTCACCCGGGATTACTTCACTGCTGCCACAATAATCATTGCTGTACCTACAGGAATTAAAGTTTTCAGCTAATTAGCCACAATACATGGATCAAAGCTAAATTTAGATCCTTATCTGTATTGAAGTCTAGGTTTTGTTTTTTTTATTTACTATAGGGGGGCTTACTGAGTAATCTTGGCAAACTCCTCACTTGATATTATCCTCCATGACACCTATTATGTAGTCGCACATTTTCATTATGTCCTATCAATAGGGGCAGTCTTTGCCATTATAGGGGGAATTGTCCACTGGTAACCCCTATTTACAGGGCTAGTTATAAAACCTAAATGGTTAAAACACACTTTATCCTTATATTTTTTAGGGGTTAACTTAACCTTTTTTCCTAAACACTTTCTCGGTTTTGGGGGGATACCCCAACGCTTCTCTGACTACCCAGATGCCTACACCTCATGAAATGTCATATCCTCACTTGGTTCCACTCTATCCATGATTGCAATAATTTATTTAATTTTCATCATTTGAGAAAGTATAGTAGCCCAACGGGTTATAATATTCTCCTCCCATATACCAACTTCTGTAGAATGGGTGCATCAACATCCTCCAATAAGTCATACTAACACTTAATTAAATTTAGTATTCAATTATGGCAAATTGAAATAAAATTCTCTTCCCAGACGCAGCTTCACCTATTATGGAACAAATAATCTTTTTCCACGATCATACTTTAATTATTTTAATCTTAATCACTATCTTAGTTTCATATATGATAATTAATTCATTAATTAATAGATACTCAAATCGACTTCTGTTGGAGGGTCAAGAAATCGAAACTTTTTGAACAATCATCCCCGCTTTCATACTTATTTTTATTGCCTTCCCATCACTACAATTACTCTATATAATGGATGAAACGAACCAGTACCCAAATATAACCATAACGACTAGAGGGCACCAATGGTACTGATCATACGAATATACAGATTTCAAAGACATTATTTTTGACTCCTACATAATTCAAACAAATGACCTTTCAAGAAATAACTTCCGTCTCCTAAAAGTAGACAACCGGGTAGTCATCCCAACTAACATTAATGTCCGCCTTTTAATTTCAGCTACTGATGTGATCCATTCATGAGCTATACCCCCAATAGGCATTAAAGCATATGCTGTCCCCGGACGAATCAACCAACTCCCTCTTTTATCCCCACGAAATGGTGTCTTCTACGGCCAGTGCTCAGAAATTTGCGGGGCAGGACACAGTTTTATACCCATCGTGCTAGAAAGTGTCCCAACACAAAATTATATCAACTGGATTAATACGGAAGGTTGAGAGAATATATAAATAATACCATTAAGTGGCTGAAATTGTAAGCATTGGTCTCTTAAACCATCCTATAGGTTCCCCCCTTAATGAAGAGGGTAGTTAACAAATAACAGTATTTTGTTAAGATACAATCGCAATCGCCCCTTTTATTGACACAAGTAGCCCCTATAATATAAACAAGCCTTTTCTTTTATCCTATTATTTTAATAAGATTAACTATAATCATCCTAAGTTTTTACAAACAAATTTAATTCTATGGCTACAAATAGACTCCCAAACAAGCAAAACCAAAACTTAAACTGACAATGATAACTAATTTATTCTCCACTTTTGACCCTTCCACTTCGCAAAATTTCTCAATAAACTGAATTAGCGCCTTTAGCCCTATCTTCATTATACCCTTATGATTTTGGCTCCCACCAACTCGAAGCAATACTTTAATAAGTAACATTGTAAACTCTTTAACTAAAGAACTTACAGCTCTCTTAGGTAGAACTTCAACACAAGGAATACCTCTAGTTATTATTGCTCTAATGTGAATAATTCTAATTAATAATTTAATAGGGCTATTCCCATTTATCTTCACCGCTACAAGTCACATAGTAATCACACTTAGCTTAGCCCTACCAATTTGGGTCACATTTATATTATTCGGGTGGCTAAATAATACAAACAGGATATTTGCACACTTACTCCCTAACAACACCCCCATTGCTTTAATAATCTTCATAATTCTAATTGAGACAATTAGTAACGCAATTCGACCTGTTACCCTCGCTATTCAACTATCTGTTAATATAATTTCCGGGCACCTTCTTCTAACACTTCTAGGTAACCAAGGAACAATTAATTCTTTAAGAGGAGCAATTATTTCAACACAATTCTTACTCTTGACCCTAGAATGAGCAATAGCCATAATTCAAGCTTACGTTTTCATTGTTTTAATCTCTTTATACTCAACAGAAATTCACTATGAAGAACTTTCACCCCTACCATATTGTAGATCAAAGCCTATGGCCCTTAACGACATCGTTTAGTATGCTATTTATAACTTCAGGTATTATTAGATGGATATATCTAAAAGTTAACTTTTTACTATTAATTAGACTAATGATATTATCTCTATCAGCCTACCAATGATGACGTGATATCACTCGAGAGGCTACATTTCAAGGAATGTACTCCAACAAAGTTATATTAGGGCTCCAATGAGGTATAATCCGATTTATTATCTCTGAAGTATTTTTCTTGATCTCTTTCTTCTGAGCTTTTTTACATAGAATATTATCCCCCAATATCGAAGTAGGGATAATCTGGCCCCCACAAAGATTCCAACCTTTTAACCCTCTCCAATTCCCCCTACTTAATACAACAATCCTTCTATCTTCAGGCATCTCAATTACATGGGCACATCACAGACTACTACATAATAATTTTTCGCAAGCTAAATCAGCCCTCGCAATCACCCTAGTTACTTCACACTTCTACAAGCCTGAGAGTATATTGAAGCTCCTTTTACCATCGCAGATTCAATTTATGGTACCACATTTTTTGTCTCAACAGGTTTTCATGGATTACATGTAATCGTGGGGTCAACCCTCCTACTAATCTCTTTGCTGCGACATAGCAGCCTTCATTTTTCAAGTCTTCATCACTTTCGATTTGAAGCTTCAGCTTGATACTGGCATTTCGTAGATGTAGTTGGATTACTACTATACTAAATAATCTACTGATGAGGCAGCTATCCAATTAGTATAATCAAAGTACAATTAGCTTCCAACTAAAAGGTTTAAATAAATTAGATAATCATTATTACACTAGTTTTAATCGCTCTAATAATTATAAACTTAATTATATTTCTCACCTCTAAATTAGCCTTTACCTCCCACAATGCACTAGAGAAGATTTCCCCCTTTGAGTGTGGATTCAAACCTCTCTATGAAAACCGAGTACCGTTCTCTCTCCCATTTTTTTAATTGCATTAATTTTCATCGTATTTGATATCGAAATTGTCATTATAATCCCCATCCCTATTAGGGACTTTCTATCAACAACAATAGTTACATCTGTTATTATTCTAATACTAGGACTATTACACGAATGGAACCAAGGGGCACTTAATTGAACTTAAGGGTAGTATTTAAAAAATAAAATTTAATTTGCAATTAAAAATTGTAAGTTTACCTAGCCTTAACCCTTTAATAGTAGTATAACATTCAGTTTCGGCCTGAAAAAAGGACAAGCCCTATTAATTTATTAGAAACCAAATAGAGGTATCTTATTGTTAATAAGAAAATTGAAAACATTCCTATTAAAGAGACTAAATAAATAAAGCCGCTAACTTTAGAAATGTTAATTGACAACATTGTCTTTATTTTTATGGTGTAAAAAACACGTGGGATTTTCAGACCCAAACTACCCTTGGTTAAAAATACTTATAAAATTCCTACCTTAGTTGCTTCAAATTAAACTATACAAGTAATAAAGAAGACAGCAAACTATAACTAATATAAGGAGACCTAGCTGTGCCCATAAAAATTATACTAATAATTTTGCATTTTTACTCTCATTTCACCTAAAACCCTAAATATACCTACACCCCCTATCAATTCATTTCAACCTAAATCCCCTCTAACCATTAATTCCCCAATTTTATCCCCTATTAATATTATAGGTTAAGAACTAACCCAGCTTAAGAATCATATACGCAAAAACAATTATTACCAGATAAACAAATTGTATTAAAAAACTCCTATACAATAAATTTAAACACTACCAAACATAGTACCAAGAAAACACAAGTAAGAGTAAAAATTTTCCCTGAAAAAGATAAATAAACACTGGGAGCATAGTCTAATGTGAGTCATTGAACTGCCCCTCCAAAAATCACACCTAATAATCTTATGGCCCCAATTGAGAAGTTTATAGTACCATCCTCCTTATAGCTAATTAAACATCCACCTTGGTAGGCTCTTATACATAAATAATAAACCAAACGCAATATGTAAATTATAAATCTTTAGAGTAAAACCCACAAGAGAAAGGAATCCCACATAATCTTAAAAAGCTTACTAGGAGCCCCAAACCAACAAGAGGAGAACTCTGTATTAGCCCGCCCAAAACTCGGATATCCTGGTAACCGAATATACTATGAATAACAAAACCTGCACACAAAAATAATAAGGCCTTAAAAATAGCATGGAGTCAAGAGATCAAAATAAGCTATTTCTCAAAGACCTAAAGAGAGCGTCAATACTATCAACCCTAACTGGCTCAAAGTAGACAAAGCAATTACTTTCCTAAAATCCATTTCCACACAATCACCTACACCCCCTATAATAAGAGTTAATAAAGAGACCACTATCAAAAAACCCCTTAACTCCAAACTAAGGATCCCTTCAGAACGGATTAATACAAATACACCCGCAGTCACTAAAGTAGAAGAATGTACTAAAGCAGAAACAGGAGTAGGGGCGGCTATAGCTGCGGGCAACCAACAAGAAAAAGGTAACTGCGCTCTCTTAGTTATAGCCCCTAAAATAATTAGAGCCCCAACAACAATTAAATTACTACACAATCCCCCGGAAAAAGCCAAATAAAATTCCTTTCCCTCTTGAAGCCAAAAAAGAAATACCCACATCCCCAACACGATTCATTAGAACCGTGATTATCCCGGAATTATATGATTTCAAATTTGGGTAATAAATTACTAAACAGTAAGAAATCAAACCAAGCCCATCCCACCCTAGCAACAAAGATACTAAATTAGGACAAACAAGCCCATTCTCAAGACAAATAAAATTACCAAGTAAGAAAACCGCCTAAAATTTAAGTCAGCTCCTATAGATCTTCTTCTATAAAAGAGCACAAATCTCCTAATAATCAACACAACAGAAAGAAAAAATAAACCTAACCAATCAAACAGTAGCATAAAACTCACCCCAACACTGCCCTCATATAGGGAATACTCTAAGACAAAACGTTTACCACTCATTAGTAAATTTAACCCAAAAATCAACACACTCTCAATAACATAAATCAAAATTTTTAAATATTCACTACCTAATAACTACATATTATCTCCAACACCACAAATTGATATTTTTCTTAAACTATTTAGGGCTAAAAAACATCTAACTTCAAAATTAAGTACAAAAGAGGAATAATATGTACTAAAATAATAAAGCTCTCTCGTAGATCAAGACAGCCAAAAAAACTATAACTACACAATAAAGGTCCATGCTGAGCCAAAGAGAAAAATTTCAAAGAATATGCTGCCCCTAAAAAAAATATTAACTATATATAATCTTTCAACACCCAAAATTCCAAATGACAAAATCAACTCTCCTGCCAGATTCAGAAATGGGGGAGCAGCTATATTTCTTGCACTTTAAATAAATCAAAATAGCCCTATAAAAGGATTCACCAACAGCATTCCGCGAATTAGCATAAGACTACGCGAGTGTAGCCGTTCATAAACCATATTAATTAAACTAAATAACCCCGAAGATGTAAACCCATGGGCAATCATCATAATAACTCCCCCATTATAGCCATATACTTTCAAACTAAAAATTCCCCCTTAAAACATTATTATATGACCAACAGAAGAGTATGCTACAAGAGACTTTAAATCTCCCTGTGACAAACAAATAACTCTAGCCAAAACACCTCCCAAAATTGAAAAACTTACTACTTAATCTAATCAACTTTTCAGGACATTTACAAAGAAAGGTAAAAATCGAATAAAACCATAACCCCCTAATTTCAATATAACACCGGCTAATACTATAGACCCAAAAACAGGTGCTTCCACATGTGCCCTAGGGAGCCACAAATGTACCATATATGCAGGTAATTTGACTAAAAAAGCAAAGAAAATTAAAGGAAATATAATTAAATCAAAATCACAATTAATATAATACAAATAGCTATTACCTAAACTCCCTACATCCAACCCAATTAATAAAATCCCAACTAACAATGGCAAATACCCAAATATTGTATAGAATATTATATAAAGGTCAGCACCAACCCTCTCAGGTTGTGAGCCATATCCTTCAACAATAACTAAAAGAGGGACCAAAGACACCTCAAAAAAATATAAAATAACATTAAATCTTTCACAGTAAATCTTAAAAATAAGAAATTTATAAGAACAAGACTAAAAGAAAGAAACATCTTTCCTCCCCCCTTCTAAATAAAGAGTAAGAACTCAATAAACTTAATACTATGATTATAACCGTTAAAAACAAAAGAATACAACCTAAGCTATCCAACCCAAAAAATCCTCTTAAGGAACCCCACTCTCCCAAACGATAAACAGAAACTATAAATACTGTTAAAAATAATAGATACATGAAGCCTACAATAATATAGTAATCTAACAAGCCTAAAAAAAGTTCAAAAATAATCTACATAAAAAAATCTTTAACATTGTAACAAATTCATTATACCAAATATCTCCCCCCCCCCCAAATCCTTTTACTAGACTAATCAAAATACCTAGCCCTAAACAGCCTTCACAAACAACAACAAAAATATACAAAAGAGAACTAAACTATCTAACAATATACAGGGTCTTTTTTTTTGCTCGGAAAAGTGTTTTTTTTTTCAAAAACTATTTATAGTACCGATTTCAAATTTGGAAGGTCAATTCTCTATACCGGGGGACATCAGTTTGAGAAATTTGAGCGTTTTCGGTAATGTTTTTCACCAATTTTGAAAAATTATTTTTCGACCACTAGGTGCGAGATAAAAAATTTCTATTATAAAGTTGTAGGCCGTCATCGAAAACCCTTAAAAATTGTTCACTCGACGAAAAACAATTTATTTATCAGTGAAAATTCGAGCTTGAAAAATTTACAAGTTGGTGAAGCCAAATTACGATTGTTTGAAACGATAATTGAAACCGAATTACCTAATCCAGTTGAAACTTTGGTTAAAAAAACGACCGGATTTAAAAAACACGAGGCTATAGGTCAATCCTAAACATGCATTGGGTATTTAAAGGAAAACTTTGGGAGATTATTATCAGTGTTTGATAATATTTCGAGCAATGCCTCGTTATTCAGTAGCTGAGCGTACCGAGATAGTTGCCATTTACTATGGAGAAGCAGCGCAAAACCTTAGAAGAGTGACTGAAATCTTCGCAGAAAGACATCCAAATGGAGCACCATCTGTAAATACAGTAAGACGAGCAATTCACGATTTCAATCAATTTGGTATCTTGCAACCTAGGTTTCGCGGATTGGGTCAACCGGATTTAGACTTCGAGAACAATGTACTCGCGTACTTTGTGGCATATCCTCGTCACAGTTGCGCTAACGCCGCTGCTGATTTGGGTTGTTCTGCAAATCGTGTGTGGAAAATTCTTCGTAAGAATCGCTATCACCCATACAGAGCTACGCTCCACCAAGGACTAATTGACGGAGACCATCAAAGACGTTATGAATTTAGCAACTGGTTACTAAATGCTGTCCAAGAAGATAGACAATTTTTGCGCCATGTTTTGTTCTCATTAGACGAATAATCAGTGCTTGCCGAGACGTCACACCAGAAATGGTAGAGAAAGCGTTTGAGAACTTAATTGTCCGCGCACAAACCTGTGTTGCAGCCAATGGTGATATTATTGAAAATGTTTTGTAAAAATTTATGTGAATAAAATATCTGCATTTAAAAACCAAACGTGTACATTTTTTCAAGTGTGAAAACTCTACTACGTTTGTATTAGACTTGTTCCCTTTCAATTATCGTTTCAAACAATCGTAATTTGGCTTCACCAACTTGTAAATTTTTCAAGCTCGAATTTTCACTGATAAATAAATTGTTTTTCGTCGAGTGAACAATTTTTAAGGGTTTTCGATGACGGCCTACAACTTTATAATAGAATTTTTTTATCTCGCACCTAGTGGTCGAAAAATAATTTTTCAAAATTGGTGAAAAACATTACCGAAAACGCTCAAATTTCTCAAACTGATGTCCCCCGGTATAGAGAATTGACCTTCCAAATTTGAAATCGGTACTATAAATAGTTTTTGAAAAAAAAACACTTTTCCGAGCAAAAAAAAAGACCCTGTATAACCAACTCTATTCACATCTATGAGATAACCACTTAATATTAGAAACTCTAATCTTAAAATTATGGATAACAGATGAGAGCGACTTAATACCAAGCTTATAAACCCCGCCAAAAAAATCAAGTAAACAAAAAAATTGAGATTTTCCATAATTCTGCTCTAGTAGTTTATTAAAAACATTGGTATTGTAAACCAAAATAGGAAATTGGCCCTTTAGCTAAACTCAGAAATATCTAAAATTACTTCAATCCCCAAAATTGATATTATGAATTAACTATTTTCTGATTTTAATCACCCTTCTTATTGCCTTTACTCTTCTATTAATTACATTCTCAAACCACCCTTTACACTCATTGTGGCATTAATTCTTATTACAATTAGTTTAGCTGTTAAGGCATTTTTTAACTAAAATAAGACATATCAGCTACATTATCACCAAACGAACCTTTCTCAACAACCCAAAATAGGTATCTATTAATAATAACGCTCCTCCTAACCCCTACTATTTCAATCTTCTATAAACCTCTTCCTTAATATACAATCACAATCATTAAAATTAACTCCCTAATATTACATCTTGCGTGGATAACAATGTTTATAATCTACCTTCTTATTACTCTTATTACAGTTGTAAAAATCACAACACAAACACAAGGACCCCTACGCTCGGCCTACTAATAAAGAATTCTTATGACATATCCAAAATTTTAAAGGGAAGTACCTTAAAACATAAAGAGCTGCTTTGATAAGGCAGACATAATCGTAGATTCTTCACTAAATTTAGATATAGCACCTATACGAAAAACACACCCTATTCTAAAAATTTTAAATTCCACATTGATTGATTTACCAGCTCCCTCCAACATTTCTTATTGATGAAATTTTGGGTCACTCCTTATCCTTTGTCTAATCAGTCAAGTAGCTAAAGGTATTTTCCTCGCAATACATTATACCCTTGATACTAATATAGCTTTCAATTCTATCTCCCACATTATACGAGCTGTTAACTATGGGTGACTTTTCCGTGTTTCACACGCCAACGGCGCAAGACTATTTTTTGTATGTATTTATATACATATTGCACGAGGCATCTACTATGCTTCCTATAAAAACTTAACTACATGAGTTACAGGAGTTGTAATTCTTCTTTTGCTAATAGCAACAGCATTCCTAGGTTACGTCTTACCATGGGGACAAATATCTTTTTGGGGGGCAACAGTTATTACTAACCTATTCTCAGCAATCCCTTATATTGGGCCTAATCTAGTAATCTGGATTTGGGGGGGATTTTCAATTGATAACGCCACCCTAACTCGATTCTTCACCTTACATTTTCTACTTCCCTTTATTTTAATTGCGCTAATTTTTATTCATATTGTATTCCTACACCAAAAAGGTTCCAATAATCCATTAGGACTAAATAGAAATTTAGACCAAATTCCATTCCACCCTTATTTTTCAATTAAGGATATTTTCGGCTATACAGTTACACTCTCAATTTTTATTATAATCGTCCTTATTAACCCAAATTTCTTCAATGACCCTGAAAACTTTAATCAAGCTAATCCTCTTGTCACACCATCCCACATCCAACCTGAATGATATTTCTTATTTGCGTATGCTATTTTACGTTCAATCCCAAATAAGTTAGGAGGAGTTCTAGCTTTAATCTCTTCAATATTAATTTTATTGACACTTCCTCTAAGAAAAAGAAACTTTCAAGGGTTTCAATTCTACCCGTTAAACCAAATTATATTCTGAAGTTTTCTTACCCTAGTTATTCTATTAACATGAATTGGAGCCTCCCCAATTGAAGAACCTTACCTCAATTTAGGAAAAAAATTTACAATCGCATACTTCGCCTACTTCTTTTTAAACCCTCTACATGTAGCTATAAAATTCAAGATAACAGACTAAACTAATCATTTCGCTAAGTAAAAGCAATTTGCTTTGAAAGCAAAATATAGGTAACCTAATGATTTATTTAATTCAAATCTAGATCCTTAACCACCCTCAGCAAAAGAGATATAGGGAGGAAAAACATTCTTATTAATACTATTACCTGACCTAAGCCCTATTTAAATTCAAAATTTAACTCAATCTATCTGACAAAGTAATTTAAAGATACTTAAACTAATACCCCATACAAAAACCCAAAATACCCCAAAACTAAAGGTAAGATGCACTTTCAAGCTAACATCATTAATTTATCATAACGATAACGAGGAAAAGAACCCCGCACCCACAGAATAAAAATATAACCATGAATAAAACTAAAAAAAATCTATGATAAAAAGCAAATAACAACTAAGCAAACTTATGAAAATAATATTACCATACTCTGCAATAAAAATTAAAGCATAACCTCCAGAACCATACTCCACGTTAAGCAAAAATCAAAAGGACTGCGGTTAGTTTCTGCAAGACAAGATAAAAGCACACACCTAATAAAACTAGTAAAATACCCAACTTTACTTAAGAGAACTCCCAACTTTCCACCAAATTAAAGCTTCCAACTAACTGAACAATAGGGCTCGGATTTTTCTGATCGTTTCAACCGGTAAATTCAGTTAACCATGATTAATCGGAAAACTTCCAGATAATTTAACGGTAAAATCTCGAGTTTGTTTATCAACTAATTATATAGTTTGAAAAAAAAAACATTATCTTGATCGCAATAAATTCACCGCCACCTTACTTTCCCCGAATGTATTTTTTTATCATGAAGCCGATATGAACTTTTATTTAAATAAATTTGTACACACTTGTTTTTTTAAGAGAAATAAGATCAAATTATAACTCTTCGAAATATTTACGAATTAAATATTTACCGAAAAAAAGCAAATTGTTTTTTTCTGGAAATATAGACCATATTTCTTCGTTAATCAATCATATTTATTGTTCCAGTTGTGATGTACCCCGACTAAAATGTAATAAAACACTAATGGAAAACTCGTATTAGTCTACCCATGGATAATAGTGAACTACTTTAACTATTTTTTATAATTAAAACCATGGTTTAGCAAATAATATAACTATGTTTTCATCTGGTGCTGCTAGTATCTTACACTTAATTCCGAAAAGGATGGATAGATAAATCACGAAATAAACTGAAGTGTCAATGCTGACTAATGAAACGGTGAAATACATTTTATTTTAACAAAATGGATAAAGTTGGTCATAAAATTCCCTTTCTAATCTGGGCCGCGGAAGTCTACAGACATCTGGCCAGAGCGGAATATAACCTGTGTCGTTTGCGCAGTTTACTAAAATACGGGGCGACGTTTCAGTGAGATGGGCATTTTTGGTCCTCAATGCCCCCACAACGCGATTGAGTGACCAGTCCTTACAAGCACCCGGGTACAAGTATCGCACTTTCAATAATCAGCCTTTTCAGTTTACATAGAGCCACGTAGTGGCAAATGCAAGAAGCTCATAAACTGCTGGATTTTCGTCTGCTAAGCAGACGCTTTATGGAAAAATCGTCTGCTTAGCAGACGAAAATCCAGCATTTCATGAGCTTCTCGCATTTGCCACTATGTGGCTCTATGTAAACTGAAAAGGCTAATTACGTTTCTTTCTCCACTTCTGAAATAATATCCTTTTAGTAAGCTATGGAAATTTTACTTCCTTAATAGACAACATAAGTAAGGACTAGTAAACGTGTAGGGTGAATAAATATAGGAGTTATAGTCTTACAAGTTTACTCATTTTCTCCCAAGTTAATTTTTTCTACGCTTAACTTCCATAGTGTGCGTATAGATAATGTCAACAGTAGCAGACGTTGTCGTAGACAAATAAGTTACACGTAGAAAGGAGTTCTTCATAGTCCTTCAAAGAAAACAGGTGTCGGTTGCACACAGCAAAGCTATACGATATACACTCAGTGGCGTAAATAGCGCCCCCGCAGACCTCGCGGCGCGGGGGGCCCCCGAGAACTAGGGGGCCCCCAAACGTTTATGACTGAAATTGATGCTTTTTAAAAGGGCCCCGAGTCGTTTTTCAAGGGGGGCCCCGGAGTTCCTAGTTACGCTACTGTATACACTCCTAAAAGTTGCCGCTGGTTATTATTGTTATATTATTTATTGGCTTATATATGGGGCGCCAAACCGCAAAAACTAAATAACATTTCTAGGAATATTTTAACAATTCTAGGAATATTTTCAAACTTCTAGGAATATTTTCAAACTTCTAGGAATATTTTCAAACTTCTAGGAATATTTTCAAACTCTAGAAATATTTTCAAACTCTAGGAATATTTTAAAATTACCTATCAATTTTAAAAATCCTATATATTTTAAAGCGTTTCCTAGTTATTTTAAGAGAGACGTTTCCTACATATTTTACGGACATAATATATTTTTCGGCAAAACGCGGGAGAGAAAGCAGCGCTTGTAGTTTCCAATCGGAGAGTTGAGTGTGAACACTGTAAAGGCTAGCTATGATGGGATGGTACTTGTACCGTTGATGGAGTGGTACTTGTACCGTTGACCATAAATTTTCTTGAGGCGAGAACACGTAGAGCTCAAGCATCCGAGTTCAATTAGGAATTATGAGACCAGGTTTTCCAGAGGATACCCGTAAATCAGATCGCTTATTGAAGGATGCAGATTCGGACACTAGATCTTTCAGTGGAGGCTTATCATCAACGGTACAAGTACCTCTCCATCAACGGTACAAGAACCATCCCTGCAATGTAACAAGTACCATCCCATCAATGGTACAAGTACCATCCCATTAACGGTACAAGAACCATCCCATCAATGGTACAAGTACCATCCCATCAACGGTACAAGAACCATCCCATCAACGGTACAAGAACCATCCCATCAATGGTACAAATACCATCCCATCAATGGTACAAGAATCATACCATCAACGGTACAAGAACCATCCCATCAATGGTACAAGAACCATCCCATCAATGGTACAAGTACCATCCCATCAATGGTACAAGTACCATCCCATCAATGGTACAAGAACCACCCCATTAACGGGACAAGAACCATCCCATCAACGGTACAAGAGCCATCCCATCAGTGGTACAAGAACCATCCCATCAATGGTACAAGTACTATCCCATCAATGGTACAAGAACCACCCCATTAACGGTACAAGAACCATCCCATCAACGGTACAAGAACCATCCCATCAATGGTACAAGTACCATCCCATCAATGGTACAAGAACCAATCCATTAACGGTATAAGAACCATCCCATCAACGGTACAAGAACCATCCCATCAATGGTACAAGAACCATCCCATCAACGGTACAAGAACCATCCCATCAATGGTACAAGAACCACCCCATTAACGGTACAAGAACCACCCCATTAACGGTACAAGAACCACCCCATTAACGGTACAAGAACCATCCCATCAACGGTACAAGAACCATCCCATCAATGGTACAAGTACCATCCCATCAATGGTACAAGAACCAATCCATCAACGGTACAAGAACCATCCCATCAACGGTACAAGAACCATCCCATCAATGGTACAAGAACCACCCCATTAACGGTACAAGAACCATCCCATTAACGGTACAAGAACCATCCCATCAGTGGTACAAGAACCATCCCATCAATGGTACAAGAACCATCCCATCAATGGTACAAGAACCACCCCATTAACGGTACAAGAACCATCCCATCAACGGTACAAGTACCATCATAGTTCGCCTTTACAGTGTTCACACTCAACTCTCCGATTGGAAACTACAAGCGCTGCTTTCTGTCCGGCGTTTTGCCGAAAAATATTCTATGTCCGTAAAATATGTAGGAAACGTCTCTCTTAAAATAACTAGGAAACGCTTTAAAATATCTATAGAAAGTCTATTAAAATATATAGGATTCTTAAAATTGATAGAGTTTGAAAATATTCCTAGAGTTTGAAAATATTCCTAGAGTTTGAAAATATTCCTAGAGTTTGAAAATATTCCTAGAGTTTGAAAATATTCCTAGAGTTTGAAAATATTCCTAGAGTTTGAAAATATTCCTATACTAGAAGTGTTAAAATATTCCTAGAAGTGTTAAAATATTTCTAGAAATGTTATTTAGTTTTTTCCGGTTTGGCGCCCCATACGTTTCAGCCATGGTTAATCGCAACAATTAAACGTGAAATATTTATTTCAACTACCTTGCGCATAAGTTTTAAAAATCGTTTTTTTTTAGTACGATAAGAAACCAAAAGTCTAAAGATTTTTTTTCCGGTAATTGATAAATATGAATTTTTTAAATATTACCAACTATAAACAAAGAAAAACTCACGGAAGATAATCAAATAAAGTTTTGGCCAAAAAGTGATAGAATAATTTAATTTTTTGGTTGAAAAAAAACCTTAGGTGAATTTTAGATTATTGGATAATAGTTGAACTAAGAAAAAAACTATTGAACATATTTGCTAATAATTACATCAAAAGATAACTTTATTTAAAAAAATATACGTATTAATCAAATTATACGAATAAAATTGATCGAAAAATATTAACAACATTTTTATTCAAAGAAATATTTTTCGAAAAAATTCGTTTGTGTCTTAGTTACGGTTAAAAGTTTACCGACACCGAGCCCTACTGAACAATACTTAATAAAATTAAAGCCAAACTTACCTCATAAGAAATAGTTTGAGCTACAGCTCGGCAACAACCTTACATGCTATAAATAGAGTTAGAACTCCAACGAGCCCCCAAAAGAGAATAAACACCCAAACTCGACAAAACTAAAAAATAAATTAGACCATATTGATAAAAAAAACCACACCCCTTAATTACATAAAGCCCAATAAGCCAAAGCTAAAAATAGACCTACTACCGGTCTTAAATAAAAAATTATATAATTAGAATACAAAGGCCAAATCTGCTCTTTAGTTATTAATTTCAAACCAACTGAGAAAGGCTTTAACAGACCCATATAACCCACCATATTAGGGCCCTTACGAACCTGAATATACCCCAAAACGTTTCGTTCCAGAAGAGTAAAAAAAGCCACACTTACTAAAAGACACACTAATATCAAAGTATAACTTAAAATTAACAAAATTATTAAAAAAGACACCGTCTTATAAATGAAGCTTAAATTCAACGCACTAATCTGCCATATTAAAAAAATAAATTTTTACTAATTAGCATAATATAAATAATTCATAGATTCTGGTCCTTTCGTACTAAGAAACGTTTTAAAAACTATAGATAGAAACGAACCTGGCTTAAACCGGTTTGAACTCAAATCATGTAATTTTTTAATAGTCGAACAGACTAACTAGTAAAGCTTCTTCACCTTACAATTTAATTAATTCAACATCGAGGTAACAAACATACTCTTCGATTAGAACTCCAAAAATATATTATACTGTTATCCCTAAAGTAACTTAATCTTACTTCACCAAAGATGTATCTTCGTTAATTCTAATTTAACTTAGTTTATTAGCTACCGCCCCAGTCTAATTAATAAAGCTATAAAACTAGAAAAAAAATTAAAACTAAATCAATTAAGCTTTATAGGGTCTTATCGTCCCATAGACTAATTCTAGCATTTTTACTAAAAATTTAAGTTCAAAATATTTAAAAAAGACAGACTTACCCTATTTATCCCTTCATACCAGATCCCAATTAAAACCAAATGATTATGATACCTTAGCACAGTCAGGCTACTGCGGCCCTTTAGTTCAACCAGGGGGCAGAATTTACTTTAAATAACTACCCTTCAAGAAAGGTTTTTGATAAACAGTTAAGGTAAATGGTTGCCGAGTTCCTCTATTAAACTTAAATTAAAACTAATTCAACTAAAACTTAAGCAAAAAATAACAAGTTCTTATCTCTACTAATTAAATCATTATGAACAATTTTTTAAAGCTAAAATCTTCTCTTTATAACCCTTTAATTCTTTACAAAAAAAATGTTTTTAAACAACAAGCCACTATTAAGCCTTACTAACCAAACTCAACGCACAAGCTGTACCTCCCTTAATCTAAAACGTTCCTACGCGCCTGCTACCCTAGCTATACATTAGAAATCGACCTTACGCGTGAATTTCTAGAAAATACCAACAGTAAATTACTAAACAAAAGCCAAATTAGAGCTAAAACTACGTAACTCGTTACTTTGAGCTAAAACGACGTAACTCATTACGCTCAAGTTTATGTCAGATAGGTCGATTTCGGCTTACGTGACGTCCTAATATGCATGACCAAAATTTAACTGACACCCGTTTCTTCACATTAAATGTTTTTATAATACACATAAATAATCAGCTAACTGAAATTTTATGATTCATCGAAAATTTGGCGGTTAAGATAACTTATCCCCAGAGATCTATTAATTTATTTCTTGAACTTGAAACTAAAATGTCCTGGCCTGCATAGACATTCCATAATACGCTACCTTAATCATGTCTAACACGTTTTGTGATTCAGTTTCGTAGTGCGCCATGAGGTTCAACTTTAATTTTTTGGCGGATTGTGGAACACTTTCAGCAATTCTTGTGTTCTTGGGGTTCATCGATCTCAAAAGTGCTTTAAATCGAGGGTGTTCAACGACCGTAAAGGGTTGATCATTGTCCACGACCCAATGACTTAAACAATCATTTGCAAATGCAATGTCGTCTTTACTCTGCACGTGTTATTGTAATTAGGGTCATAACTCGAGCATTCATGCTTTGAGAATTTGTACACTTACCGTGGACGTACCTCATTCTAAAACTACTTCGGGATGGTACTTGAGATGACTCGTTTCTTTTGCACTCACATGAACTTGGTATTTACCCCTATTTCAAACATTAGGGAGGGCACTCAAACATTTTAATTTATGTAATTTCTCAGGTTTAATGCTTGACCGAACTTTCATAGTACGACCTCAAATGTAAATGTCCCACAATTTTCGAAGCGGTCGCTTAGTCAAAATAAAATACAAGCTCTTACTTATAAACCCGTTAGTGGACCTCTAATTTCGTAGCTTCGTGTATATTTTATAAATATTCCGGTAGGTTTCACTTAAAGGGCCCCACCGGTGTTTGAAAAATTCACCTAAAATATCAGGTAGCATATGACGTGTCGTAGCTTTCCCTATGTCCGCAATTCGCGCGGGAAACTGACGAAATTCAAACACCGGTGGGGCCCTTTAACTTAATGTGTTATGTGAGAGCAACCCAGGAAAAGTAAATCTTAGGAGTTTCAATTTCCCATCTAAATTTTTTGTTTGGTTTTGATTAAAGGGGAACGACGGGCACAGAGCAGTCCAAGTAACCCGGCACAGCTGGCACCGTAGATCCCGGTGTGACTCCAAAAGGCCCGCAGCCCCACAGCAGGCTACCCAATCCGCCGAGGCAGGCAGGTTGCCTGGACCCTCTCCGTTAGCCTGAGCCGAAGCCCAGTATCCAGCCCCTACCTGACCGAAGTCGGAGGTGGAGATAGGACCATTTGATCAGAGCTAACATCTCCCAGTGCGCCACCAGCCTTATGGGTTACAAGAGCCGGACCCCGACTCCCCGGTAAAGCCACCAGTTATTGCACACCCTGACCCATTAAGGGCCAGAAAAAAAATAGACAAAAGTCGAATACCAAATTCCGCTGTAGACAGACTCAACCGAAGTTATGAAGTTTGGAAAAATAAAGTTTAATTAAAAAAAACATGCCGGGACTTTGAAATAAAATTACTTTCGCCATATTGGTCATGGATAAGTTTTTAAATAATGCGCTATGGAAAATATTTATCCATGGATAAAAATTGCATGCTTTATCCGTGGATAACGGTTAACCGATCGCCGATCTCTAATGTCAAGAGCATAAAAAATTTATCTCGTGGCCCGCTCAATATATACATATAATCGTAAAGAAAACTAAAAAGTTAAAAAATAAATTTCCATTCCAGCTCTAAATAGGGTCCATTGTAATATCTATATTATAAGGAGCGCTTGGTACGTTGGTCGTACGTCCGAGCTTTCTGCAATGTTTGCTTAGTCTGTCATAAAGCCAAAGGCGGGGCGGCGAAGAGAAGGCCAGTGCGGGACTGAGCAAAGACTATATACGCTTCGCTTACTAGACAGGCGTCTCCATACAAAAAACCTGTTAACACTTTCGAAACACGGGAGAAGCCTTTGACCAGCCGTTAGAGGTGCCACTAGTAGCACTCTGAAGCGCGGGGAAAATTTTGACCACCGTCTGCTATCGTATGCAAGTTGAGCCATTGAACACGCCAGTCTATTTATATATAGTCTTTGGGACTGAGAGAGAAGCTGCTGTCTTTCGCTTTGTTAGTGGCTCAACTGTAGCCTTTTTTTGGGTTTTTGCTTAGGCAGTAAGGGTACCAAAGGCGGGGGCGAATCAGGCGAAGACAAAGGCGGCAAGGGACAGAGATAAACCGGAACTGCTATTCGGTGGTGGTTTGACTATCCTATAGGCAGAGATAGCGAGGCGCCACAGACGTCTCCACCCCGCCTCCCACGCTAAAGTAATTATAGTCGACCTTGAACCACCGACGTTTGGGCTTTGGATTAGTCACTAAGGAAATCGGGACTGCCTTACCCTGTTAAGCCGGCCGAGTGCTAAAATCTACGCGTATGGGTAGTGGCTCCTCTTTTTCCACGCTATTCTGTGGTCGAGAAAACCTACTAGCTCGGTTTCTCGGAGTCTTTATACTCAGTCAGGGCAGCAGTAGGTAACATTGTCCAAGTTGGGAGGAGGAATGCGGCAAGCTTTTCGATACTCTCGGTCTCTTCAAATTTTAAGGAACGAGAGTATTTGTTTCTGTTCGTCATGAGGGGGGAGCAAATCTGCCATTGGGTACAAGGGGGTTTGGGACGAAAGAGAAAGGCGAGTTTTTTGTTATTTTTGCGGGGAAAAAGGGTACCCCGGTAATTCTGGCATAGGGAAAAGGGGGAGGGGTGCCTAATGGGGGGGGGGGTGGAAGTAAGAGAAAGGCGAGCTTTTCGTTATTTTTGCGGGAAAAAAGCTATCCCGGTAATTCTGGCATGGGGAAAAGGGACATGGAGGTCGTACTGGGGTGGAGTGGAGGGCTAGTATATATATATACGTCGCAATAATATATATATATATATATATATATATATATATATATATATATATATATATATATATATATATATATATATATATATATATATATTAATTTTATGTGACTGAATTCATTTTCAGATTAAGAGTACACTATTGATAAATCTTTGTATTTGAAACGGTTGCTAAGACGGCTAATAGTAACCCAACTTGGATTTACAAAAATACTTAATTATTTATAAAATTGAATAGCATTAAATGCAAAGTACGTAAAAATCAATAACTTCTCAATCTTTAAAAGACATTACCACGGTACATTTATTTATAAGATCATTTAAAACTTGAGTGACATGAATATTTGCTATTTCGAACTACAGTCATTTTCGAGGAACGTGCAGGCTTTGTGACTAGGGTGTCATTTTCCATGTCGTGACCTCCTTAAACAGAGCTGAAAGTGAATATTTTATGTATCTCTCGAAAAAGTAAGATGGTTCACTGGCATTGGTAAGGTTTTGACTTTATAATCTAGCATTAGTTAAAATTAAACTAATTATAGCCAATAAGTATGTCCTTGTCCTTAGTTTTTGTTAGTTCTAAGAGTAGTTCCGCTTATAAAGACCAGATTCAATACAATTTTAAGTAGTTTCCCTTATTAATATAACAGTACGTGTGGAATTGCTCGAATATCACTACTAGAAGTGAAATTGTCATGAAATGTTGTAAATCAGAACGCTCAAACGGATCTCAGCTCCGATTTTTTAGCGACCTACAATGAAACCCAATCAACTGGCGACTTAAAGGGCAACATTTTATGAATCTGATTCGATCAATCATAGCAGCTCAGATAAGGTACTTGAACTTGTAACTCAGGTAAAGTATGAATTATAAGTAAGCGAAATAAAAAAATAAACCTAATCTGGTTTGAAAATGTTTAAAAACAGAGACTCCGACTTAAAAAATCCTGCCAAGGCAGCACTAACATACACCATACTTACAGGTTGTATTGCCCTCGTGGCCATAACATATCCCGTCCATGCTAGACGTTGTAACCGATAAATGACCTACCCAAGTTACCCAACAGCGATAAGGCTTTCGTCGATTACCTCGAAGTTAACCTTTAGGAAAATGAACTGATGGAAGGTTCATTTTTAACTAATTTAATGAGTTTAGATAAATTTATTGGACAATTTAATTGGGATCAAAAAAAGATACAGTAAATATTCCTTTGGATATCTTAAGTTTTAGAAAATACACTAATATTTTCTATAGAAATTATATGTATTGATTTCTATGGTGTTTTCTACAATAATTATATCAAAATATACCAGTTATTTCTATAGAAATTATATTGATTGATTTCTATGGTGTTTTCTACAATAGTTATATGAAAATACACCAGTTATTTTTATAGAAATTATATGGATTGATTTCTATGGTGTTTTCTACAATAGTTATATGAAAATACACCAGTTATTTTTATAGAAATTATATGGATTGATTTCTATGGTGTTTTCTACAATAGTTATATCAAAATACACCAGTTATTTTTATAGAAATTATATGGATTGATTTCTAAGGTGTTTTCTAAATTTATTATATCAAATTATACCAGTTATTTCTATAGAAATTAAATGAATTGATTTCTATGGTGTTTTCTACAATAGTTATATCAAAATATACCAGTTATTTCTATAGAAATTGTTGGTTATTTGAATTCTCCAGATTAATTTTCCAAATGGAAGTATCAATTGGCACCAAAGTAAAAGCTCAAAATTATTATGGTTAATTTGAAAAACACCCCAAATATGTTGTTTGAGTTCACCCAAAGGGTTTATATTTTGTAAAATTGATTTATAAAGGACATCGCACTTCTTCTATGGGATTTGGCTTTCGACCGATTTTTTTTTCAAATTGAAACATGTTGTTGGGCTTGATAAAAGGAGCAAAATTGTCCATTGCCATTTTTTCCTAGCTCCTATAGTTTGGCCAGTAGCAGCGGTCAAAAGTGGAAGAAACTTACGTCGTTATATAGTCTATTTGTTAATAGAAGTCTTGGCCCATAGCTTAGCCATGGCCAACTTCGCGCGCTCACTACGCTCGCACCAGGCGGCCTACCCAAAGAATTTCAAATCCATGTATTGGCGCGAAATAAAAGTTTGGTTTTTAGTGTCTTCGACGGCCGTCGGGAGCGCTACTTCCGGACCTTAAAGTCGGCTCCTTTTACGATATAAATAACATGGTTTTCTATGGCGCGAAACTTGACCATAATGAGTACATAGTACTGGAAATTATTTAAATATCAGAAAATTTTATTTATTTTATACTTAGGTTATAACTTAAAAGTTCAATTTCCATAAATAACCCCTCAAATACTTAATTACTTAGGTAATTTTTAAATAGTTTATATGAATAGTTAAGCCTTGTTGGATTTTAGATTTGTTGTCTTTTAAAACAATTTTCGCGGCGGGAAATTCGAACACTTGATAATTACTTAATGCCGAGTGATATCAGATTTATGTAAAAAGATATTAATTTCATTTTTCAATTATTATTTAAAGTTGTTACATATCAATAATTTTTGTATAAATTACCCAAATATGCCTTCGAGTTGTGTTCCCTATGACCTATCTGTAAAAGGCAAAACACCTGGAGTTTCTTTCCACGAGTTTCCTTCTGATGGGGCGTTGAGAGGCATGTGGCTAGAAAATATCTCTCGGGATAATTTTCAAATAAATGACAGATCAGGATTGAGCGTTGTATGTAGTTCATATTTTTGTGAAACAGACTACCGTAAAGGTCTTAAATTACGGTATTCCCACAGTGGCAGTCATATTGCTAGTAGGCCAAACAGGCAAACCCTTATGTTATTAGGCCTAACTCCCAAGGGCGCAGGTGGTGGCACCAGTGTGGGAGTTGGTATAAAAGGAGGTAGCAGAGAGAGATAAAGGGCTTTTAAGAGCATAGAGGCCGAGCTGTAGAGTCAGTGGTTAGTAGCAGTCAGAAACTAATATGGGAGTGGTTAACTCCCAGCTAGCCTGCTAGTCAGTTGTAGTTTTCCCCCAGTGGCTGCCGGTTGCATTCTCTTCCCTTGGTGGGAATATCTAAGAAATATTAGTATCTTATTATAATAGGATAGTTATTGTATAGTTCGCTCTAAGGCCTCCGAAGGCACGTTACCCAACCTTCTAGAGTAGAGTGGCTATACAGTATCCAACTTATATGATACCAAATGCGTTGAGTACAGAGCCTGATACGCAACGAACCACTTTAAAATTGGCAAGTTTGGCTTACGTAGCTGGTTTTGTGGTACAGAAAATGGAGCAAGCTGAATTTTGTAGCTTGTGTCTCGAGTGCATTTCCGGACCCTTCTCTAATTCACCACTTTTAGACTTTATTAAAACATCCGACAGAGGAGGTATAAGTTACCCAAATAAGGATTTTGTAATGGTTCATTGATGCAGCACTTCCTTATTTACGAGAATCAGCAAGAATTAGCGAAAATATTGAAGCTCCCGTGTTGCCGAAACTTACCAGGTGTCCAATTTTGCATTGCAATTTTAATGTCCCTCATGCCTCGATATCTGCCAAATTTATCTCTGACAAAATAATACCACCCGTAGTTGATAACATAACTAGGACAATTTGATTTGAGAAAGTAAAGGAACTAGTTTACAAACCTCAATCGAGAAAACTTCTGAAAATGTAAAGGTCTTTCATCTTCATTATGGATTTTCATATTTTGATCACCATACACCAGTGATACTTCATTGTTTTCCAGGATTCTTTCATATCTACCATTCATAATTACCAGTTTTCATTAATATCTACCCGTATTAATATTTACCAGTGTTCATTCATTTCCACCAGTATTCATTCATATCTACGAGTATTCATATAATCATATTTACCAGTGTTCATTCATATCTACCAGTATTCATACTTTTTTACCAATGTTCATTCATGTTTTCGTTCATTATCACTATTATTCCAACTATATATGTCTCTAAAATTTAATGAAAAAATTCAATTATTAATTTTTACGTCAAACAAATTATTTCATAAAAATAAAAGTATTTTTTATGCTCATTACACTAAAATTTTAGTTGCATCACTTTAAATATCAGTTTAATTGTTTATCTACTTGCCATCAAATAGTTGAAAATCCAAACCAAAACGTTTGATGAAAAATTCCACATGTCGGTTTGTTTACATTCCATTCTAAACACGTGATTTTCACTGGCGCCTGAGCGGTGGCACTTTTGGAAATAGTCGATCTCGGCGGGAAAAAGGAATTAGAAAATTTTGAAAAGGGTTGTAAATCATGGAAAAAGGTTTATTATACCTCTGACATCGACGAATATATCGAATAGTTTTCAATAAATTCCTTAAAGTAACGAAAAACCATAATCGTTCCATTCGATTCTATGCTAATAGTTAGGTCCGGAGGTGGCTCCAGCGCCTCCGTAGCGGCAAAGAACGAATTTCGCTATTTTTGATCTTTTGGGTAGGCCGCCTGGTGGGAGTGTAATGAGCGCGCGAAGTTGGCCATGGCTTAGCGCTCTATGTTTGCACGTCGCTAGTTCGGGCTCACTAACAATAGAGGTCTCTTGCCGAAATTCCGGGTGCTTCCCAAAACCGAGCGTCGTACTTGGTTTCGTTCTGATCGCACGATGAACGAACTCAGTAGATAAATAGTTAAGTATTGAGTCTCAACTGTCGTGTGACCGTGACTTTAACCGAGTATGTGCTGCATCGATAAATAAGTGTCTGATCTGTTGTTGAGTGACCTATGAGCGAGTGTTGAATGTGGGATTCAACGAAATGGTTAATCATATATATTCTGATTTCTTTAGTATTTATTTTATTTTATTATTGCTCATAAAATATTGATTAATAAATAATTCCACCTACGAAAATTCATCGAATAATAAGTTGCGAGAAAAGAAATAATGATGTAGAGGTGTAAACATCTTGGCATGAAAGCTCTATTGATAGTGAGCCCGGACTAGCGACGCGAGCGTAGAGCGCTAACCGATGGGCCGTGAATCCTTTTAACAAATAGACTATACTAAGTTTTGTCCACTTTTGATCGCTGATACTGGACAAACTATAAGAGCTAGGAAAAAATGGCACGAGACAATTTTGCTCCTTTGATCAAGCTTAGCAACATATTTCATTTTGAAAAAAAATCTGTCGAAAGCTAAATCCCATAGAAGAAGTGCGATGTCCTTTCAACGAATTAGTGGAAACTCTAAATGGGGAATGATAAAAGTGGTTCACTTTGGTGTACTATAGTTATTTCAGTGTGAAAAACATCCCAATATGGGTTTGAATTCACCGAAGGGCTAAGATTTGCCAAATAGAAGTATAAATCGGCACCAGGGAGTGAAAACTCTCAACATTTTTATGGTTAATTTAAGTGACTAACTTTGATGTACTACAGATATTTAAATTTGAAACCATCCCTGTACTTTCTGTAAAAAAAATCGTGTTTCTGCTCACTTTCTATAAAAATCACCGGTTTTTTCAGTATAGTAATTATTCTAGCTCTATAGAAAAATGACCCAAATTTCTATAGAAATTATATAAACTATTCCGAATGTAATTCTATAGAATTTCCATGGAATCTTTTGGTAAGGGCTAGGTTTTCTTTAAAAATATCCTAGGTTTTCTTTAAAATTATCCTAGGCTTTCTATAAAACCATCCCTGTACTTTCTGTAAAAAAACTCATGTTTCCGCTCACTTTCTATAAAAATCACCGGTTTTTTCAGTATAGTAATTATTCTAGCTCTAGAGAAAAATGACCCAAATTTCTATAGAAATTATATCAACTATTCCGAATGTAATTCTATAGAATTTCCATGGAATATTTTGGTAAGGGGAAGAACAACAAAACCAGAGGGCGCAAAGGAAACAGAAGAGTTCGAACAGAATCGGAACTAGGAGAGGTCCAAGGAACGGAACCCCCAACCCAGTTCGAACTCAGGCCGCGATGTCCCAAGAACGTAGTAAAATAAAAGATGCATAATGCACAAAATTAACGGTCAACCCAAAAGAGGCGAAAGCCCATCGCGTTTAATTTTCAAATGAATCCTTAAATCCAAGAACGTTTTCCCGTGATGGAAAAACTATCAGCAGATCGAGTAAACTAAAGGCACCCCTCCAAATCCACCTGTCGTCGAAGTATCATCCCACTGGCAAAGGACATTCCTGGGTTGCGTCCCCTTCTTTATCGAGAAATAAAGTCGTCCACGTCGCTTCTGCAGTAACCCGATATTTGAGACACCAAGAAACAGAAAGCAGAAAGAAAACAACATCCCCTGACTGCGAAACCGTAACGTTGAAAATATCTATAAAACCCCCCTTACTATTCCCTGAGACGGAAAAACTACGTTTAAGCATACATGCCAATCCCCGACAAGTTAAATATTGAGTATAGAGCCCCTAAAATCATGTTAAATCGATACTCCCCAATGATTCCTCCAATACCAAGTTAGAGTGTTTTGCTAATTTCCGGTCCCAGAGAGAGAAAAACCCCGTGTCGCGAGTCCCAAACAATACCCCTTTATTCCGACCAGTATAAAAACCGGGCCCCTAACCCATAACTGTATCTTAACCAATTTCTACCTTCACCACGCCAGTATAAATTTTATGTTACTTCCCCGATAAATTCTATTAAAATCGAAGTAAATTTAAGCGCCTAACGCAAGTTATATTTTACCGCCTCAATTTTTAAAAAGTTCTATCAACCGCCATTGCTCCCAGGTATCCCGAAGATAACCCCGATTTTGTGTAAGAATTCCCCTTTTTGATTTATCTGTTATTTTGCATTTTTTCTTTGTTTTATTTTTAATCTATCAATAAAATCATTTCAATCAAAGCTCATTGAGTATCCTAATCATTGTCCGACATCATCATCTTTCTTTTACTTATTATCAACGCACTGCTACGTCGTAATAAACGATAAACGCGGGAAGCGGGGGTAATAACTATTACCCAATGAAATTAGATTGGACTTTATGAAAAATATAAATTAAACAAAAATTGGGATATTAATAAGATCTTAGAGTTTATAAAAGATGATCTTCGGAGTCGTGAAAGATTCGCAGCCTTGTCCAATCTTAAATTTGGTGGCTCATCGTACAACCGAAAGGAGCGCGAAAAAGAATCTTATCGGGGAAAGGGAACTGAGCGTTACAAAGACTATCGAAATAAACATTCTTCCGCTTCAGCATTGACCGCGTCGGTAGATAAAACATTTTGCATTTTCTGTGACAGAGACAGTTTGGGGGAGAAAAGAGAAAACCTAAAGAAAAAGCGAAGATGTTTTCGATGTTCGAAAGGGCAGCACCAGTCAAGAGATTGCTGGTCAAAGTTAGTGTGCACTAACTGCAGGGGCCGCCACCACGTCGCGATATGCGAGAGAGAAGGGGAAAGGAAGCCCAACGGTAACCCCGAAAAGACTGAGGAAGCCGGACCCTCCGAAGAGACTCAAGCAGTACAGGTTAACCTGGCATCAGGGAGAAAGGGCAAAAGCGAGTGTATTCTTCTTCAAACGGCTAGAGTGTTAGTGAAGGGAAGAACCGGTTGGACCCCCGCTAGATGCTTACTAGATGGGGGAGTGAGGCTAGTTTTGTTAAAGAGAACTCTCCCAGAAACTAGGGCTAGAAGAAATTGGTAGGTGGAAGTTAAAGTGAACACTTTTGGAAATAGCGAAACCACAGTTTTAAAATCAAGAAGAGTGAAATTAGAATTAAAAAGCGTACACAGTGGTAATAAAATGTGCATTGAAGCTATTACCTCTCCTGTAATTAGCGTAGCGAGAATAAGAATTCCTAACTCAGCGATTAGAGATAAATTAAATGATAAAAAATTAAAGTTAGCGGACGATAGCGAAGGTCAAGAAAATTATCAGATTACGATAATGATCGGCTCCGATTATTATTGGAAAATTATTTACACTGAATATGAGCGATTAAATTCATCACTGGAAGCTACAAATAGTTTATTTGGATGGGTGGTTCAAGGGCCAGCGAATATTAATGCAAATATGGCGGTTTAAGATGAAAACCATAGAGATTCCCTTCAAGTTATGAAAGTAACGATTGTAGAGGAAGAAGAAAAGTTAGATAGTCGAATTAAGTCGTTCTGGGATCTAGAAGGCTTCGGGATTATAGAGCTTGAGAATAAAAATGAGGACATCCTCAGCCAGCTAGCGAAAGACAAATTTTAGAATAGCGTTAGACTTGTTGATGGGCGATACCAGGTAATTCTACCTTGGACTGAAGATAAGTCAGAATTAAGCTCAAATTATGATATGGCAAAAAGGAGGCTAGAAGGGCTGCTGAGGCGTTTCGAGAGGAATCCCGAGCAATTTGTCAGATATCGAGAAGTATTGAAAGATTATGAGCGAAATGGAATGATAGAAATAGTAGACCCAAGCGAAGTGGATGAAGATTCTAAAACGATTTATTATGCCCCACATCAACCAGTAGTTAACGAGGCAAAGTCCACTAAAAAGGTTAGAATGGTGGTAGACGCATCATCAAGCGCAAATGGAAAGAAATCATTAAACGATTGTTTAATGCCGGGACCAAATATAAATCCAGAATTCCTCGAAGTCCTGATCAAATTCCGATTTAAACGAGTCGCTCTGTTGGCTGATATATGACAGAGACGCAGTTAGATTTTTGTGGACATCGGGTGCAAATGATGAAGCTTCCGCTCTCAAACTAGCGAAAGACGCCAGATTTATTCTAGGCGAAGCGAAAATGAATCTCAGAAAATGGCAAAGTAATTCGGAAGCGCTAAATGAATTCTTTAAAAATGAAAATTGGGACACTAACGAAAATAACGAAAAAATAATTATGTCCAGCGAAAATAAGAGTTTTAAAATACTAGGAATGAAATCTACTGGGGGCGGAGAGAGGGGGGCAATAGCCCCGGGTGCACATTTTCAAGGGGGCGTGTTTTTGGCCATTTTTAATGGTAGGTCGCAGATTAAAATTATACTTATATTCCTTGTATTACAGAAAAATATAGTTTAAGATGATTTTCCATATTCAATTAAATTAAATAATATCTGGATTATATCGAGATTTCTATTTCGACTTCCATGTATACTCATGTCTAACCATAACAGAAGTGAATTTTGTCCCATTGTATCTCGATATGATGATTTATATTAGATAAAGCTACTAAAGCAGGGTACATGACGAATTGACGATTCTAAATCTGGTAATTAAATGAGCGTTTTGTTTTGTTTCCAGTCTGTGCCGTATAACTTCTTTAGCCTCTGCTAGGCTACTACGAGGCAAATTCATTTCCCTCAATATCATACCACCGTTGAAGATTAATTAAATTGCGTTTATGTAAATCATTAAGTAACATTCGGAACAAAGCGTAACCTTTTCATCGTATACAGCTGCGGTTCTTGAGTCTTTATTTTAGATGCATTTAATTCCTTGTGGGAAGGGGGCGCAAATTCGATTTTCCGCCCCGGGCGACCATAAGTCTGGATACGCCACTGCCGTACGACGTGGAAGAATTATTGAAGGACATACCTAAAGTGAAGAACACGAAACGCGGAGTCCTCAAAATTTCGAGCCGCATTTACGATCCCCTCGGTTTAATTACGCCGTTTACCATTCGGGTGAAGATATTATACCAACTAATTTGGCTTAGCGGAAAGGATTGGGACGAAGAACTGACCACCGATCTCAATGAAATCTGGAAAAATTGGTGTAGCGAACTAAAAGAACTAGGAGACATCACAGCGCCCCGCTATATTTCCGGTTTCCTTGAAAATGAGGAGGTTCTCGAGAAAGAGTTCACTGTTATTGTGACGCGAGTCAAAGCGCGTACGGAGCAGTAGTATCAGTAGCGTAACTAGGAACTCCGGCGGCCCCCCGCGAAAAACAACTTGGGGCCCTTTTAAATAGCACCGATTTTATTCATAAACGTTTGGGGGGCCCCTAGTTCTCGGGGGCCCCCCGCGCCGCGGGGTCTGCGGGGGCGCTATTAACGCCACTGCGTACTATACGTACGAGTTCTTGCGAAAAGCGGAAAAATAGAGAGTCGAATGTTGCTTTCGAAGACTAGAGCAGCGCCAATAAACAAAAGAACGATTCCTGAATTGGAATTAATGACGGGTTTGTTAGGAACTCGAATAGTTCACCGTATTCGGAAAATAGAGAAATTTGAAAGCGATAAAAAAATCATGTGGTCCGATTCGTTAGTGACAATTTATTGGATTCGGGACGTCACGAAGAAGAGAAAACCGTTCGTAGCAAATAGTCTTATCGAAATCCAAACCTTAAGTGAGATCCAAGGGTGGTATCATTGCGCAGGAAAAGACAATCCCACGTCGGTAAAAAAATTGACTGAGAGCGAGATTTGGTGGAATGGACCCTGGTGGCTGTCGCTGGAAAGGTTGAAATGGCCTAATCAAATTGAGCGTGAGATAACGGAAACTGAATTAAAAGAGATTAACTCTGGTTCTAGAAAATCACAAAAAGAATTAAGCCAACTAGCGTGCGCGGTTGAGGAAATTAACCCTTTGTTACAAACTTACAATTAGAGGATCATAGTTCCCTTAACCACGTGATGAGAATAACAGCGTGGGTGATGCGATTTAAAAATAACGCGCGAAAAAACTCAAAGGAGGAAAGAGTACTTTCCCTTTTGACAGCGATAGAATTAGAACGAGCAAAAGTATATTGGTTGAAACGGGTTCAAAAAGAAGAGTTTTCATGGGAAATAAGGGAGCTAGACTCTATACAAAAAAGATAGAGCAACCTTCGAGGTTAAAAATCTTAGCCGAATCATAGATTCACCTAATTGTTAATTGACCAGATTCATAATAAACTGTTTCATTCAGGGTTAGGAATCACACTTAGCGGAAATTCGTTCACAATATTGGCTTTTAGGCGGCAGGCAAATAATTAAAAAGTGACTAAATAATTGTATTGTGTGTAGAATTTGGAAGTCGGAGCCCTTAAAGGAAATCGCGGCCCGGTTACCAGAAGATAGGGTGATTGACGCTCCCCCATTCGAAATAACGGGAATTGATTTCGCAGGCCCCGTATATGTACGAGGGAATTGGGGGGGGAGGAGCGGACTCAAAAGGCTTATATATGCTTGTTTACGTGTACAATAACACGAGCTGTGCACCTGGAATTGGTCTCTAGCGTTAGTACCGAATCCTTTCTTTTAGCGTAAAAGAGCGGATAAGGATTTAGAGAAACTTTGGAAAAATACCAAAAATGATCAAATTTACAAATATTTTGGAGATAAGAAAATAACATGGAAGTTTATCGTAGAACGGGCCCACTCGTGGGGTGGATTTTACGAACGAATGGTCCGTACGGTAAAAATTGCCCTTCAGAAAAGTTTAGGAAACGCGTTGGTAGGATTCGAAGAAATGTCAACCTTACTAACGGAAATAGAGGCGAAAATTAACTCCAGGCCCATGACCTATCCGAGCAGTGACGCTTTTGAGCCCGTCCCTTTATCACCCGCCCACATGTTGGTGGAGAAAAGATTAAGTTTGCTCCCGCCTATGTCTAAGGTTAAAACTATTGAGATTAAAACTAGAGATTTAGTTATTAAACGCTTTTTGTATCAAGAAAGATTGAAAAATAGTTTCTGGAGAAGGTGGACTCGCGAATATTTGTTAGATATACGATCAGCTCATAAGGTCCACACAAATAAAACTTGTGATAGTAAGAAGATGATTAAAGAAGGTAAAGTGGTCATATTAAGTGATTCAGTTGAGGAAATTAGCGAGAATTAAGGAAGTATTTCCCGGAAGGGAAGCGAAAATACGTTCTTGTACATTAAAATTGGGTAATGGCAGTATCGTAAGACGAGCCATCAATGTGATTTACCCACTTGAAATTAATTAAAATTAAATGAATAATGATCGTAAACGTTCATGGGGGGAGTGTTGGGAAATATAGAAAAATCAGTTTAAAACTATCCCTTCAAACTAGGAAAAAATAAAAACGTAACCTTGAGAATAAAACAGGAAAATATCAACGGGCCACGAGGGAGCGGGGTACGCTTGGAGGCACTCTTTCGGGAAACCCTCGAAAATTTAACCTCCCAAAAAAAAACAGAGGTTAATAAAAGAAGGGTTTCTGGAGGGATGCGGCGTGCGGCGAGCCAAGCCCCTATCGCGGCAGTTGAAGATAGAACGTCGCGTGAGAATGTTTTGTTGAAATTTGAAATATTAAAGTTCGAGGAAAATAAAGTTCTTAAAAGTCAAAAATTGGCGTATATAATTATCTAAAGTCTAATAACTAAGCGTGTCTCCCACACTAAACAGTGAGAGAGTTATTTTAGGCGCTTCTGTTCGAGCCTTTGTCAGGTGTTGACCTTCTTTTTGACAATAGCCAATAGACAGTGACCACTATCTCAATAACGCTCCCTTTTTTACGCTGCTTTATCTGATGAATTAACGTTCTCAGCTACTTTATTTTAACCAATTCTTAGATCTCCTGAAATTACTTTCTGATATTATCAGATCTGTTGATAGGAGTTAAAAACTTCAACCAGATAGATGAAACCCAAAATAAACCGAAATACACAGCAAACATTAAGACCGAATGTGAGCAGACAGCAACTACGAGGTTATTATTCTATAGTTTACTTATTAAAATTGACATTCGAAACATTTTATGTGGAAAACCAGTTTTAATAACCTTAACCAAGTTTCGTTATACCCTTTTAAGACGATGTTTAATGTAGCTGTTTTGGACACTTGAAGCGATTTTTTTTTTGCATTTTATACTGCAATGTGTACGATAATTCAACTTACATGAAGTCATCTCAGTTTTCAAATCGTATTAAATCTTTAATTATAAAATCCATTTTTGAGAACGATGTTTAGCGGAAATGACTTGGATTTGTCTAACGTAACTGATAAATGCTTCACGAGAACAATTGCATGATGGTACTAAAGTATTAATCAGCTCTCATATGTTTTAGGTGTTTATTTTATTATTTGCGTCTTAACCATTAAACAAGCACTGAAATAAAATGAAAGGAGTACTTTTAGATTATTATAAAAAAATTTATATCACCAATACTTCCCGATATTTTTAATCTAGGATTTAAAATTGTGCCAAGGTTTTGTGAAATAAATACCAATGAACGTTTCACAAACTTCCACGATAAGATGGACTGTGTCTAAAGTAAGTATTAACCATTTTCCAATTAATTAATGAAATTATGTCTGATTGACCCTAAGAGGATGAAAAAGGATAATAGGATGGCTTGGTTCCCAGCTTCGGTTTAGGTACGCGCTCGCTCCTAGGGCGTTTTTTACGACTGCTGGGCATGCACTTGTTACTGTATTTAGTTTGGTTTCTTAGGCCTGACCTATCAAGAATAACTAGAGCGTATTCACGATGGTTCACAACAAAAAATGTTCCTATTTAAACTGTCAAAGCTATTCCAAGTACCAAAATAAACCGCAAATGGAAGCCGTAGTTTTTAGGCCGTTGCCTAATGCAAATAGCAAGTTAGAAAGATGTTAAAATTGAATTGAAGTGCGCGTAAGGTTTGATCTAACAATTGATAAAATAAGTGCCAGGCATTATGTATATTCTAGTCATTTTTTCACAAACAACAATCCTGAACCAGAATTCGTAATAAATATAATTTAGGTAAGTATATATGCAAAATGCAATAACTTAAAATTTACTCCGAAATCAAACAAGTAATTTCCTCTGTCTACGATTGAAAATATCATCAATGTTATTGATACGTGTAGTAGAAACGTTAGATCTGTCGACTTAGAAGCCGATATTAATTACTCAACCTCCAGTGATTTAAGCAGATTTTAAATACCACAAAAGGTTTTCGACATACTGATAAGAACTTGATTGAATTCCAATTAAATTAACATAGCGAAATTTACAATAGACAAAAATTGTCCAGATTTCCGCAAAGATTATTTCATAAAGCACGAAAATAAAAAAATTGCAATGACAGAAAATTATATTTTTGCCATGTTAAACCAAATTCGATTTCTTTTAAAAAAATGTTTTTAAAGGTATGGGAACCTTACTATGTTAGAGACCTCTACTCGAACAGATTTCGGCCATACTTAGGCCCCTCATTTAACCTGCTTCAGATCATTCTCCACAATTTGCCGAACACCAGGTAAGTTTAAAAATCTTAAACACTATCATTTCAAAATGTATTATGAAATTTAAGCTTTGACCTAGTTCAGATTTACTACCAACTAAATAAAATAATCCCGAGAAAAGACTTATATTAAAACAGTTTGCTATGGGAGTGGTCAATATGGTCCAAAATGGTCAGTTTGAATCAGGAGTGGTCAATATGGTCCAAAGTGGTCGGTTTGCGATGGAAGTGGTCAATATGGTCCAAAATGGTCAGATTCAGATGGGAGAGGTCAATAAGGTCCTTAATGGCCAGTTTGCTATAGGAGTGGTCAATATGGTCCTTAATGGCCAGTTTGCTATAGGAGTGGTCAATATGGTCCTAAATGTTCAGTTTGCTATGGTAGTGGTCAATATGGTCCTAAATGGTCAGTTTGCTATGGGAGTGGTCAATATGGTCTAAAGTGGTCAGTTTACCTAACTCCCCTAAAAACATTTGATTTCGTTAAGTTAGACCATAGGGAGGTTCAAAACAAATAGTTAAAATATTATCTGGCCGCTGAAAGTTTTTTTTTTGGGAAATCTCGAAAGTGTTTGTGTTTGCCGTAATTCCGAACCCACCATAGGGTTGGGAGCGGAAACACAGCGGCTAGAATAAATGGCTAGACTATTCAAAATATACAAAAGTTACAAAATAAAACACTATCAAAAGAACACTAAAATAAGAAATATTGATTCACTGACAAAAGCCAATATGTACAAATCCGGATATCAAATAAGTTATATACAATGGCCATATTGAAAAAACTTAATTATTGAACAAACAAAACACAAATGTCATTAAAACAAAAATCTTTAAGTATTGTGTCGACTAATCACTCTTTTAGTTAAAGGGTCACTATGCATAAGCCGCCTTCGAATAGGAGGTTGGTCACCATCCATTGAATAAGGGGAACTAGATCTAGAGGGAGAACTACCACACTCCTCTGTATTAATGGGAGCTTCATTAGAAACTGGAGACTGTTCCGGGACACTCTCAGAGTCTCGAGCAATGTACAACTTAAGTTGATCCACGAGATACGTGCCTTTCAGAATACGGTTGCTTTTAATGTCAGCTAGTTTGTATGTGTGGGAGCTTAACTTTTTGACTATCAGAAAAGGTCCATCCCACTTATCCGCCAACTTCGCCATAAACCGATCCCCAGCGGAAGGCTGAAAATGTGTCTTCCGCCAAACCATCTGACCGAGTTGAAAAGCTAAGTTTCGGCGATAAGCTTTAAAATATTTGGCCTGTCTAACTTGGGTGAGTAAAATATTGTCCTTCGCGTTATCTTTAGCTGACGTTACACGATCTGCAGTGCTATTAGCGTGGGAACTTATGTTGGCCAGGGATAAATTTTGTTCTGGGCAAACGGCTGGGGCTATATCATAAGGGACGCGTAGCTCACGGCCGAAATTTAAATAAGCTGGAGTGAAACGAGTTGTCTCATTAGGTGTGGTCCTTAAAGCCATTGCCTTTTCAGGTAATTTTAAATCGGAATCGCGGTGATTTAAAGCACCAATGGTACGGTTATATCTCTGAACGGGGTTACCTCTGTGAGAAAAGAAGGAAGTGAAACGCTGGTTTACATTAATTCGCTAATAGGCTTCCATCACTATTTTACTTACAAATTGACGACCATTGTCGGAAATGACCGTAGAAGGGACTCCAAAACGAGAGAAAACTTCATCGACTAATTTAGTCAATATCGCTTTTTTAGTTGCTCGGCGCAGGGGAAACATCTCCACGCACTTGGTCATGGTGTCGACTACCACGAGCAACTGGGTGAAGCCACGTTTACTAGGGACAAAAGAGCCTTTCAGATCGATAGAGATCACTTGCCAGGGATCCGAAGGCAAAGACAATTTCATGTGACCCGCGGGCGCTAGGCGGGGATTTTTATTCGCTTGGCAAATGGAACAAGAACGAACGTATCGTGTTACTGCATTGGTCATCTTTTCCCAAAAATAACGAAACTGAACCCTTCTGAGGGTTTTAGAAATACCGAGATGACTCGAAATCGATACGAACTATCGTCAGAAGTAGGAGGCAAAATATTTTTAAAAACAATGCCGTCAATAAGAGTACATATTGAGGCGTGATTTAAAACAAAATCTTTTAATTTAGTGTCAGTCGGTTTAATTTTACTTTCTAGGGATTCAATCTTTGGGTCCGTTAAATGCGCGTCTTTAACTATGTTTTCATCGAATGGAATTATTGAATTTAAATCTACACAAGCGGCTGTGGCCAATATTGGATCTTCCAGATGACTAGACTCGGACCCAACCAGTGAGGTTGAGTCGTCATCATCCGGAAAACGGGACAACGCGTCCGCTATCCCATTACACTTACCGGGTACATGCCGAAAGGCCGAAACATAGGGGTGAATCGCGAGGCGCCAACGAGCTAGCTTCCCCGTGGGGTCGCGAGACGTTCGCAGCCACTGAATAGCGCTATGATCACTATAAACCACAACTTGGCCTCCCTCGGGTCGCATGCACAGGCTGGACGATCTTTAGGATGGACATTGCATTGGGTGGAAAATGTATTTTTGCTGGACCAGTCGTAGGTTGGAAATGTCGTACGCTGGAACACTCATAGGATGGAAATGTCGTAGGATGGAAGCTGCATTGGATGGAAACGACATTTGCTGGATACGTCTTAGGTTGGAAATGGCATAGGTTGGAAATGGCATATGCTGGAATCGGCGTAGGTTGGAACCGTCGTAGGATGGAAAGGGCGTTGGATGGATACGGCGTAGGATGGAAAGCACGTTGGATGGAAACGACGTTGGATGGAAACTGCATTGGATGGAAACGCTCGCAACAGCGTGAGATGGATATGGCGTAGGATGGAAAGGGCGTTGGATGGATACGGCGTTGGATGGAAAGGGCGTTGGATGGAGACGGCGTAGGATGGAAACTGCATTGGATGGAAACGCTCGCAACGGCGTAGGATGGAAAGGGCATTGGGTGGATACGGCGTAGGATGGAAAGCACGTTGGATGGAAACGACGTTGGATGGAAACGACGTTGGATGGAAACTGCATTGGATGGAAACGCTCGCAACAGCGTGAGATGGATATGGCGTGAGATGGATACGGCGTAGGATGGAAAGGGCGTTGGATGGATACGGCGTTGGATGGAAAGGGCGTTGGATGGAGACGGCGTAGGATGGAAACTGCATTGGATGGAAACGCACGCAACGGCGTGAGATGGATACGGCGTAGGATGGAAAGGGCGTTGGGTGGATACGGCCTTGATTGGGAAGGGCGTTGGGTGGATACGGCGTAGGATGGAAGCATCATAAGTTTGAGGCAGCTAAGAAGGGAGACGGCGTAGGATGCAAACATCTCAGGGTGGAAATAGCGTACGCTGGACCTGACACTTTGGTACTAAACTACTTAGTAGGGGGTTTCCTACTATTTCCATGCAATGTTCGCGGTTCTATCTCAAAAGATCCTGTTTATTATCTATAAAATAAAACTCTTAAGAACCTTTCGTCGGGGATTTTTCCCGGCTGTCTAACGTGACATCGCCGAAGGTAATTTCTCCGTCCTCCGTTGCGTTTCGTCTCAGTTTTCCAGTTAGGTTGGCACTGCAAGACCAGTCGTTCTAATTCAAATTGAAATCCCCGTCTAAAACATTTGACCTATTACATCAATAATTAAAAATACATTAATGAATAATATGCGATTTAGTATGGCCAATCCTCGTCGTCATAGGTTGAAAAAATAGAAAGTTACTTGTTAGTAAAAATATATTTAGATTATATTTAAATTGCCTTCCTTCCAGTGATTATATGTTCAACAATGAAATCCATACTTGAATTAATAATGAGAAGTCAATAACCATCCCAGCACGCATGAATGCTATCATAGGTGAGCAAGGGCGTATTTATGGTGGGGTTTTGGGGGTTCCCGAAATGTTGATAACGGGGGTTGGGAGTTGAACGTAAAATTCACAGAACCTTCGTCAGCTACCTCCGTATTGAAATTATGACCTCAATGCCACTCCTGAAAAAAATAAATAAAAAACCCGAGGGCTTTTTTTGGGTACGACCCACTTAAAAAAACCACTATAAAATAGACCCCGACGCCGCCAAAGTACGCGCCGGTGCGCCGCCGACGCCGATTTTTTTTCAACGCTGCCGCCGATTTGAAATTTTAGTCGGCGCGCCACCGCCGCCGATTATTTTCCAGCGAGACGCCGATTAAATCTGTCTAAAATGCTGCCACGCGGTTTTTGCGGTTTTCAGCAGTAGCGAAGCTTGGCCCACGAGGGGTCGGAGTGTGCAATAACTGGTGGCTTTACCGGGGAGTCGGGGTCCGGCTCTTGTAACCCAGCACGGGCGGTGGCGCACTGGGAGATGTTAGCTCCGTCCAAATGGTCCTATCTCCACCTCCGACTTCGGTCCGGTGTGGGCTGGTAACTGGGCTTCAGCCCAGGCTAACGGAGAGGGGCCGGGCAAACTGGCCGTCTCGGCGGATTGAGTTGCCTACTGTGGGGCTGCGGGCCTCCGTATGAGGGCACGGTGGACCCATCTCCCGGCCTTTTGGAGTTCCACCGGGATATCCGGTGCCAGCTGTGCCGGGTTATGCGGGCTGCTGTGTGCCCGCCGTTCCCCTTTAGGCGCTCCTTCCAAAGGGCTTGGCTCTCTACCTTTCTAGGTAGGGTGCCGGCTGGCGTTGCCAGACCATCCACTCTTATTCCCACTGCTGTGTGCGAAGTGGGGGCTGGTCGACCCATTGCTGCACCTTCTGCTGGGTTGAGTGGCTTGCGTCAAGAGCGCGACCATCAGTAGTGGGGTTCTGCTACCCATGCTGGTTTTGCCGCCTGTCCGGGTCTGTGGACGCTGGCGTAGGGCATAATGATGACAGACCTCCGGTGGTGTGGTTTAAATCTTACCGGGTACACCGGGCTATAAATCTGACGCATGTCCAGTAGCGAAGCTTGGAATTACTTTGGACAATTGCAATGTTATGAAGACGGAATTATTATATGCTGTTAACACATGTAACATAATTACTCATAAGTATGCCACTAGCTCTATTTCTTCACTAATGGTTTGTTTCACAAATATTGCGTCATCCGTATCCTAAGTCTTCTAGGCTTAGTATTTAAAGATGGTGGAATATCCATCCCACTTCGACATCGACTTGTTCCCTTTTCGGAAAGCGATCTCTGAACGGTATTGGTAATTTTCCCCAACATTTTCTTTTTCCAAACTTCTCATTATTGAACGAATATAATACTCGTACCATCCTCCCATGGCCCAAATAACATTATTTTTGCCCATGATCCTCCTATTAACTTCCATCCACCTAGATTGGGCTGACTAAAATTCCGACACAAACAATTCCTTCTCATTTTAGAGGTTTTCCATTGGCTTAAATACAGATGTCAGTAGCCAATAGTGTGACTCCCAAAATTACTAGGATGAATAAAAAGGTTAAAATCTAATGAAGTACACCTTTTTAGTGGTTCGTGGTGCAGGGCCGTAGCTAGAGAAAATGGCACCCGGGGGGAGCTGCAATTTTTGGCGCTCCCTAATATAATAAAAAAATTCTAAAACCTAAAATAAACTTTAACACACATTTAAGAAAAACATTAGTTTATTTGTTTTTAAAAAAATAGTTATAAACAAATTTTTCTAGCCTTTACTGCTGCAAAATCTTTAATGACATCGTCATAATTCAACTTGTTGGAAGTTTCCTGTTCTATACTTAAAATAGCCATATTTGAGAGCCTTTCTTGGCCCATTACGGATCTTAAGTAGTTTTTAATAATTTTCAATTTGCTAAATGAACGCTCACATGACGCTACTGTCACAGGAATAGTTAAAAAAATTCGTAAGGCAATTTCCACGTTTGGGTATGCACTTACAATTTTATTTTTGTGCAATTCGTTTAGCAAGTCCAAATGTGTAGTGCTAGGTAGTTGTTTTATTAATGACGCGGCGTGGAATTTTAAACTTTCAATCTCAGAGGCAATTTCGAACGAATCCAAGTCGTCTTTATATTTCAGTGCACAATTTGTAGCACATTGCTAGAGATTATTTACGTCCATTTCTAAGAGTGACTGTCCACTTAAGAATTCAAAATCTTCCGAAATAAGGTTTAACTTGGTAAAACGCCATTCGTGCTCTGAAAGTATTTTATCTATAACACAGTTTGATTCCCGTCTGAAGTTTTGTTCTTCGGTTAGTAAGTGTCTTTCATCAGCAGCTTTTTCTGAAGACATCATCTTAACTTTTCTCTTTCTTGTTTGTTTAAATTCGGGTATAAATTCATTTTCTTGTAAACTTCCTTAAGGCTATCGCACACTATGTAGTTTCCCGTACCGACAACAGTTGCTGGTACCAAAACCAGCGCTGCTATCGGCGATGTATATCGCACACTTTGCGAGTAAAATATGAGGCTGATACCGGCGATCACGCGCTCGAACGAAATCCGTCACCGGTACCGAGTTCAACTAGCCTCCACTTTTTGTCGCTCCTCTCGAAGAACCGCTCTGACGTCACGGCATTCCTTATCTCTTCAACCAATTGGGAGCCAGAAAATATTGAATAACCTTTGAAACACTGGCGTGTTGGGATATTTATTTCTTTCGAAAGGGTTTATTTGTTATCCGTATTCAATCAGTAAAAACATGGCAGAAAATGATATAATGTCCATTTTATTAGAAAACGGCAGGGATGTGACAGATTCGACGTAATATTCTTATATCCATAACAAATAATTCAGTATTTTTCTTACCTTAGTAAATTCTAACTACGCAGCTTTATCACATAAGAATGTTTCCCTAAATTATATAACAGTTATACGTCTAGAAAATCAAATTAAATATTATAATTAATATCTACAATACGAAAAGATACAAATTGTAATACTAGAAACCAAAACAAACGGATGTGCGCGCTCTCCCGGTCTCATGTATTTTGTAGCAGTGCTTCCTCCTAGTGTGCGACTGCACGAAACAATTCACTGGTATCGACAGCAAAATTCCCCGACGCCGATAACAAAAACATTTTCCCCCCAAAAGAAGTTTTGATGCCAGTACCAATTTCAAGACTTTTTTTCTATAGTGTGCGACAGCCTTTAGACTGTAGTAGTAATATTTCGATCTCGGAATCATTTTCTCTAACTTGAAGAATGGAATCTCTAAGCCCTCTGACTAATTTTGAAGCAATGCATATGGAAATGTTTGGGCTCTGAAGCGATATATTAACTCTTGTCTATTAAACATAATAATTTAACCCACAAACTTAAATTACAAATGAAGCCAAAGTTAATAAGTTTTATAAAGCTTTGAGCGGTTGAAACCGTTTCGCCATTTTTTATCAACCATTTCTTTCAATTCAGACAAGACACTAGGAAGCTGTTGATAAAGTGAATCTACGGCTTGTCTTTTAGCTGACCATCTTGTGTCACTACTAGCTTTCAAACTAATTTTTAGAACCGATATCAACAATCCCCACCTGTCAGTTGAGCTAGAAAAAAATAGAAACAGCCTTTGTACAGTTCCAAAAAGTGTTATCATTTTTGGCGTAACGCTAGCTGCATGAACACCGACAAGATTGAGAGAGTGTGCGACGCAAGGAACAAAGGTTGCTAATTCGTTTTTAGTTAAAATTCGCGCTTGTACACCTTTGTATATCCCGGCCATATTTGAACCGTTATCGTAGCACTGTCCTCTACAATCCTTTAGATCCAAACCATCGGCTGATAATTTTTCTTCGATCTCGTTCGCTAGTCCTAATCCTGTTTTATTTTTCGATTCAATAAAACCTATGAAACTTTCTTGAATAAAATAGCCTTCATCACCGGTGGTTACATATCGTAAAATTTTAGTCATTTGTTCTTTATGTGATACATCGGGTGTACAGTCAAACATTAGTGAGTAGTACTTAGCTTGTTTTATTCGATAAATAATTTGAGATCTCACCTTTTTTTTCACGTGTTCTGCAATTTTAATATCATACTTGCTTATTAAGCTTAATAATAAGAAACACTCCACAGTTCGGAGTTTCAATTTTCGAAGAAAAACCTCTTAAAGCTAAATTATTAGTTGAGCAAAAGAGTATGACGTCAACTACAACTTTCAATACATGTCTCCATTTTTATGCTTCCAAATCAATCGCGTTTTCTAGTTCGTTGTTAATTGCACTTTTTTTATTTAGTCGCATCTCGAACTCTTTCCAAGTCATATATGCTTTACGGTGTTCTGTAGAATTTTCATGTTCGTGAATTCGAGGATTTAATTTTTTCCAGTCACAAAATCCCTTTAATGGGTTTAAAATCGTGTTCGTGTTTTGTTTTGTATGCTGCGTTTATTTACGAAAAAGTAGGCACGGAAAACAAAAAAAGCACCTTTGCTCTTGCTATATAAAAGCCACTGCCTCTCTATTGTTTCACCGTTAGGAAGAATTTTCTTAAACCCATCTTTACTAAAATGTCTTCCGTTTTTGGAAGCTGATAATAAATAATTAGCTTTTAAATCTTGACGAGGGCCGTGTTCTACCAATGTTGTTATAAAATTATCTTCATAGGGGTGTTTCCATGTACCCGGATCACTAAAAATCAATTACATTTTGAGTGTCAGCGTCGCTTTCGGTCACGAATGTGACTAGGTTCAACGGGTTTAAACTTGGTAAAACATGTTCTGCAATGAGCCAATTTAACGTTGTCAAGTCGTATTAAATTTCTTTTCATTAAGATATAGGGCTTAATAAACTTAATTCCAAATGCGAAAACCCTTTTCCTTTTAGTATTTTAATTATTAAACTTTGAATAATTTCGCTAATGTAAAACAGACCAAAAATGGTTTTTGATTCGATTCCCATTTTGTGGTGAGTGCCTGGTTGCCTGCTACTTGCAGCGCCCCTGGCCGTCGTACGTTAAAAAATATACTTGCAGCTACATTTTACGTGTGAAATTGGTAGATAGTTTTAGCCTTTTAGCCATTTCAAATTTCCCACCTTTTTCTTTAAAGCCCTAAAGCTGTTTCTAACGTACGACAGCCAGGGGGCATACGACTCGTCATTTCAAAACCGCCTTATATAGCTCAAAGGCAGAGTTGGCTCTCCATTATTCCTCCATGGCTTTACATTTGCAGTATTATTTTACTATGTTTTTGGTGACTACTGACGAGGGACCAATTTACGAATAGAAAACACATTGGGGTTTCTGACAGCTCTTTAGTATTATTTCACTAATAAAAAAATTATGGTTTTTGGTTTTTTTAACTGAAATTAGAATTTAAAGTATAAATAGGGTCAGGTTCGGTAACAAACTAATAAATCCAAATAAAAGTTTAATAATTTCGATTAAACGTTTACCACCTGATCTGAGAGGTGTATAGTAGTATAATGTTTCACTATAGTCAGTTGCAGGCTAAGAAAGACAAAATATATAGTACAGTCGGCGCAAGGATACCTCAGACCATTTCCGGCCAGTCGACCGCGCGTAATTTAAATTGAACCACTTTACGGTCAATTTCAAATTTCGTGAGTTTCATCGTTTTTTCGCGCCATCTAGGAACTGAAATAGGAATCTATTTTTTAATTTCATGTTATCATGATTTTCATTACCGAATGCAGCTAAAGAAGTTTCGATAATTGAAGCTCCAAATATTTTAAATAGCCCAAGAGGTTTCTATAAAAAGCATGATAAAGGTTTATTGTTAACAGGTAAAGATAAAAATATAATTTTAAACGTCTATAGCTCATTAAGACAACGTTACCCCCAAGAAAGCGTGGTAACTATTTTAAAAGAAACTGCCGATTTAAATGGTAAGACGAAGAAATAAATTTACAAAATTAAATAATTATACATACTATTTTAAATTTAAGAATGATAGGAATGCCTTATCTTTTAAATTTGCTCGCCACCACAATTATGAAATTAAAACATAAAGATTCCAATTTCGGTCTCTAGATGGCGCTAAAAGACGACAAAAAGAGCAAAATTCCAATTTGACCGTAAAATGGCCAAATTCAAATTTCGCGCGGTGGAATGACCGGATACAATCTGAGGCATCCTTGCGCCGATTGTACTATATATATTGTCTTTCTTAGCCTGCAACTCACTATAGTCCAAGCAGTTAATTTTATTCGCCTTTGATTCATCATCACCATAAATCTAACATATTGAACCTGTTTCATAATTCATTTATAGATTGTTTTCTACAAACTAAAGTACTAAATTATAAATAGGTAAATCCTTTTCATGATGTATATTAATTAGGGTAACTTTTTTCAAAATATTTACCTTAAAGTATTAATTTTAATTTAAATAAATTTAATTACCTTCGTTCTCGAAGTTGTGGTCACTGTCAGCAGTGTCACAGTGACTGTCAGTTGTTTCCTTCGGTAACTGATGTGACCCCGACACGCAGTGGCGGCTTAAGAAGGCTGGGTCCCCGGGGCGGCGGCAGTGTTTTGTGACACCCCCCAGGACCGTGCAGAAGTTTTCACGGGTCCGTCTTCTTCAAGTTTAATCGTTCTGATTTGCACCACCCCCCCTCGAGCTTCTCTGATGGCACCCCCTGCTGCCCTGGTACCCGGGGCGGATCGCCCCCCCCTTAGGCCACCACTGCCGACACGTCATCTTCCAAATTAATATGCTCATTCAATGGTGTTGAACTTGAACCTGTTGAATCCAACGCGCTTTCCATCTTACGCCGTATCCATTCAACGCCCTTTCCATCCTACGACGGTTCCAACCTACGCCGCTTCCAGCATATGCCATTTCCAACCTAGGACGTATCCAGCAAACGTCGTTTCCATCCAATGCAGCTTCCATCCTACGACATTTCCATCCTATGAGTGTTCCAGCGTACGACATTTCCAACCTACGACTGGTCCAGCAAAAATACATTTTCAATCCAATGCAATGTCCATCCTAAAGATCGTCCAGCCTGTGCAACGTCCCCCCTCCCTCGATATATGGTCTAAATGTATCTATCGCCCATTTTATTCCTAAGCATTCACGCTCAGTGACTGAATAGTTACGCTCCGCCGGATTTAAAGCTCGACTAGCATACTGGATTACGACAGGTTTACCGTCTACTGTCTGACTAAGAATTCCGCCTAAGCCAGAGTTAGAGGCGTCCGTATAAACGTCAAAGGGTTTTGTATAATCGGGTTGAGGTAAGATGAGGGCAGAAGTAAGCGCCTTTTTGAGGGTGTCGAAAGCTTCTTGGTGCGCGGGGTCCATTTCCAAACTGCGTCTTTATGCAAAAGGGAGTGAAGGGGTTCTACGATGGCTGCAAAATGTTTAATAAATCTTCGGTAATAGGAAGCAGCGCCTAAGAAACGACGTAAGTGTTTTAAGGTTTTTGGGAGGGGCTTTATCGTGAATGACGGATGTTTTAGCTGGGTTGACTGTTACACCTTTTTCATTGACAATATGTCCTAAAATAAGGGCTTCGGTTTTTGCAAAAGTGGGTTTTACTAGCTTAAATCGTGAAACCAGCGTCGCTAAGGGTGGTAAAAACATTTCTGGGGCTAGCCATATGTTCATTTAAAGTTGACGAAATAATAATTATATCATCAAGATAGGCGCTAGCACCTTCGTGTCGTAAGGGTGCTAGCAAAATGTCAACCATTCTCTGTAAGGACGCGGGAGCCGTGGTTAGGCCAAACATTAGCACTTTCGGACGAAAGAGCCCTCTGTGCGTAACAAAAGCAGCTTTATCACGACTCTGGACATCAAGCGGAATTTGCCAATAACCGCACTTCATGTCCAAAGTCGTGATATATTTTGGGTTTTTTAAGGAATCAAGGATTTCGTCGATTCAAGGGAGAGGGTAGAAATCTTTTCTCGTTAAATTATTTAAATTGGTATAATCTCCGCAAAGACGTGCGCCGCCATCTTTCTTGCCCACAAGAACACAAGGGGAACTACAAGGGGAATTGCAGGGTTCTATTAAATCGTCTTCAAGCATTTGGTTGATTATCCCAGCAAACACAAATCGTCCCTGGGACGTCCCAGCATGGTCCATAGAGCCCAGCTTGGTCCCGTTCAAAATTCGTCCTACGGGACGAATAACGGACGTCCCATTTTAGTCCTCGTAGAACCAATTTCGCGACATCCGATATTCAGCCCAATCGACGTCGCATGGATCTCCACTATTCGTCCGAAATGTTTCGTCCATCAATGCTATCTAGAGGTGCGTTTATCAGCAATTAATTTTAATTTTTTTCACCTGTATTTGTATTTGAGCTGATAATGATTAATGAACCATAAAATATTAATTTTATTAAGAATATTATTATTTAAATTTACGAGTTTATTTAACGTGAATTAATGAAATTACGTATTAAATCAAAACTACTTAATTATTTAATTAATTTTATCTGTTCTTAATTTTTATATTTTTTTATATTAATATTTTCTTAATTTTTATTTCCATTATTTTCATTTGATGAATTATTTCTACAATCACAGCCAATTACTGCGAAAAAGCTAATCTAAGTTGGCCGAGCTAAAGTCCTTTTAAAATATCTGGTAGCCCAGTTTGTAGTTTCTTTTGTACGACCAAAGAATATATACCCTCTAGATGGCGCTAAAAGACGACAAAAAGAGCAAAATTCGAATTTGACCGTAAAATGGCCAAATTCAAATTTCGCGCGGTGGAATGACCGGAAACAATCTGAGGCATCCTTGCGCCGATTGTACTATATATTTTGTCTTTCTAAAGTCCTTTTAAAATATCTGGTAGCCCAGTTTGTAGTTTCTTTTGTACGACCAAAGAATATATACCCCAGGAATGGAAGGATTGAAATTATTGGCCGCGTGTTTTGGTTGCGTTAGAAACTTCCGGCAAAACATATCGTCTCTATACGTAGTCTGCTACTCTGCTTTTGCTTAGGCCTTTGCGTTGGACTCTCGTGGCCCCTTCTTTGGCCGCAGTGCCTACGTTTTAACTATAAATGTTTAACAGTGAAAGAAAAGGTAAACAATATTTTTTAAAATAAAATACTTTAACCATAAATTGATAATTTACATAATAATTTTGTTACTTAAATAGAATCAAGTGCCTGTGATTTGGCGTTGGATGAAAGACTAGAACACATAAAGAGTGATTGGACAAGTTATCCCCTTTTAGAAGCCTGTGACTTTCTTAACAATTTTAAGGATGAAAAATATTACCAAACATATACTGATCTTAGGAATTTTTTGGGTTCAGTTACCAAAGACCTTAAAACTTCTAAATCTCGTGAGTCCTATTTTGTTCAGACACACAAAATGTGTCTTCACCAAGTTGTTAGAGACAAATTAAATACAACTTTTGAAGTTTTTAATACATTCGAAACCATGACTACCACTTCTAAAAAGTTTTTCATTAGTTTGTTCCTACAAGACTTTTTTCAAAAGTTAATGGTCCAGTTAAGAATCGGTGTTGAAGCAGCAATAATAAAAAGTACCAAAAAGAAGGAAAAAGAGGACAAGTTAAGAGATGAGCTTGATATTCCCAGGGACATATTGGATGGAAATACCGAGACAAACAAATCAAAAGAAAACTTAGACACTTTGCACTATGTGGCGGGATTTGTTCTGAAAAGACTAAGCCAACAAAAATGTTCTCCAACTGTATTAAAAGCTTTATTGAAAACCGACTGTTGTACTGGAAGTTCCGAGGCTGAACAACATGAAGAGTGGACTCGAGCTCTTGACAGAGGAAAGTTGCTTATGCCTACAGATGCTTGTTTTTCTTTATTCCAAAAGATAGAAAGGTTTTGTAATAACTTTTACGTGTATAACATTTCTGAACTACGTGATATTAAACTTAAAGAGTTGACAATGGAAGCTATTCAGAAAGATGCAGAATTGACGAATGAGTGGGCTCAGCTAACTAAAACTGAAGGCAATAATAAATGGTTTCATAAATTGGTTGATATTTTTCTCAACACGAGAGGAAAGTTATTGGTCAATGATGTTAAAGAGGAGTACCAATTCCAAACTAAAGATTCTATTAGAAGAAAATTGGCGTTGCGTAAAGCTCTGCAAGAGAGCAACAAGCAAGATGGTGTGAAAGTAAACAAAAATAAACGTGGCAAAGAAAATTCGCCGAACAAGAAAAGTTAAAAACTTTGTACAACCGTTGCCAGCTCTAGTCAGCCAACTGCAATGCAGAAATTAAATTTAGCACCCAACAGATCAAATACTGAAGATTTTAGCTTTTTAAATAATGATCCAGATGCGGATCTATTTTTACAATATATGTGAATAAATTGACATTCTAATAGGAAAGACCAGTTTTAAACTTTTAATTCATAATACATTCATTTATGGTCCTAATTTTTGGATGAATTATTCCACGATCTTCAGTGGTATTTGCACAAAAAATGTAAATATCCCTAAAGAGGGGGGGGGAATAGTTGCTTTGGACCGTTGGTTGTTAAATATTTTTTTTTAAATCAATTCCATTTCAATATCTTAGCACAGGGCTCCCAGCGAGTTTTTTTAAATATAGAAAATATAGGTATTTATAGGAACATTTTAGCTGAAAATTGGAATTTATAGGAACATTTTAGCTGAAAATTGGAATTTATAGGAACATTTTAGCTGAAAATTGGAATTTATAGGAACACTTTTAGGTAAAAAATATGAATAACACTTTTATTACGAACGGGAGAGAGAGAACAGAAAATAAATAAGAGGGTAATTGCCCCTAAATTCCACACGTTAGCAGACGACGTTTTCGGTTGATGTTTTCGGGAGTACCGGACCTAAGCCAGAGCTAAATTTTATTTAGAAGGCAAAATTTCCCCAAACGTTAAGGCTATTTTCTAATACATTATTTTTAAAATTATAGAATTTTCTGGATAGAAAAACTAGAAAATTTAGAAAAAATAGGAAATTATAGGAACTCTCTGAGCCCTGTCTTAGTTTATTTCGCTGAAAAAAAAGCATGAATTTTTACATTTCAATTTTAGTGTGTCCACCAATTGCCTCTAAAACTAGTCCTTTTAGTGATTTTAGTTTGTCTATGTTACATTGGTAGTGCCATACGGAAGGATTATGATTTCTCCCACCCGCAGCCCGGTGACGTTCAAACTCCTGCTCTAGAATGTCCTGATTCAAATGCTGCGTTAATATATATGACGCTCCCTTTTTTAACATGAATTTAACAATTGCTGATGTTGAAAGAGCTGTGAAATATGAGTAAAATCAGTTTCAAATCAGAATTTTGTATAAAACCGAAGAATGAAACGTATACCTGTCATTTTTAGACCCTCAATTGTTTCACGAGGGAGCAACATATTTAGTCTTTCTGATCTAGAATAGTCACCAGGCCTGTTCATTACTTCTTCTTCCCAGTTGTTTAAGTAATTTAAAAAATCAAATTCCAACCACTAAAGGATAAAGTTTTCACATTTATAAAAGAGATACACAAATCTATTGCTAAAAGTTACAGACCTTCAATCTTTCATCATCAACTGATCGATAAGCAGCTTTATTTTCTTTTAAATAGCGGTGTGCTTCGGAGCAGTTCTTGATGTTACACAAATCAAAAAATTTGTTGAAGGTTCTGAGAAATACCACTGTTTCTTTATAGTTTCCTTTTTCCTTTTTAAACACTGTTTCTATAGCAGCAGCAACAGTTTCACTAAGGACCTGTGTAGCGTAAGACACCTAAGGAGAAATATAAAAAATTATTAACACTATGCCACCATGACTTTACTATCAGTACTACTACCTTCATTTTAGATTGACTGCTCAGAACGACATGGGAATAGGATAATTTTGGAATATGCTTGAATTCTCCTTTATCTCGGAGTAGCTTGTAATATAGTTTAAATATAACTTTTGAATTAATTGACTCTCCATTCTTCCACATCTTTCTAGTGAAAGAAAACAAGGCGTTCCTAACAGTTTTCATTAGGTGCGGAGCATCGGATAAGAAGAAAATTGGTCTATCTTCGTCAAATGAGTAGAGATTTTGTGTGAAGTTAGGCACATTTTCATTTTCAGGTCCAGTATTTGTGTGGCAAGTTCTGAAAAACTTCCTGTTAGTAGCAGCTCCATCACCAACAACTGCAAGTATCCTGAAGCCATGCGTTTCCAGCCTTTTTATAGCTTCCCATATTATCGTATACAATGCGCTTGATGTAGCAATTGTTGTTGGGAAGTAAGCAAAGGGAATTTTAAAGCTAGAGGTAATTCCTCTAAGCATGAGTTGCAATATGTGTGTGGCAAGTGGTGGAATGGAAGAGCCTTTCTCCTCTCTTTCAATGTCATCTAGCCTGTTATGCTCCGGGGAAATGTCCTTAAATCTAGTGAGTAAGCCGGTATTTTTATGGCAAACCAAATCTGGTTTCACATCTAGTTTGTCTAACAATAAAACAAAATATTTTTAATGTTCTTCGAGCTTGTGAAGGTTGGTTTCTTCAACCATTTGAACTAACTTCTCATTGCTGAATCCACTGCAATTGTCTATAACGTGACTGTGGTTATACAACGTTCTCGTTGTTGGCAATTGTAAAATCTTGGATTTTCTTAATATTTCATAAGCCGCTTTAGATTTGTTGTTCATATAACAGCACCAGTGCAAAAAGCCACGGTCCCACCTCATTCCATATTTCGAAGTCGTCATAGCTTTGATTTGTTCCCTCAGAACTATAGAAGTAAAAGAGTCCTTTTCTGACTCTTGAAGTTTAGTTTTACATAAGCTTTCTATTAGCTGTCTTTGCCTTTTTGTTTTTTTTTACTTTGACTAGTCCCCAGTAGCAAAATTTAGTCGGGCCAACGTCGACAGAAATTAGTCGGCCGACTTAGTCGGGTCTGAGTCGGCCCACTTAGTCGGATCAAAGTCGGTAGGCTTGGTCAAATCGTAGTCGGCTACCCAGTCGAAATGTCACCGACGCCCGACTGCACTTTTTTGGGTCGGTCGTGAGTCGCTTCGTCGGGGTCGGCCCAACTTATTTCTGAACTGATGGCCCACCGTTATAAAGACTATCCTGCCAATCTTTATTATTATGCTTGCATATAAGTCGGCCCAACTATTATTAGGTTATGTCGCCGACCAATATATGGCGATTGCAGATCAGTCGGCCCTAATATTTTTCAGTCATGTAGCCGACCATTATTTGACCATTAAAGATCAGTGGGCCTATCCTATAACCGACCAAAATTGTTTTATTACCGACCCCTATAAAGTTAGTCTCCCAACTGTATTTCGAGGGTTCGATATACATGATAACTACGAAAGTACCATATTTCAAATATATGTCAAACTAGTGTATTTATTTAAACAATAATTCTTCAATATGTTTTAACAAAAGTATGATTGCTAAAGAAAAGTTACAAAAACTTTGTTACCACAAATACTGTTTAGTAAGAAAAGTCATTTCAAATGTATAAAAAGTCAGCCGAACAGATAAAAAAATATTATACATTTGATTATCAAATACTTATTCAGGGTTCGTACAACATTTGGAAAATTAATTTCCCTCATATTTCCAGGTTTTCTCCTGGAAATTTCCCTGATATTTCCAGGTGCTAAAGCACCGTATGTTTTCGTTTAATCGAAAAAATATGTATAATTATTGAGGCGCTTCCAGACTCAAACGAATTTCCCTGATATATCCAGGTTTTCGTTAAATATTTAAAATTTCCCTGATATCTCCCTGATTCTTTTGGAAATAATCTGTTTCACTGATATAAGGCAATATCACAATGTTCAAAATAAGTAATTAATAAAAACATTAAAAAAGGTAACCGAGTGGATATTAATACAGTATGTCTATTCCGTTATCGAATACTTCTTATTTCTAGGTAGGTATATTTCAAGGCTTAAGCACTAAAACTGTATCATTCTATCAACAATGTTTTTCATATATCACAGTTCAAGTTTTGACTCGGAAAGTTATCTGAATAGATAACAAAAACCTACAGCTTTCCATCACACATTTCAAATTTATCCAAATTATTTTAGTTTTGAATACTATAGCCATTTAAGGTCAAACTTTGGATACTTATAAAAATTGAAATTAAATTATAATAAATTATTCGAAAACATCCAAACAATTTTATATGAGATGAATATCACAACAAGTAGTATAAAACTTTTATACCCGTAAATTAACAAATTTTAATACCGAAATAATTTTTCCCTTTAATGAAAAAAAGCTCGGAATTGATACCATAACAATTTCTTGGGTACCTACAACTTTAAAAGATAATGATATTTTATACATCCAAGATTGTTTATATAAAACCATTACAAAGGCCAAAATAACCACTTAACCAATGTATACATCTACTATACTTGAAGCTAAAGGAATCACTTTTGTCCGGTTCTTCGTTGGCATCAACAGTGTTTAAACCATGGGATTTTAGACGACCTCCTTCTCTATCTTTTGAGTGTTTAAAGCACACATTTTCATGGAAGATTCTACATCCATTTCTATGACAACTTTTAAATTGGTTGACACTTTAACAGCATCTGGAAATACACAGAAACTATTAAGTTGAATTGATTAAAGTGTAATTTATTCATGCCACTTAATGCATCCTTCAGCTTAAGGTCTTTAAATCAAGCTTTTTATTCGCGCAATATCATCACCATCTTCTAACCTAATTTTTTCTGCAAATTCTAACCTCTCTTCTTCTATGCCCTCTAACTTATCATCATTTACACCTTCTATACCACCATTGCCTACACCTTCCAGCCCCTCATTGCCTACACCTTTGTCATCTTCAACCCTTCTCAATTCGCTTTCTAATAAACAAATCTTTATCCAGTACCACAACAGTATCAGAATCTATATCACAGTCTAAATAAATGACAGTCATAATACTTTTAAGAAGGTTCTGTTTATATCTAAGCCTTTGCCTTTTAGAAACGTACAACGGATGCTTGTAGTAATGAAGTTTGGTCTTTTACTTTTATCATCCATTATATACTAGTACAAGGCTTAGGTGACCCAAGTAAAGCAGTTTTAAAAAGTAGGCTTAATAAACTTGTAACTTTCTAACAAAAATAAACTTCTAATCTTTGCGATAAACATATTTTACACCACAATAATTAATAAAAAAATAGTATTACATACCTTTAGGAATAGTATTAGGAATTTTATTTACGTTAAAAACTCAAAAAGAACGCAGATTTCTCTCTCTATATACCTCGTGGCTGGTAAAATAACGTAACAGCGCATTTTTATTACAGCCCAAAGACTGTCGCGAGAAGGATTATATAGTCTTTGCTACCGTTGTAGTTTTGGTTAGCAGGATTACCAGTCGAGGTTCTCAGCTCAAAGAAAAATTGTACTCTTAGCTAAACCTAAAAATCAAACCGGTGACAAAAATAAATATTAAATAAGGGAAACTAATATTTATAACAAATAGCTAACACACTACAAATTATAGTAGAAGCAGAAATTGAAAAGAACTGGCAGCTCTACTACAGTTTTTTGTTACAAATTAAAGCGCTTCTTTAGGTTTTTACGGCTAAATAGGAAAATATTTGTCGGCCCGACGTTATTGATAGTTGGGCCAACCCTAAACTTCACATGCATCTCAAGAATGATGGGCAATGCCTTTTGCCGGATTTAAAATACTTTAAAACTTTGGAACAATCTTAAGTACCCAAAAAATAAAAATTTAAGCTTATAACTAATTAAGGCCAATTTTGATAACAACTTTTATTCAAGGAAAAATGTTGAATAAATCCGCTAAAAATTAGGTCGGCCCGACTGCTACCGAAATCGAAGAAATAGAGATAGTTGGAAGTGAGTCGGGATGACGCCCAAAATAGGACTCGGACTCTCAACCGACTGTCCGACCCTAATCCGACCTAAAAACGGATTACGTATGCTACTGGGGGTGTCTTAGCAGAATGCTTCACAGCGTTTTTTGCTTTTAGCTTTTGGGCTGCCTTTCGAAATCGCATTTTTCTTAACGTTCCTCTGTAGACAGTACATTTTGAACATCTTTTCTGGTTTTGTTTTAGTTTCAGGAAACGAAGACATCTGATACTATGTACAGATTTTTGCCTATCATTGTAGAAGCCTTTTTTTGGGTTATTTTTCTATCAGAACTATTTCTGCTGAAAGACTCTATCCACTCTTTATCTACATTTCCACCACACAACTTAAATTCATCTACCTTACTTAAAAGTTTCAATATGTCATCATTACATTTAATTTCGAGGTTTGGAAAAATATTTTCCTGGTTAAAAGGTTCACCCAAAATATTAATGCGAAAGTGGAAGTTTAGTTCAAACGCAAATATACACTCAATCACTTTAACGTCATTTTTATGCTTGGAAAATATAACAGTTTTCTCGGTTACTTCCATTGACCAGCCTGATGGTGGAAATAATTTGGCAGGTTCAACGCTACTGGTAGTATTAATAGCTGGTACGTCAATTTGAGTTGACAAGTTCAGTCCTAAGAATAATTCTTTCCGTCTAAATGGTACAGCCTTAATCTTTGGTGTTTCAGTAACTCTCTGAACTGAATAAGATTCCTTATCACTGTAATTTGATGTTGTTGGTGTGTTAATAGAGCTGTTGCTTTCTGAAGTTGGTGTTTTAAACATTGTTGGGGTTAAAACATCAAATAATGGAATGGGATCTGGGTACTCCGGAGTTGGTCCCTGGAACCCATGGAAATGCTTGGAACAAATGTAGCTCCATTTATTAATTTTTGAAAAAGAAAGATCATTTCTGCCACAGGCTAAGACCCATTTTTTACACCTCTCATGGTCAGTTTTAGGACATGGAAATTTAATAAAAACCACACCTGGTGCACCGTTTACGATTTTAGATTTCCGGTTTTCTTTAGATCTGCATGGACCATAAAGGCAATTTTTTCCCATTGTGGCTTAACTCTTTATGTTCTTTCTAAACGACTGAATTTGAAATAAATTTAGTGGTGATATCGAAGAATATCAAAAATTTACTATTTACCTTATGTTTTAATATAGAGCCATCAACTTGAAGTCACTGATAATATTGACCGAATAATTGATTGATATAATACAATTATATTATATATTTAAAATTATTTTCAACACAAAAAAGCGCTATAAAGAACTCGTTATTCAGATTGCTAAGAATTGAAACTGAAAAGAGCCCGAAATCGGTTTAAAATATAACCAATCAGAGTAACCGGAAACGGCTAACGCAACGACTCTTTAAAAACGAGAGGCGCAAAAGTTCCACTAGACGAAGCTACACCTTCCATTCCTGGGGTATATATTCTTTGGTACGACGCCATTACTCGATAGTTTGGAATCGGTCACCATAAAGTCCATAATGCGTTCTACACAAACGTTAAAGATTATAACATAGTAATCACTAGTATTGCTGATAATATATCATAAGAGTAAGTATTTTATTAAAAAACTGTTGGATTTTTTTAATGATTTTAACTCGATTTTTTTAATGTGTCTTTCACAGAGGTAGGAAGAAAATATGTTTGATCAAAGTCTATTCCTTTTGAACCTGTACATGTTTCAATTTAACTTTCATAAGTTTATTATTCATTACTCTCACTGAACGCATGGGCCAATAAAAGATTTCATCTAGGGCAAGACAGCCGTACGCTTGTGCGTATAAAAGCTCTCATCTTTCCAGAGAAACAAGCTTCCTATACAAGAGTGGGGTGAAATGGGGGATGAACCGGAATTTAGAACAAGTTGATTATAGTGCCATCTACCGGTAGTTGATTTATTTTCTAAAATGGCGCTTTGAAAAGAAAGTTCGATGGAGGTTTTTAATTTTCAATATTTTAAATTGTAGTTAAAAATGGTTACCAAATTGTAATAGCGATAGTCGCTATTTTCATAAGCCCCATATGAATGGTATTACGTTTATAGCGTTCCCCAAGTTAAAATCTAAGCCTTTGTTATGTCAACAATGGGCGGATTGGTTGGCGAAATTTCGGCCCGGTTTTAATGTAAATAGTGTTACGTATCATACTTATATTTGCTCAAAACATTTGGACGATGAATTTTTTCAAAGTCAAGAATGGTTAAAGTCTAAAAATACAGTCATGGTTCCAGGTATGTATTTGTCTTCAGACTCTTATTAATACTTTGTTACTAACATAATGTTTCCCTAAAGGCCCCGTTTTCTCTATTGTGAAACCTCCAATTTCACTACTCAAGAACTCGTGCACTGCAGTGGCAACAGAATTGATTCCGCTTGCAATAAAAACTACTACGCTCGCAACAACATCCACCCCGATTTCAACAACATCCACCCCGATTTCAACAACATCCACCCCGATTTCAACAACATCCACCCCGATTTCCACAACATCCACCCCAATTTCCACAACATTCACCCCGATTTCAACAACATCCACCCTGATTTCAACAACATCCACCCCGATCTCAACAATGTCTTCACCTGTTTCTACAGAATCTACTTCTATAACAGCACATATTCTAATGACACCCAAATCTTTTCACGCGACTCCACGATTAAAATCGGGCAATTCTTGGGCAGTTAAAAGAATGTTTTCCACAACTACAGTATCTACTCCTATGTCGAAAGAACTTACTCCGATGACATTACTAAATATTCCATCAATAACTCCAAATTACTTAACTGCGAAACCAGGATCGAAATCAACAAATTCCTGTGGTGAAGAAATTGACCAAATCAATATGGAATCTTCTTCTCCGACCAATGAAGAAAAGGAAAATGCTATTGACATATCAGCTAATCCAATAAAATCTACTAGCGTTATGAGTATCACTTTGTCTCACAAGAAAATTGTGGATATATTTTCCTCTTACACTTTGCCTGGAGAGTGGTCCATTGCGGAATTCAAGGATGGATTGAGAATTTCAAAAATCAATTATGAGACTGGAGGTGAAACTATTTCAATACATATTAATCCAGAATTAGATTTATCTCTAAAAATACTGAATGAAGCAGTGGAAAATCACACTTTAATCCCACATTTCACAGTCAAATTATCACATCAGGAAGATTTCACTAAATTTATGGATAAAGTTTCTTCTCCTCATGTTTGCGAAGGTATTCATGAAGATGTTTACAAAAATATTTTCCAAGAAAAAGTAATTCGAAATGGAAAATTTTGCTGGATTACTAATGGCATCCGACATAACTGATGCTGCTTACTTTCTCAAATGAAAAGATGTGGAAATTGTATAAAATTAAGAAGTTACTTCCGTGGTGAGATTTTTAGGAGAAAGAAGGTTAAGCATAGAAACTCTTCTTTTAAAAGCCTAAGTCAAGCGGAACTTATCCACGAACTTAAAAAGAGCAAATGTAAGGCAGTGACGTTGAAGAGAAAGCTGGATAGGAGGGAGAAAAAAATTAGTAAATTGATTATGAAGGTTGGAGAAGCTGTAAGTTCTAAAGGTGAAGAATGGCTAGAGAATGTACTCGAGAAAGAGTTAAATGAAGAAAAATTGGATTTCCCTAAACTTTTCTTAGGTACGCAGTTAAAAATGAGTAGGCTTAATAGTAAAAAGAAAAGGAGGTGGCATCCACTAGTCGTACAGTGGTGCCTTTTTATGTATCACAAATCACCGGGGCTTTATAAATCCTTAGAATCATCAGGTATCCTTCATTTACCTAACTATAAGACTTTACTCCGCCACACAAGTGAGGAAGGTAGAAAACCCAAGCATGTTTATCAAGCTTGCTGAACAAGCCAAGATCAATTCCTTAGAAGAACATCAAAAGTATTTCACTCTGCTTCTTGATGAGATGAAAATCAAAGAAGACCTGATTTACAGCAAAAAAACAGGTGATTTAATTGGTTATACCAATATTACTGACCCTTTTGACAAGATGACAACAATTGAAAAAGACTTGTTTGAAAAAGTGCAACCAGTCGCAACCCACGCGCTGGTATTCATGGTTAGAGGCGCTACAACTAACTTAAAATATGCTTTAGCTCACTTTCCCACCAATGCCATGTCAGCTGACGATCTAAATTTTTTGGTTTGGAGATGTATTTCACTTTTGGAATTGAAAGATTTCAGAATTATAGCTGTTATTGGCGATGGAGCCTCAACAAACCGGAAAGTTTTTACCAAAAACCACGGTGATCAAGAAAGCTGCTATCGCTGCGTAAATGTCCATGCACTAGACGAACCACGATACCTATACTTTATCTTTGATCCACCACACTTAATTAAAACTACTCGAAACCTGTAGATTTAGGTTAATGTTCAAAAATGGTCAAGAATTAGTGTGGACAACAATCAGCAAATTACATCAACTTGAACGGAGTAGCTAGTCAACATTGAAAAAAGCATATAAATTGACAGACGATCATGTGTATCCACAGTCCCAAGCGCTGATGAAAGTGAAATTGGCAGCCCAGGTTCTCAGTGCTTCAGTAGCTAACGCGGTCGAAGAGGAATTTTTAGAGTCTGTGTCCGAAACCACATTATTTTTAAGGACATTCAACAAGTGGTTTGATTGTATGAATGTTAGCAATCTGAAGGAAGGGTACCACACCAGAAACACATGGCTGAATCCATATCAATCCCCAAATGACAGAAGATTAAAGGTATATCTAAAACGCTAAAGTTACATTAAATTAGAAGTAATTATTTAATTTATTTATAGTGGCTGAAAGAAGAGTTTATGTCTTATCTCAGTGACTGGCAAGAGGACGTGAGGCAAAGAGAAAATCCCCAAGGTGAACCTTACACAACTGAGCAACGAAAGAAAATGATACTCAGTCAGGAAACTCTATCAGGACTAAAGCAAACGAGTGAGATATTTAAACTTTCAACGTACGAATAACATCCTAGATAATAGTTCAATATATTTCCTTTTTTCAGCCAAAGCTATGGTGGAAATTATTCCATTTTTACTCGCCAAAGGGGCAAAATTTGTCTTGTCAGCTAATTTCAATCAGGACCCACTGGAAAATGAATTTAGCAGACACAGACAAGCTATAGGTTCTGGACAACATCCTACATATCAACAGGTATGCACCAATGGACCAAAAATAGTAGCGATCAAACGTGGCAATATAAAAATTAAAGCAATGGGAAGAAATTGTCGCTGAAAGTTTATTAGTAAATAAATAGTCAAATTCATTTATGAACATTTTTACTTTTGAATCAGACTAAATCAAATACTTTTATTGTTTATATAACACAGTTGCTTATTTCACTTAATTGTTTCCTTAAAGATTTTTTGGCCTTAGCTTTAGTGTTTTTCATTCGTTGTTCTTCTTTTAAAACATCTTTTTCATGTCTAACATGACCATTTGCAACTGTATTGATAAATTTATTAATCATTTTATCAAATAACAGATTTCTAGCCTCACGAGAAACATTACTTTCATCGCAAATGAGATTCCAATACTCTTTTATGAAAGTGTCTTTTTTTATTACATTTTTTACATGCAGCTTCCTGTTGAGTTTTTGTTTATTAGTTTGGCAAAACGAATTACTAATTATTGCGTGAATTTTTGTGAAAAAAATTGTAGCTTTCCTTGGTTGAATATATGAGTGCTCCTCGGTCTTGTAGCTCGGTCCAGTTTTTAATAGGAACTTCTACACACTTTGCATCATCTTTATCACAGGTCATAGCTTTTACGATATTGGAACCTTCTGGTGACTTAAGAAGTGATCTCAGAAGTGTTCCCACTACGTAAAATAGCGCTCCTTCATTTCCATTTTTTTCATTTGGCAGAACTTGCTCTTGTGAGATCTCATTATATCTGTAACTTTCTTCAAAATATGGAGCAGCAAGAAATTGACTGCTCTCGTCTGATGAAACTTTGATATTTCAGGTTCCTATTTGCAATCCAGAATTAGGAAAAATATTTTAGTATCAAAATATTGGTCCCTAAATAATTAGCTCAACTTACAGTAACATTTGTCATTGTAGTCAAAATACAATCCATGAACCTCTCATCTGATTTGATTTTTTCAGTTTCACCAACATACTTATCTTCATGTGTCTTCGTGAAAACATCTTGAATGAGTTTTTTTAAAGTAGCAATAGTTTTAACATTATTTAATTGTAATGCCCAATTCATGACTTTTGAGTTAGGTTCTGAAAGTTCCATTTCATAAAAAGCAGTTTGTATGACTCCAACAGCGAAATTCATCACAATTTCAAACATTCTGTCATAATTTTCTAACGTTACTATTCTGTCTCTCCTCGCTCTTTTTCCTTTTTTTGGCTTTTTCATTGGTGGTGTATTTTCACTAAAAAGGGATATTAAATGTAGAAACATTGCCTACACACTAAAAATATGGCGTTATAAATACCATTTTAATTTAGCTCCACTGCCATCGTAAATGTCCAAAACCTTGTCAGAATCTGAATCTAAAACCAAATGGATTGTTTATAAAGTTATAAACCTTAAATGAAAAGTTATTTTGTCCTTACCTGATAAAATTACAAGGGGAGGAGGTTCAACTCCCAAAGTGTTGTAGGTGTTCAGTCTAAACATTCTGAAAAATATGTATTTATTTTAGCATAAATACCAACATTTGCTTGTATGTAAGAGATAAAAAATACACACAAAGGCTTTTACTAGCTATTCTATTGTAACTAATAGAATAGCTAGTAAAAGTTTCATTTAATAGCTCTTGTTGAAAATATATTATACTTTCAAATCTTAATACTTACATAAATTTTAATTCCTCCAATGCCGCTTCGGAACTCCACGTGTTGGTTTCCCAAAATACGATTTTTTCGGAATTCCTTCTCTTCCCCCCCCCCCTCCTTCGAAAAGAGTCACGTGATTTGTTCTAAAAAGGGCTGTACTTCCGTTTTATAAAAATGTGACCGGTAGATCGCGCCACTAGTTGTGGTTTTTTTGTTAGACATATTTTGGTAATATGTCTTGTCCTAGATGAAATCTTTTATTGGCCCATGCTGAACGGTTCGCCTAAAGCTTTATTTTATACTGTGATAATTTATATAGTTAAATTGTAATTCCAAAAGTAAGATTTGCGTTGAATTCTCCGAATGTTAGGGAAGGTTCGCTGTTTTTAAAGTTCATTTTGGACCTGTACATGTTTCAATTTAACTTTTTAAGTTTATTATTGATTACTCTCACTGAGTGGTTCGCCTAAAGCTTTATTTCATTTTGTTATATTTTATATATTGGATTTGGAATTCCAAAAGTAAGATTTGCGTTGAATTCTCCGAATGTTAGGGAAGGTTCGCTGTTTTTAAAGTTCATTTTGGACCTGTACATGTTTCAATTAAACTTTTTAAGTTTATTATTCATTACTCTCACTGAGTGGTTCGCCTAAAGCTTTGTTTCATTTGGTTATATTTTATATATTGGATTTGGAATTCCAAAAGTAAGATTTGCATTGAATTCTCCGAATATTAGGGAAGGTTCGCTGTTTTTAAAGTTCATTTCGGACCTGTACATGTTTCAATTTTACTTTTTAAGTTTATTATTCATTACTCTCACTGAGTGGTTCGCCTAAAGCTTTATTTCATTTTGTTATATTCTATATATTGGATTTGTAATTCCAAAAGTAAGATTTGCGTTTAATTCTCCGAATGTTGGGGAAGGTTCGCTGTTTTTAAAGTTCATTTTGGACCTGTACGTGTTTCAATTTAACTTTTTAAGTTTATTATTCATTACTCTCACTGAACGGTTCGCCTAAAGCTTTATTTTATACTGTGATAATTTATATAGTTAAATTGTAATTCCAAAAGTAAGATTTGGATAGATATTAAAATTAAGCTTCAAGAAACAGTAATTTCAAGAGTACATTTTTCATCCGATAGCCTTAATTTTTTTAAGGAATAGTATTAAATGGCTTAGTTTTATTTTGCTTCTGATTTAAAAATTAATTTTATTGTTTTTTTACATTTGTATAAGGAAGTTTATTTAATTTTTTAATAGTTTAGTTCGAAATTTATTTTGTTATATAAAAATTAAATAACTATATAAGTGTTGTAATTTATGTGTTAACTGCTAATACTTGCAGAGTTCGTGTTATTACAATCAAATTGTACACTTGTTGCTGGATTTTTCCATTATCTTGTATTTTAATGTTTTGAATAAAATTTTAATATCAAGTTTGGCTTTTTAAATTATTTGTTCAGAATACGATATCCAATGAACGTCCTTGTTTTATCCCTATTGAGCCATGATTGAACCAAATTAAAGGCCCAAAGACATCTCTAGGTTTTATAGAAAGACATCCAGGGGACGACCGCCGTATCTATATAGTCTTTGCAAAAAGGTGCCTAAATTCGTAAACAAGGGGTTTGAGAACGCTAGTATGCTCTTCGTCAGAGATTTGGGAAAATGAAAAGGCTTTCTTTATATCAGCTTCGTCGATTTCGCAATCGACAGCGGAAACGCTTACTGTGGGAGAGGGGTGGTCTATAAAGTGACGACGGAAATAACACTTCGTCGAGGGAGAGGAACGCCAAGTAAAACTCATTTCTGAACAATATATTATCATACCCAAAGATTGTAACAAATCCATACCTAAAATACACGGATATATTAAATTTTTAACAAAGTAGACTGTATTCGTCGTTTCCCTCCCTGTAATGTTGGCGGTTCCACTCCCGGTAGAAGTAACCCTGGTTTTATTCGCTAATTAAAGTCCTAATTTAATACGCTTACTCTTATTAAGAATACTGTTTAAAACTATTTCTCCACAAGGGCGAGACAAGATGAATTATTAATTTAAATTTTTAATTTGGCCAAAGTTGGCATTTTTTTAATTGGAATATTGCCACTTGTGAACCCGGCGCTACAGGATTGGGAGTTTAGTTTCGTCGGACGGGAAGAACAGGGGGGTTGTTGTGGGAGGGTAAGCCTCCCGGTGCCCCGTTTCCCGAATTGACGTCACACGGAGATACCCAAAAGTGGAAGGAGTACCAGAGCCAGTGGACTATTTCTTTATCACAGGGGGTCAACCATAAATGTATGAATGATACAATTTTGTTAAACAATCTATGATGGGTTCGGAAATTCGGCAAATACAAACAATTTCGAAATTTTCCAACAAAAATTAAAAATACTTGCGGCCGCCAGATAATATTTAAACTATTTGTTTTGAACTCCCTGTGGTCTAACTTAACGAAATATAATGTTTTTAGGGGCGTTAGGTAAACTGACCATTTATGTCCATTATGGAGACTCCCATAGCAAACGGACCATTTTGGACCATATTGACTACTCCCATGGCAAACTGACCATTTTTAACCATATTGACCACTCCCCTCGCATACTGACCAATTTAGACCATATTGACCATTCCCATCGCAAACTGACCATTTTTAACCATATAGACCACTCCCGATTCAAACTGGCCAGTTTTGGCCATTTTACCCAATTTTAACTTTGAATGACCACTTTAACGCATTTTTTGACATGAGCATCACAAAAGTCAAAATTTTTACAACTCTGATTAAAAATCCGCCCGGCTGATACCTTCCTGGGGCATGGTCAAAAGGTTACCATAACTTTTTTTCGGATGCCAGACTTACAGTCCAAGACCTTCCCTTAATTGTTAGCTCAAAATGAGTACCTTTGGCACTATTACCAGTGTGAGCCTGTCGTAGAAATGATTCACGTACCTGCCAAAACTCCAGTGGAGTTATGAAGAGTATCACAATATTTTTCATGCGTTGTCACAAGTACTCAACGTCAAGTACTTCTGTTTGTTTCGAAAACCCCGGGAAAAACTCCAAATACGTCATCTGGTTAATAACTCCGGTAGCAGAAAACTTAGCACCATCAGAAGTTTATAATAAACCCCTTCGGGGGAAGTATTCAACTTCACTTTATTTGTGATACATCATTCCGCGGCACTTCAGGGGTTTTACTTAAACGTGGCGGAATACAAACAGAGCCTACTCGCGGTTGGTTATAATCCTGCGCCACGAGCGTTTGCCGCCGTTATCCATTCCGTCGTCCACTTTAATAAACTAGACTTATGGAAGGAACGTTTACAGTACAGTGAGGGTTGGCGGGGTTTTTTTGGTTGCAGTAAAATTTTAAGGAATGTTATTGTGATTTTGTAGAATTATTTTAATACTAAATGAGATATTTTTTTTATTCAAGATTATGGAGGAACTAAAAAATATAGATAACTTTATGGAATGTTTAGATGATATATTATTTAGCTGTGAAAGCCAAACGTTTATGTTCAAGGGACTACTATTCTGGAATTGCATAAAAAATTTATTGATACTCTGTGTTTCAAAGCTCTTTTACAAGCTTTAAAGCGCCCGGTGCAGAGACGTTTTGCGATTCCTGTTAATTTTAACATGATCGCAATTTAGCGATTCAGATGCGAGCTGTTTATTTTGCGATCCTCGCAATCGAAATCGCGGTGCAGAGACGTTTTAGCGATTCCTGTTAATCGGCGACGCTGTTATTTTTCCGAATTTTTATACCCAAGTCACGGACTAATAGGAGAGCTCGAGTTTTGACGCAAAAAGCAATCACGTGGTTATGGTTGGTTTGCATTTTGATAATGGAAGATTGGCTCTTCTAATTAATAATTTTCTTACTCTAATTTTATTATTAGTTTTTATAATTTTTATAGTTAAATCCGTTATTTTATTAAAATAAATTTATATAATATAGCCACGAAGGGAAAGCAAATCAGTTTCTGAAGAATGAGAGGTTATCCAAAATCTTTTTTAAAGCCATAGAATAGTGCATGAAAATGTTTTTCTGATTATATAATTTTCTTACTCTTATTATTGCATTTATTACACAGTTAAAGGTTTTGTTATTTTAAAAATTTATTTTTATAATATGGTTTGAGCACCAATAAAATAACGAATGAAAATAAGAATTATTAGTATTATAAGTCAACATTTTCCGAAAATAATTATCTGTTAGAAAATGAGCCAAATCATATGGTTTTTGGGAAAATATTTATTTCAAAACTTATCTGATAGCAATTAAAATAAATCTAGTTATAAAATAAATAAATAAATATAAAAACCAATTTCACGAGTGTACAAAAATTGGTAATGGTCTAAAACAATTTATAGCTAAATACATTGATCACACGTAAAACAATGGTCCTGCTTTTTGATATAAGTTGTTGTTCTACCTAATTATCTGGCATTTACATAGCCTAGTCAAGGTATAAATTTTAACAAATGATATAAGCGTGGAAAATTAACTGACAAACACTTTTACGGTACTACATCAAATTGGCTCGGTAAGCTCTTGATGCATGCCAAATAAACTTGACTATTTCTATACATCTTTTATCGCAACTCCTAGTCTACCTGAGGAAAGGTTTCTTCTTAGTAGATGAATTGATATAAACGCTGGTTGATAGTTGAAGATCTTTGATACACTGAACCAATTCACCATGTCATTACTGACTTATTAGTTAGTTAAAACCCAGTGCATACACTACCAGCAAATAAGGATCTATAAATAAACCAAGCATTAGAATTACACCCAAAGAAGTAATGTATAAGATTCCCTATTATAATTTATTCTTACGTGTAAAGTTGCTAAGAGTGGCTGGCTTATTTTAGTGTTTCGTAAATCGTGATTGTGGTTAGGCCCTGGCTCTGACAATAATTAATCCTTTTTGGTTGATGTATAGGTTCTTCTATATTTTTAGTTAACTTGCCACTAACTGATTTCTTAATTGTTGATTCACGAGTCTGAAATTACTTATTTAAATTATCTTTTATATAAAAATTACATTGTGTTTCATTATTAACACCACTGCCACCTCGGTAGATTCCCGCCATTTTATTTTTAATAAAAAAATCCTCCGATGTCGACCTCTGGTACTACTTTTATTTTAAAAAACGTCATGATTTTAAGAACGAATGAATAGCGACCGTAGTGACGCGCGGTTTTTGAACTGTCGCGGAATGATGTATCATTAAAATAACATGGGCTCAATGGGAAGTTGAATACTTGCCCCGAAGGGGTTTATTATAAACTTCTGGCACCATTGAGACTCTATGGTAAAGACTAGGTCAAACTTAATGGTATCCAGCGGTGACACAACAGATGGCAAGGCTAAACTGCTTTAGGTAAGACCTAACACATGTTGCGTGAGATTTTTTTAGCGCCACTAGTGGTAATTATGTAAATTAAGTATTTCAGCACGAAAAAAGTTGTATAAATTGGAAGGATAGTAGTGTTGATTACTGGCCATTAGCGTCTCCGTTTACAAACCACTAACAATGGTCCATTCGCCGAGAAAAGTCAGATTCAATCTTGTAAAGGATTGCTAAGTTACTTTTATGTTAATAATTTCAAATTAATTAAAGGTAAGTTTGAGTGGTAACTTAATTGTAAGTACTAATTCCCCTACGTCTTTTGAAAAGACTTTCCATTTTGCGTCCGTTGGTTGTTGTTGTCCGCTCACTCTCATAAACCTCTATTGACAGTCTCAAATGTGCGACCATCTGGAACCTTTCTTTGAAGGAATCGTTTCAGGTACAATTGTTAAGCGTCTAGTAGAGACGAGTTGGACCGACTATTTAGTAGACCCGACTAGACACAACCCTATCCCAACTTAAATTAAAGGGATCCCTCACTCACAACCGGGGAAGGCATAGGGGTCACAAAAAATGGTTTTGAAGCACACTGCAAGTCTGGATTTTAAGTTACCCCTATGCCTCCCCCTGTTGTGAGTGATGGATCCCTTTAAGTTTCGTAGGCCATGCCGGACAGGAAAAAATTGTAAATAAATGTGGGCCGGCCAACGATACTCTACCCGAAAGCCTTAGAAAATAAAATTTTAACTTGAGTCATGAAACGTTAGTGAAATGAAAAGCAAAATAAAACGTGCGGTATAAAACCATTAATTGTTACTTCGTAATCGAAAAAGGTTATTTTTACGGGGTTGAAAATAGGAAATTAACACAATTGAGCTTATACGATCTATTATTTAGCAGTGATAAAAGGCCTACCTAATACGTCAGATTAAATTAACTTTTTGGGTACATCATTCTTTTTTTAATCTTCATTATAAGAAATTTACTAATCTAGATGCAACGTTTTATTTGTGAAGCAATTGAATAGCCGGCTCAAACACAAGAATTAAATTCGCGCGTAATTTGCCTAGAATTTTCTAAAGGATTTGTTGCTCAAGACAGAAGTACGTGACATTGAGGCCATGCGACAACCCATAATTAAAAGTTATTGCTATTCGTAAAACGCCTGAACTTTTAAACTAGTACGATAGCATCAAGCTGGTATTAGAGACCATTCTTGTAAAGGTTTGAGTGAAGAAATTCCTCAGTATCTTTTTTAAAACAAATTAAAAACATTTATGACGAATATCTGACAACCGTTGAATTTTGGAATCTATTTGAAACAATATCAATACTTCGAAACGGCTTTAATTTATTGTGTGACATAGTTTGTAAAATATCATTAATAAACATTTGTCACTTGTTTTTAATTTTCTCACTTCACCGATTAAAACACCGATGATTTCATACAAACAATTTCCTTCAAGGAAGAATATCATTCTTCGGTTTTCAGGCTGTGTTCTGGTTTTTGTGGTAGTTTATGAAAGCCTACATTTCTGAAACAAAACTCTGTCTGACCCATCTTTCGATGACATTTTATGTTAATTTAGTTCATTAGAACACGCCGCACAGGGGGCAAACTGAGCCCAAACCTAGCCAAAAGTTAAAAAAATAAATAAAAATCGCGCGTATGAATTTAATTTTCATTTATAAAATTTGTTTATGAACAACCGCACAATTAACCGGTGTTTGATTTTTGACTGCTAAATTTTATTTTCCACCAGGCTCCTTAGAAGTAGTAGATTTTTTTAGAAATTTTAAGTAGTAGTTTTTGCATAGTTTTTGGTATACATTCAGGCTTGATTTAAAAGGTAACGATAATTCTTTGCAGTCTTTAGTATCGGGAATATCAATACCAAGTATATATCGACATTTTAAAGTTATGAAACTATTATACAAAGCCGCGTAATTCAAAAAGTGTGAATTCTGGAAAACGAAGTTAAAGGTCTTTAACTAATATATCCATTTTAGAATTAATGTGACTTTTGGTTATGAATTTAGGTAGATTAAGTTACGATTTTTTATTTAAGTTCATGAATGTTCATTATTTATCACAATATCGATTAAAAATTTTTCCGATATTTGCCTATTTTCTATTTTTGTTACGGATTTTAAATAGATATATGAAATTAAAAAGGGTGTCCAATTTAAAAATGATCCATGGCGATAACACCAAAACCGTTTCCTGTACTAATTTCAAATTTTTGTGACACTTAACACGTGTTGGGCAACAATTAAAAATGATAACATCGATAACTTTGAACCGTTTCTTCAAGGTCATTGAAAACGTATATCGAGTATCGTTAGATTTAGAAACTTCATTCCAATTAGAAAGTTGTTCCTCATTATATTTTATGTCTGAATATTTTTGGCCCGAATTCATTTGATCAATTGAACGCTGAAAAATTTCACACTTAAAACCAGTTGGTCATCAAGTAAATAATGCTAAACTGGCTACAGGAAAGTTATTATCAATAGGACATAACATATGTTCTGTTCACGAATATTATATTTATTAAAATTTATGTTGAGAACCATAATGGTTATTAAAAAATTCAATTAAAAAGTGTTCTTCGCCACATTTTATGCTAAATGGGCTTTGATATGATTCAATTTGTAAAAAAGAAAGCCAAGTAATCGAAAATTTATTTTCTTTACAGTTCGTCAATTCAACTTAAAACTATGCTAAGTCAATGGGAGAATTTCTTTTACGTAATTTTTGGATTTATTAAATTTTTATTGTAAACAGTTTAGCATTGTTAACTTGATGACCTTCTTGTTTTTCAGCTTTCAATTGATCAAATGCATTCGGGTCAAAATTTATGAGACATAAAATATGATGAGGAACAACTTTCTAATTGGAACGAAATTTCTAAATCTAACGATTCCCGATATGATTTTTTAACGACCTTGAAGACATGGTTCAAGGTCATCGATGTTATCATTTTTAATTGTCCCCCAACACGTGTTAAGTGTCACAAAAATTTGAAATTAGTAGAGGAAACGGTTTTTGAGATATTAATTTTGACCAAGTTTGGGCTCAGTTTGCCCCACTGTGCGCCGTAGAGATTTCAACATACTTATCGGAAACACCCTATATAAAGATTGAAAATTATTCGAAGATAAAGTAGTTTTTAACTGCATGTTATCGTCGCAAATCAATGACGATTTTGAGTTTATATTCAACTAGTTGTAAATTCAAATATAACTATGATGCGCATGAGAATTTACTTTAAATCTTAAATTAGCAAGAATTCATTTAAAAATATATATAGATGGTTAGCTAATACCGTCTAAAATCAACTTTTATAGTGTCCGTAATACAATGGTAAAGATGGTTCTTTCGGCGAACTCTTACCACACATAGCAATGAAAAATAACACTCTTTGCGTATATTAAGGTGATAAGTTGATTTTTTCTTTCATTTAAAAAATTACGAAACGTTCTTTCTAAGGCAATCCACAATGTTTTAAGAATTGTTAAGCTAATTATTATGCTTTTTAACCATTAGGTAGAGATCTTACATATCTCGAAGAAAGACATTTATGCCTTTCTTATTAAAAATGTGATCAAATGTTTGAGTCGTTTGCAATTGAGTGACGCCTTTTGGTTTGACGGCAATATACCATTGTACATGAACAATTCAACGGGAAATTTCTATCAATAGTTATCATTAGTAAAGTACTTTATTTTTTTTGGGGGGGGGGGGGTAAGGTACCTCCTACGATGCCGACCGACTTTCCAATGTTCCATTCGGAAAAGTGATCCCGTGCATTTGCAATCACCGTCCATGTTGAAAGAATGCACGCTCAGTTTTAGACATAAGACTCATTAATTTCTCAAGTAAAAAGTTTCCAGCTTACACAAATTAGTAGTGAGGAACTAGGTTAGTATATTTCTGATATCTATGAAGTATCCAAAAAACGGCCAATATCCTCTTTTGGAGTTCTAGAACTTCTTTTTAGATGTTTGGGGCTAGCGAATCCAGATAATTGATGTCGAATAGATATATAAATAATATCTAAAGTCAAACCAAATTGTTTATGAGCACATCTTAATGACAATATTTAACTGTCTATTTGGTTAACTACTTGAGTAGTATACCCCCCTCTTTCTGGATACGCGTGGGGGGCGCACCGTGCTTTCCCCCACGCGTCCACAGCTGCGTGACGGGGGGAATGAAGCGGGGAATCGCGATTCCGGCTCCCCCTCGGGCGCGTGTCACGCGCGCGTGACCTGAATAATTAATGAGATTAACAGGTGTTAATTAATTAGTCGACCTGTCAATCAACCTGTTCAAGGTCAAAAGGGTTAATATTTATGAGCGTGGTATTGTTTAACTAGGTGGATTACCGTTAGGGGTCATTGACCTGTTATATAGTATAGTAACATGTGTTTAGGATCAACAAGTAGTTACACTTGTTTTTTATATGTTTGAATATTAATTTTTGGCGGGAAAGTGTAAGCGTCGCGTGTATAAAAATCAACAAGTGGTTAAACTCTTTAGGTTTATTAATGTACACTTATGTTTGACATGATTTTGGCTGGGAAACGGGTATTGTTTGTACTCTATAGGTCTATTACATGTTTGTACCTTTATAATTAACCGTTAGGGGTAATAGACCTGGTAGCTATATGGTTGAACTGTTAAAGTTTTGGCGCGAATTTAACATGTGTTTCGGTTAGAAAAGCGCGGGAAATTGTAAGCGTCGATTAACAAGTGGTTAAACTCTTTAGGTTTATTAATGTCTGACATGAATATAAATTTTTGTTCTCAACTTCAGAAATATAAAGAGAAACCATAGACCATTTTTTATGTCTAGCCACCACAAACTCTATAATCAGTTATGAATGCCTATTGAGCTTAATATACCAGATGGCCATTATTCCAAAGCGCCGCGTGGTTAAACTCTTTGAAAAGGTGTATTAATGTACAATTATTGAACATTTTCGGTTTGACCAACACCGAACCATATATCTCTAAATATAAGACTTCTTCAGATGTCCAGAGTCCAGGATCAGCAGTGTCCAAATATTTAGGTGCTGAAACTCTTTTTGACCTTCATCCTCTAATTCGAAATTTAAGACTTCTTCAGATGTCCATAGTCCAGGATTATCAGTGTCCAAATATTTAGTTGCTGAAACTCTTTTGACTCCCATAGAACTCGTATTGAATTCATTATACCAGATGGCCATTATTCCTATTATACAAAGCATAACAATAAAGTTTACGATAAATAACTTAACATTTTATATTGACATTTCGAATTTACCGCGCCTCCACGAAAATCCCTACTTTCCAAGCGCACTAGCGCCATCTTTTGTACTAAATCACTACCATAAAAATATATTTTCGGGCTGTTAAAAATATATAAAATAAATATCAGTCTAATTTGTTTAAGATATACCAATATTAATAACACTTTATAATTAATATAATATAACATTTAACCTAACCAATAATTTTAAGCAACTCGCCTCCCAAAAAATTGCCAAAATCTCTCCTTTCCAAGCGCACTAGCGCCATCTATGTATTACGTTGCAAGACTACCATAAAAATTTGGCGGGTAAATCAGTATATTTGTTTATAACAGTTAGGCAACGTCTTGGGGGTTAATCAACAAGTGGTCTTAAGTAGTAAATATTAAAGAGTTTTATAAGCTGTGTTTTAACGTTAGGAAGCGCGGTAAAAAAGACTTAACAGAACGGGGTAAAGTTTGGAGGCTGGTCTCTCTTTTAACGGTTGTTATATGCACTCTTAGTAATTTTGGTTGGAAATTCACGTGTTTTGGCCGCCATCTTTAATGATTCATATTTAAACGGGTTCTGTGTATTGAAAAGGGTGTCCATGTCTGTTATTTTTAGGAAATTTGCCATATATACTTTAGATCAAGTTTGTGTTTAACAAGTTGTTGCTAACAATTTTTTATATATATATTAACCTAAAACGTCGAATTTAAAGTCGCTAGGCCCAAGGTAGTGCCTTGGGTGTAAGCTGATAAATATTATGACAATGCATCATGTATTAATTTTATATTACCGTTAATGAGGACGCGCGAGAAACATTGTGCATTACGTGGTAAAGTTTTATTGTTAAGCCTGGCCTTCGTAAATAATAAGCCTAAAATTTATGAAATGTAAACTATGTATTCAAGGTTATTTTGGGGTGAAGAAATTAGGGAGTGTTTTACTGGATATTTCAAGTTTTTAACATAGTCAATACGTTAATGACATAAGTATATGTATTTGTACCCCGCTGCTCCACCTTAAGCACTACAGCGGCCACCTTAAACAACCAGCCCTGGACAAAAGTGCGCTTTGCGAAACAACGTTCGGCCAGTGAGACAGCCAATTTGACCGCCTCACATATAGCAAACAAACGCCCTCATCACGGCCCAACAAAAGGCGACACCATGGGCTGCCCGAGACCCACCCTCGCACAGCTGAGGACTAGAGTGGCTTCCTCTTCCACGGCAAACTACCCTCCTTAGTAGGTCACAGAATGACGAGTGTGGAACACCCATGAGGTTCCAGTGACCCAGCGCCCCGATCACATGACCTTGAGAGCCGTGTATGGAGCCCCCCACCGGCTCCAGTGACCCCATCACACCACTAGATAGGGACAGTGGGAAAGTGACAGTAAAGATAGGATATCCTGTCGTCCGTTAGGAAGCGTGTCATCTCAAGTAAACATTTGTTCAAGGTCAATTGAATATCAAGCGTGGCCAAAAGACATTTCAATAACTCACGTTTCGGCGTGTATAACAAGTTTTCCCTATATGGTTCGATCAAAAAGCTGCGTCACGTGATCAGCTGATTTATGGTTAATGAAAGGGGTCTTCCATAAATTAAATTATTATAATCATGCAATGCATTTTTTAGGTATAAACGTCGCTATCTATGGATATTTTCGTTCGGATACATGATTACCTGATATGAAAACTGTACAAGTTTCAATATTTGGTTAAGTTGCCCCAAACAGGGGAAACCATTTTCGTGTAAAGTTAATCTAACAATGCCTCACGTACATAAATCGTTTACGTATATATTGTTTTGTATTACCGTACCATCGGTCTGGTCTAATAAGAAATCGAACATGTTTTGTTCGCGAAAGATAAGGAGAATGAGATTAAGAAACTATCATTTTTAATATTACCACTTCTATAATAAACTAAGGTAGTGCTTTGAGGTCCAGTTGCGTTGGGGACGTGTTAGATATTTTTAAATGTAGAAAAATAATTACTTCTGAGGGTGGCGCGGTAATAATTATCAATTACTTGTAAAAGTATATTTACATCGTCTTTGTAGACTTCTTAACAGTACATAACGGGGTAAATTGTCAAGCGGGGCCATCTTTGTTAGATCACGTACAATGTTGTTTTGACGCTTATAAACAAGTTGTACCCAACGGTTTTTATATATTAACACGTACCTAAAAAGTGGCTAGATGACTTGGGTATAAGCTGATTAATATTATGACATTGTTCGGCGTCGTCATTTTAAGTTCAATGTTAAATTCGTTAACCTCGCAGTTTGAAACAAGTTGTCCCTATATTAAGAATAAGATTGGGATTATTAACAACGTTTGCAGCTCTGGCCTTATAAATGTTTCACAGTCTTTACGCACATCGTATACATTTTCCTCAAAATATCAGTTTTACGCATAAAATTTAATATTACCGCTTATAAATCCTAGTAAATATAATGCATTTATACATTGACACTATACGAAATATTTACATAACAAGGTAGGTTCGCGCTCATGAAATTTAAATAATAGTAAACTTTGTAGGGTAGATCACTTGACTTTGTAATGGATATTTCAATAACCGTTCATCATTTTAATAGAACAATGACGGTTTGAATTAATACTGTGGTATCTTAGGTATAATTAACAACGTTTGCAGCTCTGAATTTTCGTCGCTAAAGAATATGTCCATAAAGATTGATTATAAAAAGTTAAACACGCTGGTATCTATGGATTCGGGTTACCTAAAACCGTTACTTAAACTTTTAAACGGTTATTCGTGTTAAACGTGTACATTGCATAAAACATTTACGACAACATATAACCAGTCGAACATGTCTGCGATTCTTTATAATTTTGCGTTAGTTTATCAATAATATCGTGTATATAAATTATAGAATTAAGAACTATACTTGTATTGAGCCGTTATAAATGTCGTAAAAATCTTTAATATTGAATAAACGTAAAAAAGATCCTCTAATCTATCGTATACTACATGTATATTATTCCGTGTTTACCAAGCGGCACGAGGAATGTTTACGTAGCGGTTTAATAGACTTTAACATGTACGGTCCGTTAATTTTCGTAAGTGGTAGCGAAATTATGGGAGGAACCACTACGTGAAAGAACGCTCAATCAATTTGTGAACCTATAAAATGACTAATAGTTTTATGAAATGGGAAGCAGATATGGGCTTATAGTAATATTTACAGATTCTATTCAGATTTTAGAGTGGCATTGCCATTTCTCACCACTAGGGGTAAATTGAACTCTTATAAACGTTCGTTGTTTATTAAAGGACATTATAGTATTGCCATTTCTCACCACTAGGGGTAAATTGAACTCTTATAAACGTAACAAATAACGAACGTTACTTAATTCGTTGACCGAGGGTATTAAAGAGCATTATAGTTTCACCACCAGGGGTAAATTAAGAACTTAGTGGCAGCACACACTACCCTGATTGTAACGACTGCATTATTAATGTAAGCAATGTTTAAATACTTGACCAACGAATGTTCCTGTATGTTAGTTTAATGTTGATATTTCGGTTAATATTGCAGTAAAAAGCTAAGCCTACCAAATACATTGTCGTCAAAACTCGGACCAAAGCTATAACTTGTTTTTCTGTTATAATCTCCCGCGTATTAACTTGGTAATAATAATGGTTAAACGTATTTTATAGCGTCATATGAAATAACGGGAGGAAATAACTTACTAGCAGGTGTTTTCGGTATTGAGTGTGGCGGCTGAAAGGGCAATTTTGTACTCTTTGGTACCGTTTGAGAGGCGGTATTATTGAACTATACTTGATAAGTTTAAATAAAGTTTATTATATTGGAAGAAATGCCGTTCTTCGAAGAGTGCCCTTTAATAACGCTCGTCTGTTTAACTATATATTTGGTTTTTTTTCTTGTGCCAGGTGTTTTGAAAACCATAACCACTAGATAGCGGTTTTTAAGTTACCGCTAGGTGACGCCAGTTACAATTTACCGCTAGGTGACGACAGTGGCCGCTGCGTGACGCCGGTTACATTTAACGCGAGCTAAATTTTTAACCAGCTTTAAATACGTAAAAATGCACTTTGAAAGAAAAAGAATAGAGAGTTTCAACTCAAATTTTTCGGCAACCTTTTTAAATGTAAACGAGTTGGCAAACGCCGGCTTTTTTACGTTGGGAATAAAAATATTGTCATGTGTTTCTGTTGTGATGGTTTGGTTAACGATGGAAAGAGGGGAATGTACCTTTACTAATTCACATCCAACGGTTCCCGAATTGCAAATTTGTTCAGGATGAAACTACGGATAACATTCCCGTGCTACGCGAAACAAACGATTTTTGGAATTTAGGACCTATGCGATCTGAATTTCTAAGATAACAGTCGTTTAAGGATTTCCCGATTGATTACATAGACGTGAGAGATTTAGCACAAGCAGGTCTCTTCTACACGTATAACAAAGATTGTGTCAAATGCTTCTGTTGTGCTGGAGAGCTATTATTTTGGGACAAGAACGATATTCCGATGGAAGAGCACGCTAAATATTACCCGAGATGTAAATTCGTTTTAAACCAGAACTGCGGTAATATACCATACGAGTATGATTCAAACCAAGCGCCCTATTCAAGCACTAACGAGAAGGCTCTGGTCTATAGCTTAATTACTCATGTCATTGAAACTCTAGATCGGAAGAAATCTAGACCACTTTGTAGCATTTTATAATTTTCAACCAGAAACAATGAGTATTAAAATGTAGACGTTAAATCAATAAAACTTTGTGAGCGAGTGTCTTTCCCCTCGTTTTCAACATATTAAAACTGATATACGAAAAGACTATTCTGAACGCGTTGGTAAGGAAATTGTAAATGATGTACAATTAAAATAAGCTATTTGCGTACGTTACTCATCGTCGCTAGTAGTGCCTGTCCTGAGGAGGCTTTTTTGAAAATAAACTGAAACTATTATTATCATGGTTCCTCGTGTATATAATTTGCTAGTGTACACTAATTTTTCGTATGGTATAATAACAAAGAACACATTTACTAATAAAAAATTTATTTATAAACTGTTTTTCAAATATATTACGTCATTTAAACAATGATCAATCAAATCCCTTACGTAAATGGACAATAACCTATAAATTGTTCCAAAAAATCTTTTTCCACTTGGTGATCCTGAGAAATACGAAAGGCGGCATAAATTTCTATAAAGGCACAGGGAATTTGTCGCTTCTGTAATGGTTTATATCCCGCTTGAAATTTCGAAAAATTGTCGACCAAAACACTAAACATTAGGTCTATAACCGGTACGCTTTGTTTTAACAGACTTAACTGTTCATCTATACACACTTTAATTTCATTTAAAGCTAGCACTTGCGCTCTACTAAGTGATAGACTGGCTGATAAGTTTATTTCGTATTCCAAATATTTTTGAGTAAACGGCATTAAATTCCATGAAAATCTTCCTCCCGAACAAGAAACTTCGAAATTGTGTTCAAAAGTACAATCGGAATAAGGTTCAACGGTCGGAATTGGCAGATAAATCTTTTTTATTGTTGTTGAGTTTAGATTTTCAATGACTGAAGACCATTCTTTTGTAAGGGCGTCCCATGTTTCTAAGGAAATGTCCGTACTTTGGGCTCCATTAGAAATATAAATACCTGGCTCTTTGTTAAATATTGATACGGTCACTACCAATCTAGTGGGCGAATGTAACGTCAGAGAAACTAAAATAAAATACGTGTTAAATAAAATTAAAGTTTAAAAAAGTTTTTAACATACCCTTTTTAAAGGCCATTGCATGAATAATCCACTTTTTGTTATCGAATCAATACAACTATAACATTTAGTCCTTGTATAAAACGTGTAGGAATTTATTAATAGCTCGCGGCCTAGCTTCCTCGGCAAAAAACTTTCTCTTTCAGCGAAACTCTCTCTCTCTGCGCTTTCGGGGAATCTCGGTGAAACGCTGTCTCTCCACGGCGGTGTGGCGCGCGTTTTTCTCTCACGCCGAGATAACCAGCTGGTGAAACTCCGCCTGAATGAGGGAGGCGTGTAAATTTATACCAAACGCTTTTGGGCCAAGTCCTCCTGCATATTTTTTTAAATGTTAAATAATTACACATTTAAAATTTAGTGATACGTAACAATAAGTTTACCTCTTTTGATCAGTGTGTTGCTTTATTTTAATACAACCTATTATACAATTTTTTATACATTTTTTTATACAATTTTTTAAACAATTTTTTATACAATTTTTATACAATTTTTTACAAAACGTGTTATAAGATAATTTTTAACTCGGAACCTAGAAATGGAAAATGGTATTAGAATTGTAATTATTTTTTCGGAACCTAATGTTTTACCTCCTACTACGACGATAGTGATTCCCGGAGCTGTAATTAATATTAAAAATTAAAAATGAGAAACATGATAGTTTTGTTTTATAATTACCATTTCGAAGATCAAGCTCCCTAGGTTTGTTCGCTGGAGGTTCCGGGTTTTTCGGAGATGTGGCTGGTGGCGGTTGGGTCGGGTCGTCCTGTTTCTCGGGATATATTTCTAGGGGATTACCCTCTATACTTTTTACATAAGCGGCCACTTGCCTCGCCTTTTCATAGGCGCACACATTTCTGTAAAATAAGAAATACTATATATTTTCCCCGACAAAAGATGGTGGTCATTGATTCATACCGCGTATGGTCGTTGTTAAAATGGTGGTGAAATTCTCCCGGCTTTAGCTCTAATTCGGGGAAATTAGGACACTCGAATCTCGTGGCCACAATTATTCGATCTAAGTCGATAAAGTTTCCCAGGTACTCTTTCGTTTGCCTTTCTTTGACAATAACGTATTCGGCCAGTCGCGTTATATTTAAGATATGGCGATCGACGGCCTCGATATCGTATTGTCCCTGAGCCCTGGGAAGCTTATTGACATGGTTGCTAATCGCGTTCATTTTGCGGTTTGCATCCCCCGAATAATTTTGAGCAGCCGGTGTTCGAAAAACAATGAGGTCTTCGCGACCATCTATAGTTTTGTATCCAATCTGTAAGATTTATATGGAACTTTAAATATAATAATAATAATAATCAACTAGGCTAATACCCAAGGCACCAACATAGGCCGAAGTCATCAAACGACTTTTGAAGCCATTAATTTAGGTGGCCGGGTTACACGCCCTGCCAACAGCTCCCTACACTATTACAATAAATACTATACTAATTACTATATAAAACTTTAAAAAATTACCTCTTTTACTAAAAATCGTTTTGATGACGTATATTTATTTTTAGGCCAAATCATGGCAAAAAGAATGTGTACGGCTACAAACGATTCCCTAGAAGAAATAACTAAGTATTTGTAACAATAAAAAAACACCTTTAGAAACTTACATTTTTGTTACTCCGGGAAGGCTCACTAGGGTCAGGATTGCTAGATTCGGGCGACTTAAGGATATATATCCTACCTAAAACCCCCTAGGGGGACGCGTTGGAAACTCTAGCAGCTGTTTCTATTTCGTTGCAAACCATTTTGGTTTAATTTTCGTAACGAGTTTTAAGAATAATGTGCAGGTGGTTAATTTTATTAAGCTAACGTAACAGAAAGTGTAAATGTAACTACTCTGACATTTTATAACCCCTAGCGGGACGCGTTGGAAACTCTAGCAGCTGTTTCTATTTCGTTGCAAACCATTTTGGTTTAATTTTCGTAACGGGTTTTAAGAATAATGTGCAGGTGGTTAATTTTATTAAGCTAACGTAACTGAAAGTGTAAATGTAACTACTCTGACATTTTATAACCACTAGCGGGACGCGTTGGAAACTCTAGCAGCTGTTTCTATTTCGTTGCAAACCATTTTGGTTTAATTTCCGTAACGGTTTTAATGTGCAGGTCGTTAATTTTATTAAGCTAACGTAACTGAAAGTGTAAATGTAACATTCGAACACTTGTTTAAAAATGAAAAAGATGGCGGCGTTATCCAAGCATCCTAGCAATTACCAAACTCGGGATCACACTTTGAAATAAAAATGGATATTTTACTATCGCCGTCGCTATGAATGTACCTAATTCGTCGCCTTTAAGTACCCAGTATTTCCAAAAGCATTTCGTGACTCCATTGGAAAATCCATTTCGAGATTTAGTTTCAGTTTTTTTAATTCTGTAGGCTTCCTTCAGCTTTCAACTTTTTTTCAACAGATCACGTGATATAAACTACGTCACAAGTCGTGAAATAATTTTCATAGATGCGTTGTTGTTTTCATAAGGCAGCCGCTATGGGAAAGAGAAAGATGTCTCCGCTTAGGGTACCAAAGAAATGCTGGATATGTGAGGAACGAAAACCAGTCCGTGAGAGGTTTCAAACAACATTTAATGACTCATTTATCTTGTAATAAAGTAAAAGAAGAATCGGATCTGGCGTGTGATTGTGAGGCGAGTGAATCTCTCCATTATACCGAGCAAGAGGAAATGTCAGATGATAAAATTATCGATTATCTTAACGAACTTATTGTGGCATGTAAAAAGCGCGATGAAAGAATTGAATCATACGAGTCAACAAAAACTACATCTAACGTGGTTTTTCCCGCCGAATTCAAATTGCCGACTCAAAAGCAAATGGATGCTCTGATTTATTTTCAAGAATATTGTAAAACTAATCAAATTCCTAATATTAAAACCGTTGTAAAGAAATTGTGAATAAACGTTCTTTCTATTGAATTCATTGTTATTTTTTAATAACATTTTAAGGGGACCGTATAAAGTACTTTTTAATTAAAGTAAACTAACAATGATTTTTAGAACACTTACAGTTTAACACTTAAAATTTAATGTAAAGGCGGTATTAAAAAACTCGGATACATATTTTTTTACATTGATACTTTATTATAATATTTTTCGTTACACTTTGAAATTAAAAATATGTTTACGACTTTTGTAATATTGTTACATTTCCAACTTGGCATCATCGAATAAATGGACACAATGGAATTGAACGACAATGAACTATTAACGGTATGTCTTCATCTTTCCATTCCTCAACCACTAGTCCGCAAAAGGACATTTGACACTCGAGTCGTTCTTGAGCGAATAAAATCCCCAGGCGGCCAACTCTTCGGTTCCATATTTAACCCAGTTTTTAAAACTTAATAATCTTTCTTGTTCCGAATTTTTTTTTAAAGACTCGTAAGAATGCTCCTTTCGTATCGTAGGAAGGACACTTTCAAGTTCTATTCTCGCTGCTATATATTCCGCTTGAAGTTTTCGTTTCTTTTTTTTCAATATATTTATACTTTTTAATAGTTCCGTACACGGTTCGTTATTTTCCTTATCACTCATTATCCAACTGTCGTCCAATTTTGTTCCGTAAAATGAAATATGTAATTCTTGCCTCGTAGGGTCCACCCTAAACTCGTTACCGAAAACACCTGCCAGTAAGTTATTTCCGCCCGTTATTTCATATGACGCTATAAAATACGTTTAACCATTATTATTACCAAGTTAATACGCGGGAGATTATAACAGAAAAACAAATTATAGCTTTGGTCCGAGTTTTGACGACAACGTATTTGGTAGGCTTAGCTTTTTACTGCAATATTAACCGAAATATCAACATTAAACTAACATACAGGAACATTCGTTGGTCAAGTATTTAAACATTGCTTACATTAATAATGCAGTCGTTACAATCAGGGTAGTGTGTGCTGCCACTAAGTTCTTAATTTACTCTGGTGGTGAAACTATAATGCTCTTTAATACCCTCGGTCAACGAATTAAGTAACGTTCGTTATTTGTTACGTTTATAAGAGTTCAATTTACCCCTAGTGGTGAGAAATGGCAATACTATAATGTCCTTTAATAAACAACGAACGTTTATACGAGTTCAATTTACCCTAGTGGTGAGAAATGGCAATGCCACTCTAAAATCTGAATAGAATCTGTAAATATTACTATAAGCCCATATCTGCTACCCATTTAATAAAACTATTAGTCATTTTAAAGGTTCACAAATTGATTGAGCGTTCTTTCACGTAGTGGTTCCTCCCATAATTTCGCTACCACTTACGAAAATTAACGGACCGTACATGTTAAAGTCTATTAAACCGCTACGTAAACATTCCTCGTGCCGCTTGGTAAACACGGAATAATATACATGTAGTATACGATAGATTAGAGGATCTTTTTTACGTTTATTCAATATTAAAGATTTTTACGACATTTATAACGGCTCAATACAATTATAGTTCTTAATTCTATAATTTATATACACGATATTATTGATAAACTAACGCAAAATTATAAAGAATCGCAGACATGTTCGACTGGTTATATGTTGTCGTAAATGTTTTATGCAATGTACACGTTTAACACGAATAACCGTTTAAAAGTTCATATAGGGGCGACTTGTTTAAGTAACGGTTTTAGGTAACTCGAATCCATAGATACCAGCGTGTTTAACTTTTTATAATCAATCTTTATGGGCATATTCTTTAGCGACGAAAATTCAGAGCTGCAAACGTTGTTAATTATACCTAAGATACCACAGTATTAATTCAAACCGTCATTGTTCTATTAAAATGATGAACGGTTATTGAAATATCCATTACTAAGTCAAGTGATCTACCCTACAAATTTTACTATTATTTAAATTTCATGAGCGCGAACCGACCTTGTTATGTAAATATTTCGTATAGTGTCAATGTATAAATGCATTATATTTACTAGGATTTATAAGCGGTAATATTAAATTTTATGCGTAAAACTGATATTTTGAGGAAAATGTATACGATGTGCGTAAAGACTGTGAAACATTTACAAGGCCAGAGCTGCAAACGTTGTTAATAATCCCAAGCTTATTCTTAATATAGAGATAACTTGTTTCAAACTGCGAGGTTAACGAATTTAACATTGAACTTAAAATGACGACGCCGAACAATGTCATAATATTAATCAGCTTATACCCAAGTCATCTAGCGACTTTTTAGGTACGTGTTAATATATAAAAAACCGTTGGGTACAACTTGTTTATAAGCGTCAAAACAACATTGTACGTGATCTAACAAAGATGGCCCCGCTTGACAATTTACCCCGTTATGTACTGTTAAGAAGTCCCCAACGCAACTGGACCCCAAAGCACTACCTTAGTTTATTATAGAAGTGGTAATATTAAAAATGATAGTTTCTTAATCTCATTCTCCTTATCTTTCGCGAACAAAACATGTTCGATTTCTTATTAGACCAGACCGATGGTACGGTAATATAAAACAATGTATACGTAAACGATTTATGTACGTGAGGCATTGTTAGATTAACTTTACACGAAAATGGTTTCCCCTGTTTGGGGCAACTTAACCAAATATTGAAAATGTACAGTTTTCATATCAGGTAATCATGTATCCGAATGAAAATATCCATAGATAGCGACGTTTATACCTAAAAATGCATTGCATGATTATAATAATTTAATTTATGGAAGACCCCTTTCATTAACCATAAATCAGCTGATCACGTAACGCGGCTTTTTGATCGAACCATATAGGGAAAACTTGTTATACACGCCGAAACGTGAGTTATTGAAATGTCTTTTGGCCACGCTTGATATTCAATTGACCTTGAACAAATGTTTACTTGAGATGACACGCTTCCTAACAGACGACAGGATATCCTATCTTTACTGTCATTAACGTATGTTCGGTCAGGTGTGGGCTGGATACTGGGCTTCGGCCCAGGCTAATGGAGAGGGGCCGGGCAAACTGGCCGCCTCGGCGGATTGAGTAGCCTGCTGTGGGGCTGCGGGCCTCCGTATGAGGGCACGGCGGACCCATCTCCCGGCCTTTTGGGCTCCCACCGGGATCTCCGGTGCCAGCTGTGCCGGGTTATGCGGGCTGCTGTGTGCCCGCCGTTACCCTTTAGGAGCTCTCTCCAAAGGGCTTGGCTCCCTGCCTTTGTAGGTGGGGTGTCGGCCGGAGTTGCTAGAGCATCCGTTCTCTATCCCACTGCTGTTTGCGAAGTGGCGGGCTGGTCGTCCCATTGTTGCACCTTCTGCTGGGTTGAGCGGCTTGCGTCGAGGGTGCGACCATCAGTGGTGGGGTTCTGCTACCCATGCTGGTTTTGTCACCTGTCCGGGCTTGTGGACGCTGGCGTAGGGCATTCTGATGATAGGCCTCCGGTGGTGTGGTTCTCTTTACCGGTACACCGGGCTATAAATTCTGACAACATGTCATTAACGTATGGCTCTCTTAAAAACCCTGATTGCAAAGCCTCCTCGTGGCGAGAGCCGGGCAACGTATGGCTAATAACCTGCGGCTGATTTGCACAGGTATCACTGTCCCTATCCGGATTGTCCTTAATGGGGTCACTGGTGTCGTTCGCGGCTGCCGGGCCTGATTTCTGGGCTTGCGCGCCAGTTCGCATCGCCCCCTTCGCCGCCAGCCGGAGGGGGGACGGGTGTGTTCGTGGTTGCTGGGCTCGGACTTTGGGTTCGCGCGATGGTTCGCTCCATACCTGTCATTTGATAACCTTATCGGGGATGGTAATTGCAGTGAATGAGAAAGTCTCTCTAGCCCTCAGCTGTGCGAGGATGGGTTCTCGGGCAGGCCCATGGTGTCGCCTTTTGTTGGGCCGTGATGCGGGCGTTTGTTTGCCATATGTGAGCCAGTTTTTATAGCTGTCTCACTGGCCGAACGTTGTTTCGCAAAGCGCATTTTTGTCCGGACCTGGTTGAGTGTTGTGGGCCGCCGTAGTGCCTAGCGGAACGGCGGGGTACAAATACATAACTTCATGTCATTAACGTATTGACTATGTTAAAAACTTGAAATATCCAATAAAAAACTCCCTAATTTCTTCATCCCAAAATAACCTTGAGTACACAGTTTACATTTCATAAATTTTAGGCTTATTATTTACGATGGCCAGGCTTAACAATAAAACTTTACCACGTAATGCACAATGTTTCTCGCGCGTCCTCATTAACGGTAATATAAAATCAATACATGATGCATTGTCATAATATTTATCAGCTTACACCCAAGGCACTACCTTAGGCCTAGCAACTTTAAATTCGACGTTTTAGGTTAATATATATCTAAAAAATTGTTAGCAACAACTTGTTAAACACAAACTTGATCTAAAGCATATATGGCAAATTTCCTAAAAATAACAGACATGGACACCCTTTTCAATACACAGAACCCGTTTAAATATGAATCATTAAAGATGGCGGCCAAAACACGTGAATTTCCAACCAAAATTACTAAGAGTGCATATAACAACCGTTAAAAGAGAGACCAGCCTCCAAACTTTACCCCGTTCTGTTAAGTCTTTTTTACCGCGCTTCCTAACGTTAAAACACAGCTTATAAAACTCTTTAATATTTACTACTTAAGACCACTTGTTGAATAACCCCCAAGACGTTGCCTAACTGTTGTAAACAAATATACTGATTTATCCGCCAAATTTTTATGGTAGTCTTAGTAGAGAGTAACTAAAACTTAGCGCTTTTATTTCCAAGATGGCCGCCAAGATGGCCGCCAAACCCCCCCCCCCATAACACCCCCAAAATATTTTCAAAAAATGTTTGTCCTTGGAAAAATTAAAAAAAATATTTTAATTTAAATCTCAAATTTCACCTTGAAGATGATCTTTGACCTCGACGCCTGACACCTGTCCACAACCACTAAACCTCGGTCTATCAAATCAACAAGTTTGGTCACGATCGGACAAGGTCGAACCGAGATATCGGCGGTAATATGTGACCCCACCAAATACTTATGTTAATTTACTTTTGGTGTCATTTTTTTCGTTTTTTCGTTTTTTAGCGGTTTAAAATGCTAATTAGTTATTTGCGAGATGGGGAAACCTTCGCTTTAGAGCCTTGGCAACGTTTGGCCACACCCAATCACGTAATATCCAACTTACCCCTGTTGAAAATTAAACTTTATTTACTTTTTGGAAATAAATAAATAAACAATCAATACATAGTTTGCATCCCTACGTCATCAATGACGCACTTCCAAGTATAGATATAAGAACCAAGAATAAATATTTAATTTGAGCTAGAATGAACTATGCCTCCATTTTGCCTGTGTAGATTTCTTAGTAAAACGGGAGGGTTAACAGTTTCAATCGTCTGTTTGCGGATTTTAATTATTTTCAAATGATTAAGAAATTAGTTTCACGTTAAAAATGGTTATCTGCTTGGTTAAAAATTGTTCGAGTAGTTCAATTACCAAGGGAGAGCGAAAATTGTTTATTTGATAGCGAAGGTAATTGTAAAAAGGATGACCGCAAAGGCCTAACTTTGATAAGCTTTGTCAACTTCTTTTCGTAGATATTTCTGTCGTAATTTGATATTTTATTTAAATAACCCGGCCTTAGAATCTTATCTGACTTTGTTTAGGGCCCATTTAAAATTTGAAAGCATAAATCTAATTAGTTTTGTAGTTTTGACGAGATTACCAACAAAATGGCTACCTATTTAGTAGCTACGCGCGAAATGGTTTGAATTTTTGATCGCCCTCCCAGTTTCCTTGGAGACCATAGGCCCCTCCCTTCGGTGCAAACTATGTATACACATTTTAAAACAAATTACAATGGGGCTGGTCAATATCCGCCCGAGATATAGCCCCTTATGTATAACCCCGGTCGAAATAAAATACAATTTAACTTACCCCTGTCGAAATGAAATACATATTTTAAAACACAACAAATTGCAATAGGCCTGATTGTTCAATATCCGCCCAATAACTTTTACCCCTGTTGAAATGAAACTTTATTTACTTTTGGAGATAAATAAATAATACAATAACGACATAATAAACAATCAATACATATTTTAAAAACACAACAAATTACAATGAATAAAAGCGGTATTTATTTAAGTAATTGTTTGTTTTTATTTAAATAATAGGTTTATTCACTTTCAATTATTTAAACATTTTGCAATTTTTATTAAACTATTGGTTATTTAAATAAATATTGAAATATAGCCGAGCTTATTTTATTCATGGATTCATCGACTGCCGAGCACTAACTTTTGCAACTCGAAAGACTATAATTTTACACAAATGGATGGCTGGTTAATTTTTAATAGTAAAATAATATATTCTAAAGTTGGAAAAACATTTTTTAAGTTACATAATCAATAAGAATTCCAAAACCATTTATTTAAAATAAATAAAAAATAATTAACTTTTTAAATTAAAAATAGCAACATTGTAAATAGAATTTTCTCTGACTATACACAGTGAACGAACGGGTGTTTAACGGTGGCTAAATTAAAACAACATTAAGTTTAATAATTTTAATTATTTTTCAAATAAAATAATACTTACTTTAATTGATTTATAAGTTTATTTTTCTGATGAACAAAGTTACCAGAAACACGCAAAGCCATCGTACAAGACACGGTATATGAAATTCTGCCGGATTGCGAGCTATAACTGGTTCAACATTCTATTGCATTAGCCTAGTAAAACTGATTTTATAACCACACCCTAATTATCGTCATGCGTAGAATTTATCAACTCATTACAACCTTGTAAAACTAGTTTGGATTTTTCAACAATTTTCTAACAAACGATAAAATTATAAACGCAGATCACGTTTCACAAGGAAACATTCAACAGAGCCAGTGAGAAGAAAAAACTGGTTTTTACAAACAAATGCTAGATATTAATAAAATATCAATTTATAAATCCTCTAATTTGAAAAAAATTGTAAATAAAAATGAATGTTTTTAAAAACAAAGCTTATTGACAATTTACTTTTTGAAGATAATTGTTTATATTACTTAACAACTATTAATAATAATAGTAATAATAATAATAATACTTCTTTCGCAAAAGACTAAAATGTATTGGCTACCAGGATATTGCAATAAATAAGATAAAAAAATTTACACCAATAAAATTATTTTTTAAACAATTGCAAATTAAATTATAAAATTAATAAGCATTTTAAAAATAAGACAATCTCAAAATATGTACAAAATAGCCTATTTAATTAAGAGATAATTAGTAATAAGAAAAAAATTAAAGGTTGTAAAAATAGAACATTAAAAAAATTATAAATATTATAAGGATACAATTAAATATATTTATATTTACCTTAATCCGTAGAAGATATTTCTTTACTACGAAATTAGGTATCAGGTTTGAAATTCGGGCTAAATCTTGTAATTGTTAATTAGTATAATTAAATGAATATAATGATAAATATTAACTAACAAATTATTTGATATTATGCTGTTGTAATGTGTTTACGTTGTTAAAAAGCAGTTTTTATGCTGAATTTCCCTACACATTTGAACAACAGCATCATTGCTAATAATGGAATGGATTTGGTTTTGAATATAAAAATGTTTTTAAATTTAATTGTTTTCTTAATTTTACATTAACTGTGGAATTCAAAATAGAAATATTAATTGCAGAAGCATGTTCCTTAAAAAAGAGGATATTTAAATCTATTTTTTTAATTTTAAACCTTAATTAACGTGTCATTATTAATTCTGTTTAATTCACAATGCGCTTCTGATTTGATTTGTCTGTTTTAAAATTTAAATATTCAGTTTTTCATGTTTGCAGATTGAATTTCGTCAAATAAAATTAAAAAAATACTGGTAGAGATAAAAATATTAAATTAAAATTGATAAAAAGTAAATTAAATCTTATAAAGAATCTGGAGACTTTAGTTGATTGAAGAATAGGTTGGTTTCTTCGTAGTACACCTCTGACAGGTGGCTCAAAAGTTCTTCCTCTTCTAGCAAAACGTATTCAATTAATATTTCACACATGTTTTCAATATTAATATAAAATTACTCTTTCGTGTTTATAATTTCAATTCTTAAATTACACAACTTAACAATAAAGAACCGATATCATATTAGTGTTCTTTTCGGAAATGTGGTACTGTAGAACTCAGGATTAAACTTTTTAAAGGCTTAGACTACACTACAGTAAAACCCAAAATTTATTAATAGGGCGTGAATCACCAGATATTATCTATCACACAGATAACACTTCTATTTTTTCGAGTTAAAAGTATAAGAAATAAAAGGTAATTGCCATGGTACATACATACGTCTTATTTTATTTATTATTTATTTATTTATGGTTATTTACTGTTTATTGCTTTGAAAAGCAAGTTTTCTAAAACCACCTCAATTTGTCAACCATTGGATAAAATATTTATTTGAACCGTGTTGTATTTAATAACATTTTTACATAATTTCACCGCTAGGTTTAATTATGGATTCATATTGTACCCGATTAATGTTTTTATTGCATTTATCAGAATTACGTTAACATAACATGAAATATTTGACTTGATTTCATATTGTCTCGGATATATTTTAGAATAAAATGTTTTAATTTTTATTAATTTTGTGTAAAACATTATGGATTCATATTTTACCCGATTAATGTTTTATTGCATTTATAACATGAAATATTTGACTTTATTCCATATTGTCTTCACGCGTACGGATATTTTTTTAGTATAACAAATTTGTATTTGTATTATTTTTGTTTAAAACATTTGCAGTTAAGGATATAAAAACAGATATAATTGGATTGAAAATATTGCAAGATAGTTGGAAGAGAGCAGAAAACTAGAAAGCGTGTTTACAAAAGGTTCTTTTAAACGTAACTTAGTACATTAATTAAGTATTTTTAAATATTTGAATATCGGAATTGTATTTTGTTGCATTAAAAGTAGAGTTTAGATGTTTTTCTAGTATTTTTCTATGTATTTGGATATCTGAAATATATTTTAACCGATTTAAAGTAGAGTTAAGACATTTTTGTAATATTTTCTATGTATTTGCGTATTGGAAAAGTATTTTAACGTATTAAACGCCAAATTTAGGTGTTTTTGTACTATTGTTCCACCTATATTTGCGCATTGAAATATATTCTAACGTGATGAACGTAGAGCATTTTCCGACCTTTATTTACACATTGGAAAGTTAATTTATCGTATTAAAGTTGATTAAAGAGTTTTTATAGTATCTTTCTGACTATATTTGTGTGTAAAAATTTAATTTTACCGTATTTAAAATATAGATAAGTGGTTTTTGTCTTATTTTTATAACTATATTTACATATTAAACATTTTTTTAATTTTAATTTTCCTATTTACAACACTATCTTTAATATATAAGTTTATTCCTAAATTTATAAGCTTGTTACAATTGACATATCATTTTCGACGAATCTTACAAAAATTCTTTAAGAAATAATATTTGTAATAGGAAAATCGTGGATGTTAAATTACTTGAAATACCGTAAGCCTATGTAGTATTTTTCTACCTATATTGGCATTTCGGAAATATATTTTAACGTATTGAATGTAGAATATAGAGATTATTGCAGTATTTTTCTTCCTACGTGACTACACCAGAAACGTCAATGTTATTCTCCTTATTAATCAAGCCGACACTGAACATATGTTTTACACTTTGTTCTACGACGTTTTAACATAAACCATTTCAATACATTCTTAACTTATTCCATACGCTATTTAAAACACATGAGATAAAGATAACGAGGAAACAAGTTGACTCTGAACAAATATGTTTTACTCTACGGGAAGGATGTTGTAAGATTAAATTCATAATGGTTAATGTGAAGTATTTTTCTACCTTTTTTGGTATTTCTTTATCTATATATGTGTATCGGAAATGTGTTTTAAAGAATCGAACGTAGAGTAAAGAGTTTTTTTTAGTATTTTCTGTCTATATTTGCGTATCGGAGTTGTGTTATGTAGAAGAAGAAGGAATTTTTATATTATTATTCTACCTATTAACATATCGGAAATTTATTTTATCAAATTTAAAAAGGGATTTTAGTAGTATTTTTCTATTTATATTTTAATATTTGAAATGTATTTTAAAGTATTAAAAGCAGAATAAAGTTCCATAAGAATTAATCTTTCTCACAAGTCTTACCCATCATACATACATCATCTAATCTGGAATTTATGTTTAACAAATGGATAAATTCGTGTTTACAAAAGGTTCTTTTAAACGTAACTTAGTGCATTAATTAAGTATTTTTTTAAATTTGAATATCAGAGTTTTTTTATTTTAAAGTGTAATACCTAGAAGGATGCAAGACAATTTTTCCGAAAAAATAATAACAATTTTACAAGTATATTTAATTTCAGCTTCCGAGTTGAAAATTATCTTATAACTGTATTATTCATTTTGAATTTTTGTTTAAAAACAAAATTTGGAAAAAGTTATGTTATCAATTTTATTCAAATAAGCAACACTCGTTAGTTGTAAACTAGATTAAGTGTTAAAAACTAAAACCCAAAATTTGTTAGTAAACCATGATTTCCAAAAATTTACATATCAACCTCACAGAATGCTAAGCTTATCAGACAGTAAAGAGAGTCATAAAATCGATTGATTTAAAATATATTAAAAATCAGACAAAATAAAGGTGTTTCGGATAATTGATTTCTTACTATTTTGTATATTCGCTTAAATGTATCGACTGCATTTTTAAATTTCAATTAATTTAGTTTTGTATTGTATTTAAAAATTAAATATACAATTTTCATGATATTTATTATAAATAAAAAATATCCAAAATAATACAATAAAACCTTTAAATTAAACCAAATTTAAAAAAATATATAAAATATTAAGAAATGAAACATCTACATTTTTAGCAAAAAAATAAAATATTGTATCTATCTTCGGGGCAAACGTTTCTAATATTACGCAAACATTTAAAAAATTTCTTGTGGTTTCGGGCTACTATTTTTTGCATTGTAACACATTTTTCGTATACAGTACCTGTTTATTTATTTGATCTGCTTTAAAATACTAATTGTCTGATTATTATAGGACAAGAAAATTAACACTTATACGAAAATATTAGTATATTTTCTACTAAATCATGTTTAGATGGATTATGAATTAACCGTTTGAATAATACGTATAAGAATTAATCGTTATCGAGATGATTAGGGTTATTTCAAAAACTTTAAATACTTTAATTCGTAAAATATTTTAAACGTAACAAGGAAAGACTAAGTAACATTTACCCCGGAGAAAACAAAGCGCATTCTAGCCAAGGGCTGTACTATTAAGGAAACGTAATTGACTTATTGTCGTTTTTACCTGAGAGTAAGAGTGAAGGAAATGGAGCCAATCAAGCCTATGGTAATACTGTGAGGTTAGTGGGTGGCCGATTCTGTCCACCTTGGTATTAGGCGATTATTAATGTATTATTTTTATGGTCCGTTATTCAGCGTTAACATTTAACTCCTATACGCTTAAATAGGATTTATTGACCGTCGTCTTGATTGTTGGCTACTGTTATAATTACTACAATGATTACAAGAACTTTAATTTATTTATTCCGAGAGATTGATTTGACATACACTTTACAACGATAAGTTATTAATGCTTTAAATTTTATTTAAAATGGTGTCCTAGGTAAAATATTTCTAAGTCAAAAACACCCTTAGATAAATGGTCAAAGTTTAAATATTTTATTTAATTTAAAAATATAAACAGGTTTGACATATTATATATTACATAGAGTTGAAATCTTTGAAAGATGATATAATTATTTTTAGTGTTTTTTAATGAAAATTATAATAAAATATCGCATTAAGAAACATTTTCATAGAGTAGGTTTTTAATGGAATATGCAATTATCAATATAAAACTATCAATTTGATATTATAGGTTATGTTGTTGCAAATGTGATTATTAAATTTTATTCCACGTGAAATAATTTTTTAGTTATTACAACTACTTTAACACTAACACAACTTTGTTTATTTCAAATAATGTTTGGAATATAGACTATTTTCTAAATCTTCCAGGTTTTACTTGTTTTATTAAAAATCTATTGCTTTTAGTCCCAGTTTAATAATATTTTTGTAAAGAATATTTTTTCACATACAACGAGACAACCCGAGGTGTTTCTCACTGATTTTCTTCAAAGTTGGGGAATAAAGTCCGAAATGTAACACGAAAACAATAAAGGGAAAATTACGCTAGGCTTCCGTTTTGTTATGGAAACCAAAAAAAATGCTTCTGACAACTTAAAAGAAAAGCTCAACGTAAAATAACATGGGAAAATAACAATGTTTAATTATCTGACCGAGTAAATCAATCCTATTTATTTTGAAAGAAATCTTGTTTCGTTTTGCAAATAAGCACATATTAATGTATCTCTTTGTGTGATAAATTCGATATTATCATTGTTATTAAAAATTATGTCAAATTCATATTAAACGAGTAAATTTGAATACATTTGGGCAAATTAAAATAATATTGAGTAACTTCTTATATTATTGAATTAACTTAAATATTTTTTACTTGAATTCGTATTAAATTGTGAAATTTAGAATACATTTAGGTAAATTCTTGTATCTTGGCTAAATATAAAAAATATTTTGTATATTTGATTAATATTGAATAAATTCAAATAATACTTGGTCGATTCAAATATTCTAGTTAACATTTAAACAGTTTTGAGTAAATTCCAATAGTATTGTGTCAATTGATATAAAGATAAGTAAATAAAAAGTTGATTATATTTATATTTTTATTAGATTCTAATTATATTTGGGTTATTTTAATTTTTTTATTTGTATATTCGAATAATATTGTGTGAATTACAATAATATTAGAACAATTCAAATATTGTTTTTTTATATTTTGATTAAAATCCCATAAAATTGTGTTAATCGATATAATGATAGGAAGCGTCTCCGATAAGACGTCATTTTCTAAAACTATAAACGTTCTTCAAACTACTGCCAAGGTTGAAATGTTTAGGATCCCACAATTTCGGGCCATTACAAAAAGTTGAAGACCTAAAAAGCAATTAAACGTTCTAAATTACCGCCTCACGAACAATGTGAACTAATTTTATCCTTAAACGTAACGATTCGGCTCGTTTCGTGAGTTTTCTAATGCCCTTCTTTTGTTTCTGAAATTATCCTCGCTTGATAGAGTAAACAATTTAAACTACAAAATATCATTAGGTTTTGAAAGACGTACAATTATATGCCGTATTCATTTAAGTAAAATATAGACACTCGGTGCAGTTCCTTTTAGAGCTGTTCACACGTTGGTCAAAATATAACGCTAGTTAGGTATTTGTTGGTATTTTGTTTAAAAAAGCAACCGGTTAAAATTAGTTCACATTGTTCGTGAGGCGGTAATTTAGAACGTTTAATTGCTTTTTAGGTCTTCAACTTTTTGTAATGGCCCGAAATTGTGGGATCCTAAACATTTCAACCTTGGCAGTAGTTTGAAGAACGTTTATAGTTTTAGAAAATGACGTCTTATCGGAGACGCTTTCTATCATTATATCGATTAACACAATTTTATGGGATTTTAATCAAAATATAAAAAAAAACAATATTTGAATTGTTTTAATATTATTGGAATTCACACAATATTATTCGAATATACAAATAAAAATTCAAATAACCCAATATAATTGGAATCTAATAAAAATATAAATATAATCAACTTTTTATTTACTTATCTTTATATCAATTGACACAATACTATTGGAATTTACTCAAAACTGTTTAAATGTTAACTAGAATATTTGAATTGACCTAGTATTATTTGAATTTATTCAATATTAATCAAATATACAAAATATTTTTATATTTAGCCAAGATACAAGAATTTACCTAAATGTATTCTAAATTTCCCAATTTAATACGAATTCAAGTAAAAAATATTTAAGTTAATTCAATAATATAAGAAGTTACTCAATATTATTTTAATTTGCCCAAATGTATTCAAATTTACTCGTTTAATATGAATTTGACATAATTTTTAATAACAATGATAATATCGAATTTATCACACAAAGAGATACATTAATATGCGCTTATTTGCAAAACGAAACAAGATTTCTTTCAAAATAAATAGGATTGATTTACTCGGTCAGATAATTAAACATTGTTATTTTCCCATGTTATTTTACGTTGAGCTTTTCTTTTAGGTTGTCAGAAGCATTTTTTTTTGGTTTCCATAACAAAACGGAAGCCTAGCGTAATTTTCCCTTTATTGTTTTCGTGTTACATTTCGGACTTTATTCCCCAACTTTGAACAAAATCAGTGAGAACCACCTCGGGTTGTCTCGTTGTATGTGAAAAAATATTCTTTACCAAAATATTAATAAACTGGGACCAAAAGCAATAGATTTTTTAATAAAACCAGTAAAACCTGGAAGATTTAGAAAATAGTCTATATTCCAAACATTATTTGAAATAAACAAAGTTGTGTTAGTGTTAAAGTAGTTGTAATAACTAAAAAATGATTTCACGTGGAATAAAATTTAATAATCACATTTGCAACAACATAACCTATAATATCAAATTGATAGTTTTATATTGATAATTGCATATTCCATTAAAAACTCACTCTATGAAAATGTTTCTTAATGCGATATTTTATTATAATTTTCATTAAAAAACACTAAAAATAATTATATCATCTTTCAAAGATTTCAACTCTATGTAATATATATATATATGTATATATATATGTATATATCAAATCTGTTTATATTTTTAAATTAAATAAAATATTTAAACTTTGACCATTTATCTAAGGGTATTTTTGACTTAGAAATATTTTACCTAGGACACCATTTTTAATAAAATTTAAAGCATTAATAACTTATCGTTGTAAAGTGTATGTCAAATCAATCTCTCGGAATAAATAAATTAAAGTTCTTGTAATCATTGTAGTAATTATAACAGTAGCCAACAATCAAGACGACGGTCAATAAATCCTATTTAAGCGTATAGGAGTGAAATGTTAACGCTGAATAACGGACCATAAAAATAATACATTAATAATCGCCTAATACCAAGGTGGACAGAATCGGCCACCCACTAACCTCACAGTATTACCATAGGCTTGATTGGCTCCATTTCCTTCACTCTTACTCTCAGGTAAAAACGACAATAAGTCAATTGCGTTTCCTTAATAGTACAGCCCTTGGCTAGAATGCGCTTTGTTTTCTCCGGGGTAAATGTTACTTAGTCTTTCCTTGTTACGTTTAAAATATTTTACGAATTAAAGCATTTAAAGTTTTTGAAATAACCCTAATCATCTCGATAACGATTAATTCTTATACGTATTATTCAAACGGTTAATTCATAATCCATCTAAACATGATTTAGTAGAAAATATACTAATATTTTCGTATAAGTGTTAATTTTCTTGTCCTATAATAATCAGACAATTAGTATTTTAAAGCAGATCAAATAAATAAACAGGTACTGTATACGAAAAATGTGTTACAATGCAAAAAATAGTAGCCCGAAACCACAAGAAATTTTTTAAATGTTTGCGTAATATTAGAAACGTTTGCCCCGAAGATAGATACAATATTTTATTTTTTTGCTTAAAATGTAGATGTTTCATTTCTTAATATTTTATATATTTTTTTAAATTTGGTTTAATTTAAAGGTTTTATTGTATTATTTTGGATATTTTTTTCTTTATAATAAATATCATGAAAATTGTATATTTAATTTTTAAATACAATACAAAACTAAATTAATTGAAATTTAAAAATGCAGTCGATACATTTAAGCGAATATACAAAATAGTAAGAAATCAATAACCCGAAACACCTTTATTTTGTCTGATTTTTAATATATTTTAAATCAATCGATTTTATGACTCACTTTACTGTCTGATAAGCTTTGCATTCGGTGAGGTTGATATGTAAATTTTTGGAAATCATGGTTTACTATCAAATTTTGGGTTTTAGTTTTTAACACTTAATCTAGTTTACAACTAACGAGTGTTGCTTATTTGAATAAAATTGATAACATAACTTTTTTCCAAATTTAGTTTTTAACAAAAATTCAAAATGAATAATACAGTTATAAGATAATTTTCAACTCGGAACCTGAAATTAAATATACTTGTAAAATTGTTATTATTTTTTCGGAAAAATTGTCTTATATACTTCTAGCTATTACACTTTAAAATTAAAAAACTCTGATATTCAATTTTAAAAATATACTTAATTAATGCACTAAGTTACGTTTAAAAGAACCTTTGTAAACACGAATTTATCCATTTGTTAAACATAAATTCCAGATTAGATGATGTATTTATGATTGGTAAGACTCTTGTCAGAAAGATGAATTCTTATGGAACTTTATTCTGCTTTTAATACATTTCAAATATGAAAATATAGATAGAAAAATACTACTAAAATCCCTTTTTAAATTTGATAAAATAAATTTCCGATATGTTAATAGGTAGAATAATAATACAAAAATTCCTTCTTCTTCTACTTTTAATACGACATAACACAATTCCGATACGCAAATATAGACAGAAAATACTATAAAAATGGTATTTATGAAGATTATAGTAGAATATCACATTAAGGAACATTTCCATAATGTGAGTTTTATTGTAGTATGCAATTGTCAATTTAAAAGTAACAGTCCATCAGTTTGATATTTAAGACCATGTTGCAAATTATGTGATTATTAAATTTTAGACTCATTCTAGGTAAAATCAAATTAAGTTATTTTAAATAGGAACTAGAGAAAGAGTATAAAATTAAATAATTTTTTAGGTTTATATTTTACAATATATACTTATAATTATACTAATTAACTATTAAAAATTTTAGCCTAAAACATAATACCTCATTTTTTAGTTAAGAAGAAAAACTTCTACGAAATAATGTAATTATAATTATTTTTAATTATATCGTTATAATATTTCTAGTTTTTTACAACCATTATTTTTTTCATAGTCCTATTAATATCTTTATTGTATGGTTTATTTTGTACAGATTTTTGGAATTGAATTATTTTTTTAAATCTTTTTAAATTGTATAATTTATTTTGTAATTCTTCGCAAAAAATGATTTTATTCGAGTAAAATTTTATTTATTTTAATCTAATTAAGTGGTTTGTACTAGGATGGTATTCGTTACCTATAGACTTTCTGTGGTCGCCTACAAATTTTGTCTTTGGCAAAATAAATATTATTAAATATTATAAAAAATTGTATCTTCAAAAGTAAATTGTTATTGAATTTTGTTTGAAAGAAATCTTACGTAGGAAAATAATAACAGTGGATTTTATAGAATAAAGATTTATTTACATGTTTTAAATCATTTTACAAGTTTTTTCAAGATTTTGTAATACTTTAATAGAAGTTTCCGCATTGTTGGGGATTAAAATTTGATTATTTTTACAATATTCTTGAAAATAGACCAGTGCTTCCAGTTGTTTATCAGTCGTCATTTTCAAATCGTTTGTAAGTACAGGGTTAGACTCCATTAAAGAATTCAACGTTTCTTCAGCCATGTTAAGAATATTAGTATCTATACTTTTTCCTTCTTTACTAATTGGTTCAACATTTGAGTTCGAAGGTTGAATCTTACCGTCGATTACTAAATCATCGTACCATTCTTGATTTTTTACGTTAAACTCGTTCAAATAATCAATAATTTGGTCGTCTAATATTTCTTCTTCGCTTGTGTATTTCGGTTGATTTGAATGAAGACAATCGCAAACATCAATATTAAGAAGTGTTTTATTAGAATAACTAGATGTCAAATGGTTCATCAGATGCATCTTAAAAACTCTTCGTTCCAGAAATAAAGCTTGACAAACCCAGCATTTAACACTAAATTTAAAACTATCTATAAAATCAAACGCGTGTTTGCGACATGGCTCCTCGTAATAACAAGGGTTCTCGGTAGGCGATTTGCATTTAATTTCTGGTTTCCCCATAAATAACTTCATTTTTTTAACTTTTAAAGAGGGCGATTTTTGAGACATCTTGCGTTTTCCCATTTCAACTGTGATATAATAAAAAAAATTTACTCGCAATTAGGTTTTACAGTGATATTATACAACTCAACAAATAACTTATATTTTGAAAAATATTAAATTCCTCAAGGTTAGCAGGTTTGTGTATTGATGGGGGAAAGCACATTCCAACGATACGAACACCCTTTTTAATATATAAAAAGTACATGTATTTACGATAAATTTGTATTATAATTATCGTTTAATAAGGTTGAAAATAATTACAAAATATAAATTATTTTTGAAACATAATTATTTGATTAATTATTTCTAAAGGTGATTTTAAATATACTATATTATGAAAAAAAGATTTTACCTTGACTTATTTTTATATAACCTGAAATCTTCGGGGTTTTGAATTTATGATAATATTAATATCTACACATACATAATTTGTATAAAAACTTGAATTATACCTTTAATCATTAGAAATATATTCACCGTGTAAACGAGAGAGTTGAATATTAAGAAATACAGTTTTTCTTCAATTTTGGAGATAAAAGTATGTTATTTAGTAATTTTAATATTCTTTAATTATATTTTTTAATTATTTCTTCATTTTATACAGTGGACGAGAGTTCTTGCAAAAATTTGTTAGAAAGAGGTTCTGTTAAAGTACAAAAAGATGGTTTTATTTGTTGTCCTTATTGTTTTGGATATACTGAGTCGTTAGAAACCTATGGTGGACTCCTATATTATTGTTGGAATAAACAATGTCGATTTTACTACCAACCTGTTGTTTTTAGACAAGGCAATTGTTTATCAATGAGAATTCCATCGGATGCATTATTAATCTTTCCTCAACATTTAATTTGTATAATATGTGGTGTAAGAGGAAATAGAAGACGTTCGAGAGATACAGATTGTATTGAATCCGAATATAGTTCGGTATGTATTTATCCTCGATCTAAGAAAAACACTGTGTATAAAATGAAATAAATCTTTTTTTCATAAATATTTCTTGTATTATATAGAGAAAAGTTACATAAACAACAGAGCAATACAAAATAAAATTGAATTTTTTGAAAAAAAACCTTTTTTTAATTCACATTAAATATATACAACGTTTGTTAGAGCAACCAGTTTTTTCTTCTCACTGGTTCTGTGGAATGTCTCCTGGCAAAACGTGATCTGCGTTTATAATTTTATTGATTAATTCAATCTGGCGCGGAAATGCGAAAGTTGGGAAAAAATAGAGTAGGATCAATAATACCAGATGTTAATAAACATTTTTGCGTTTAATTGATATAATTAGTCAATTGTTGAAAAATCCAAACTAGTTTTAGAAGGCTGTAACTGTAGTTGATAACGTTTACACGTGACGATAATTAAGGGTGGGTATCAAATCAGTTTTACAAGGTTACAATGTTGAACCAGTTATATCCTAGAGGTAGTTTTTTATTTATAAATTTAAAGATATAGCTCGCAATCCGGCAGAATTTCATAGACCGTGTTTCTGGTAACGTGTTTCAGCAGAAAGTTAAAATTATCAATCAATGTAAGTAATGTTTAATTTTGAAAATAATTCAAATTAATAAACTTAATTTTGTTTTAATATAGTCACCAATAATCAGCCGTTCGTTTACTGTGTATAGTCAGAGAAAATTCTATTTACAATGTTGCTATTTTTAATTTAAAAAAGTTAATTATTTTTTATTTATTTTCAATAAATGGTTCTTGGATTTTTTATTGATTATGTAACTTAAAAATATTTTTCCAACTTTAGAATATATTATTTTACTATTAAAAATTAACCAGACATCTATTTGGGTAAAATTATAGCCTTTCGAGTTGCAAAAGTTAGTGCTCGGCAGTAGATTAATCCATGAATAAAATAAGCTCGGCTATATTTCAATATTTATTTAAATAACTAATAGTTTAATAAAAATTGCAAAATGTTTAAATAATTGAAAGTGAATAAGCCTATTATTTAAATAAAAACAAACAATTACTTAAATAAATACCGCTTTTATTCATTGTAATTTGTTGTGTTTTTAAAATATGTATTGATTGTTTATTATGTCGTTATTGTATTATTTATTTATCTCCAAAAGTAAATAAAGTTTCATTTCAACAGGGGTAAAACATAAGTTATTGGGCGGATATTGACCAGCCCCATTGTAATTTGTTTTAAAATGTGTATACATAGTTTGCACCGAAGGGAGGGGCCTATGGTCTCCAAGGAAACTGGGAGGGCGATCAAAAATTCAAACCATTTCGCGCGTAGCTACTAAATAGGTAGCCATTTTGTTGGTAATCTCGTCAAAGCGACAAAACTAATTAGATTTATGCTTTCAAATTTTAAATGGGCCCTAAACAAAGTCAGATAAGATTCTAAGGCCGGGTTATTTAAATAAAATATCAAATTACGACAGAAATATCTACGAAAAGAAGTTGATAAAGCTTATTAAAGTTAGGCCTTTGCGGTCATCTTTTTTACAATTACCTTCGCTATCGAATAAACAATTTTCGCTCTCCCTTGGTAATTGAACTACTCGAACAATTTTTAACCAGGTAGATAACCATTTTTAACGTGAAACTAATTTCTTAATCATTTGAAAATAATTAAAATCCGCAAACAGACGATTGAAACTGTTAACCCTCCCGTTTTACTAAGAAATCTACACCGGCAAAATGGCGGCATAGTTCATTCTAGCTCAAATTAAATATTTATTCTTGGTTCTTATATCTATACTTGGAACTGCGTCATTGATGACGTAGGGATGCAAACTATGTATTGATTGTTTATTTATTTATTTCCAAAAAGTAAATAAAGTTTAATTTTCAACAGGGGTAAGTTGGATATCACGTGACAGACAAAAGTTGCCAAGGGTATAAAGCGAAGATTTCCCCATCTCGCAAATAACTAATTAGCATTTTAAACCGCTAAAAAACGAAAAAACGAAAAAAACGATATCAAAAGTAATTTAACATAAGTATTTGGTGGGGTCACATATTACCACCGATATCTCGGTTCGACCTTGTCCGATCGTGACCAAACTTGTTGATTTGATAGACCGAGGCTTAGTGGTTGTGGACAGGTGTCAGGCGTCGAGGTCAAAGATCATCTTCAAGGTGAAATTTGATTTTGAAAACAAAAATATGTTTTTCGATTTTTCCAAGGACAAAAATTTTTGTTTTTGAAAATATTTTGGGGGTGTTATGGGGGGGTTATGGCGGCCATCTTGGCGGCCATCTTGGATTTACATGTTCATATTTAGTCCTTCTCTATAAAATTTTAAATGGGCCCTAAACAAAGTCAGATAAGATTCTAAGACCGGGTTATTTAAATAAAATATCAAATTACGACAGAAATATCTACGAAAAGAAGTTGACAAAGCTTATCAAAGTTAGGCCTTTGCGGTCATCCTTTTTACAATTACCTTCGCTATCGAATAAACAATTTTCGCTCTCCCTTGGTAATTGAACTACTCGAACAATTTTTAACCAGGCAGATAACCATTTTAACGTGAAACTAATTTCCTAATCATTTGAAAATAATTAAAATCCGCAAACAGACGATTGAAACTGTTAACCCTCCCGTTTTACTAAGAAATATACACCGGCAAAATGGCGGTATAGTTCATTCTAGCTCAAATTAAATATTTATTCTTGGTTCTTAAATCTATACTTGGAACTGCGTCATTGATGACGTAGGGATGCAAACTATGTATTGATTGTTTATTTATTTATTTCCAAAAAGTAAATAAAGTTTAATTTTCAACAGGGGTAAGTTGGATATTACGTGATTGGGTGTGGCCAAAAGTTGCCAAGGATATAAAGCGAAGGTCGCGAATTCGTTTCCCCATCTCGCAAATAACTAATTAGCATTTTAAACGGCGAAAAAACGAAAAAACGAAAAAAACGATATCAAAAGTAATTTAACATAAGTATTTGGTGGGGTTACATATTACCAACCATATCTCGGTTCGACCTTGTCCGATCGTGACCAAACTTGTTGGGATTATAGACCGAGGCTAAGTGGTTGTGGACAGGTGTCAGGCGTCGAGGTCAAAGATCATCTTCAAGGTGAAATTGAAAACAAAAATATTTTCAATTTTTCCAAGGACAAAAATTTTTGGAAAATATTTTGGGGGGGATAGGGGGGTTGTTTTGGTGGCCATCTTGGCGGCCATCTTGGAAATAAAAGCGCTAAGTTTTAGTTACTCTCTACTAGTCTCGCAACGTAATACATAGATGGCGCTAGTGCGCTTGGAAAGGAGAGATTTTGGCAATTTTTCGGGAGGCGAGTTGCTTAAAATTATCGGTTAGGTTAAATGTTATATTATATTAATTATAAAGTGTTATTAATATTGGTATATATTAAACAAATTAGACTGATATTTATTTTATATATTTTTAACAGTCCGAAAATATATTTTTATGGTAGTGATTTAGTACAAAAGATGGCGCTAGTGCGCTTGGAAAGTAGGGATTTTCGTGGAGGCGCGGTAAATTCGAAATGTCAATATAAAATGTTAAGTTATTTATCGTAAACTTTATTGTTATGCTTTGTATAATAGGAATAATGGCCATCTGGTATAATGAATTCAATACGAGTTCTATGGGAGTCAAAAGAGTTTCAGCAACTAAATATTTGGACACTGATAATCCTGGACTATGGACATCTGAAGAAGTCTTAAATTTCGAATTAGAGGATGAAGGTCAAAAAGAGTTTCAGCAACTAAAATTTGGACACTGCTGATCCTGGACTCTGGACATCTGAAGAAGTCTTATATTTAGAGATATATGGTTCGGTGTTGGTCAAACCGAAAATGTTCAATAATTGTACATTAATACACCTTTTCAAAGAGTTTAACCACGCGGCGCTTTGGAATAATGGCCATCTGGTATATTAAGCTCAATAGGCATTCATAACTGATTATAGAGTTTGTGGTGGCTAGACATAAAAAATGGTCTATGGTTTCTCTTTATATTTCTGAAGTTGAGAACAAAAATTTATATTCATGTCAGACATTGATAAACCTAAAGAGTTTAACCACTTGTTAATCGACGCTTACAATTTCCCGCGCTTTTCTAACCGAAAAACATGTTAAATTCGCGCCAAAACTTTAACAGTTCAACCATATAGCTACCAGGTCAATTACCCCTAACGGTTAATTATAAAGGTACAAACATGTAATAGACCTATAGAGTACAAACAATACCCGTTTCCCAGCCAAAATCATGTCAAACATAAGTGTACATTAATAAACCTAAAGAGTTTAACCACTTGTTGATTTTTATACACGCGACGCTTACACTTTCCCGCCAAAAATTAATATTCAAACATATAAAAAACAAGTGTAACTACTTGTTGATCCTAAACACATGTTACTATACTATCTAACAGGTCAATGACCCCTAACGGTAATCCACCTAGTTAAACAATACCACGCTCATAAATATTAACCCTTTTGACCTTGAACAGGTTGATTGACAGGTCGACTAATTAATTAACACCTGTTAATCTCATTAATTATTCAGGTCACGCGCGCGTGACACGCGCCCGAGGGGGGGCGGAATCGCGATTCCTCGCTTCATTCCCCCCCGTCACGCAGCTGTGGACGCGTGGGGGAAAGCACGGTGCGCCCCCCACGCGTATCCAGAAAGAGGGGGGTATACTACTTACTTGTAATCCATTAGAGGAAAAAATATTTGATATTGGGTATACAATTCTTTAATTGACCAAATAGTTTCGATACAAGAAATCATTATTTCAAAGAAGGTTCTTCCCAAAAAACATAAATTACGAGTCTTTTAACACCGCAATCACAGTTATATTCATCGAATTTCCTTTTAAAATTTTCTTTTTTTAAGAACTTATTATACAAAAAATATGGTTAAGAAGCAAATGATATTATCAGAGCTTTATTATTTCAGCTAAAAAATACAATTTTCTAATTCGAAATGGATTTCACTTTTAAGTGGAAATTGAAACTAAACATCGGACTTTTGCCCTTTTTTATTTTTTTGAAAGAGGGCAGGATGGGGATTATTTTAATGTTAAAATTTTTTGTCGGAAATTAATGTTTACAAAAATATGAATTTATAAAAATGTAGATTTTCCAGTGAATTTTCCTTAGGACGATTCTTTAAATTCCTAGATTTTAATACTTTTTGGATAACGTAGGACTGAAGACGAAAAAGAAAAAGGTTGAAATGCAGAACTAACTTTTTAAAGTTTTTCCCGTATTTCAACGCATTTTTGCCTTTTTTAAAAGCATTTTTGCCGTTCCTAAAACCATTAAGTTTTGGCGCCTGACTATGGGCCATCTACAACGCAACCTAGAGGACAGCACCAAGCCTTACGCATCAAGTATGGTCAACCCGATTTTAATCCTGCACTCCAGCTCATCAATTTCGGTTCCCAAAAATCCTTTTTTGTATTTTAACTCAACAAAATCTGTGCATTCAGACTGACTACCAACTTCCATAAATGAAACATTTTCCGCCGTGTTTTTACGCCACTATAATTTTTATTTACATTTTAAGTTAGTAATGTTTTGAATTTCCACATTTTATATTTTTCGTCGTCAGCCCCACGTTATCCTAAACGCATTAAAATCTAGGAATTTAAAGTATCGTCCTAGGGAAAATTCACTGTAAAAGGCCAATTTTTAAAAATGCATATCTTTGTAAATATTCATTTCCGACAAAAAAACTTTATCATTAGAATAATCCCCATCTTGCCCTCTATCCAAAAAAATGTATAAAAAATCGGGTGGGGCAGCTATTCTACACTTTATCCATTATTTCTAGTGTTAGATCGCTTTAAATCCTAAATTTCAGAAAAATTGGAAATAATTTCGGGTTTTTGTAAAAAAAAAATCGGCGGTAGGTGCTATAAGAAACGTTTCAAGGAGAAAGTTGTAGAGTGCTGTCGAAAATGTTCAAAGAAATTGGTTTCATTGGAAAATAACACTTTTTCACGAAGATATGAGCTGATGAAAAAAACAAGCCTTCGCATTTTTGTACGTAAATGAAAGAAATCCCGTTAAAAGAGCGGCCTTAAAGACTCGGTTCTAGAGCGGGGTGAGGGTTGGATGTGGCTTCTTGTGGGGGCGAACTTTCACTTTTATCATTTTATAATCTTTCTCGGTTATACGGCCGTGTTCTACGTCTGTCTTCCGTTTTTGTGATTGAGGGTGTCAGAAGGAGACAGCACGCAACTTATAATTTTTGTCTAGGTGGGTAGGATATTAGGAGAGGGTGGTTGAGTTAGTTTGGTGCGGCGGTGTTCCGGCTTTAATTCGCGCTTCGTGAGAGGGCGGTAGATAAAGGAAGGGCGCGACTTTCCATCATTTATCTGCGGGGATCTGCGGGGAATAGGCGATATTATTAAGTCAGATATGCTTGCTCAACGTGTTACAATGGGAAATAGTACAGTTAAAGCCTACGGATGAATTCATAGGCTCTTTGGTGGGAAAGCTAATGGAAGCATAGTGGAAGGTGGCCTTTCCCATCAAAACAAGAAGGCCCCGTTACTTTATTATATCGCCTATTAACCATTCGGCTGAGTAGACTAGGTTGGCAACTTTCTAGGGGCTCCAAATATTTTATAAAGCCCCACTATCGAAGAACTTGGATTGCCGCTACTTATGCCTGCGCTCAAGAGAGAAAGAGAGCCTTGTTTTATGTGTCTGAAACCGGTATTTGGGTCATTGGTGCACATTTCTTGGTAGCCTTTCATTTATAAAATACTTTAAAAAGTCGATCGGTTCCTTGGGCCTCGGGTATTAGCCTAGATGGTTAATGATTTCCCCATAAAAGCAGAGTAAATAATAGGTGTTTCCGAAATGTCTGACTCAAATTGCTGTTCTTATAATCCTTAAAATCAAACTACTGGTGTTATCACGACTTTCGATAGTGTCACAGTTTTTAATAGTTTTTTAAATATCAAAATATGAAAATGGTTTCAACTATGTTTGAAGGCCATTATCAATTCTGATACAAGCAGGGATTCGATATTATTGATCTAATTTTTTTTAAAGTTCGGCAGAATTTATATTCCATTTATATAAAAACAGGACTAAATATCTTTAAATTAGAGTTATCAACCCTCCTTAAAAAGCTACACATAAATGTTCATATTAGTATTTTCCGAGCGAGCTTCAAAATAAGGGTAAAATATCCAAGTATATAATTTACAGGATCTGCTACTATGAGACACAGAAGAACGTTTATCGGTTTTACAAAAAAACTTCCACTACACCATGGTAATTGTTTTTCTGAAAACGACAACTTCGTCTGCTTAGTAGACGAAAATCTATCCTTATCATTTCTAAGAGCAGAGTACAGTTTAGCATTTCCGGCATTTCAATTTGAAAAAGCGAAACACAGCTTAGCATTTCTGGTCTTTCTTCTTTAACTGCAGAGGACAATTGAGCACTTCGGGTCTATCTTTTATTGAACATCAAAGTAAAGTTAAGCATATTGGTTTTTCTTATTTTTGAAAGCTTAACATAATTTATAATTTTATAACTATCCAAATGTTTTGGTGGCGATGCCATAGTATGAGCATAGCATTTTCAATTAGAAAAGTATTTTAAACCCCGCCCATTGTGACAAATCTTTGCTGTTGAGTGTATACGGACCAAATATCTGTTAGCTGTTAGCTTTGATTTGAGAAACATTCAAACCACAAGTTCTTGTGTTTCATTCTGTGTGAAAACCGAAAACTTTATCTACGAGGCTTAGTATATTGTTTTTCGTGAAATATAGTACAAAAGATCTTAAACGGTTTCAATATCTAAATATTAAAATTTTCTTTATAGAAACTTACCCTTTAGAAATATTAAGACGTTGTAACAATTTTTAGAGCTGCTCCCATTAAAGCTCTTTATTCCTAATTAAAATCTCATAGGCTTCCTAAACTATTTTCTTAAAACGTGATGGAAGTACGCCGGTGAGTTTTTCGTGGCCTTCTCCCCTGCGGATGGTTAATTGGGCCACGAGGTCGTCAGACCGTCTTACCTCATTCATTTTACCTAATTATAAACTTTCTTGGTTAATCTGATGAAATAGAATATATAAATGTTTGTTGATAAAACTGCCTTTTAAATTGACTCTGGATAATAATGATTTTCTAATTTATAGTCATAAATTTATCAGTGAGGGAACTATAAAATCTAACACATCTCAACAATTTCTTCTTCAAGCATTCGCAAATGATGTAAGCTTTTCTTTAAATAGTAAAAACAAACAAGGTTAAGTATTTTAAAAGATTTGATTCACGCAGAGATACCGTGGTAGTTGATTAACGCTGCTTAACCGTTAACAGACCTCGCGATCAAAATAATGATCAATAGCTTTCGGCCAGAATTCGAGGGGTCAGACACTTGCCATTATTTTGTACGGGATTTCGGCGATTTCGTAGAGATTTTGGCGATTTTGTCATTAATTTTTGAAGTGATTTTGGGATTTCAATGTAAATTTACCATAGAAAGATTTTAAAGATTTTGCGATTTTTGACAAAGTGTACGGGATTTTGTTAAATGTCCGTCCCCACGCCAGAATTAGATTTCCTTCACAGAGCGCAATGTTGTACGATTTAAATTAAAAAATTTAAAGGTTTTTTTCAATATTACGTGGTTTGCTTTGGAAATAGTATTTTAGTCAATTACTATAAATGGAAGCAAAAGCGATTAAATGCTGATTTTCTATTTAGCTATCTACTTAAGGCAATAATCCCGCAAAACGACTCGTCGAAAGGCGCGTATCAAATCATTTGAATAATATTATTGTAATTTTGAAGCGTTAAATACTCTTTTAATACCTTTTCATTTGGGAAGATGATTGACACAGCAGAGAGTTCCTTTTCACTAGGCGAAAATCGTGGTCTGGCGCACCGTAGTTGCGCATTCCAAACTGGAAGTTACGAGCTCGCCACCGCGGTCAAAGCGGGAAATACTCGAGACAAAAATCAATATGTGATAAAGGGTTTGTCAACGGAAACGTGGATGACGACGGCTTTGTTCTTATTCATTCTCTCGATGTTGCCTCTTCGAAGCCAACGGAACAGGTTCTCTTTAACGATACGCGCGTGGCAGATTCTGGACGACGCCTGGTTTTACTCCTCCCATTTATTGCAAAATGGTAAATATACACGAATCGGTTTCAAAGACGGTTTTCGTGAGAATTCGATAAACAAATCTGAATTTCCTAATCTTATTCATCTACATATCGTTAAGATTTTGTTACTATACAGTATTTCTTGTATCAATATTTTTTAAATACGTTTTGCACCAAAGCTTCTATTTATGGCTTTTATTTCGAGCTCCTTTGGCCCATGTTCACGAAATAATAGACAAAATTCTTTAATTGCCTTTATTTTCGATATTTTGAAAAACGCAACCACGCAGTACATCAACTATCTTATTTAATGCAAATCGTGTTTTCTTTTTTAATCGGCTTAATAGAGTTACCATATACGACTTTAACTAGATTTTAGAAAATCGTTTTTACATTGGAAAATTAGTTTCTATCCATAAAACCGTAGGTGAAAAGTTTAACCCAGTTGTTTTCGTAGTCGATCATTTTTGGTCTCGTGAACAAACGGAATTGAATGGTAGGCTTCCATGAACTTTCAATAAGCTCAAATTAGAACGCATTCTTCAGTGGAGGTTTTAGTTCTCCATTGAATGAACAATAAAAATTTTAATTAGAATCACAGGCAAACAACCAAATCAGAAGTGATCAAAATAAAATAAAATATGATAGAGCATGTGTAGATGGCGTCTGAATGACTTTTGTTTCTCGAACTTTACAAAGCCCAGAGTAGCGCCAGTGTCCTTCAAACGCAGTGTCATAGAGCCAAACCACGACCGAGTTTACAAAAACGACGTCATTTAGTCGAAACTTTAAAATTAGTTTTAGTTGATTTTCAGATTAATCTTTTATAATGAAAAAACTCCAAGATCTTAGTTCTTAAGTCTATAATTTTAAATATTTTTAAAACATTGTGTTACCGTATTTTCATTTTTTAACTTTGAAATTGGAGACAAACATTAAAGGTCAGTTGCACACTTGAAATTTCAATTTACCCTTGCTTAAGACGCATTCATTATGTAAGTCAATAATATCAAGTGGTTTTATTACCCTGAACCACGCGCATTTGTACTAGATTTGTTTTGGTAAATAAAAGAGTAACTTTACTCTCAAGTTATTAAGATATTTACGTGGCGCTATTCTTATATTAAACAAAAACAGAGCACATTCCTAGATTTGTCGTTAGAGCCGTGATCGACGCCTTTGATTGGTAACTAGCCCTTGTCTGCAAGGTCGAAACAGCAAACGAAGGCAACCCTTCTTCGGCGACTTTATAGGCCAATTGTAAATAGGTTAGAGAAAGCATTCGAAAAAAAACAGATAAGATTGATTTTTATAAAACCAACGATAACCTGAAGTTTTCGAAGAACCTCTACAACTTTTTATCGACAAATTTGATTTTTTATTTCTTCGGGATTGTAAGGTGTGGTACAAATTCAGTCCGCTCGTCCAACTGATTAATCAGGGCGATATATGTGTAACGGCCACGCTAACGGGGGACAGGGGTGGGGACACCCGTGGCGGAAGTATTCCGACCACCCGTTGGGGGATTTGTGGTCTTCCTCACACGGCCATCCACAAACTCTGCCTCCCAGACGCTTGGGATTACAGGACTACGCCACTACTCCCGACGACAAATTTGATTAAGCACTTAGAAGTTAAAAAGATGTTGCTTAAAACTTAAAAAAAATCGGCCTGATTGAAAAACCATAATGAATTGAATTTTTTACCTTTTGAAAGTAATACTTTTTCGGAGTAGATGTAGATAATATATATATATATATATATATATATATATATATATATATATATGATCTTTAATCGTAGAACTAAATATTATATAAAATAGAGAATAATCTTTTGTTCTCCTTTCTTAACGACAATTGATAAAATTAACATCATCAATAGTGAGGGAAGTTTTTACAATAAATAGTTTGATTTCATTAAAATGAACAGAATTCGTATTTATAAATATAAAATTTTTGAACATTTTTAGGATTGGCATTTCTACCAAAAATCTTTCATTCGTGTTCAGTGTTGCCGGATGGCTCATGGCTACTTCGATTTTAATGAAAGCTTATTCCGGAAATTTAAAAGGAGTTCTGTTGGTCGAAAAGACGATTTTCATCAACAAAGTCGAGGACATTCTCCTCAGAAATCATTTGTGTTTACATATACAGAAAAAATCGCAAATAGGATATTTCGTAATGGTTAGCTATTTTCATTAACTAGTATCTTAGTACATTTATCAATACCATAATACAATTAGTGGTCCAATGCAGATTAGAAGAAACAAGACGTACAACGGTCAGAATACACACAATCCTTCTTATGTATTAAGTTTGTTTGAGTTATTCAGAGCAGCCTGCAACGCCGATATCACAATCAATATATATCCACACCTATTTACTTATTTGTTACTTCTATTCATAATTTGAAAGCATCGAAGATTTCTTTCACTTCTGATCACACTTATTTTTTACTTTGGATCACACTTATTGGTTACTTCAGGTCCTACGTTGTAAGCATCGCGTATTACTCCGATAAGTGTCACACTTATTTGTTACTTTTGGTCATATTAGAACGGCCTCCAATAAGTGTCACACTTATTTGTTACTTTTTGTCATATTAGAATGGCGTCCGATAAGTGTCACACTTATTTGTTACTTTTGGTCATATTAGAACGGCCTTCGATAAGTGTCACACTTATTTGTTACTTCAGGTCAACGTTGTAAGCATCGCGTATTACCAGAAATACATGAACCGAAATTATCAGCGTCCTATTCCTCTAACACGGGAGGCAAGTTCCCCGTTTTCCCCCACCTTAGTGGCCGCGTGCCACCTTCCCCTCCTCGATAAGAGAACCTACCCACCTCCGCGGCAAAGGTTTGAATACGCTACCTGGCGACGGCCGAGCGAAACTTTCTCGAAAAACAAATAAATAAAATATGTTGCTGGGGAAAAATTACAAGTGCATCATGTGTCAGTGGAAGAAAGGCTGTCACTATTAGAAGAAACGTCCAAGGCAAGAATCGCTCAAACAAATATCATCGTAATCAGTTGTTATTAATTAATAAAGCCCAGTTAACGACTAATAAAAAGTAGACTAACTTGACTACGTTAAGAATTATAAACAATAAATATTTGTATTAATTTGTTAAAATAATTGTACTTGTTTTATTTGAAATATAAAACTGAATAGCAAATGGTCTGGTAAGAATAGTTTAAAAGGTTTTAATTTATCTACTTTTAGCTGCAGCTACCGCGTTCCACAGTTCCACTGATCTCTATCAAAAACAAAACACGGCTAAGCCTAGGTCTGCAGACCACGTTTCTCAAGATTTTCTTTGATGAAATAATTTCTCTTAGCATCACTACATGGCGGTCTAGTTACCCGTGGTGTATTAGAAATTTCCCCTGTAGTCGCGGGATGCGGAAAATTAACAAGGCCTCCCTATTTAACCCTCCCCTGTCGCACGGGGAAATTGCCGCCCGAGAAAAATTTGTTCGCTGATAATTTCGGTTCATGTATTTCTGGTATTACTCCGATAAGTGTCACACTTAATTGTTACTATTGGTCATATTAGAACGGCCTCCGATAAGTGTCACACTTATTTGTTACTTTGGGTCATAATAGAACAGCCTTGGAAAATTCCAGAGAGAAATTCGTGTAAAGTCTCTATAACCACACGTATTTACAATGTTGGAGTTGATGGGGGTACTTATACGCTGTTCAAAAAACCTTACTAATAATTAAAATTACGCAACGAAATGGCAATTCTAGGTTATAAGGAAACCACAGCTATTAAAAAATATAAGTTTCATGAAAATCGGAATAAATTAAGGAACGTTATATCGACTTTCAGGCGGAAATATAAAACCACGAACATTGGGGTCCCGTAAATAACCGCGAAAACTATACTTAAATTTAATATTTACTGATATAACCCAAGTTGTAGTTCAACTTAATCCTAACCTATCCAATAATATTTTTTTAACGTTATCGGACTTAATTTTAAAGAAAATATCTACCACATAAAGGAAATCACCGAAAATAGTAAATTGGGCAAAAGCCCAACTTCTTGGGCTCCGATTTGAACACTTTATGAAAGGCTATCAATGGCGATGTATGTACATTCGAATGGGATATCATTGACTCTTCTAGCCCTAACCGTTGAAGAGATATGCGCGACACGGCGGCATCGGCATCGGCAACGGCTACACTGTACGTGAGACTAATACACACAAATCCTTAGGATTGTGTGTAAAAACGAAATGACAGATTTTACTTTTGGGATCCAAGGTTATTGACTTGGCTAGAATGGCTTGCTGGCTTTATTTTCGTGTCCATTTTAAAATTTTCATTTAAAATCAATAAATAATTAGCATCCTTTGGAATTTATTATATAGTTATGTTTATTTTGGGACCATATTGAAATTAGTCTTCCACTATACAGTCGAACGCGGAAGCCTCTCCAACTTAAATGTCATTTATCGTTTTTGGTCGAAACCCAACAACTACAATAAGTCAAAAAAAGCTATTTAAAAAGTTCAAATGTGGAACTATATCAAGTGAGCGGAAATATTAAAGTTTATTTTTTTAACTATCATTTTATATAATCATTCTTATATATATTTTTTTATATTTATTAATAAATATTGTCGTTCTCTCTGTGTGTGAATATTAAATTTGATAAAACACCCGAGGTTTTAATGCTTTGATTTTTTGAAAATAATTTTTTAATCATTTAACATAAAATAAAGTGTGAAAAGTGTACGTTGTCAACGGGAATTTTTTAAATCGGTTAGGAAGGCATCAAAATACAGCCTTATGGTTCTTAGATTAAAAGTTTTAGTTTTCTAAAATTAGTGACATCTAGTTTTCTTTTCGAAAGGATATATTGAATGAATATCAATTAATTTAGCTCTACATTTTTGTAAAGATCGCAAATTCTAAAAGGCAGTGACTACTTACTACCGATGGGTGCAGTTAAGCAAGTTTGCTACCTTCGTAGCCTTAAAAACTTAACTTGTTTGAATTTTTTGTCTAGGTAAATAATCTTCTGGTAAGAGTTCTAACATACATTTCATCAAATGTGTGTTTTTTTTTAGAAAAACGAAGACTATATCTATAGAACTATAAGGAAGATTGGTAAAAAAAGAATTTTACCTTTTGCATATGAAGGTGAAAATTTTGTTCAAATGCAAAACTCCGTTGCAAGCGGTCAAGGAGTCACCTTTTCTTATTCACCATACATAAATAATTTTGCATTTCAAATTCACAAGAATTTAAAAAAATTCGGAAGATTAGCTTACTTTGGGAAAGCGCAATACGAATACGTCTACGAAACTTTGTACTTCAACATCAGACTGAGAAAGAAACTTTTGGAAGGAGTTGATTACTTGTAAGTCAATCACAATCACAGTCAATTAAGTACGAAAAATAGTATTCTTGCTATTTTCTATATCGAAGATTGAAATTTTCTTTTTAAAACGGAATGCCGCTTATCGAAGTTGCAAAAATATCAAACCAGGGATCCTACGGTGTAATAGTTTTAACCCAAACATTTGAAATAAGATTTTGTAATTTCAGTACGTTAAAACATTTCTCAGAATCTAGAACGCTCTTCATTAACCGCTGCATTTCTTAGATAGTGTTTATTTTAATTCAAATGTGTTACTTATCTTAACAAAGTTAAAGTAAAATGCATAACATATCCAAGGACACTGTCTTTATCCTAAAATTCCAACACTTAAAATGAAATACTATTGTATCTAATTTATTTCATATTTTAATATTGAGTGGAAATAAAAATATACACACTTAATTAAAAATATACACGACACTAAAATGAACATGCAAATAACTTCGCGAGGGATATCACGGGGGAATACGCGGGCACACTCTCTCTCTCTCTCTTTTTCTCTCTCTTTCTCTCTCTCTTTCTCTCTCTCTTTCTCTCTCTCTTTCTCTCTCTCTTTTTCTCTCTTTCTCTCTCTTTCTCTCTCATCAGAGTTAGTGACTGTCGCTATTTTTCACTCCGCTTTTTTAGTTGAGTTTTTACTTTTTTTCAGCAGTGACACCACTGTTTTCGACTTTTTCCGGTGTTTAAATGCTCCGACTTTAAAGTACTGTTGCCGTTTTTGCTATTTTTCGTGATTTAAATATTAAATTTAGCGTTTCCGCAATTCGTATTTTTGCGCCGTGATCGGGCCTTGGCGTTTTTTTTGCGTCGCCCAGTCGCGCGCAATGGCTAGCGGCAGCTCGACCGCAGGCGCCGGCTCTCAGACGGTCATCACTTCGTCAGCGCCGCCCGGTTTTTTCGCGTATACCGCTACCTCTCCCCGCTGCTACGGAGGGCCTCCTCTCCCTGGAGTTTTTGCGTCCCAAGGCTTAACTCCGTCGTCGCTTTCGCCGTACGGACTCGCTCCAGTTTTTAACTTCTCTCCTCCCTCTTATGGGAGCGCATCATTACCGTCAAATTCGGCGGCTTTTCAAGGGTTGCCGGCTACTCTAATGGAAAGTACAGGTTCATTGACGGATCGTAACTCGACTTTCTCGTTTTCTACTACCAACTACACCCCTGTGAATCCCACCTATCACGCCATTAAGTCGCAATGCGCGACTAACTATCTACATAATTTTTCGACACAAATACCGCCACTTTCAACTGAAGTAGGCTCCGCTTCCGCTACCACTAATACTAATACTACCTCGATTTCGGCAGTTACAATTACTGGCTCAACCGTTCCAAATACCACAACGTCGTCAACAACGTCGTGGACTATTATTTCCAATACGTCAACTTACGCTACCGTCGCCGACAACGTATCGGTTAATCTTCCGCCACCGTTTTCATCTACCGCTGCCGTTAACGGACCCAATAACGGGTCTTTTCCAGGTTACCAGTCTCCCCATACTTACTCCTTCGAACGAACTGCCTCACAAGATAAGCCAAGCGACCGTGGTATCGCGATTCGCTCAACGCACAAATCTACGACCATCTCTTTCTCTCTCTTTCTCTCTTTCTCTCTTTCTCTCTTTCTCTCTTTCTCTCTTTCTCTCTTTCTCTCTTTCTCTCTTTCTCTCTTTCTCTCTTTCTCTCTCTCTCTCTCTCTCCACTTTAATTAGTCTGAGTTTTAAGTTTTCCAGCGGTCCCATCGTTGTGTTTACGTTTTTCGAGTGTTTAAATACTCCCTCCACAAAGTACTGTACTTGTTTTCATTAATTTTCACCGTTAAAAATCATTTTTTGACGCTTTTCGGTTTTTCATTTTACGCGCCGCGATCGGGCCTTGGCGCCTTTTTCGCGTCTCGTACTATGTCTACCGGTAATTTCGTAAGCGACGGCTATCAGCCGCCGCTAGCTACGCTGACGCCGCCCGGGCTCCTCCCGCCCACTCCTAGTCCCCGGTGCTACGGCGGACCTCCGCACGCTCAACTTTTTGCGTCCCAAGGCTTAGCGCCGCACGGACTTGTCCCCGGCGTTTTTCCTACACCCGGTTACGTGAACGGTTTCGCGTCCTCTTCGACGCCTCTTCTCGGACTGTCAGCTGATCCTCCGGGAACAACTGTTTCTTCGCCGATGCTATTTTCGTCGCAATTGTTTACAAATGCAGATTATCATACCATAAATTCGCAATGCGCGAACAATTTTCAAGCAGCATTTTCGACTTCTAGTTCGACTCCTACGACAGAATTACCGCCTCTTTCATCGGAAGCCAATTCAACGTTCGCTTTTATATCCAATAACTCTACTCTTGATCCGCCGCCTACAACAACAGTTCCTACGGTTATTTATACTTCCGCGCAAAACTCGTTTTCCGCTACAACATCTACCGCTCCATCTTGGGCTGACCTTACGGCCCCATCTAATAACTCTACCAGAACAAATCTGGACCGCTCGTCTTTTGAAAATAGTGGTAAAAATAATACTCCATTTCACACGTACAAATTTCAACGACCTACTAAGAACGCAAACCCTAATGATAGGGGAATTTCGATACGCTCTACTCACCGCAACGCTACTATTGAAGATTATTTAGTAGCCGTCGCCAATATTCTACCTTCAAAAAATATAACTGACATTTTTCGCGCAAATGGATTCATATATATCTACTTCTCCGACTCATCGTGGGCTCGCCAGCTGATTGCTGACGGCCTCGAATTCCGTAACACGGTCTTAGAATGCCTCCCTCTCGGCATCGCGCCAAAAAGGGTTCTACTTTCTAATGTAAGCCCAACAATCGAAGATTCGATGATCGCCTCAATCATGTCCCGTTTCGGCGTTGTGCAAGGAAGTGTCCGCACCCTTCCCGCCTCCGTTTCTCGACCCGAATTCAAACACGTAAAAAGTGCGCGTCGCGAAGTTTCGGTTCTCTTCGAGTCGGACGACGCGTTTCGCGCCTTACCAGAATATTTACAGGTGTTCGTTAACGAAGAAATGTTCACCATATCGGTTAACAATCCGGTTCGCTGCGTTTATTGCGGAGAAACTGGACACGTCATCCGCGATTGCAAACGGGTACCACCCAAAGAAGCCCCAAAATCTACCTCTACCAAAGAAAGTGATCCACCCTCCGAAAACACTACTGTCAAATCCATTTCATCCGATACCACGATCACTCCTGAATCAGTGGTCGTAACGAAACCGACAAACTCTTCTACCGTGGAGTCTCAGACTGAATGCGGCTCCTCGCAAATCGTCTCTGGCTCGGACAACGAGTCTGTGGACACTGAAATGCTCTTCGAAAACGACCCCTCAGTTCAAGTAGTCCGTAATAAACGACGACGAAATTCGAAAGCTACTAAAGACACCTCCGCGAAAAGAAAACCCGAAAATGCTGCGATGGGTCCACCCGAGACTAAGGTCTCTAAGAAGCGAACGACGTTTACAAAGTACCGCTACAATTCTAATACAAACGAATGGACTGATCCAAAAGGCCCATTTCAACCATCTTTCACACACGACGAAGTTCAAGAGTGCATCAAACTCGATCTCGGATCTCCAGCCCATGTCGCCCGCGACGCGTGCCGACAATTTACCAACGAAGCCGCGGAGGCTCATACCTTATCGCGGCAAATTCTAGTCGTCGGACACACCGACCCCGCAATAGCCGCCATCGCGAGTGACTCCATACGCAAAAATGAACGAAACAAATTCTACCGTCTCTCTAACGCCATACGTGGCATTTTCCCTGACCTATCCGATCTCGAAAACTCTCAAGAAAAATAACTATTTTTTGATATACTTTTAAGCCATCAATCGTATTCCCCTCGCGCAAATTTTATCGATTTTAATAATGATTATTTTTACATTTATGGTTTTTAATATTATGTCGTTAAACGTACGCGGCATGAGTCAGGATATAACGTCCGTCCGCGCCCGCGATTTCGTAACTCGCTTTAAGCCAGACATTGCTTGTTTTCAAGAAACGTACGTTAATTCCAATTTTTCTAATTCGTATATTTGGTCGCAGTGGCCCTATATTCTCTACCACGCGCCTTCGTTGACGGCGCGCAGCTCGGGTGTGTCAATCGCGATACAACCGTCTCTTCAGCCTCACGTAAACACCGTCAGATCTTTTCGTGATGTCTGTTTATATATCCGATTTAACGAGGGAATTTTCTCCTCCCAAACCCCCGTGCATTTGTTTTGTATTTACATCTCCTCCTCGAGCGACGACGTCGCGTTTGACACGCTAAATTTTATTACCGGTATTATTGAAAATATTGAACGCGCCGATACTGTTTTCCTTATTGGCGACTTTAATTGTTGCCTAAACCCGATTGACCGTAAAAACTGCGCCGAATATCGAAACGGCATTTGCTCAAATTTAAACGATCTCGTAACCAATTTTGATCGCAGATACGCGTACCGTTTTTTAAATCCATCCACCCACAGTTTCACGTGGCGCGCTAAAAATCATAACAAACTTATTTCTGCCCGGTTAGACCGTATGTACTTTCGATCTAACTTCCGCTTAAAGAACGTCCGCCATATCCCATCCGGTTTCTCCGACCACGATGCGATATTCTGCCAATTTTTCGACACTTTCTCGGTGCCCCGTTCGCCGCCGTTCTGGCGTATGAACCCGCGCTACCTCCAAGATTCAGTTTTTCTGTCGCAGTCTCGCGACATGATTGTGACTCTGCTCGACGCGAAGCCACCCATGAGATCTTGGACCTCCTACTGGTTCGAAGTGTTAAAACCCGAAATAAAAACTTTTTCGATGTTATTTTGGCACCGTCGTAACGTTCGAGATACGGCCGCCATAAACTACCACGAAGCTATGGTGTCGGCTTTCCCAGCTGGCTCCCCCGAACATCAAGAACATAGTGAAAATTTGAAAAACTTTCTAATGGACCGCTCTACCGACTCACTACTTCGCGCGCGTGAATCCTTTTTTTAACTGTATAGATACTCCCTCCCGTGACTTTTATAAGCTTGAAAAGAAAGCTAGTGCCACCAATATCATTCCATCCGTCTACGATCCTCGGGGTGTTACGATCTCTGACCCTGACAATATCCGTGATGTAGTTGCCGACTATTACGCGGACCTTTACAAAAAACCAACCGATACTCGTATCTCTAACATCAACGCTTACCTATCGACTGATATGCCCGTACTCGAAGCTAACGAGGCAGATACTATATCCGGTATTTTTTCCCTCTCGGAAACTACTAGCGCTTTAAAGGGGCTCTCTCGCGGCAAGGATTGTGGTCTTGACGGGATCCCCGTCGAGTATTTCGTCGCTTTCTGGGACTTACTCGGGCCCATCCTCGTCGAGGTATTTAATGGCCTACTGACCTCCCCTACTTTTTGGAAAAAGTTCTCTCGCTCCGTCGTCTCCCTCCTTCCAAAGACGGGCGACCTGATGAACTTAGCGAACTGGCGTCCTATATCCCTTAATGATTCCGATTATAAGCTCTACACTAAAGTCTTGGCTAACCGCTTAAATTCCGTCATCGCGAAGCTAATCCACCCTTCCCAAACCTACTCTATACCGGGTAGATGTATCTATAATTCGCTCGCGGTTCTACGCGATCTCATTAATCTCGCTAATTCGCGGAACGAGCGTCTAGCCATCGCCAACATTGACTTTAGAAAAGCGTTCGATCGCGTCGATCACGTCTTCCTATTTAAGACTCTCGCCCGCTTCGGCATTCCTAGCAGTTTTCTCGACTCTCTCAAAGTAATTTACACCGACCCGTCTTTTCGCGTTCGGGTTAACAATACCGTCACCCGCGATATCCCTTTCGCTAGAGGCATTCGGCAGGGCTGTCCGCTCTCCGGTCTGCTCTTTGCCGTCTCCCTCGAGCCTCTCTTATGCCACTTACGCGCCGCCTTACATAGGCCCTTCGGTCCTACCTACCACGACATCACTAACACCACCTTCGCCGATGATCTTAACGGTCTTCTCCGAAACGAGTCCGAGTTCGCCGTCATGGGCGACTGTCTCGAGGCTTTTTCTTCCGTTTCTGGCGCCAGCGTTAACTACGATAAATCTTTCGTCCTTTGGTGCGGCGAGTGGCGTAACAACCCGCCCAATATTGACGTTCCCTATCCCACCAGTAATGACGGCGGCAAGTTTCTAGGCGTCCACCTAGGAAACTCCCCGGATTACGAATTTCGAAATTGGCCAGAACTCACTAGTCGCCTTCACCGCGTTCTCGGGCGCTGGCTCCACTATAAACATTTATGTTCTCTCTCAGGCCGAATCCTCCTTATCAATCAGCTCGCATCCTCGATTCTTTGGCATAGACTAAAAATACTCAATCCTCCGCCTTCCTTCGTTCGCGAATGGCAGACCAAACTCGTCAATTTCCTCTGGGCCGGAATTCATTGGGTTCCGTCCGAGCTTTTGTTTCCACAGGCTATTGCGGGGGGTCTCGGACTCGTCAATATCGAGCTTAAGATTGACGCATTCCGAGTCCAACAAATTTCTGAATTTCTTTGCTCTGCCGACCGCGATACCCCTAACGTAAGGTGCGCCGCCGCCATTCTCAGACATTTTCTCCCACGTCTCCCGTCGGCCGAAGCGATTATCTCCGACGCGTCCACTCAAAATTTTAAAATTCCGTTTTATTCGTCCGCCCTTTCGTCCTGGTTTAAAATGCCTCTTCGTATTCAACCCACCCTCTCATCCCGTACTAAATTACTAAATATCCCGTTTGCCACTTCCCCTTTCTTTAAGACCGTCAACGGTACTCTTCTTCAATCTCGAGATGTTTCAGCCCTCGCGAACCAAAACCTTAATAGCCTTTCCGACCTTCTTGATGCGGAAGGCCGCTGGCTTCCTCAACAGCGTCTACCGTTGTCTAGGTCCCCTTCCCGAATCTTCACCCAACAACATAGACAACTTATTCAAACGTGTATCCGTAACTATCCCGAAACCTTCGACGCTACTGGCATCAAGCCAAACGCGGAGTTTAACGATGAAAACCTTTTATCTATCTCGGTTGAGACCCATAGCGGTCCCAAAGTCAGCCGATTTCTACTAACAGACAACCCCGCCACTCGCGACATTTACCAATGCCTCGTTAGCCTCTCTTTTCCCGGTCGGCCTCCGATCGTGCCAACCATGGATCTTACTACAACCCGCCATTCCTCATGGCTCGGTCGTAGCCTTTCGCCCATTAGCTCCAGCCCGGCTTTTCCATATCGTGGAGAGCCTCGATTGCAATTCGTGCCCTTTTTGCCCGGCGAAAGGCACGGTCAAGCATTGTTATTTCGACTGTCCCCTCGCCAAGGGTGTTGGTGACAGAGTTTTGGAGAGCGTGTATCGTGAAACTGGGCACCTTCACTCCTTAACTGATGCGTGGACATTAGCGAGCAACGAAAACCGGACGCATAACTTTTGCAATTTCGCTTTTGTCATGATGAAAGTTGCGCTTTTCGAAATATATAACGAACTCTCCGAAATTTCTCTCTCCACTAACACTTTTGTCCAGTACGTTAATCGCATCCACCAATCGATAGGTAACCGAGTAATCGCTCGCTATCGGGCTCATAAACAATCCGCTATAGCGGGTGGAACTGAAAATGTTTTTAATGACCTTTGGGGCATGGCCCGCTAACCCCAGTGGTTATAGTTTGCGTGTAAATAATAAGTGTTATAATTATTTTTAGTATTGTTATTAGTGTATATTAAACTTATATATGTGAAACTTATATCTATGTAAACTCTCTCTTTCTCTCTTTCTCTCTTTCTCTCTTTCTCTCTCTCTTTCTCTCTCTCTTTCTCTCTCTCTTTCTCTCTCTCTTTCTCTCTCTCTTTCTCTCTCTCTTTCTCTCTCTCTTTCTCTTTCTCTCTCTCTTTCTCTCTTTCTCTTTCTCTCTTTCTCTTTCTCTCTCTCTTTCTCTCTCTCTTTCTCTCTTTCTCTCTCACTCACGTTTTCTCTGTTTATATTCCGTCTAATGACGATCAAGTTGCGTTAAACGTCCTTGATCTTTTAAATTTGCTAATTGAAAATTTACCTGTTGGTGAATCAGTTATTTTAAATGGTGACTTTAATTGCACCCTCGATGAAGCTCTCGACCGCCGCGGCTGTATTGACCCTCCGTTCCCTCGTAAACGGCCAGGATTTGCAAGATGCTTTTAGCGTGGTCGCGTCTTTCGGGCACGCTTGGACCGTTTTTACGTTGACAGTGCCACCCCTGTCAGAGCGTGTGTTCACGAAGTGTGTCCTTTTTCGGACCACTGCCCAGTTATCTTACGTATCGCCAATCCGCTTTCGAAAGTTCGGTCTAAACCGGCCTATTGGAAGTTGGATGTTAAAGCCCTTGAAGACCCTGATTTTGTCAAAGACGTTAAAACTTTTATCCGCGATTCAGTAAATGAACAGGCTTCAAACACCACTAATCGCTCTTGGTGCCAGTGGTGGTTTGACGATTTTAGACCGAACGTCCGCGCGCTTTGCCGCGAATTCTGCAATTTTAAATCTAATTTACAACGGTCTCGTTTACGGGACCTGCAACGAGAAGTTCACGCTTTTAACGACCCAGAAAGCCCCGATGCCAAAGCACTTCGTTCTCAATTGAACGACTGTCTGAATAATCGTGCTAAGGAGGCGCTCTTAAAGTGTCGAATGTCTCACGTTGCCAATGTTGACAAGCCCTCGGCAGAATTCTTCCGCTGGACTTCACGAGTGTCTTCCTCCGTGAAGCCTATGGATAGCGTTTACGACCCCAACGGTGATTTAGTCTCCGATCCTCCCCGTCTTCGCGAAACTGTCATTAACTTTTATTCCGAACTCTATTCTAATCCAAATTCTATTCCCGCTCCCTCTTCCGCGTTACCTCCTTTACTTCAAAATTTACCTAAACTTTCTCCGGATTCCGTTGAATCCCTCAAATATCCGTACTCGTTTGCTGAAATTTCGCAAGCCCTCAAATCTTTGTCCTGAGGTCGTTCCCCTGGTCTAGACGGCCTCCCTGCTGAATTTTATTTAACCTTTTGGGACGAAATAGGTCAAGCTTTATTCCAAGTTTACCGTGAACTCCTTCGTAATTTGAAAAATTCGCCGTACTCCAATGCTTTCTCGAAGTCTGTGATGTGTCTTTTGCCAAAGAAAGGAGACCCTCGCGATATTCGTAATTGGCGTCCTCTTTCTTTGACAAACGTCGACTACAAAATTTTCGCTAAAATCCTTGCCCTTCGCCTTAATAAAGTTCTCACTGATATTATCTCCCCCTCTCAATCTTATTCGGTTCCTTCTCGCACCATTTTCGATAATTTAAACGTTCTTCGAGATCTCATTGATCTCGCTGACGCTAAAGATGAACCCCTCGCTTTCGTGAATATAGACTTCGAGAAAGCATTCGACTCCATCCTCCATGATTATCTTTTCAAAACTCTTGTCGCTTTCGGTTTCCCTTCCGAATTTTCTGGCCCTCTTGCTATGCTTTACTGCAATTCGTCGTTTCACATCAAAATTAATAACTCGCTTACCCCATCTGTTAAATTTAACCGTGGCATCCGCCAAGGCTGCCCACTATCTGGCGCTCTTTTCTCGATCGCTATTGAACCTCTCATTCGCTTTCTTGATCTTAAACTCGCTCGCCCTAACGAACTGGTTCCTCACAGGAGGCTAACTAACGTCACGTACGCCGATGATTTAACCGCTCTTCTCCGTGAGGACGCGGAATTTCCCATCCTAAGAACGTGTCTCGATACATTTTGCGCTTTTTCCGGAGCGCGCGTCAACAATTTAAAAACCGTTGGCCTTTGGTGTGGAACGTGGCGTGGCCGCGTTGACTGCCCACTAGGTTTTTGTTGGTCGTCTGACGGTCACAAGTTCCTGGGAATCCATCTCGGAAACAGTCAGAATGTAGTCTCTAAAAATTGGGGTGACCTTGGAGGGAGCTTCCTTCGCGTTCTCGCGCGTTGGCGTCCAATAAAACCCCATTGCTCGTTATATGGTCGTGTCAACATCGCCAATCAGTTGGCTGCCAGTGTATTATGGCATAAACTGAAAATTTTGAACCCTCCGACTGATTTTGTTGATAGGTGCCAAAAAGCCCTCGAAGCGTTCGTTTGGGACAAGGTTCATTGGGTGAAAAACGAATACTGTCTTCTCCCTAAGCAAGTTGGTGGCCTAGGACTGGTTTCAATTGCCGAAAAAATTCGTAGCTTTCGCCTGGCGAATGTTGCGAGCCTTCTAGAAACGGACCCCTCCCAACCTAACCATGTAACCGCTTCAGCTTTCATTCACGGATTATCTCATTCCCTTACTACTCATTTTCTCACTAATAAGCCTCACCTTACCAATTCGACTTTTTATAACTCTTTATCCGAAACTTTCTCCAATCTTGATTTTAAACTTTCTCTTGAAAATTTGAGCGTGGATGTTTTGTCAAACATCCCTCTCTTTGATAACCCCGCCATCACTGACTCTGATAAGAACCCCTTTTTAGGTTTCCTCTTTAACCGGTTTATCCGTGATGGAGTTTCCTCTGTCATGGATCTTCTTGACTCTGACTCTCTATGGTGGCGTCGGATCCCAAATTTAGTTTCATCACCCGAATCCGTCTCCCGCTTAACTGTTAAATTTTTTAAGGCTCTACAAAAAGGCGTACTCGACGCTTTCCCCGACATTTTTGATAATTTCGGAGTTCGAGATAACTTCATTTTTGGGGAATCTCTTTCTCCCACTATCGTTCTAAATTTACCTGGTTCTTGCCGCACGTCCCTCTTTCTTTCTGGTATTGGTATCTCTCGACTCGCATACTCCCACCTCATTCGTACAACTAATTTTCCAAATCCAATTTTCCCTTCAGACCTGTCCATTCCAATCCCACCAAAATTCTGGAGAATAAACACTATCAGTCCTCTTTCGGCTCGTCATGAAAACGCAACCCAGTGGCGTTTACTTCATGATGCCCTTCCCGTTCCAACACGACTGCACCATTACGACCCAGACACTTATCCAACGCGCGACTGTCCCTTCTGCCCATCTGTAGGGAACGTCGTGCATATGTACTACTCTTGCCCGATTGTCACGACCATCCTGATCGACGTTCAAATACTTCTCTCAAAATTGTTAGGCCATACCCACAGTTCCCACCATTATTGGTTTTTAGTTCCTAATTTTCACTCCCATCGCGCTTGCAACCTGGCCTACGTTCTACTTAAAGATACGCTGTATCGTAACGGTCTGCGAGACGGGTACGCCAACAACTTTTCCCGTCCTCTGCCTGAGTTTATAAAGTTTATATTTAATCGTTTTCGTGGTAGATTCATCTCCCGAATTAAATTAGCCTACTCTTTTGCACAAAAAAATGATAAAATGAAAGAATTTAATTCTACTTGGCGTATCAATTTGAACGAATTTAAAAAATTTATGTAAATCTTTTGTGTTCCGGAAAAAAAAATATTACTCTTGCATTTATTTATTCTTTAATTTTTAATTTGTTCATGTAAACTAAAATTCCCATTGTATTATTTATTCATTTCACGTGTACAATTTGCGCTCGTAAAATAAAAAAAAACATCGCCATGGCAACAGGCGTTACTTCCGGTTCCTCAACCAACCTTACTCGATCCAACGATGCCCAATCTCCGCGTCTGTATTCATCAACTCTAAACCCGTCCCGTTCTACGACAAATGTTCGTCGCCGTTTCACTTTCCGTTCCTCCGCCTCATCATATTCTCAATCTCGCAACGGTCACCGCGCTCAAGTTCCAGCAAATCATGGCCTCGTCATTGATGCTTCCATCTATACCTACTCGACGCAAGACTATATCAACGTTATCAAAAAAGACGTACCTCCGCAACAGTTTCACTCATTCTCACGCGTGCAAGGTCAATTTCAAATTTATTTTAATGATTCGTCCTGGGCCATGCAACTCATTACCGATGGTCTTTCGATGCCTGATAAAGTCCACGTTCCATGCCATCCAGTTGGGCAACCGCCCACTCGCGTCACTGTTTCGGATGTTCCGTCCAGTTTCGAAAACGGTCACCTCCGAGAAATAATGTCCGAATACGGCCAAGTGATAGGACCGATAAAAACTTTAAGAGCGTCTTTTTCTGATCCAGACCTTCCACCCATGTTAAGTTTCCGCCGTCAAGTCAATATGAAGTTTGCCTCTTCGGCAGCCCGTGACGCACTGCCAGATTGTGTTTTCGTGGACTTCGACGATTCGCCATTAACGTTTTTCATCTCTACTTCCATCAAATGTCATCATTGCGGCGTTACCGGTCATGTCCGCGGAAACTGCCCGCAACTCGTTATTCCCGAACTCGACACACAGCGCCCCTCGAAGGATGTGCCTCGCACCACATCTGAAGAGGCAACCACCGATTTTGATATGCCTCCGATTACGCCAGATTTGGAGCCTGTTCTACCCAATCTTTCATCTGTACCATCAAAATCATCCGAAAACACACTCAAGGTTCCCACTTCCACCGATTTTGATATGTCACCGATTTTGCCAGTTTTAAATCCAGCTCTTCTCAATTCTTTCAAAGAATTGCCCAAAAAACCAAAAAATACCGAATTCATCACACCAAAACTAACATCCCGTCAAACCAAACGACCATCCGGGTCCCAACTTTCTCAATCGTCGCCAAAAAAACTTACTCCAACAGAACTTACGGTACTCACTCCTAAGGCTAAGGCCCATTCCGACACAAATTCAGAGGTCAGTCACTTTTCCGACATCAATATGGATGATTTCATGGATGCCAGCGATTCTGATCCGCTCGCCGACTTTCTATCACAATCCGATCTCGCCGCTCTTTTCGATATTACTTACAAATCCAAAATTCCAATTCTTCAACACATTCGTACCTTTACAAATAATATCCCGGCCTTGTTAGTTCAACTTAACGTCATTCGACACCACGGTCCTACCCATGCAAGCAGTGCCCTTTCAAATTTCTCCGCGGGTGCCATCTACCAATGGGAGCTCAAGGTCGCTGCTGCCCTCCGGGCAGAACGTGCCCAGCTCTCAACTTCATAGTAACCTTTTTTAAAATTATTACGTTATTTGTTTGGTAATATCGTTAATCCCGTATTCGTTTATTCAGTTTTAATATCTTTGAAATTCCCCTGCATTATTAAATAGTTTAGTAAATCTCAACACTAACATATGTAAAATGTAATTAATCTTCAAAAATGTTGCCGAGCTTCAAATTTTCTTTTCATATTTTTGTATAATTAATTTTGATCAATTTGATTCACCCAGATATATTTTATGTAAAACACGTCAACTCGTCTAATTGATTAAATGCATTTGAAAACTCAACTCTCTCTATACACCAAGAGATCACATTTGGAACATAGTACTTCGTGTGTAACTAGTGTACTATAGTGATCGGCAAGCGTGAATAATACGTTCTTTAAGCAATTCAAAAAAGTGTATAGGTGGATCACTAAAAGATCACCTGCGCAACAAAATTGGCTCAGTTGCTCACTTAAAGCACACTTAGGAAACACATAAGAGAACACTACTGTTTACGTGTTCTTAGGTGTGTTTTTAGTGTTCCTGAGTGATCTTGTAGTGCTTTTTTGGCATTCTGAAAGTGTTTCAGAAATAGTTTTAAATAGAGCACTAAAAGGTGACCTGCGCAACAAAATTGGCTCACTTGCTCACTTAAAGCACACTTAGGAAACAAATAAGAGACCACTACTGTTTAAGTGTTCTTAAGTGTGTTTTTAGTGTTCCTGAGTGATCTTGTAGTGCTTTTTTGGCATTCTGAAAGTGTTTCAAAAATAGTTCGAAATAGAGCACTAAAAGATCACCTGCGCAACAAAATTGGCTCGCTTTTTCAATTAAAGAACACACAGGATACACAGTAGAACACTTAAACAGCAGTGTTCCCTTATTTCTTTAAGTGAACAGGTGAGACAATTTTGTTGCGCAGGTGATCTTTTAGTGCTCTAATATAGAACGGCACTTCTACAAAGGGGCTGATGTAGTGCATTATTTTGATCAAGCACGAAAAGAGCTGTTATATATTCTAATTTTATATTAGTTCATATGGTATTGGTTATGCTATGATCAACTATTTTTGATATTGCAATACAGGGTTTTGCCTAGGCTATTTTGGGTATTTTCGGTTTTTCATTGATCAAATTGATTTTTCACAGGCTGAATCATTAGGATCATAATTTAATCCTTAGGTTTTTGATAAAGTGCTGCTTTTGGGGAAAAAATATTTTAGGTTTTTATTTTATGCTTATCAGGTTAATGTACACGGTAATTAAAATGTTATATTGTTCGTAATTTCAATTTATCGCATTGTTCCTAATGAACTGGGTGATTGATAAAGCTTTGTTATAATATTTTTTTGGTAAATTTACTGTTCGGTTTCTAAGAAATAGTGTCTTGATTAATCATAAACGCAAATTTTTATCATGGATAATTTAAACTAGTAAATAGTAAGTAATATACTATAGAGACAGATACTTCATGGTTTAAAACAAACTTTTATTAAAAAAATATTATATTTTAATAAAAGTTTATTTTAAACCAGGAAGTATCTGTCTCTATAGTATATTACTTACTATTTACAGCTTGATTAAGTTATTTTCATCGTAGTTAATATTAAGGTGAATTTAAGAATAAGTTTCTTCTAGTGCAGGTGATGTAAATATCGTTCCGAATTAGTGAACAGGATACTAAATATTTTTTGGCTAAGGATTTTTCTTTGAGTTTAAATTACTCTTTTGTTGTTATTGTTAAGTGAATTAGTTATATTAAATGACAGCACGAATTTATTCATTTACCTACAGCTATAGCTATGGTACCGTCATCGTCAAAAGGAGGTTCGACTAACTTTCGATTTACGTCATTCAACGTTTTAAATAAACCAATCGGAGGTTAAGATTTTATTTTCGGAATTCACTATCGTCCTTTCTTTGCGGTTTTGTTTATAGTCAGGGCGGTTTAAGTTGTTATTTAAATAAGTTTGAAAGTTAGTTTCAATGTTTTCTCTTATAATATGGAATGTTCAAAGGTGGATCCTTTGAAACTTATTCTTTCCACCGCTTGTGATACTCACAACAACCTAAAACTAATTCGGTTAAGTAACGATTCTGGCCTAGGCTTATCATCATTTGCAATAAAGAGAGAAGATTCTACAGTATTTTCCCCTGCTCTATCTGGACAAATTCGCAAAGAAGAGTTCTTCTATAATCTTACTCATATGGCAATCAGGAACTAGCTGGATATTTTTACACTGATTATTAAGATCACCCTTGGTACAAATAATTATTTGGATTTTAGTTGGTATACACATTTCAGTTGACGTTAAGTTGGTTTTAAATAGGCTCAAGTGGTCAGAATATTTCCATAAAATAGTTAAAGGGGTAATAAGTTGTTATTAAGTTGATGGGAAAATACTTTTTTCTTTAAGTTGGTTATTAGTTGGTTTTTAGTGGTCGGAAAATTATATATTATTTGTAAGTTGGTTTTAAGTTGGTATTTAAGTTGGTATTTGGTCCAAATACCAACTGAAAGTATTTCCTAGACCACTTATTTTTTGGTTAGGGCACAGATTGTATCACATTTCAAAAACACAGAAGGAAATCTTCCTAGACAAGCATACCAATTTGCTTCAAATTGCATGTATTTATCAGGTGGTTTAATTTTGCTATCATTACCAACAACTAGGAACTCAGTTTCAAATATTATTTTAAGCTCTTTCAAAATATTTTAATAATGATTAATATCACATTTTGAAGATGAATGGGTCAAACATTCATTTTCGCCAATGCAGCGAGAACAGATGATGATCTAAATTGGCCGTGGGTACCGATTAAAAAAGCCGCCGATATTCATATCAAAATTAAAGATAGAAACTTGAAATACGGCCGATTAACGACGCATAGCCTAGGCGAGTTAAGTCGCTAAACTTACTTCACAGAGGGTTTTTTAGTTCTAAATACGAAAGTTACAAGGTAATTGTATATATTTTGCGTTGATCATGAAATATTTCTCAAAGAAAATAGTAAGAGAGAGGACGAATATGTTTTTGTTAAAAATATCGCTTCTAACGTATATAAAAGGCATTGCCCGTTTACGGCCTTCCGCGGATCGTAGCACTCACTCCCTACCTCTTTAGAGGTGTATTAATCCGCAAAAAAATTTCAGATTCTCCATTAAGCCTGAAAACAAAAAGCACCGTCTTTCAAAACATTCAAAGATACCCACTCCCGCTATTTACTCCTGATCATGTTTATCTTTGCTAGAACTCGTATCAGAATTATGAGTTTCAGACATGTTTTCTTTTTTTATAAAAATGTTTATAAATATATCTGTTACAAATTATGTAACGCTCAGATTCAATTTATTTTTCGATTCAGTCCAATGTTTGGGTAAACCACACAACTAGGACGTAACTGGTATTATTGACGTTACGAAACCCGTAACTCCCAGAAATAGATTGTATACTTTGGTCCAATGTTTGCGCAAACCACACAATTAAGACTAATTAACTGGTGTTGTATTAAAATTATTCGCCAGTATCAATAAATATAGATTCTAAAAAAAAATTGTGAGAAACGAACTGAATTAATAAATTTTGCAGTTAACTCACAGATAAAGAAGTCAACAAATTTTGGGCTAAGTTTTAGACCAAAATTTTAATACATCCGATCGAAGAACTCCTAACAATGAGGGGAGATTTTTGGCGCAAAATTATTGTGAATCTTTTTTACAATCCACCAGATGGCAAATCCCGACAGTTAAAATTCAAGGTTAAACTTTCTGAAAATTCGCTAGAGAAAGAAGCCCCTTCCACAATAGTCATCTGGACAAAATAGTGTTCTGTTGTAATAAAATTATATCGAGTTAAATTTTGTCATTTTATAGCCAACACGATAAAAAATATAAAGATAGGATTTGTTATGATGACGCTTATGAAATAACGGAAAAGGAATTTAAAATTCACAACCGCAGTGGATCACAAACGAACTTGTTCTGCTAATTTTTTTTATTTAAATGTCAATTTAATAAACTGTCTTTTAACGGACGTTTGGTAGTCTTTATTATGCCCTCGTCTTAATATATAAGATTCCCTTACTAAAAGCCTCGACTAAACGTAGAAATCGTCTCTAAACAATAAGATTCCCTTTCTATAAACCTCTAATAAACGTAGAAACCGTTTCAAATAATACGAGATCTAGTTCCCTTACTATAAGGCTCGAATAGATATTAAAAAATAATTATAATAAACCATCACAGGTATCCCTTACCAAAATTAAGGCTGCATTTTTAAATCTTAAAGAAAGCTTTTTTAGAGCTGCCTCAGTCCCAAATTCATCCTTAAATCAGACGTAAATCAGACTTATTTTGAGAATAAACGGAATCTTATATACGGCTGCTGAATTAGTACTCTTTTAAGTTTAAAATAAGTTTGCACAAAGAAATCTAATAAATGAGTCTTTTTAAGGCAGTCACAGTCCCAAATTCATTCTTAAATCAGATGAAATTAAATTTACTTTTAGTCAAGTATTGATTTTACAGTTTGCAGGGTTTAGAATTTAGACTAAATCTAAGCTTAAATTTATATACTTAAATAAGCCTTGATATTAGCTGTAACTATGAGTGTTTTTAGTCTCAATTTAAACTCCAAATTTAAATGTTAATTTATTCTTAATCTACATTATAAAATAAGATTAAAGTCGGAGTTTAAGCTGCGAATTTAGGCTTAAAACATTTCAATCTACATACTTTTGTTTAAATAGAGTGAAAACTAATCAGTAACTAACGTTTTATAAATGTATATACATGTAATAAAGGGAATAATTGAAATAGGAATTATTAAGAAAACTTATTTCATTAATTATAAAAAAGTAAATATTTCAAACAATGATAATTTTATTCATCAGTGACTTATTCACTAGAGGATAAATTTATGTTTTTGGACGGGTATTCCATTTGGATGGCGTCTTTGTACATCCGTTTTACCGCTTCACATTTATTGTTAACAATTCTGTTGAAAGGATATAAAGGATTTTATAGATGACATGCTTGTTTGATTAGTTAAGTACTAAGCTATAAGGTAAATATTTGAAAAATAGAGAAGTATTATTACAGTTGATTTAATCATGTATAGCAATTGAAACTACAGTAAAGCCCACTTTCTATAAAAGAGAGTATACTATATAATCAACTTCACCGTAAATACTTAATAAACAGTTCAATAAGTGAAGGATTTACCAAGAGGCTTAGCTGGGCTCCAGATCTTGTACAGAACTAGACTGACTCGAAACGAAGCCATACCAAGGTAAGGAAGGTAATTATCCCAAGCTTAACGGCCAAAGTTGACAATTGTTTCGTTAAAACCTAATTGACGGATTCATTGTTTGTATTTAAGCGGTTTGATTGAAAAATGAATGCATTATGAATGGGAAATCTACGGTTTGTAACAAGAAAACATTGCGGTCAAACCAATTTAAAAAGAGCAGCCAAATTAATGGTTCGTAATTCCCCGAGTTATTGCGTTAGTTTTTCTTTTCGCTAAGCGTGGTTTAGAATTGGAAGTTACTAATCAATCATTTTGGTCATCATACAATGACAACTTTCCTGGAATACTAAAGAGAATGGTCAAATTTGGTACCTTCCTTTGTGGTTACATAAATAAGTATGGATAAAAAGGTTCTGCGTTAGTCATCGTACATGCACTTATCTTATCAATCATAAAGCTCAATTCTGGCCGACATCAAGCAAGAGAGCTATTTTATTGTATCAGTCGACTCAACTCCTAATGTTTTCAACGTAGATAAAGCTACTGTAATTAAACGATACGAATTTTCAAGAGATAGATTACCAGTTAAACGCTTTATATAAAATCTGAGAGACCATACAGATTAAGGCGTGGTTTAATAGAATCGTTCCTCTGTGTACAGTTATATGATGTCTCATTAAATGAGGTCAATAGTTTTTTATTTGCGTCTACTAAAAGATTTTGAAAGATTTCTTTACTTTGAATCAAAGATTTTAAAATATTTATCCGACGCTTGATGCGAAGGTCGCCCTTTAGCTACGGAATAAATAAGCGAAAGCTATTCTTACATCGTTGAATAGCTATGTCATTTTTCTCTGACAGACAGTGACAGTACACGACACATAAAAAATATTTCTGAAAAAAATAGAAAAAAGTATTTAATTCACCTTTAAACTCCTGGCCACATATTTCATAAAGTTAGCAAGGCTCTTTTTGAAGATCGGACATTTTCATTAAGCACATATTCGAATCTCTAGAACTCACTTTTACATTTAGTATAATTGAATGAAAATTACAATTAGCAAAACAATTATGGAGTAACTAATGGCAAACCTTACGTTTCTTATCATGCGGCTAATATTTCGGAATCCTTTGGTGCCGCGATCGTTTTGGGGACATACCCGTGCAGTAAGATTTGCAGGGCTACTATTTGCTACTATGCAAAAGTGTTTTGCGCTAAGACAGTTAGTACATTCGTCGTTTCATATAACTCCTAGCAGAAATATACTTTACGATACTTTTAAGGAAAATGCAATATTATTTGAGATTTTTTAACTAAGTTTTGGCTGGCAATTATTTTTTTCAATTTATTGAACGATAATAAGAAGGGTGATATTTTTTTGTTTCTGGGTACAAATAATCGTGCGAACCCCAAGAATGAAGGTCATTTTAAGAAATGGGTAACTTGTTCATACCGCTTGGGTCAAACGACTTGACGCCCATTTCTCGTTTTGACGGATAAATTGATTCCTTGAGATTGATTCCTGCACGGAGTTCTATCTTGTGTTTTACTTCCGTTTTGAATATGACTAGAACTCTGGCTATGAATATTCAATGTGTCTCCAGTTGGACTAGTTGCTATGTTTCTTGGAGTCGCTGCTCTGTCATTTTGGACGAGAGAACTCGCTGGGTGTGGTGGCTGATTCCGAGGTTCCAGAACTGTTTCAACTGGTGTTCGTGCTGTACCAGGATTACTCTCCTGGGTTCTCGGGGATAGGTATAAGGTTAAATCTATTTCTTCGAACAATCCCCTTAGGTGTAAAAACCAAGTATGATCTAGGATCATTGGTTTGCTTTTCAATAATGCCTTCTCGTCTTAGATCTACTATCCAAACGTTTTCGCCTGGCTTCAGATCTTGTTGATTTCTTACACCATGTCTGCGATCATAATTTCGTTTTTGGTTAACTTTATTTTGCTCTTCTTTCTTAGTTATTTCATTGAGTGGTGATATGTGTGGTTCCAATAACGACGATGTTATCGGTACGGTGGTTCTTAGCCGACGGCTGAATAGAAGTTCAGCACGACTAAATCTATACGCTAGTAAACCTGGATGTAAATTTTCCGATTAAGTAACTCGGGACTTCATTATTTTCATGGATGCTTCCGCGAAACAGTTGCTCTGCGGGAAGCGCAGACTAGAGGTTGTGTTTTGGAAACCATAATCTTGATGTTAAATTGAGGTTCATTGTCAATTCTCACTATTTCCGGTATACCAAACCTTCCAAAAATCTTTTTGAGTATGTCTATAATGGTGCTCGTTCTTTGGTCTTTTAACTTGGCTTTTTATAAAAATCGGGAGTAGTAATCCGATACAACAATATACCAATTTCGCTCAACGTATAGGAGATCCATAGCTACAACATGCCAAGGTCGGCTTGGAAGGTTTATGTTATTAATGGCTCGTGTCTGTTTCGCGATTCATTTATGCAAACGGAACATCGGCGTATTCTTTCTTCTATATCGTTGCGAATACTGGGCCACCATACTGAAGCTCGTGCCCTTTTACGGCGTTTCGTAATTCCTAAATGACCATAGTGGATCCTTTCTAACATTTCGTTTCTCATGCTCAATGGTACTAGAATTTGACCACCTATCATCTCTAATCCGTCCTGACATGGGCTGCTAATTCCTCCTATAATTCTTCATCGCCCACATCTTTCAGTGGACTGCCAAAAGTGCGTATGCTGCTACTAATAATTTACCCGGAACGTACTTGACAGTATAAAAATAACGCATAAGTTGGATTATCAATCTTTGCAAACGGGGCAATAAATCATCCAACTGTTTTGTTTGTAGAACTTGTGTTTATGATCAGTTATAATGAGAATGTGTAAACCTGTTCTATAATCTGCAAACCATTCGCACAACCAAGTGATTCCCAGGGCTTCTTTATCAATTTGCGCGTATCGGCTTGTTAAAGTTTTCTTGCGATTTTGAAAAGCGTCTTGTTGAGGCGGTCCTCAAATCCAAGAAATTTCTAACTTAACCAACTGTACGAAGGTTGAAGTGTTTCGGACTGTTAAAATTAAACGTAATATTTTTTAGTTAATGACAAAAGTAATATATTGATGTTTATATATTTCGTTATCGTTATCAATTGTTTTTTATCAATTGTATAAATACGTAAAGTTATTTTTAATAAACATCACTTCAATCAACTAAGTCTGCGTATGCAGTTGTCTTTTTTTAGTTAACTATTACCTTAGATCCAGTATTTAGTTGTGAGTATCAACATGGTTGCAGAGCCTGGTTGCTGTTAGGTTTGGTTAACTACATCAAGACGTGCTATATTGAAGTCATCAGGTTGTCGCTGTACTGTATTCCTTCAGTAGAAGTTCGCCTAGTCAATCCGCTTTTGGTTGGCAACGCTCAGTAGTCATTTTTCAAAGGTACCGAGATGGCAGAGCAGGACATTGCCGGTTTTCAGAAGTTGCAGGGTTCCTCGAATTGGAGCAATTGGAAGTTTGGCGTTCAAATACTGTTGATGGATAAACCCGGGTCCTATGAGGTAGTTAACGGAGAAATAACTATTCCTCTGCCATTGGCTTCAGGAGCAAGTACTACAGATGCGGCAGATCATTCGAAGAAGATGAGCGTTTTTGAGAAAGGAAACAGAGCAGCAAAGGTCATTATTGCAAAAATGGTCGATCCCAGTGACTTTCCAAACATACGCCGTTATTCAAATGCACGAGATATGTGGCTGGCTTTACAATCCACGTATGAACTGAAAACGGAACAAGAGGCCTTAAACCTTCAATTCGAATGGTCCAGATCAATGTTGAAAGGTCCAGAGGAACCGATGGCTAAGTACGTTACTAGAATCCGGGAGATTGCAGAACGTATGGATGAATTTGGAATCAAACCGCCCGATGCCACTATTGAAGTCAAAATTCTTCACGATCTACCAGAAGAGTTCGATACTATCAACGAACTCTGGTTCACCAAACCAGCAGCTGATCGCCAACTCGACACTCTTCTATCTACTCTCATCTTGGCTGAGAAGAGACATTCGCTTAGAACAAGCCAAAGAGAAGAGTCATCAGCTGTCAATGAAGATGCATTATACTCAAAGATTCACAGTACGACAAATAGAGGAGGTACATGGCAACAAAGATGTGACAAGACCTGTAAAGGCCCTACCGACTTGGACGCCGAAACTTCGTCCACTCAGCGAACAAATGCAGATCGTAAAAATAACATTCAATGCTTTCATTGCAAGAGGTAGGGACACTATATGAAAAACAGGATAAAACAACGGTTGCCCAGTTCCAAGACTTCTGTTAGTACAGCTGAGCTATTAGTTGGCGAAGCGAGAGCAAGCGCAGATCCGTCAGAGGTTTTCATAGTCGACACCGGGGCGACAAGTCACATGTCCTTCAAGTTCGAATGGTTAACAGAGTACGAGAAGTTCTCAACGCCTATTCCTGTCACTCTGGGTAACGGATCTCAAATTAAAGCTCTTGGTAAAGGATCAATAGAGGTCGATGCTTATATAAGAGGAAAGGCACAGTTCTCAAAAATAACCGATGTTCTCTATGTTCCGGAACTCCGACGCAATTTATATTCTATAAAATCCGCCAAAGAACGAGGACTACGCTTTATGGATGATGGCCCACAGATGCACTTTCTTCGTGGTGGAGCAGTCAAACTGGTAGCTGACTATAATGATGTTTTCTACACCCTCAATGTGTGTATCCGAGCCAAGGAAGCAAATGTCGCAGTCACGAATTCTTTACAGCTTTGGCATGAACGCTTTTTCCATATCAACAAATCACAGGTTAAAAAGTCCTTGACAGAATGGGCCATCAACTATCACGCCAGCGATAGTCTCTTTGACGCCTGTACGAAGGGAAAGCAAACACGTCATCCATTCGAAAGTCGACAGCAACGGCCAACTCAGATTGGAGAATAAGTCCATGCTGACGTCTGCGGTCCCATGGAAGTTTTGTCTTTGGGTGGCGCTAAATACTTTGCATGTTTCACCGATGACTACAGCAGATTCAGGATGGTATATTTTCTCAAGGAGAAGTCTCAGGTGCAGAAAGCAGTTCGTGATGTCATACATTTCGTGGAAAAGCAGCATGGATATCCTATAAAAGCAGTCCTTACAGATGGTGGATGTTGAGGTTGTTTGTTGTTTAATTAAATGAACGTTCATGCCAGGAATTATGCTTTTATTATGAGATCTATACAATCTGGGTATCTTAGGAGAAGTGCTTGTTCTCCCGCCAAAACTTGTCTATATCCTCTATATTAAAACATGCAGCGCCCTCATGTGGGTAATGCGCTAACTATTACTATAATATCCTAACATCATTCCCCCTTTTTTTACAATAAGATATACACATAAGGAACATATAAAGTTTTTTGAACTGAAAGGTAAAAACAATGTGAAAAAAAAATTAAACGTCCAAGATACGACGAGGTTTCACTGGTCTTGAGGAACGTCGAAGTAGCGGTTGCGAGATCATAGGTGAAGTTTGACTAGATGAAGGTGAATTCGTACACGAGTGTTGTGAAATGCCTGGTTGTGGCACGAAATCAAGTCGTTGTTGAATAGTACGAACATTACGTGGTGGTAGTTGTATGGGCCGTCCTGAATTGTATATGATTCGATAATCATATCCAGATAATATCAATGACAATCTTTGTAAACGAGCGGCTGCGGTGGCAGGAAAAGGTTTATCATGACCAAATATAACTACGAGCGGTTTGTGGTCTGTCACAAGAGTAAATCGTTTTCCCAACAGATAATCCCGAAAACGTGTAACCCCGAAAACAATAGATAGGGCCTCCTTTTCAATCTGCGGGTATTTTTGTTCAGCAGATGTTAGTGTGCGTGAAGCAAATGAGATTGGTCTCTCCAGTCCATCTACCATATGAGAAATAACGGCGCCCACGCCCACAGGAGACGCGTCGCAAGCCAAGATAACGTCTTTAGCAGGATCGAAATGTATTAAAACATTGGAAGACTGTATAGCGGTTTTTGCTTTTTCATAACTGTCTTGATGGTGTTTGGTCCAATGAAACTTGACATCTTTACGAAGGAGTTGGTTGAAAGGTGCCAGAAGAGTTGAGGCATTAGGAATAAAGCGGGAGTAATAATTAATTAATCCCAAAAAGGATCGTACTTGATCAACTGTTGTAGGAGCTGGCGCATCGCTTATAGCTTTCAATTTTGATTCAAGTGGATGTATTCCAGTCTCATCCAACCTATATCCTAAGAAATCTATGGATGTCTTCATAAATTGACACTTTGCTTTATTGAGTTTTACATTGTCTTCTTTCAATTTGGCAAGGAGTTTCTCAAGTTTGTCTATATGGTCTTGATCTGAAGTATCGCCCATAAGAATGTCATCTTGAAATGGAATGGCGGTTTTGTGGTCCTTGAGTAGAGTTTCAATATAACGCTGAAAGATAGCAGAAGCGGAAGAAATTCCAAAGGGTAATCGATTGAATTGATATAAACCTTTAGTGGTGTTTATTACCACATGTTTACGTGATTCTTCATCTAATGCTAGCTGGTTATAGGAATTTCTCAAATCCAATCTGGAAAATACTTTACAACCATGGAGTCTAGCAAAAATGTCGTCTACCTTTGGTAGTGGATATTTTTCAGTATCAATGATCTTATTTGTGGTGATTTTGTAGTCGCCACAAATTCGTACTGTGCCATTGCCCTTTAAAATTGGCACTATTGGAGCTGCGTATTCCACATACGGTATGGGTGTAATGATTTGCTCATCCTGTAATCGTTGTAGTTCATTTTCGACTTTATCTTTAACATGGTAAGCCAGTGTTCGTGGTTTATAAAATCCGGGAACCGTAATATCCGTACGAATATGTAACTTTACTTCAATTCCCTTTATGGGCCCCATTCCTGGAGTAAATGGTTCAGGATATTTTTGCAAAATAGTTTCAAGTCTTGATTGTGGAGATTGTATATATGAGATTGTTTTATCGCATGTTGATAAAATATTAAAATCTGAGAAAATCCATGTTCTTCCCAATAGACTAGGTCCAGGGCCATGATATATCAACAATGGCAAGTGTAAAGTCTGTCCCTTGTAAATAACCCGAACAATAACTTCGCCCTTAATCAATACCTGGTGTCCAGAAAAGGAAGTTAACTTAGTATGATTTCCTCGAAGATGATTTCCAATCTTAAGGTGTTGTTCATGGATGTCAGAGACTAATGTATGAGCTGATCCAGTGTCCAGTTCAAAAACAAAATCTTCATTATTAACGTTAGAGGTAATCTGGATAGGAGGTGGTGACTGAGTAGTATCCTTAACATGAAAAAGATCATATTCTTCCGTTTTAACTTGGATGTCGGTTTCATCAGGTTGAGCTACTATTTGATCAATATGGTTCATATTATAATAACCTTGTCTGGTTCCACGCCCTCTATTGTTGGTTCTCATTCTTGAATTAACAGGGTTGTTAGGTTTGCGTCTACATGCTCTCGATAAATGTCCTTTCGTGTTGCAATGATAGCATATATCGTCTTTATAAAAACATTCCCATTCAGGGTGTTGAGATGAATTGCAACGAATGCATGCTTTAATCTGATTATTAGAAGCAATTGGTCCATGACTTTGTCTATTCGGAGTTTGGGAATTATAAGTGGAACGCTGTTGACATCGTGATGTTTGATTATGTTGATAACGATTAGGTTGGCTATTTCCTTGTTGATGAGATCGAGATGGTCTTTGAGATGAATAATGATTTTGCGGTGTTGAAGGCTGTTTATGTTGAATGTTCTTGCGCCAAGAATGGAATATTTTATTCACGTTCAACTCATCATGTTTATTTGTGGTGTTATTCATTCCACGAGTTTCTCTATCGACAGTTTCCACTGATAAGGCAATATCTAAAGCTTTTTGGAAGTCTAATTGTCGTTCAGCTAATAACTTCCTCTTAATAATGTCATTGTTAACCTCCCAATAAGCGATCCCGTAACATAGTATCTAGAGTGGCACCGAAATTGCAGAATTCAGCCATTTTTCTCAAAGCTGCTACATAGGAAGAAATACTCTCACCTTGTTCTCTATTACGCCTGTAAAATTTTTCCCTCTCAACGACTTCATGAGGTGCAATCTCAAAATGTGTGTTTAGTGCGTCAATTAATTCATCGTATGTTTTATTGGATGGCTTTTCTGGTGCAACCAAACTTCTCAACAAGGTATAAGTTTCGTTTCCCAAAACTGTAACCAATGTAGCCCTCTTCTTCGCTTTAACAGCAGCAATGGCCGCAAGATTTGCCGCAATGACAGCAGCATCCTGTGATGTAGTGACAGCTGGTTCTACAATATCTGTAGCGAAAAAAAATTGCTCCAATCGTTCAGAGTAGATGATCCACTTGTCCTGTGCCTGTTTAAATTGGGGAGTGTTTTATTTGAAATGTTTTCTTGTTAGATTGGATGAAGGGCTCTGTTCCTTGTTATACTTGATGAATGTTACTGTATCTTGTTACTCTTGTGCCATGGTCTTTGTTGTCCCTTGTTCCTTGATTATTATTCCTTTGTTATACAAATCGTAGGCAAAAATGGCGGCTGGCGGTATAGAAGCCTTGGCATGAACCTCGAATTTCAAAATCGCGTTATTTACTTGATAAACCTTGATATCATGATGTTTCAGTTACAATAGAAGAATACCAATCGTGTTATGAGTGATCTCCGTCGCCATATGTTGAGGTTGTTTGTTGTTTAATTAAATGAACGTTCATGCCAGGAATTATGCTTTTATTATGAGATCTATACAATCTGGGTATCTTAGGACAAGTGCTTGTTCTCCAGCCAAAACTTGTCTATATCCTCTATATTAAAACATGCAGCGCCCTCATGTGGGTATTGCGCTAACTATTACTATAATATCCTAACAGTGGAAAAGAATTTGACAACAAAGATGTTGCCGAGATTCTGTCACAGATTGACGCTCAATTTCGATTATCCAGCACGTATACACCTCAACAAAATGGATGCGCCAAACGTAGAAATCGTACGATACTAGATTTAGCAAGGACCATGCTAATTTCCAAGGGCTTACCCAAAACCCCCTACGAGCTTTTCTTTGGGAAGATTCCGAGAGTCTTGGACTTCAAAGTTTTTGGGACAATCTGCTACGTCAAAAGTGGGACCCGAAAGGGGTCAGGATGTTGATGGTTTTCGTTTATGGATTCGAGAGTCGAATCATCTGGTCCTCAGCCGTGACGTTGTCTTCGACTTGGAGAAAACTAGTTGTCCTGCATCTATTTCCCTGGAAGGGGAGACGTCAAAGAGACCGACGACACTCGTGATGATCCAGTTTCCAGTGAAAACTATGCGCCAGTAGTAGTTTCTGAGACGACCAGGATCGAGTATCCTATCAAGCGCTGAGCAAGAGATAAGCCATCTCCGTTGAGTCAGTTCTCACAGGCAGCTATGCTTTGCGTAGAAGAACCTAGAACATATACAGAAGCGATTACATCTAAGGACTCTAGAAAATGGACTGACGCTACGACTGAAGAAATGGAGCCACTCTCTGAAAATTGCACCTGGGACCTGGTCGAACGCTCTATGACTCAAAAGCAACTGTTATCAAGCCGCTGGATTTTTCGGAATAAACTACGTCAAGACGGTTCAATCGACCGTTATAAGGCAAGACTGGTCGCATGTGGTTTTCTTCAGAAGGAAGGAATCGACTATGATGAGACGTACAGTCCTGTGGCACGATATGAAAATATTCGTACTATTTTGAGTATAGCTGCTAATCTGAACCTTCATTTGTTCAGTTCGAAATCAAAACTGCTTTTCTGTACGGACTCTTGGAAGAAGATATTTATATGGAGCAGCCTGAAGGCTTCCACGATGGTTCGCAACGAATTTGCAAACTCAACAAGAGTCTTTATGGGTTGAAGCAAGCCCCAAGATGTTGGAACAAGCGGTTCATTGAATTTCTTCTCAAGTTTCACCTCAAAGAAAGTTCTGCTGATCCATGTCTCTTTTATGATGTCGCTGGCAAGTTATTTATTGTCATATATGTCGCGAACGTCTAGGAGCCGCGCTTCACGACGAAACTAAGAATACATTTCTTGAAGAACTCCGGCTACAATTCAAGGTGAAAATTCAATCGCCAGAATTCTTCCTAGGCATTCAAATTCAGAAATTGTTGGATGGTTATCTCTTTAACTGTCAAGAGACGTACACTAAAAGGGTTCTCGAGCGTTTTCAGATGCAAAACTCTAAGCCAGTGCCAACTCCGATCGAAAAACTCCCGTCAAATGATGTCATCCACGAAACCCAAGAAGCAGTTCCCTACAGGGAAGCGGTAGGAAGTCTAAATTACCTGGCCGTTTGCAGTAGACCTGACATCTCATTTGCAGTCAGTATCGTCTTTCGATACTTAAACAATTTCACCTTGGAACACGGTGAAGAGAATTTGAGGTATCTGAAAAGTACTTTACAAATGGGAATTCTCTATAAAGCTACCGTTCAAACTGGTGTCTTGGAGGCATTCTGCGATTCCGATCATGGTGCAAATCCAAATGGACGGCGATCTGTGAGCGGTATGGCGTTTATGTACAGTGGCGGAGTAATTTCATGGGCTAGCCGCCGTCAACAATCAGTCGCTATATCGTCCACAGAAGCAGAATTTGTTGCAGCAAGTGAGACAGCCAAGGAGCTGATTTGGCTGAAGACTCTCTTCCGCGAGATCTCACCTCTGTTGGAAACTCCAGTCCTAATGATTGACAATATGAGCGCAATTCGTCTAATCAAAAATCCTGTTTTTCACCAGCTCACAAAGCACATCGACGTACGCTATCATTTCGTTCGAGAACGGTTTCAAGCTGGAGAACTCAGCGTGGAACATGTCTCTAGACTAGAACAGGTCGCCGATATCCTAAACAAATGTACACCATCCGGTCAATTCCAGAAGTGCAGGTCACTAATGGGTTTGATTTCCTTGTAACTACCATATCAATACCACTGTTAATATATGAACAATAAAATAAGTTTAAAGGGAGGTGTTAAAGTTAAACCTAATATTTTTTAGTTAATGACAAAAGTAATATATTGTTGTTTATCTATTTCGTTATCGTTATCAATTGTTTTTTATCAATTGTATAAATACGTAAAGTTATTTTTAATAAACATCACTTCAATCAACTAAGTCTGCGTATGCAGTTGTCTTTTTTAGTTAACTATTACCTTAGATCCAGTATTTAATTGTGAGTATCAACAGAACTGACTCCAGAATCCTGGCCAGTCCGCGTAGTGTCCTTTGAATTTTCTTATTTGAAGCGTTGGTAGTCTGCATTCCTCTCTTCTTGGTTGCGTAGAACCGTGGTTTGATTAACCGTTCGCAAGCGGACCTGTATTTCCTTGTTGGCTCTGGTTTTCGCCAAGTCTATCTTTTCTTCGTACTCCATTACCGTCGCCAGTTTTTTCATCAGCGCCGTGTCTTCATCGGTTCCACTTGTGGCCATAAGGTCATGATTTGAGAGTCCAGGTCTTTTAGTGAGTTTTCTTTTATGCTGATTAGTGATAACTGTTCTTTGAGCGATAGAACCGTCACTTGAGGACTTCTTAGTAGTGTATCGATTTGCGATGTAGCTGTAGTAACGTTCTTCCGAATAGCAGCTTGATCATAGTTTTAATAAATTTGAGACTTGAGTAATAGAAACTGTGTTAATATACAAAAGTGGAAAAACTGATTTAACAAACGTTAATTTAATTCATTGGAAATGTCTAAGTTTCCATAGATTTTAGGGACGGCTTAAACAGTGGGCCATTTGGGCCCGAGCGAAAAAATATTTTCTTTTACCAGGGTTTCTTCACGGACGCTCCGAGGTTTTCCCCCCTTTCGCAACCCGTGGTACTCATTAGAAAGAGAGGAAAGCGCCCGAGGAAAGGATATTTCGCCATACACGAAAATTTAGAGGCGACCTTCGACGCCGAACACCGCAAGAGTTGGGCCCTTTGGCGAAAGGAGCTACACGAAGCTGGGTTTTTTCCGGTGAAGTCGGCCATAATCTCTCCTCTTCTGGACAATAGAACACCTTTACAATACTTGCAACCGCGTTTAACAAGTTTTAGGCTTTTAACTTACATATTCTAGAATAGATAGTTTTAGGTTTAAATTTAATATTTTAGCATTAAAGTTATTTAGTTGACTTTTTCACGAAAACGACATAATTTTCTACAAAGTCCATATAAAAATGTTTCAACTGTAAGGTAGCCTTGACCGTATTTTACCTGTATAAAAAATAATATCTTCGATGTGCAGCATACACTTAAGTTGCGCCATCCCTAGATTTATTGCTTTTAATCATTATATAATTATAATTATTTTATGCACAAACAAATATTAAATTCAAACTAATATTAAAAATATATAATAGCGCAGTGCAAAAATGTTAAAGGTAATATTAAACTTATAATATATATTAAAGGAACGCGAAATCCTAAACAAAATTGTGAAATCGAAAGGAGATTTGAACCCACGTGATGATAGTTTAAGCCGACGACACTTGGCCGCTTTTCGTTTACGCAATCACACACACAAACACACCCCTACAAATACACGGACGCGGTCAACCTGTTATGACTCGTATAAAGTACACGATTCATAATTAGTCAATGTACGTCAACTGATATGAAAAACGATAGTCATATAACATTGCAAACATATCAGAAATGTAAAAAATATTTATGAAAATAAAGTGATTATGTATGTATTGATGCGAAAGAGCGATTTCATTAAGCTGAAAATTATTATAATTATTAACGAAACATTTCATTAGTCTAAAATAAACGTGTAAAATGTAACATAAGAAATTTCTGTGGAATTTTCAAAATGGTTCTTGATTCAAATCGCAGATTTTTAAAATTATTAAAGAGACTTTGAATGTTTGTATTAAATGGGAATTTTTAATGAAAAACAAGGGCATTCCCAACATCACATGGATATAAAAAGCAGGTTTTACGCTGCCTTGACGAAAATTTCCTGTAATATAAAGCGTTTTATCACAATTGTAATTACAAATTCTGCCAGTTATATAATAATAATAATCATTAGCTAGGCTAATAAAGTAAAGAGTATTTTGAACAAAGGTTTTTAATGTAAAAAAGGGCTCTCTATTTTTGGTCATTAATTGACATGATGCTTTTTACATAATTTCCTAGGCGTAACTTTATTTTATTTCCGGTTAAAGTTTAATTGTTCAGATACTAAAAGCCGGATAATAATAAAGTACATTATTATCTGGGTTCTATGTCGTATCTGTCTTTTACTAACTAAACAATTAAATTAACTGAAACCATGTCAAGTTAATTAATGATCCGTGTGTTAGGTTTTGGATAATTATGATCAGAGATTAATTAAATTAGTAGGGACTTTTGACTGCACTTACAGTATCGTCATGTATTTAATTAACCCCGCCCTAATATAAAATGGCGCCTTTTCCCTAATTTTGAAACCACCACTGGTGGAACATATTATCCCGTAATTCACGAAGCACATCGATAATATTGAGCGTTGTGAACAAAACATTGTTTTTAAACCGTTTCGAGTTGTTCACTTTAAAATTATTTGGAATTAAGACTTACAGAATAAGCATTTTGGTCATTTTGGGTGCCAACTGTCCAATTTTCAAATGATTTTGGCACTCAATCCAAATGAAAATTACGCTGATAGCCTCCCAGATCTCGTGACGCCTTCGATATTAGTCATCGTGGCCTAAGAATTACAAAGACGATGACAAAGGTCATGAAATAAGTACTTAATTGTAACTAACAATTGTAAGTGAAACCCGCTCGCAAGATTAGCACGGATTCGATCCACTAAGGTATTTGATGTACCACTAAATATATCGTTTCGTACGATTAAGAACTTTAGGTTAAACCGAGTAGGGCTTGCTACCACCCTCTTATTACGCATTGTAACCCGGCAACCTGTTTAAGCCATTAAAAGTCGCTAGATGACTTGGACGTAAGGTGGTTCCTTGGGTATTAGTTAAGCTGATTATTAATATTATTATTATTAATCTCTAGAACAGACCATTGACGTCTCATAAGTCCTTCTATCTTAAAATATAAAGTTTTGCGAACCAGAGCTCTGTTTATCAATTTAAGGTTACGTCACTGTAGGGTATAGTTTAAGGCACTTTTAAACACGAATCTACTTAAACTCTTTAGACCAACAATTGTTTTTATTATATATGATTATTATCTGTGCATGAAATGTCATTTAGTGTGTACATCGAGATCCTACGTTATCCGTTCCAATACTTTTCATAATTAGATTAATTAGAAAAGCGTCGGCAGGCTTCACTGGGCTGGTTACCAATCGGATTTGGGAAGGGTAATCAGGAGGCTGTATAGAACCTATATGAAGCCAAAACTTACATCTAAATCAAGCAAATTTAACCGTTTCTTTGCTAAATTTCGCTTAATTGCAGGGGAAGTACTATTGAAACGCCACCAAATCGTGACTGATATGTTTAAACTGATAATGGAGAGTGGTTTGATGTGTCGAGAGATGCTCTACAAGTATTTTGGAAAAGATAGGATGTTCCAAATTATGACGACGCCTACCACTCGGTCACTAAAACATGGGTTCCAATGAAACTCGAAATATATTTTATATACATAAATTATGTGAAACTGAAAACATGGTGATAAAACCATTGCCCTCTTAGAAGTTGGAACTTTCTTTAATATAAAACAGACAAAAATTAAGAAATAAGGGCATCAATTAATAGTAAAGTTTGCTATTATTACGGTGATGATGCGTTATTAACTAGGTGTTAGCGAAATATACTGCTTAATAACAATCTACCATGATACAGGTCTGTCATTAATTTATTTCACCATGAATATTCAACCGGATTTGTGGGAAATACTGGCTTTATTTCCTTTTGTTGTATATATTTCTTTGCCATAGAGTAGTAGCACTCCATAGCTTTGGACATGGCCGCCATTAGAGGCGCAAAATTTTTATGAATAGGAAAAAGCATGGGTGACGTCATGTGTCTATATATAATGGAAATTTTCTTCCAGACCAGCCGGCGATTTTGTAAGCCCCCCTGGTGGATTGGGAAGATAAACTCGAGTGATCGAGTAGTTGTAGTTTTCTCTCAAAAGACACGGTTATATTTTTCCACAACAAGATGCAAACCGTTTGCATCTTGTTGTGGAAAAATGAAATGGTTGTTAACATTTATATCTTAGTCCTTTATTAGCGTCTCCCACAAACATGGTGCCGAAACCCGGGGCTTTAAACAGATTAGCGAATAGAACAACTAAACGTTTTTTACACTTTCAGTCCTCCCATAAAAAGAATATAAAAATATGAATTGTAAAAACATTTAAAAATAGGATTGAGAATTTATCAGATGATCCAATTGGTGACAAAAATATTTTAAAAACACAATTTTTAAACAGTGGCTATCCTAAAGAATTAGTAAATGCAATATTTAACGATGAAGATGTAAAAAATAATATAAAAAAGACAAACCGGAACATATCTATCTCCCCTACATTAGTGGTATAACGGAAAAGACGATTTAGTATAAACACTTTAAAAAGAGTTTATAAAAAATAAACCAAAAACGGAAGATATAAAAAAACAGGAGTGGTGTATGAATTTAAGTGCAATTGCGGCAAAATAAACGTCGGACAAACCAAGAGACAATTACTGAAACGAAAGAAAGACCATCAGAATTGTGTAAAGAGACTACAGAAAAAAAAAACGGTTTAGGTATGCATATTAAAAAAGAAAATAACCATGATATTGAATGGGACTCGACCAAAGTACTATGTCAAGAAACAAATTGGTATAAGATATGTTTCAAAGAGGCTGTGTTTATTCGAGATAGGGGAAATTTAAATCTAGAAGAGGGGTCAATAAACATAAAAGGTTGGGGGGGATTTAAATTAAAAAATTAAAAAATTAAAATGGTTAAATAAACTGACAACAGGGTAATGTCGTATTTGTAACAAATAATTTGAAAAATAGTTATATATTTGATTATAATAAGGTTCCGCTTAATTTTTGGATATTTTTAATTTTAAAACCATGGTAATTTTCTTTTCCTTAGACGTATAGTTAGGATTGCTATTTTTATGTTGTTGAAATATAAACGGAAATTGGTGTAGAAAACATAATGGCTGGTTTCTCCCGTTTTCGCTGGTTTCCCGCTCGTGACGTCTTTTGGGTATTTTCCATGGGTTTGCCCTACGTGGGACAATAACACTCTGGCAAGGGCTCCCCTGTGGTTTGAGGTTTTAAAAAGAGAGTTGCTCTTTTTCAAAAGGGGAGTGCTGCCTAACCTCTTGGACGACACACAGTCTAAAAGCCTCTCTTAGATGTGCCAGCGAAAAAGTTCGTCTTGTTTTTGCACCGCGTTCGTTATCGCGATTTAGTCGTGAGCAACCCGAGTGATGCGGAGAACGAAAAGCCGTAGTGGACTCAACTCGAGAGCCGCCTAGCTGCCGAGAGCCGCCCAGTCGTCGAGCCCAGCAGCGCCCAGTGGAAATGTTCCGCCTGGATTTGTACCCAGAGATAAACAATGATGGTACCGTAATATATCTAAATAGGGAAACCAGCCAATTTCAATGTTCGAACGTTTTAGTTATTAAGTTAGTTTTTAAAAGTGTGGATTAGGATTTTAGTTTTAGGTTACCTTTCGAATTATTGACAGGTTATTTTATATTTCATTTTATTAATTTTCTGCCGATTAATAAATAATTTGTTTACCATTGCCAGTTCCGTCTATTTGTTTATCTTGTTAATGTTGACACTTATTAATTAATTATAGTTAAAATTTCATCCCCTAGACAACTAATTGACTTTAAACTACCTCCCCAAATTCTTAAACTTTAATTCCAATCAATATATATGTATATTAATTTTCAAAAGTGTCGCAAAATCTTAAAATTATGCAAAATTATAAGCATTAATGTAGGAAGCGGCTAACGAAGGACTACGGTCCGAAAGCTTCCGAAATATTTTAATCAAAATAAAGAAAAATAAACTTCATGAAGTAGCAGGTCTTTTTTTCATTAATATTTTAAAAATATTATTAATTTACTATGGAACATAACTTTAAAATTCAAGAACTAAAATAGAGTGGTTTTTTAGTTATGAAAGTTTAGAGAAAATTAATTGTCTTCGAGACCAGCTCGCGCGGCTCACGTTGAAAGAAATTTTCTTAAATCAGCCATGATAAATAGAGACGTGGCAACTGTCCAGCTGCTGGCGAAAAATCCAAGTGACTTATCAGGGAAAGTACCTTAGCAATTTTGAATCAAAAACATTAAATTTGAAATGAAGAAATTAAAGCGTTGACGCCGTTAGCAGAGTCATGTGAAGAAATGGAAGACCAAATTATTGCTAGGGTAAATGTTATGTACCATTTAAGGGTTATTTCATTTTTCTTAATTAGTAGTATCGTTCATTTATGACTGTTATTTTAAGGCCCGCTAATTGGTTAACGGTAGCTTTGTAAAAAAGGGTACTTCCACTGTGTTAGTAAAAGTTATTCATTCATCAATGCATTACCGTTAATAATTTGAGCTTTATCCTTGAAGATTAAACCAAAATAACAAATTTGTTGGTAAAAATGTAGTATTATACGCAAAAAAATATAATCAGATAAAAACTATCTTTTAAATTTCGCAGATGTATTAGTTAAAAAATTATTTGTGATCGTTTATTTACCGTGTATTTGTGAAATCCAAATCTCGACTTCAGGCAATGGTTTAAGTTTTTGAGTCGTTTAATGACGAATATTATAAACCCGTGAATGTTAATCGAGTTTATCCCTTTTCAAACGATTTTAGATCACTTCATTTTCATTCCCATTGATGTTATTGGTTTTACTTTATAGAATAAATTTCGCACTGTTAAGCTGCGAAAGAAGCCGCTCTGTACCAAAGCGTGTAGTTGATACATCAGCCAATCAACCTGTAAGCCTGCGTATTGCTCGAAGAGGTTTTCTACTATACGCGCTAATATTTCATGATTAGTATCTAAAGACTAATATCATGGCAGAAAGTCCAGCTCCGGGATGTGTTGAAAAGAAAAACCATTGTTTCGTGTGGGAGCATTTCAAAATTGAAGGAAGAATGGCGATTTGTAACTTATGTTAAACATTATTTCGGTTACAACAGAAGTGAGTGAAGCGAAGATATCAGACCGCTATTCCCTATCCACTGGAGACGTATTTCTTAAGCGATCATCCTTTCAAATCCCCCGCGCTACATCGTTGTCAATGCTATCCGTTGTTCTACTGTTTAGAGCTGTTTTTATTACTTGGCATGTATGTTTTGGTTTTATATCTATATGCATGCGCGCTTTATGTTACGAAATTCGCCGTGACTTTGTCTGTTTCATTATTGAATTAAAATCCATTGTAAAAGCTAGCTGGTTATTTTTTTTTCACGTCCCTCACGTTTTTTTCCAGCGAAATATTATCCCCCGCCCTTATGCTCGACCAGCAGATTGCGGGCTCAAAACTCAATTATAGAACCCCAATTCCCTAATTAAATTTCTGATAGAAATAGACATTTCTCACTGGTTTGTTGAATAGCTTCGTTTTAAGTTTTTAACTAGCTTGTGATGTTTTACATTATAATAACAATTTTATCCGTAATTCAAGAACTTTAGTTTTTTTACTTCTGGTTACAACTCACCAAAAGTTTCCGATTCCCTCTATATGTGAGAAATCATGTTAGTTATTTAGTTGAATATTATTAATAACCACCAGCCAATAATAATTCCCATACCATGTCAAAAAATGGCCATGCAGAAGCCGTGGTGCAATGAGTGACGGGAAGCGAATCGGAAAGGGGGAATCCTCGGCCGTAATGACATTTCTTTTAGCGAGGGGGTAGGCGATTCAAATGGGGCCCCGGCACAAACATGATCTATCAATAAACTTGAAGCTCAGACTCGACTCAAAGATAAAAAGCCCATACGGGCCATAATATATAACGCAATACTTTTTAAAGTATAATTTATTTGTTTTGGGAAAAGCCCCAAAATTAATAAATATTGGAACCACTGGGCTGGGGCGGTTTTATTCTAAGGAGGTGGGAAATGAGCCGCGAGCAATGGAAAGTGGGTAATGGGTCACGAGCAATGAGTAGCGAGAATTGGATCGCGGGCAATGGAAAGTGGGAAATTGGTCGCGAAAAATGAGAAATGGCTATGGGTAGGGCGTGACTGCATTAGATTCATATATCTAATAAAATTAATTATTATGGTGTAACATCCATTTAAGTTAACGTTCTATCGCTTAGCGGTTCTTTTTTGGATTATTTTTTTGCAAATGTGACGACTGTTTATTTAACCGATCGCCGAGTCCTTATATTTACTCAAAATCCGATTTCAAAACCACAACATGATATTTATTAACTACAGTGTAATAAAATGATATAACCATTTAAAAAAAATTTGCTAAGAAATTGTTGTTATAAATTTTTATTAAATCCGGTTAATAAAATACTAATACCTGTCAAAAAAGTCGAAAAGTCGGTGCTGAACATTTTATAGTTATTAGTTTTTAAATAAATATTACAAAGAATTATCCTTCAAAAATAATTTTTACCTCTCCGAGGGGACAAACTCAGCTTAAGCGGAAGATTATATTTATAGTTTTTACCTCTCCGAGGGGACTACGTACATTTGGCAACAGATCAAAGGAGTGACCTGTCATTTTTGTAGCTCAAATTCTTCTAAAGAACTTCTGCATATTTTTATCATTGAATAAAAAATCTTCGAATATTTTTATGCTCTTACTTTGATTATTCATTTTGCGTAGCTTTGGCAGTTCCTACAGGATTAGTTGCTCATAACGTAGGAGAAGTTACTTTCACACGGCTTGTTAATGTGGCCCGTTCAACGTGGAAAATCAGCAAAGTATTACAAATAAGTCCAGACACCTTGCAGGTTATGCGCAACACGCTGGGCAATTTGATGCTAAAATTTATTGATGAAATCTCTATGGTATCATCGGCTTTGCTCGCTTACATACGTTTGAGATTTTGCGAAATAACTGGAAAAGATTAACCGTTTGGTGGCATTTCCATTTTGGCACTAGGTGACTTGTTGCAGTTACAACCTGTTATTTGTGATCCAGAATTTTCATCGTTATCTCATACCCCTGTAGCACTAGAAGTCGTTTAAGGGTCGGGGTACGGTCGGAAATGTGCTTTATAGTCGACGACCAAATGCCGACTTAAAAACGTCCGAACGTTTTTCGACACTAAAACCGTAAATCCTTTTTTGGGACTATTTATTGTCGGTATGCCGTCCATTATCCGACTTAAAATAGACCTTATATTTGATTATTGGATTCGGAATTAAATTTATGAAACAAACCATATGTATTTAGAAAAAGGGGATATTTTAATTATCTTCGGACTATTTGATGATTTTCTGAGATAATATTTTTATCACTTTTATTTTTTCTTCAAACTTATTTGTATTCGAAAAATGCGGCATTTATTAATTAGATCTGTTTTGGGTTGGAAATAAGTATTAATATAAAGTGGGCCCGACGTCGTTTCGGAGTTGGTTCTTAGGTCGGCCCTAAATCAAAAGGTAGTGTTAAGTACCTTTGGCCGACGTCGGCCCAATTATAATTTGCTACAGGGGTATAGAAACTAAAATACTTATTGGCTCAGTTGGTGGATATAATTCATTTTTTGAGTGTTTCAAATTTGATTAATTAACCATTAATAAGAGACAGAAGAAAGATGTTGCTTATGAAGAAATGTTGAGTAGAGTAAGGGTTGGCAATGTAACGGTATAAGTTCTTGATATTTTGAAGACATGCTTAATTCCCCAAACCGACAATGTTGAGCAACTATTATAATAAGTTGTCCAAAGAAGGTAAAACACCAATTTGTTTATTACCAACCAATAAAATGTGCCATGCCATGAACAATATTATGCTTCAAAATTGAGGAAATGTATGACGATTAGGCCCTGGCTTCGAATCTATACTTTTACTTTACATTGACGCTCGCATCATGCTAAGAAGAAATCTCAATATGCAAAAGGGGCTTGTAAATGGAGCCATGGGTACCGTTAAAGGGTTTCAGAAGAACGATGACGGAATAATTTCAGAACTATCGGTTTCTTTATAACCATGTTACTGAAGAAAAAATCTAGAGAGTTTGAAGTAAAGTTTGAAATTGTGACAATGTTTATGTTCAAAGAGTTCAATTTCCTGTGGTTTTAGCCTATGAAGTTACCATACATAAGAGTCAAGGTACGAGTGTAAATTCTGCCATGATAAATATGGGATCTATAGTGTCTTTCAAAGTGGTTTGGCTCTTTCGAGAATAACATCTTCGGACAGTCTTCATTTAGTTGATTTTGATCCGACCAAAATTTTGAACGATTGGAAAGCTAAAGTGGAGTACAATCGCCTTAGAGTTGCATTTAGGCTTGGTATGCCTCAAAAAGCCTTTATTTCCAGAAAAAAAAATGTTTAACAGTGTCAACAGCGATTTCCGAACATATTGGCAAAGTGACTGATAAGGTTTTAGCAGCTGGTTGAAGTATTGAAGCATATCCCTCCCATACTAGGGTACCTAAGCTTCTTAGTGCAAATATTTTTAATGTAAATCGGTCTTTAGAAGTAAAAGGTTTCTTGAATAATGATAATTCGCGCTATGCTTTCTCCATATTGCAAGCCCTTTTTCAAATTCCAGAATTTTTTAGAAGCATTCGAGAAAACTCATTTCTCCAGGACCAACATCTGTAGCATTGCAACAACTAGTAATTGAGAGAGCAGATCCTAATATTCCACTTTTAAAAACTACGAATGTCAGAAGTATCTTTGTCTTAAAATTTCATGGAGAAAATCAACAGGACCCAGTGGAATTTTAATTGGATTTTTTCCGAAAACTTGAAAGTGAAAATGCCCTTATTGCTCATTTCTTTTCACATCATATTCAATATCTAACGAGATGGCCAAATTGTCCTAACAAAAAAAGTCTTTAATCAACCACCTCAAGATTATGGTCACGTATTTATCGTTAATGTACTGGCTGATAGGAACAATTTGATTTTTAAAGACTTGTTGCGCCATTCGGAGCTGTTTGAATGCCAGTGCATTCAGTGTCAAAATGAAATGAAAGAACGTCGGACGCTATTGTACTCTACAGAAAATATTTCATTTGAAATTTGGCACTTATCGGGGTGATGAACAAATTACAATTGATACTCCAATTTAAGAATTTACCGCTGACAGCGTGTAAATTAAGGATTTACTTTTAAAACAAAAGCAACTGTGGTGCACACTGGAAAATCCTCCATAGCAAGTCATTACACAGTTGCTTTAAAGAACTCAGGGTCTAGCAGGCCCGTAGCCAGAAAAATTTCGTTAAGGGGGCAGAAGCTTTTTGTGAGGGGCACATTTTTTCGTTACCTAATTTCGAAAATTAGTGGAACCGTGAAATGTTTTTGGTGATCAACAAAAAAACCTTGCTTTCTGAAACAGACCTTTCTACAACTTAGTTACCTATAAATAACGATCTAAACCTTAAACAAAGAGAAGTGGTCCAAAAGGAAAATTTCAAAGAATAGAAGTTTAAAAAACTAATAAAGATGAAGGGGCAGATAATATTCTTTAAGGGGGAATAGATTAGATTGAGGGTGCCTGTGGGGGGGCAAATAAAAATTTCATTTGAGGGGGCAAAATTTATTTTTGAGGGGGCATTGCCCCCGAATGCCCCCCCGTGGCTACGGGCCTGGGGTCTAGATCAGGGTGGACACTGGGCAATGACAACCACATTACTCGAAGAAACAGGTTTTTTTATAATTTGATTGATGTCTATTGTTTATTTAATAAATTAAACATAGCAGAGTGATTAATTAACCGCTTAAATACATTGGTGGTTAAGCTTAATAACTTTATGTTGAGGTTAACGGTAATAGTTCGTGTAGGGAGCTGTTGGCTCGCGTGGCATGCACGGCTTGCCACCACCCTCCTACGCATTGTAACCCGGCCACCTGAATTAAAAGGCTTCAAAAGTCGCTTGATGACTTAAGCTAAAGGATTATTATTATTATTATTAAATGCTCATATGGTTTTCAGCACTGAAAATGAGAGAAACAGCAATCAAAACGTTTATTGGGCCAACGTTAACTAATAGTTAGAAAAGGCAAATTATCACAACTTTCCTCTTTCACCCTACGTATTTTTCATAACCAAACTGCTGGTAGATATGCATTTCGGGTTAAGTTAAGTTCAAAATAGCGATGCGAACATTTTATCGCCAAACAAAGTGTATTGACTGTTAAAATATTGTCATTAGGTTAATAACTTATGCCATTGCCGTGGTAATACGTTTTCTGCGGGAAACTAACGCGTCCTGATTTTCATCTAGGATAATTGAAGGACACATGCTTCTCCTTTTTCGTACTTCATGACAGCAAATCCATCCAACCTTGCCGCGCTCAAACGCAAATTAAAGAACTAATCAGCTAGGCTAATCCCAAGGCACCACCCTAGGCTTCTGGCGACTTTTAATGCTTTTATCCCAAGTAGTCGGATGCTACAGCGTTCCGTCGGTGTGAAAATCTCTTCTAGTGCCTAAAGCAACTTAAGGTACCGCAGCTTTAGATTTTACGCAGCTCTTAAAGCGATTTTACGGGCCCCTAAGTGAAATAAACGAAGGCTTAAGCTTGTCTCGCCTACCACTAACGTCGCCCTTGGTATTGTCGCCTTTCCCGCGGTTATATTAAGACTTTTTTTTCGCGGCCAAACATGGGAGCCCCCATTGCCTCTATTGCCCATCACAACGGCCGCCATTCTATCACCTAGCAGTGTCTGTAGGGACAAGTCCTATATGTTCCTATAGTCAATTTATATGCTTCTGCTCGAGAGCTTTCTTCCTTTTCTATTTAAAAAGGCAGTTTTTTCCCCAATTTTTAAATATGAGTACGAAACCCTATTCATTGCTCAATTCACTTTTCGAAAGAAATTATTGTTTATAGTAAAATTACCATCAGTTATTTTTAATAGTAAAATCCAATGCACACTATCCAGAATCCTCCCGTGCATGTGTTTCTTCTAAACGCTGAAAATTATTTAGTGTAACACAAGTTTATAATTCCAAAGCGTTTTTTAACTTTATATCTCTTACTTTCCAACCTATAACTTTATTTTGATATCCCAACATACCTTGCTTCTTATACGTATGCCCGAAATCATTATATATCCGAAATGATTGATATAAATAATATTAAAAATTATTAATAAATATTATTATTATCAAAATAAGGTAGGATATTTCCTAGCGAGGGACTTTTTAATTTCATTATTCTAGGTGGCCAGATGTTAGTTAAGGAAAAACGCAAATTGGCACAGAAAACCTATCTCTATAAAATATTAATTAAGTCTTAACAGGAATTCATACCTCAAACTTGGAATGGTTATCTCGGCCGATTTCCATCTGTATCTAGGGGACCGTTTTTTTCCATCGTTTTGACGTCAGAGCATACGTGTTTTCTCATACGATTTTCAATGGTATTAAATCCTAGTTTCAGATAATTTCATCCCCCTGTGTCGAAAAAGGGTTCAAACATCTTTTTGCTTTTCCCTTCGCTATCGCTCTATTGATGTCATTCGGACATCGCGGTTCTCAATGGCATTGTAACTGTTGACAATTTGACAGCGCTATAACAATGCCGGACTTAATCCTTCCAGATGGAGAGGTCGGGAGAGCGAGCGAGCTGAATGGTGGGGTTTCAAACCCTAAATTTCGAAATGTCCGAGGAGTCGAACAATAAAAAACTACAGTTGTAAAAACGGGAGGTTGCGCGGGGTAAAAACTCCTAAAGAGGGGAAACGCGTGTGAGGGGGCGATTTTTTTTTCTCATACACGTCACCGAAAACGGTCCCCGAGATCTTACCATAGGGAATACGGCCGGATAACCATTCCAAGTTCGATGTATGAATTCCTGGTCTTAATTATAAAATTTTTATTTAATAAAGAAATAATTATATTTTGTCAAAGTTCCGCTAAAACAATATCAAAGAGGTTATTAATTTGGAGAGCTTTTTAATTTTTCCGGCACCCAACTAGTTAACCACTCAATAAAATCGATATCAAAGATGTTTCATTCAGACGTAGCAGGTCGTACTTTGCCAGGCAAAATAAACATTAGATTAAATAACCAGAAGTAACAATGCGTATAAGATGACGATAGCGATCTTAATTAATAACTGAACGGCGAAATAGTTTTTGTTATCGGTTTAATGAGACGGAAGCGCAGAAAAAACGGAAAGTCCTGACCTCATTTGTTTGTACACTTTTTACTCTGTCGTATGTTATTAAATCACACTAGAGAACGATAATTGAATATGTGCCATTTCTTTCCTCGATTTAAAGGTAAGCTGCTAAATATTTGTACGGTATTTTAAGTAATGTATTTATTTCAACATGGAGAGAATGACTTTGTTGAAATGAATTTTAGCGTCGCTCCCAATCCACTCATGCTCGAAGATCAAGTTTACTGGCCCTTACAAAAATGGAATCACTGCTTACCAATAACTGACGACTTTCAACGGGGTGGAAGCTCTTTTGTAATAGTGAGTGGAGGCAACTCTTGGTTCGCGTGGAATGAGGGGCTAGCCACAACCCAATCACCTGCATTAATGGCTTAAAACGACGCTCGATTACTTACCTGAGGTGGTTCCTTGGGTATTAGCCTAGGGGAAAAAAGATATTTCATTATTTTGAAAATTTAATGAGGGATGATATTTTGGTAAAGTCAGTTTTACTTTCTCCAGGGGTATGTTTTAGTTAATTAACTTTTGAATTTAAAACTGTCAAAAGTAAATTAAGCACGAGAGGACAAATTCTTCGAGTATAATTGTTTGAACGTTCGAATCGCTATAGTGCAAAGGATGCCAAACATTTTGATTGGCGTACCCCTTTTGTATCTGAAAGCAATCCCCAGAGCCCGAATCGGTGGGGGGAGGGTGCACATCTGGGTTTTGGTTTTTTTACAGCAAAATAACCCATGGATTTCATTTTTAAAATACAGTTTTACTATTTATTAGCGCAACTTGCGTTTTTATTTATTACATTTTTGGAATTATATGAAAATATATAATAAAAAGTGTGCAGAGACTAAACTAAAAATGCATAAGATCCCACTAAAACGTTTAATAATTTATACCCAAGATAGTGCGTACTCGCCGTCTAACTACTACTAATAAATAGCATTAAAATAAAGCCTTAATAAATAGCATACGTTTTACGTGCTACAATTTTAAGCCCTATGAGTTATTAGCACTCTATATTTTTGCTCCAAATTGATCCTTGGAACCCCTGGAACCATGACGCGGAACGCTAGGCCCGTGTCACCCCCCCCCCCGTTAGTTATACCAGAGGTTTATAAAATATATCTTACGAGATAAATTTCCAACTACACCAGAAACTTTACGACTTCATTGAATATGGATAGAAGCTGACAGTGTATATTCTTCTGAGTATACAACGGTAAATACCAAATAAAATTGTGGTGTTGGTATCATAATTAAGAACGAAAAGTTCATGCTGCCATTTCTCTTTAATTACATCGCATTAAATATTTTGTTGATATGAACTGCACCTCTTTTTATTTAAATGTCGAATTGAAATTGATAGATTCGCAGTAACACTTTCCGTGTCCGTTCAGCACATTTAATTTCTTATTCATTTTATTATTTTAACATTTTAACAGGCCATTATCTGAACGCCATTTGGTGGTTGACTCGAAAATGTCGCAATTTCAATATGAAGGGATATATTATCCGAGTATCGGCAACAGCGTGGATGATGAAGCGTTATTGTCTCTCAAGGAAATGGAACCAAGAGCAAGTGACATTTTTTTATCGTCTTACCCTAGATGCGGAAGCATGTGGACCCAAGCCATAATATGGAGCATAGTTCACCTTGGAAAGCCCTTATCCGAACGTTTGCAAATCGATTTCCCTCATTTGGAATTTTCCAACCATAAACTTTACGAAAAACGACAGAGTCCAAGAATGTTTAAGACACACTTACCTTACAGGTAAATTTTATTATACGTTGAAGTTCGCTCCACGCATGCGCAATTAGGATGAAAAGAGTTCTTTCGTGAAGTTACTTCTTCAATAAAGTTGTGAACTTAATAACAGAACAATTTGAAAAGTGTTATCTCTTCATAATATGAAGAGATACCAAGGTTCGATCTTCCACAACAATTTGAAAAGTGTTAAGTAAAATAGCAAATTCACTTTTCTATATCGATATATGTACATGAAGTTTTGAAAATTTGCACTTTTAGCATGAATTCTTTTTAGTTTGAAGTCCAGAAAGATGTGTAAACTAATTTTAAAGATTTCGTCAGGTTAACACTTAACCCTAAAATCACTTCGTTTTAGGTAATTAGTTTTCAGATCTTGCGTGAGACATAGCTTCGTGTTGGTTCGGGAAGGAACTCGTCCCTGTCGGTTCGCTTAGAATCGCTTTCGAAACGACAAGGCAGGGAAGTAAAATTGCTCGTGTTTTCTAAAATAATTGGGAAGAAAATTGTAACTAATGTCAAACAATATTACTGTATGTATAGTAAACATGTGTGACCTAGGCTAACGAGACCATACATATATCTTTTAATAGATGTGTATTAGAGTATTTCGAATGCACAAATTAGATTTTTTTAAATGTACCACGTGACCGTTTGCGCCAGGGTTTGGGACTCACAGCCATTTTTTTTACAACATTACCACATACAACCACTCGAGGAAAGATACCTTTATTCTAGAGACATCATTTTACATTTGTGACAGAAAATGAAGAGTTCTTTTCATTCGGGCCAAGGCAGGGAATGCTTTCCGGGGCTCTTGCTTAAAGACCAAAGATTCATTTACAAATATTTTAACCTAAATATCAGCAAAATTTCAATCGGATTTGCCTGCCCATTGTAGCGTGACTTTTAGTTCATTGCTTTTGATATATATTATTCGGAGGCAAATTCGATTTAGAGACTTAGAATGCATATCTTCATATTCACCGTTATAAAATAATTTATGCACAATTTCTGGATTCAAACACATACCCTTTAAACATTGAATAATTTAGGTAGATATTATTATTGCAATATCCGTGAAATCCACATTTCTAACATAGTAATTAGAAACTCAAAAAGACCGTAACTTGTAAACTGTTGAAGCTACCTTATGTATGGTATGCTTATTTTATTGATATGGCACAGAACTTATTGAGACCATTGAAAAAAAATATTAAATACTATTTTTATTTGTATGTTTAGTAATATTACTAAGTTTCAGCGTGGAAATCGTCTGAGAAATATCCGCCAGCTATTTAAAAAAGATTAAATAATATTGACCATATTAAAATTATCATAAGTAACATAATGCTGTTTATTACGTTACTTATGATATAATTTTATTAAAAAAATAATATATCATAACAATATGAAGTGAATAATTTGTAGATACATGTTTTCATAGATTATATATCAAAATTCATACAGTTTTGCCTCTACTCCAGGTTAATTCCAAAATCTCCTTCTGCTAAATATATTTGCATAGTTCGAAATATTTATGATTGTTGCCTGAGCCGCTACGACTTCATTGTTAAGAACTTCGACAACTCTGAACACTCATTGGCAACTCACGTTGAGCGCTTCGTCGAGGGAACCCTGTTATTTGGCGACTACTTCGAAACCTGTCAGTCTTGGTTCGAGCACAAGGACGATCCGAACGTTCTCTTTCTAGTTTACGAAGAGCTCAAAAGAGACACGAAGACATCCATTTTGCAAATAGCGAAATTCCTGGGAGCGGATTACCACGAACGGTTAACGACGTCTCCCGACTTGCTGAATGAAATTATTCTAAATACAAGCCTCAATTCAATGAAAGAAAATACCCTCAGTTATAGGTAAAGGTCGACATTATTAGTCCTGGAAAATTGGATTCTTCTTCAATGAAATAATTTCAATATTACATGTAATGATTTCGTGAATTTTTTGATAACAGTAGAGGAAAAGTAAGGTCGACCCGTCAGTCCCAGGTTCAGGTTTAGGTTCGGGATCGAGATCCGGGATTTAAGGGGTGAAATGGTCGAAAAGTCAATGTATTTATGATATTTCTCGCGACGATTTGTTTTCCCGTATATCAACATATTGTGTCCAGGCCAGCTTGTTCATTTATCTCCGCTTATCGCGAAAGACACTTGAACGTATATCTTATCGCGTTTTATCGTACGGAATAAGTTGAAATGATGTAAAAATTGATAACCTAGGCGACGCGTGCGCAGATTACCCCGGGGGACGCGGTTAATTTGAATTTAAGAGTGTTTTGACGTCATGGAATATTCGTTGTTAAAGTAGAATGGAAATATTTTTTAAACTTCATTTTAATATCATTGTAGTACGCTTGGCACTTGAACCAATCTCACGAGTATTTCTTAAAACGAATATCTCGATCGCGTTTTATCGTACGAAATAAGTGGAAGTTATGTAAGTTGTATGATACTTGATAACCTAGGCAGGAAGATAGCGCGCGCGTGCGCGGATTACCTGGGAGGCGCGGATTGCCCGGGCGCGCGGTTAATTTCAATTTAAAACATGGATTCCCTCTCCGAAATAATTCATGTACCCAAAATTGGACCGCAAGTTTTTTTCTTTTTAGGGGAATCTCTATGGGAGTTTAACATTACAATAAAGCTAATAGGTCCAGTTTGGGGTACTTTTGGTCCGAAATGGGGTACATAGGGCCGAAAATGGTGACTTTGGTCGTTTTTAGGGTACTTTTGGTCTAATTTGGTCCATTTTTGGGTACATCAGAAAAGCAGTTGGAAAAACGAAGAGCCTTATTTTTTTTTCCACCCATCTCCAAACTCCAAAAATTTATTGCTTTAATTTATTTATCGCTTCCGTAGGTATAAAATAAGATAAAAACCACTTACCTATATTTTAATTACGGTAAATTAAAAATACTTAATTAGTGTACTAAGTTACGTTTAAAAGAACCTTTTGTAACAATTCCAATATGTAAATATAGGTATAAGGATTGAAAAAATACTTAGTGGTTTTACTGATAAACTCTAAAGGAATTTAACTTTAAAGGGTATCTTAGATTATTGTTTTTAATTTTATTCAAGTTGAAAACGTATTAAGAGTCCTTCAAAGTACTATAAAAGGATTTTATTTACGAACTTAATTCATATTTTCTTCAAACTTTCAATTCGCTTTTATTACTATTTAAATACGGTAAAATATAATTCTTATACACAAATATAGTCAGAAAGATACTATAAAACACTAAAATTAAAATTAAATTAAATTTGTGTGGATAAGATTTGTAAATATCATTTTGAAACTAATAACTTTCACGCTTTATTTAAGTCAAGCCAATAAAAACAATTACCTATATTTTAAATACGGTAAAATATAAATACATTTCCGATATGTAAATAGGTAGAATAACACTATGAAAAGTTCCTTTTTCTTCTTTTAATACGACAACACACAACTCTGATACGCAAATATATAAAGAAAATATTAAAAAAAATTTACTCTACGTTCGATACGTTAAAATACATTTCCGATACACAAATATAGATAAAGAAATACTATAAAATGTAAAAAGGTAGAAAAATACTACACATTAACCATTATGAATTTAAGCTTACAACATCCTTCACGTATAGAGCATAACATATATGTTCAGAGTTAACTTGTTTCCTCGTTATCTTTATCGCATGTGTTTTAAATAGCGTTTGGAATAAGTTAAGAATGTACTGAAATGGTGTATGTTTAAACCTCGTAGAATAAAAAGTAAAACATATGTTCAGAGTCGGCTTGATTACTAAAGCGAATAAAACAGAGACGTTTCCGGTGTAGTCACGTAGGAAGAAAAATACTACAACACTCTCTACTCTACATTCAACACGTTAAAATATACTTCCGAAATGCCAATATAGGTAGTAAAATACTACAAAATCTCTATACTTTACCTTCAATACGTTAAATTACATTCCAATATGTAAATATAGGAGGAAAAATACTACAAAAGCCTCTTTTCTTGGCGTTCAATATGTTAAAATAGATTTCTGAAATGCAAATGTAGGTAGTAAATACTACAAAATCTCTATACTCTACCTTCAATACGTTAAATTACATTTCAATATGTAAATATAGGTAGTAAATGCTACAAAAGCCCCTTTTCTCTGCGTTCAATATGTTAAAATAGATTTCTGAAATGCAAATATAGGTAGTAAATACTACAAAAGCCTCTTTTCTTGGCGTTCAATATGTTAAAATAGATTTCTGAAATGCAAATATAGGTAGTAAATACTACAAAAGCCTCTTTTCTTGGCGTTCAATATGTTAAAATAGATTTCTGAAATGCAAATATAGGTAGTAATTACTACAAAAGCCTCTTACTCTACGTTCAATACGTTAAATTAATGATATGCCTCCGATCGAATCGTTCATTTTTTCCTATTTAAATATACGCATTTAAATTAGAATTGCTTCCAGTGTTCGGCAGTCGATTAATTTTTATCCACAAATTTTCCGATTTATTTAAAAAACGTTGGTAAAAAGAATATCATTTTAACTTATTTAATTGTGTTTTTTACCCAACCAAGCATTTATTTGAATAAAAGTGGTATTTATTTAAATAACCAATAGTTAAATAAAAATTGTTAAATGTTTAAATAATCGAAAGTGAACAAGCCTATTTTTTAAATAAAACAAAAACAGACTTTAGAGTTGATAAGATTTGTAAATATCATTTGAAACTAATAATTTTCACGCTTTATTTAAGTCAAGCAATTACATTTTTAAAAATGAAAGAAGTTAAACAATATAAAAATTTGTAAATATTGTAAATATTTTTAGGTAATAAAGAAATTAAGAAATGTTTTAATTAAAATATCTTTCATTTTCTACTACATTTTTAAAAATGAAAGAAGTTTAACAATATAATTATTCTAATATAATTTCAAAATCAGGTATTATTTAAAGTACAAATGCATAATTTAGTGAAGCAATTCTTATTTAAATACTTTTATTTAATTAATTTGTGTATCTGAAATGTATTTATTGAAAAATAAGTGGGTTTTACTATTTATCACGGTTTTTTATATATATATATATATATATATTGGAATTGTTACAAAAGGTTCTTTTAAACGTAACTTAGTACATTAATTTATTTTAGAAGTTCAAAACGTATTAAGAGCCCTTCAGAGTACTATAAAAGGATTTCATTTACAAACTAAATTAATATTTTCTTCAAACTTTCAATTCGTTATAATTTGAATTTAAATGAAAACATCATGGATTATAGGTGCGTAATCTACTATTAGACCGAACGGATTAAAAAATACTTAAAGTAAGTGGTTTTACTGATAAACTAAAGGAATTTAACTTTGAAGAGTATCTTAGATTATTGTTTTTAATATTATTCAAGTTCAAAACGTATAAAGAGTCCTTCAAAGTAATTTAAAAGAATTTTATTTACGAACTAAATCCATATTTTAGAAGTTAGTTTGTATGAAATACTTACTAATACCTGAAAAATGGACTTTAGAGTTGATAAGATTTGTAAATATCATTTGAAACTAATAATTTTCACGCTTTATTTAAGTCAAGCCCCATTTCACATTTCAGACGTCGACGGAGGCTCGGGGCACCATCAGGGCGAGGGTGCGGACGCTGGGGCACGGGCGCCACCCGCGTCTCAATGTTTGACTATCATCTCGCAGTTCCATACTGGGCTATTTGACCATCAAAATGACCAAATACACGTATATTTGAACATTTCCTTGACTACATGACTGAAAAATTGTTTAAAGCTCCATCTACTTGGTTACAAAATTTGTTAAATACTTGGCTTTAAGGCGATCTAAATTAAAGTTAGAAGAAGCTAGACAAAGAGAAATTGTTCTGAAAAATAAAATTAAAGATATAAAAACTAACCAATAGTATTTCGAATACCAAATAATTCGACGTATTTGTTTTTGAAATAACTAAATAGTTTGCATATTTGTCAAAAAAAAGTAATTGAAATTACTATTAATTTTACTTGCAATAGTAAAATACTAAACCAAATGTATAATTTATATTTTATTTTATTTAATAAATTTAAACTATAATACTAAACTTTTTCAAAAAAAACTTTTACAAACAAAATTTAAAATACACATTTTTAAAATTTAACTACACCAGCTCCAAGTCAGCTAGCGACTTTTTTTTTAAGTAACTACTAACTACAATTAAAATCCAAGGATCTGCTATATTTTTCATGCTTTGAAAACAATTAATTAAAATCTCGAGTTTTTAAATATATGTAAAACACGAAGGAGCAGATCTTTTATCACAAATTTTCAAAAATTATATTTAATTTAGTTTATAATAATATAGGGAACTCAAAAATTAAAAAACGAAAAATCAAAAAAATTACTTACTTCAACCTTTCTCCCAGTTATTAGTTTCGTTTTAAACTTGGTTTACGTTTTAGTTTTACTTTGCTATTCTAGAAAATTCCAAAATTCCTTTAGAGTTTATCAGTAAAACCACTTACTTTAAGTATTTTTTTAATTAGTTCGGTCTAATAGTAGATTACGCACCTATAATCCATGATGTTTTCATTTAAATTCAAATTATAACGAAATGAAAGTTTGAAGAAAATATTAATTTAGTTTGTAAATGAAATCCTTTTATAGTACTCTGAAGGGCTATTAATACGTTTTGAACTTCCAAAATAAATTAATGTACTAAGTTACGTTTAAACGAACCTTTTGTAACAATTCCAATATATATATATATATATATATATATATATATAAAAAACCGTGATAAATAGTAAAACCCACTTATTTTTCATTTAATACATTTCAGATACACAAATTAATTAAATAAAAGTATTTAAATAAGAATTGCTTCACTAAATTATGCATTTGTACTTTAAATAATACCTCATTTTGAAATTATATTAGAATAATTATATTGTTAAACTTCTTTCATTTTTAAAAATGTAGTAGAAAATGAAAGATATTTTAATTAAAACATTTCTTAATTTCTTTATTACCTAAAAATATTTACAATATTTACAAATTTTTATATTGTTTAACTTCTTTCATTTTTAAAAATGTAATTGCTTGACTTAAATAAAGCGTAAAAATTATTAGTTTCAAATGATATTTACAAATCTTATCCACTCTAAAGTCCATTTTTCAGGTATTAGTAAGTATTTCATACAAACTAACTTCTAAAATATGGATTTAGTTCGTAAATAAAATTCTTTTAAATTACTTTGAAGGACTCTTTATACGTTTTGAACTTGAATAATATTAAAAACAATAATCGAAGATACTCTTTAAAGTTAAATTCCTTTAGTTTATCAGTAAAACCACTTACTTTAAGTATTTTTTAATCCGTTCGGTCTAATAGTAGATTACGCACCTATAATCCATGATGTTTTCATTTAAATTCAAATTATAACGAATTGAAAGTTTGAAGAAAATATTAATTTAGTTTGTAAATGAAATCCTTTTATAGTACTCTGAAGGGCTCTTAATACGTTTTGAACTTCCAAAATAAATTAATGTACTAAGTTACGTTTAAAAGAACCTTTTGTAACAATTCCAATATATATATATATATATATATATATATATATATATATATATATATATATATATATATATATATAAAACCGTGATAAATAGTAAAACCCACTTATTTTTCAATAAATACATTTCAGATACACAAATTAATTAAATAAAAGTATTTAAATAAGAATTGCTTCACTAAATTATGCATTTGTACTTTAAATAATACCTGATTTTGAAATTATATTAGAATAATTATATTGTTAAACTTCTTTCATTTTTAAAAATGTAGTAGAAAATGAAAGATATTTTAATTAAAACATTTCTTAATTTCTTTATTACCTAAAAATATTTACAATATTTACAATATTTTATATTGTTTAACTTCTTTCATTTTTAAAAATGTAATTGCTTGACTTAAATAAAGCATGAAAATTATTAGTTTCAAATGATATTTACAAATCTTATCAACTCTAAAGTCTGTTTTTGTTTTATTTAAAAAATAGGCTTGTTCACTTTCGATTATTTAAACATTTAACAATTTTTATTTAACTATTGGTTATTTAAATAAATACCACTTTTATTCAAATAAATGCTTGGTTGGGTAAAAAACACAATTAAATAAGTTAAAATGATATTCTTTTTACCAACGTTTTTTAAATAAATCGGAAAATTTGTGGATAAAAATTAATCGACTGCCGAACACTAGAAGCAATTCTAATTTAAATGCGTATATTTAAATAGGAAAAAATGAACGATTCGATCGGAGGCATATCATTAATTTAACGTATTGAACGTAGAGTAAGAGGCTTTTGCAGTAATTACTACTTATATTTGCATTTCAGAAATCTATTTTAACATATTGAACGCCAAGAAAAGAGGCTTTTGTAGTATTTACTACCTATATTTGCATTTCAGAAATCTATTTTAACATATTGAACGCCAAGAAAAGAGGCTTTTGTAGTATTTACTACCTATATTTACATATTGAAATGTAATTTAACGTATTGAAGGTAGAGTATAGAGATTTTGTAGTATTTACTACCTACATTTGCATTTCAGAAATCTATGTTAACATATTGAACGCCAAGAAAAGAGGCTTTTGTAGTATTTTTCCACCTATATTTACATATTGGAATGTAATTTAACGTATTGAAGGTAAAGTATAGAGATTTTGTAGTATTTTACTACCTATATTGGCATTTCGGAAGTATATTTTAACGTGTTGAATGTAGAGTAGAGAGTGTTGTAGTATTTTTCTTCCTACGTGACTACACCGGAAACGTCTCTGTGTTATTCGCTTTAGTAATCAAGCCGACTCTGAACATATGTTTTACTATTTATTCTACGAGGTTTAAACATACACCATTTCAGTACATTCTTAACTTATTCCATACGCTATTTAAAACACATGCGATAAAGATAACGAGGAAACAAGTTAACTCTGAACATATATGTTATGCTCTATACGTGAAGGATGTTGTAAGCTTAAATTCATAATGGTTAATGTGTAGTATTTTTCTACCTTTTTACATTTTATAGTATTTCTTTATCTATATTTGTGTATCGGAAATGTATTTTAACGTATCGAACGTAGAGTAAATTTTTTTTTATATTTTCTTTATATATTTGCGTATCAGAGTTGTGTGTTGTCGTATTAAAAGAAGAAAAAGGAACTTTTCATAGTGTTATTCTACCTATTTACATATCGGAAATGTATTTATATTTTACCGTATTTAAAATATAGGTAATTGTTTTTATTGGCTTGACTTAAATAAAGCGTGAAAGTTATTAGTTTCAAAATGATATTTACAAATCTTATCCACACAAATTTAATTTAATTTTAATTTTAGTGTTTTATAGTATCTTTCTGACTATATTTGTTTATAAGAATTATATTTTACCGTATTTAAATAGTAATAAAATCGAATTGAAAGGTTGAAGAAAATATGAATTAAGTTCGTAAATAAAATCCTTTTATAGTACTTTGAAGGACTCTTAATACGTTTTCAACTTGAATAAAATTAAAAACAATAATCTAAGATACCCTTTAAAGTTAAATTCCTTTAGAGTTTATCAGTAAAACCACTTTAAGTATTTTTTCAATCCTTATACCTATATTTACATATTGGAATTGTTACAAAAGGTTCTTTTAAACGTAACTTAGTACAATAATTAAGTATTTTTAATTTACCGTAATTAAAATATAGGTAAGTGGTTTTTATCTTATTTTATAAATACGGAAGCGATAAATAAATTAAAGCAATAAATTTTTGGAGTTTGGAGATGGGTGGCAAAAAAAAATAAGGCTCTTCGTTTTTCCAACTGCTTTTCTGATGTACCCAAAAATGGACCAAATTAGACCAAAAGTACCCTAAAAACGACCAAAGTCACCATTTTCGCCCCTATGTACCCCATTTCGGACCAAAAGTACCCCAAATTTGGCCTATTAGCTTTATTGTAATGTTAAACTCCCATAGAGATTCCCCTAAAGAGAAAAAAACTTGTGGTCCAATTTTGGGTACATGAATTATTTCGGAAAGGGAATCCATGTTTTAAATTCAAATTAACCGCGCGCCCGGGCAATCCGCGCCTCCCAGGTAATCCGCGCACGCGCGCGCTATCTTCCTGCTTAGGTTATCAAGTATCATACAACTTATATAATTTCCACTTATTTCGTACGATAAAACGCGATCGAGATATTCGTTTTAAGAAATACTCGTGAGATTGGTTCAAGTGCCAAGCGTACTACAATGATATTAAAATGAAGTTTAAAAAATATTTCCATTCTACTTTAACAACGAATATTCCATGACGTCAAAACACTCTTAAATTCAAATTAACCGCGTCCCCCAGGTTATCAATTTTTACATCATTTCAACTTATTCCGTACGATAAAACGCGATAAGATATACGTTCAAGTGTCTTTCGCGATAAGCGGAGATAAATGAACAAGCTGGCCTGGACACAATATGTTGATATACGGGAAAACAAATCGTCGCGAGAAATATCATAAATACATTGACTTTTCGACGATTTTACCCCCATTTCACCCCTTAAATCCCGGATCTCGATCCCGAACCTAAACCTGAACCTAGGACTGACGGGTCGACCTTACTTTCCCTCTACTGATAACAAAAATATTAATATCTTGGAAATGAAAAATAATACCGCGAGGGTTTGCATAACTTAAAAAATTGGGTGGCGGAGTGGTTAGTTCTTTCACCTCTCAGCGAGACGAGCTAGCTACGATTCCAATTTGTGGCATTGGGTGAATATTCGGAACCACTCCTTCTGCATGGAGTTTGCAAGTTCCTTCCCATTTTGTACATTACCTTAATACAAGATAAGAAAAATAACCACCATGTTTTAATAGATTTATTTAATAACAACATATAGCATGAAGCTACACGCGCTTTAAAAAAATGACGCTTCCCTAGTTCTCAATTTCCGATTCGAAAATAATTTATTTTAAAATTAGGAATGATTTATAATTTCTTTCGAATATATTAGTATATTGCTATTTGAACGGCCTTTTTAAGGAACCTAACATTAAAATAGGGTGTAATTTTCCTTTAATTTTTGGGGCCAGACCTGAATGATGAATTGTTGATATTTTAAGACTCTTTCTCTTAATAAACTTTCTCGTTAAATAGCTTTCATTAAACTTCGAGTTTGTAAATTAATATTTATTGTAGGTTTAATATAGTTGTTTATATTTCTATAGTCGAATTTCCGGATTAGTATACCTATAAGACCAAATTTGTAAATTTGATTAAGGCATTTGCTAATAGAAATAAATTATTTAAATTAGTAAAAACTACCAAAATAACAAAACCAAATTGTTTTTTCTTTGAAAATGAAATAATTAATGTGAAAACAATTTTTTGTAGAGGTCCAAAGAAAACGTTTTTCGCAGCAGTTGTAAACGACCAGGAATACAAATCGATTGACGAGGTCGAATTAGCTGCAGAAAATTCGTTTGAAAGAAAAGACTTAATTTTTAAGGGAGAAGTAGGAAGAGCCCTTCAAATTCTTTCGGACGAACATCGGCAAATCCTTCGAGAATCTTTGGAGAGGAAGATCAAGTTTTCCGAGTTGAGAGATATTCTCAATCAAACGACATAGAAGGTCAAAGCAGAAAACCCTTCATTTTTACTATTACCGTTCAGAAAATTATTATCGAACATATTTTGAAAACTATTGGAAATCTAAGCGTTTATAATTTCTATTGAGCCTTTTTTCGAGTTAAATCCATTTTTTGAATTTTAGCTTAAACGTGTTACGTGTACCTTCAAACGATACCTCTCGATCCACATTTTATTAAAATGTTGACATGGTTCTATGATTCATGACTCAATCAATCCTCATAATTTTATTAACAAAATAATGAAACTACCCCTTACCATTAAAACAATGTTTACGTTCTATAAGCATGTAATTTCATGTAATTTTTAAAATAAAGTGTTTTCCAAATGTTTAATAAATATGGGTAAATATCTGAAAACGATAATATTGAATGGTCAATTTGGAATTTTTAGGCTAAGTTATAACTTCAACAAAGCCACTAACGTGATGCTGCAAAATATGCGTTTTTAGAAAGATGTCAACGACGAATCAGTAACGGTAGTAAATTTTACGCGATGTTACCTAATCTCACCTTTACCCACAAAATCTACCACGAAACTAGCGCGTGAAACATGTGTTGATATATTGGTTTACTTTAAATTTTGAGCCAAGTTAAATTTTTTCATTGGAATAGTTTAAGCACATCAAAAAGACAATAACTAGACTTGTTGTTAAACAAACAATTCAATTTACATTTATCTTTAATTGAAAAGTAGCCAACTGTGCTGTTGCAATGCAGTGTATTGTAGTTTGTTATAAACCAAAACAATGTAATACGATTCACCCTATGTGAACAACAATTGATATTTGCTGTTTAAGTAGTTTGGCTATGATAACAACGGTTTCCGTGTCGCAACATGTTGAACTGTACCAACTATTTATCCCCTACTCCAACCCCTTCTGAACTTCAATGCAGTCTGACGGCCTCCTTGACGTATTTCTGGCTACTTTACCGGACCGGATTTTAGACCTGTGTGTTTGCAAGGCGTTGTTTTAAAGCCTATGGTCCCGTGATTAAAAATTATTTCGTCCTATTGTCTGGCCATTAGGAATACTTTCCTCCTCTGGTCACTGGATTTTTTTGGGTATTTACAACTCCGAGGGGACAAAGGAGGGGTTATACAATCACCGTGTCTGTGTGTCCTGCGAACGCGTTCGCATTATCCGTGCAAAGCTTAATCATTGCGTACGCAGTTTCTCGAAATCTCTGCGTTCGCAGTTGCTAAGAATTAGGGAACGAAGTCGAAGGGGTGGAAAAACCACCGTGCAACGGTAAGCGTTAGCGGATTAATTTGTGGTTGAGTTTGGTTTGGATATTTCTTTCGTTAACGCAACAGTTTTAACTCAGTTTGATTGGATATTTCGTTATTATAATGTTTATGTGTAAGGTGTGATGGTTGTGTTTGTGTTATGACGGTTGTGGGTGTTAGGTGTGTTCCATTTGAGTTTGTTGTGTTCTGACGGTTGTGGGTGTTGTGTTTGTTTTTATTGTGTTTGTGTGTGTACGGGCGTTTTCTCTTCAACTTCTTCTTATTGACTTTTGGGACGGACCGAGTGCTAAGTGTTAGGGCAACCTCTCAAATTCCAACAGCAGGGTTTCCACCAATTGTTCACGGTATTAGTCTTAGTGTCTTATTCCGATTTATTAGCGCCGGCCGGGAATCAAACCCGGGTCTGCTGCGTGCAAGAGATTTACTCTAACCACAGAACCATCGACGCTTGTTACGGTGTTTTTCTAAAACAGCTTTGACGAAAGTGTGTGAAGCAGTTTTAAAGTTATTAACGTCAATTTTTCCTGTACCATTTTATTAAAGTCTACATTTTTTACGTATGAAATTTTAAAGGTCAAAACTTGTTTAAGCGCAGTCAGCAGAGATAAGTGGGTTAAAGGGTAGAACCCGTGGGTGGTCCACTTTTCTAGTGTTTTGTTATTTATTTACGGGTTATCCTATCGCCTTAAATATAGTTGTTTAACGTTTATTGATATACGAGTCAAGTGGCTTTCTGTGCTTAGATGATGGTAATGTTTTTGTTTCTTGTTAATACATTTGGTGTGGATATTTGGATATCTAAGATTCCTAATGCAGTCATTGGGTGTCCACTATTCGTCCACTACCAGATGTCGAATATAGCTACTCTACGGTATCTTCATCAAGGGCGAGTGTTGAAATAAAATGAGTTTTAAAGATACGGCAAATATTTCGTAAGCGAGAAAAATACAAATACCCTCTGTAGATATTTATTTCATTAAAATTTGCTACGTATTATATTTAACTGATAAACTTTTACTGTAAATAGGGTTAAATTCAATTGTACATTGTTTTATTAGGTCTAATTCACTGGTGTAACTACTTATTTTATAATATTCCGAATAAGTTGAAATCGGTTGTTTCGTCTCAATTACTTTAATTATAATTAAAATTTTATACTGGGCGGAATAGAACCGGGATTACGTTTTTAGTAAATAACTCTGAATTGCGGAGATATATCTTTAAGGGTCATCTCAATAAATTAATACCACTAGGGACAATTCTTCCGAGGAGAGGTATATTTTGGCTTTCCAACTCGTTTCCACTACGTCTGTCCACCAATGCGAAAGTAGTGTAGATAATGACAACATCGGAAATACCCCAATTCGCATCTTTTTGACTCGCTGCCACCGCATTTATACATTTTTTTCCGCGGTATTTTCCAGGGCACGTCCATGTTGGTTTTCCCCCTTTCAGCCACATCCGCCATTACGGGAACCCAAAGAGTGGAGGCAAGTAAGAGGGGTTAAATAAAGGCGACATGTTGGAGCTGGAGACTGAAGATCCAGATAGCTGGCGTTTTCTGAATGATGGTAATTTCGTGATAACCAAAAGGAATGACTCTTTCACATCCATGGACCTAGACCACGCTATATAACAGGAACACAAAAATGACATGAGAGGAGGTGTTGTTGGCATAACCCGAAAACCAACGGGTTTAGATAAGTACTTCCTAATTGTCCGTTTTAGGTTCTACTATAGAATATTTTAAAGACACAGCGGGGATTGCTGCCAGTAAAGCTTCATCACTCTATCACGAAAGCTGCGGTGATGCTATAATTTTAGCACCAATCGAAGCGTTATTTGATCATTTGAAAGGAAGTAAATGGTACTTACGAGGGCTAATTTCAAATCCACAAATGGTATTAATATATATCTTTGGGGTTCAAAAAATACCTATCTTAAAAGGTATTTTTTAACACCAATAGAAGCGTTATTTGATCATTAAATAGGCACAATATAGTGCTAATAAAGGTTTATTTTAAATCCAGACATGATATCAATTTATACCTTACGGTTTAAAAAAGTACCTAGCTTCGGAAATATTTTTAAGTACCTTCATGAAAAGATATTTTTGTATACCTTTTTAAGGCCTCCTGAGGATGCAGCGAAAAATGCCTTTTCTGGTACGAAAAAGCCTATTTTTTTAACAGTGTGGCAAAAGCTGTAAAATACTTACGAATACGTAAAATGTAGCTAAGGTTATTTTCAAGGAAGGTAACCCGTTTTCCAAGAGTGACTTGCACAATTAAATGACATTCGCGATGCCGTCGGCTGATATTACGGATAATATTTAGAAACGGGGCGAATTAGGAAACGCGGCTTTTGAAAAATTTCTGCAAGAGAGATTAGTTAATAAAACTGTAGGTTACTGGGAAAGTCAGAAACGCAACGGTTACAAATTATTGAAAGATTCCGGGTGTACAGTCCGAATGGAAATCAAAGGTGGTCTCGTCAACTTGAAGCAAGAGAGTAACTTGATTTCTAGACTATATACTAGTGGCAGCAAACGTTCGTCCTGACCTAGTAGCGAAGGATGCAATTGAAGAATACGAATTAAACGAGTCTCCACCCTCAAATTTTCATCTGGACGGTTCATGTAAACCTCGAAACACAAATTTGTTTCTAGCTTAGCTTCATTACCACCATTAGATATATCTCAATTTGCGAAAGAACCAGACAATTGTGGAAGATCAGTCCTCATTGTTGACGCGATGTGTTTCGTTCAATCCTTCCAAACGTCGAAGGATATTACAACCGCATTGAAACTTTCGAATAAGTTTGTGAAGAAAATTAGAGCGATGGCATTGCCCTACGATGAGATACGAATTCTTTTTGATGATTATAAAGAAAATTCATTTAAATCGAGAACTCGTGAAAAACGTCTTAGGCAGAATATTGCAATTCATTATCACGTTAATGATAATACGAAAATACAAAATGTAAAAAGTTTTCTTCAACACGTTAACACTAAGACTGAGCTCACCCAGAACCTACCAGAAAAAATGCGGGAGTAATATGAACACAGCAAAAACAGGCATTGCTTCGTCGTGAAGTACCCTTTCTTCGAACCGAAATGTTGAGGAAGTCTTCACTTTGGAAAATATGAAAAATGAGAATAAGAACTAGAAGAAGCTGACCAACAAATAATCTTGCATTCAACAGACGTCGCTATGTCAGATCCAAATACTAGACTGAACGATTATTCCGTTGATACTAACGTGCTGGTACTAATTTTTGGATTTTACCTACAATTAAAACTCTTGCGCGTAACAATGACGAACCGGTCAGTATTCACGAAAATTTCTCAAAGCTTGGGGAAAAACGAGCGAAGTCATTAATTGGGTGGTACGTCTCCAAGGGCTGTGATAAAGACTTAAAATCTCATTTCAAAGCCTTGATGTCAAGCGATGGTGATATTTTGAAGGCTTTCAAATTTTTAGGGTCTGATGAACATTTAACAGACTATGTCTACAGGCAGATGGAGAGATACGTCTGTAGACTTTACAGATATTTCGACAATAAATATGAAACATTCAAAGAACTTAGCTGGGATATGTTCGCAAAAACAGGAAAAGAGGGAAGGCAATTGCCCCCAACACTTGGAACATTTATTCCACACACTAAGCTGCCGGCAGAAACGGCATATGGATGGTTAGAGACCGAAAGTGGCTTAAAACCTCACCAGTGTAATCTACCACCAGCACCAGAAGCACTTTCGTGTAGAGAATTATGTGCATGTGCAGATGAGTGTTGTAATAAGAATGAGATAGTTGTAGAAACGGATAATCTACTTTTTTATTTAATTTAATTGTAATAAATTCGAATTGCAAACAAAATAAAAAATATTAGAAAAAGGAGTAAGTTGTAAAAACAATGTTGTTGAGTTGATGCCAATAAATGGTTTTTTAAACTGTTTTCCGTCTTTTCTACAATACACAGTGTATGCGCAACAAAATTGTTGAATTTACTCTTAAATTTTATTGTTTAAAACTCGTAATTAAATTAAGTTGTATGTTTGACAACAAGTCTTAAAATTAAGTATATTATGCAATTATGATATTCCAATTAAAAAAAAACTTGGCACAAATTTCAAAGTAAAATACATCTGCCCCCTGACTAATGTCAAATTCCAACGCCGGTGTGGCCCATTAATAGAAATTGATTTGAAAACCTTCAACGGTATCAACTGACGCGCACTGGTTCGGAAGGAATAATCTAATGGGCTGACACAAATGCAGATAAATATTGCTAAGCCCACGTGAAACGATTTTATTATCAGAATGAATAATTACACGTGCGATGTCATCGAGATTAAGAGTTTTTAGTTCAAAAAACATTTCTTTTCTATTTTCAAGCGAATAATTTCTTCTAGTGTCTATTGTAATTTAGTTAATAAACGAATTTCGTTGTCCAGGGGTTATTGTATGTATAATTAGTGTCAAAATTTAAATAAACAAAAAGTATTCAATTGAGGGTTCCAAAATTTATTAGAGTTATTTATTTAACACATACAGGGACCCTTTTGACTTATCGTCCATCCCCTACGGGGATACAATTGTTGCTTGACGATCTGGAAGTTTCTGGAACGGGGCACTAATTACTTAGACCAGAGCCAGGTGAGATAATTTACAAATGGGATCAAGCATAATTGTTTGAAATATCAGAAATGTATACAAGTCGTAAATGTTTATAGTTTAGAAATAGTAACACGGGGCTTTCATCAACTATATTCGGCTATATGGGTGTGGTAGGAGTGCAGAAAAATCTGATAAACCACTGGAAATCACATATTTTTTGAAAATCAGTAATCAGTTGTACTTTGTACACAAGGTTTACGAATGACTTTCCCCCCTCTGGGTTTTGCTCTTCAATCCGCTATAAGTCGCGTCCGCAAGTTTAATTTTTAAATATATTTTTCATTACGAGCCCAATAATCAATATTAACGTATCTTTGTGTTTCTTTCCAATACAAGAAGGACCGCTCACCGACTTTCAAACTATTTTTGAAAATGGACAACTGAAACCAACAAGAGGATTCCTTGGAAAGTAATCTTAGCTCTTTTCGAATCTCCTTTCTCGTTATTTTGTTACTTCGAGGAATTATTGATTATAACTGACCTATAACAACCACTCTATAGTTGAATTAACGCCCACTTGAAATATTTGTCCACAGCCTGGCATTCGTGCTTCGCTTTACTAAAAGAGATTTGCTCGAGTAATTTTCGTTTGACCAAAGACAATGTCAACATTATTTTGAATAAAACACAATTAATCTCAATCCGTTTTGCTTTAGAAGTGTGCTATTACAAAATGGTCTGATTCTAAACATATCAATTTAGATCTTCCTTTGTAAAAGGTCGGAACAATGTTGGTAGTATTTCGATTTGTTGGTTTAATACACTTGTCAGTTTGATGGAGCGAAAACAGTAAATGTTTTGATTGAAGTAATGTGGAAACGAAATCAAATAGTATAAGGATAAAATGGTGATCTATCCTTTTATTATGGTTTCAGTTTAAGTTGATTCTAGGCGTATCTAACAATATATCTACAATTTCCTAAAACCTCATTGTATACCATTTCGTTTTATTATTTCCATGTTTAGGTTAGGATATAGATTTCTCCAAGTCATTTTTACCTCTCCGAGAGAACAAAGTCCCCTAGGAGGGGTTATACAATCACCGTGTCTGTCTGTCTGCGTGTCTGTCCTGCGAACTTGTTCGCATTTTCCGTGTAAAGGTTAATCATTGCGTACGCAGTTTCTCGAAATTTCTGCGTTCGCAGTTGCTAGGACTGTCGAAGATTTGGCAAAACCACCGTGCGACGGTCATACGTGGGCAAAATAGGTGACCTTCACCCTCCACCCCTCAGCCCTCTTTAGCAAAGTTTTTCACTCCGTCAGTGGCCCCTCCGGAGTGCTAATCTCAACTCTGGCAGTTGCGCCCTCCTCCCTCCGGAGTGTTAATTTCAACTCTGGCAGTTGCCATTCCTTCCTCCGGAGTGATAGTATCGACTCCGGCAGTTGCCCCTCCTTCCTCCGGAGTGATAATCTCAGCTCTGGCAGTCGCCCCTACTTCTTCCGAAGTTAAAATTTCAACTCCGGAATATTCACCCTCCTCCCTCCAGAGCGGAGGCTAGCTTTTTACCCCTCCATAATCCGGATCAAATGTATTCTCTCCTCTCTTGTTTCTCCGCTCTCTGAAGCAACATTTATTTTCCATCGTTTGACGCTGTTACTCCGAAGAGCGAAAGCACAGAGGACAGTAATGAAAATTGTATTACAAGGGCGAAGGGCAATGGATATAGGGGGCATTTTGGTTTCGGACTTTTGAAGTTGGTAATTTTTTTGGTACCATTGCGCTGAAGGATGATCAACGGAGGGAACTATTTTCTTACGGACAGTGGCGTACCTAGACAGTGCCCCCGCCAGCAGTAGGCACAAGTAGGCACGTGCCTATGTTCAAAAATTTTAGGCCTATTTTAGGGGCCTCTAAAAGTTTAAAAAAATTGCCTCTGTGGCCTCCAAATGTTATTTTTAAATTTTATTTATTTTTAAAAATTGGTTATCTAGCCCCCTTAAAAAAGAACTCCCATTCAATTCCAATTTCCAAGAGTCCTAAATGGCCCTAACAAAACGTTCCCTTTTGAACCACCTATACTCGAAATCAATATTACTTGAGTACACAAACAAAGGCAGCGAACTCTGTGGTTTCTGCTTATGGTTGTGTACTCTGTTAACATTGATATAGAGTATATGACAAAAGACTGGCCCATGACGGGGAAGTCCATCGTGCAAGGAAAGCAGCAAAAAAACCACCTGTTCGCCTCAGTGATAACTTAGCTCCAACCAACACAATAAACATAAGCTTAGTTTCTAGGAATTCTACAAAAGGGGGCATAAAGTGAGAAACTGGATTTCTTTAATACGACTTAAACCGTTGCAACGCTTAAGCGAAGGGAAATCCCAGCGGTGCTGAAGTCGAAGCGTAAAGCATCGTACCAGTCACTACTTTGAATAGAGAGCATCCTGGGGATTAGGGTTTTTTCTTTTTTACTCCTTGTCCCTTTTGCGAAATCACGTGATATCAGTGACCACTAATCGAAGAGAAAGGATCTAGACCTTCGGTGGTCGGACTTGTCCCAAATAACGCGCGTTTCTTCATTTCGTTTTCTGCTCCTGAACAAACAGGTAGTTCTCAATTTTGATTCTCTCCCAGTCAAATTTTTTCTAAGTCTCTTCCGAGACTAACTTTGCCAATACAGCCTTTTAAAAGGCTATTTAGCTGTTTTAAGCTAATTTTTAAACAGCCTTTTTCAAGGCTAATTAGCTATTCTAGCTAAATTATTCAAAAAGCCTTTTTCAAGGCTAATTAGCTATTCTAGAAAAAATATTCAAACAGCTTTTTTCAGGGCTTTGAAATAGCTGGTATTATTAAAAAGTCTGTTTGAAGACTACATAGCTTTAACTAAGCTTTATTTTCTTAAACCTTTTTAAGGTTATTTCGCTATTAGTATATAATAGTAGCATTTTCAAATATGAGTACCAGAAAATTTTTATCTGGGTCCCAAAAATGAGAAAAATGGAAAACGGAAGATAGTTTCGTTAGTAATCAGAAAAGTGCAATGGCACGTTTTTTGAAATCGTCGGCGCAAAGCCATAACTATAGTTCTGAGAAAAACCTAGTCAAAGAATTGGGAAAGGGTTTAGAATCCTTCGAGACTGATAACAGTCACTGTTTTAGTAATAAGCTGAAGTTCTTCCAAACGTCAGTACTGATATGGAAATGGAACTGACTCATGAAGGAGAAATTGCAGAAGTAATTGCAAACCCCAACTCTAACCATGCACAAAATACATCAAACAACGTGTACAATTCAAAATAAATGGGCTTACACGCGTTGAATAACTTGGATATTAGTCTAGATAAAGATTGCCTTCCAGTTCAGCCTAAACTAAATCCTTTTCCTAAAAGATTAATTGGCGGTAAAAATCGAGGTTTCAATTCTTCTTGGTATGACAAATATCAAATGATTGAATATTCAGTTGCAAAGGATGCAGTGTATTGTTTTTGTTGCCGTCATTTTTTAGGCAGTAGAAACACTGCATTTCTAAAGGGATTTTCGGATTGGAAAAACATGGGGACACAATTCGAAGAACACTTCACTTCCAACAAATCTTCTCACCAACTAGCCTTAGACTACATGGAATCCAAATCCCGTGGATCAATAGTTTGCCAGGTTAACGACCACCATAGACTAGACGTTATTAGAAACAGAGAGGTCCTATCTACACACGTGGAAGTGATTATTTTATGTGCCCAACAAGATTTAGCACTTCAGGGGAACACTTACACATCCGCCGACAATATTGGGAATAGGGGAATATTTATTGCAATATTAGATATTAAAAAAAAATGCCATGATTTAAAAGGAAGTTTAGCTCCGGAGGTCCGAATTAAAATTTAATAATTAGATTACTTTGAAATTTAAAATTGTCAAAATTATTTTAAGCACTAAACAAGAGGCTGTTTTACACATCAATATTAATTTAATAAGTTAAAACACAACAATAAAACAGTTCGGCTTGAAATAGCGCGAAACTAGACAATGGCCACTGTAGTCTCCCCCCTTAACAATGGGGGAGACAAGCCTAAATAAGTAGTTGATGAATTTGGAAAAAGAGGTAATCGTAGGGTGGAATTCTTCGATTAAAAGTAAAGTTGGTAATATTTATTTGTATATAATATACTTAATAATAAAACTTTTATTAATTTAATAATGATAACATTTTTATTAATTTAATAATAATAAAATGTTTTTTAAATAATTATATACAATTTGGCTAGTTAAAGAACAACAAAAATTACAAAGGAGTTTTTTATGGGGGCCTCTTAATCACGCAGTGCCTACTCGCGAAAAAATCCGGGCGGGGCTACTGTACCCTTTGTCGCCCGGGACGGATCACGAATTTTCCGCCCCTCCCAATTTCCAAAATGTTTATGAGTCCTGTGTTACAGCGAAAGATAAAAAATACTAAGCAAACGTATTCATTCTGTCCAAAGGAACAAGACGCTAGTAGCAACAGTCTCACTACGAGAAAAGACTAAACCTTAACCGTAGCCAGCGGGAGGCCATACATGGGACAACCTCCGGAGGGCTTTGCGGGTGTTCAGACGCTCAACTTCTAGTTATTCAATTAACTTATGTTAATAGTTCCGGTCGATGTAAATATTCGCGAAGGGATAAAAAAAAACCCTTTTTTTTCGTTTCTTCATTTATTGTGTATAATCTTTAACGTTTTACTATGTTTTTTTAACCATTGATTCATTTTCGGGCGATATGCTTTTAACGTTGAAATATGTTTTTTAGTCTACTCAAAGCTAACTTTATTTATGAAAAATAAAATATTGATCAGAGTTCATCCAGATCTGCTTTCGGTTACTTGTCTTTGCTGTTGCTGCTGCCTAGTTTAAGTCGCGCTAGCTCCAGGGTTTTGGGATGGCTGAATTCTACGACTAGACACGAACATTTTGGTCCGTCGAGCCGGATCTCTAAGCCGGTTGTTTTACGTGGATTCTAGTCGCTGGGTTCACACCTTCGGATCATTCGTCTTCTCGGATCGGAAGCAAATTTCGTTCGCAATGCCGGTCACTGCTTTGGACAAAGCCATCGCCGAAAGATCTAAGGGCGAATTGGGTCTGAACAATATGGGCAGAAGAGTTCAGAGTCATTCAAAGATATCGCTAAACCTGCAACAAGTGGAGTTCTTCATCAGCGAAGCAGATAAGTCTTGGCAAATGATTGATGACGCGCATCTCAAGATCATTCCGCTAGATTCCGACAAGGCTTTGGATCATAATACCGAATGGGACAGACTGTTCACTGTCTACACGGATGTCAGATGCGGATTGGAAGCCATCAAGGTAACGTTCGCTCCAACTCCTACTTCGCAGTTTTCGGTTCCGACGTCTCATTCGGAAATCAAGTTGCCGAAGATCAACCTCCCTACTTTTTCAGGGGAGGTGCACGAATGGATGTCGTTCCGGGATATGTTCCAAACAGCTATCCATTATAACAAGGACTTGTCGAATGCGCAGAAGCTTACGTACCTGAAGTCAAGTCTAACGGGAAATGCCACCAAGTTAATCAAATCGCTCCCTATTTCGGACATCAACTACGGCATAGCGTGGGACACTGTTACGAAGAGGTACGAAAATAAAAGAGAACTTTATTCTTCCATAATGAAGCGTTTCATTGCACTCCCGGCAATTTCGAGCGGGAATTCAACGGCGCTGCGATCCATCGTGGACATGACAATGGAGTGTACGAGAGCTTTGGACACGCTCAGTATAGCGAATAAGTGGGATGCCATTCTGGTTTATCATCTGACGCAGAAGTTGGATCCTACTTCTAAGGAACAGTGGGAGCTAAGCCTAAAAGATACCGAGATACCCACGTCAAAGACGCTTCTGGAATTTATCGAACAGAGAGCACGATCGTTAGCCGCTTCGTCGTCAGGTCTAAGTCAACAACCTAGAGAGCATCTAAAGAAATCGGTCAATCTGCACGCCAGAACGGGAATAATGCCTGCAGACGGAAGTTGTTCATTTTGTTCCGGAGCGCATTGCAATTTCAAATGCCCAAAATTTTACGGTTTGAAAATCGCAGACCGGCAGTTCTCGGCACAGGAAGCGAAGGTCTGTTTCAACTGTCTTCGTTCCGGTCATCGAGTAAAAGATTGTCCACTTGAAAGGGGTTGTAAGACTTGTGGACAACGACATCACTCCCTTCTCCATTCGGATAGCCTAAATCAGAGATCCGGTAGTCGACAGTCCAGGGGAGGTCAATCGACTGGTGACCTTCAGCCTGGAAACCAGCAAACGATCCAAAGTCAACAGTCTGGTAACCACCAGATAAGTCAACTTCAAAATCAAAATTTCCATGTTCAAGAAGTCGTTCATTCTAAATACGACGCCATGCTAGCCACCGCCGTGATAAGGGTGAAGACGGTTTCCGGTGGATGTCTTCAATTCCGCGCGCTCCTAGACGGCGGATCGACAGTGTCATGCATCTCCAAAGCGTGCATCGGACAACTGGGTCTAGGACGGGAGATGGTCGATACGGAGGTCGTTGGCCTTGGCTCAGCTCAACTCGGCAAAACGAGAGGCCTCACTCAAATACATTTCAAGTCGCATATCGATGCTAAGACGATAGAGAAATTTCATGTAAGCGCCTACGTTCTCCAGAAGATAACGTGTCAACTTCCGGTCAGAAGATATGACGCAACTAACTGGAATCATCTAAAGAATCTTCAGCTAGCGGATCCAGCATTTAATGTACCGGCCGACGTGGATATCCTTCTGGGTGCCGACATATTTTATAAACTTCTACTCGACGGCAACCGAAGATCAAATTCCGAGTCTCCGGATGCTATCAATTCTAAACTGGGATGGCTCGTCGCAGGTCCAATTGGAGTAGAGCAGCCCAAAATTCAAGTCCATCACGCCATCTCGTTGGACGAAAACCTAAATCGGTTTTGGGCGGTGGAGCAGGTTCCGAAAAAAACAATTCTTACCCATGCCGAGAAAGAATGCGAGGAAGATTTCCAGACAAACCACTACAGAGACGAATCTGGACGATTCGTGGTTCGAATGCCTATGAAGAAGCCCAAAGTCTCTCTCGGATTGTCTCGAGAAACGGCTCGGAGGAGATTGCTACAAATCGAGAGAAAACTCGAATCGAGTCCAGCTTTGAAGGTTTTATATCAAGGCTTCATGGAGCTGTACGAAGGGCTGGGGCACATGGTTAGGGTGGAACCCGTTCCTTCGTCGATCGAACGAGTATTCATTCCCCACCATTACGTGCTGAAGGACTGTAACCAGACTAACAAATTTCGAGTTGTATTTGATGCATCGTCGAAGACAAGTTCTGGTAATTCGCTGAACGACGCTCAGCTAGTTGGTCCGGTCGTTCAAGACACGCTGTACACTATCATCATGCGATTCAGACTTCATCAAGTCGCATTCAGCGCTGATATCAAGAAGATGTATCGGCAGATACTTATCGCACCCGACCAGTGCGACCTCCAATGTATTCTTTGGCGAACGTCTCCGAAATTACCTATTCAAGAATACCAGCTCAGAACGGTTACCTACGGTACGGCATCAGCACCGTTTCTCGCCACTCGAGTCCTCCAACAATTGGGTGACATTGGGTCAAAGGAATACCCGTTGGGGGGCGAGATTCTCAGGAGAGATTTCTACATGGATGACGTTATGAGCGGAAGAGGATCGATTGAAGATACAAGAATAGCTATATCGCAACTTCGTGAGCTGACAGACAGCGCTGGGCTCCCTCTCAGCAAATTCGCTTCGAACTACCAGGGATGTCTGGTGGATGTTGCAGTGGAGCTGCGGGAGACTAAGGAAGTCCTCGCCATGGAAGAAGAACCTATCGTAAAAACTCTTGGTCTTTACTGGGATACCCGAAGAGATCAATTCCTTTTCAAGGTGCAAGTTCCGGAGTCGGGGGAAGACGTCACGAAGAGAACGCTACTTTCGGAGATTTCGAAAATCTTCGACCCGATGGGGTGGCTCGCTCCTGTCGTGATACGATCTAAAATTATGATGCAAGACGTTTGGAGGGAGAGAGTTGGTTGGGACGAAAAACCGACACCATCGATTCAGCAACAATGGCAAGAGTTTCGAGATTCGATCTTGAAGATTCAGGAAATTCGTATCGACCGTTGGATTTACACCTCACCGGATATATCTGAGTTGGAATTCCATGGATTCTCGGATGCTTCGGAAAAAGCTTACGCTGGAGTGGTTTATCTGAGAATGGTAGACAAATTCGGAAAGATCAATGTTTCACTCCTTGCATCGAAGACAAGGGTGGCTCCAGCAAACCAAGCTATGTCCATTCCAAGACTGGAGCTATGTGGCGCATTGCTACTCGCTGACCTCTTAGAATCAGTACAAGAATCGCTGGGACTTGATGTCACTCGGGTCAAAGCATGGACAGATTCCACAATTGTCCTATGCTGGATATCGTCGTGTCCAAAACGATGGAAAACTTTCGTTGGCAATCGAGTTTCGAGAATTCAAGAAACTATCCCAGCGTCGCAGTGGGGTCACGTAGCTGGCACCGATAACCCAGCCGACGCAGCGTCGAGAGGAATTTCCGTTTCGGAACTCGTAAAGCATCAGCTCTGGTGGAAGGGACCGTTATGGTTAGCAGAGAGCACGCCCGCTCCAAAAACGTCGAAATGGGTAATGGACACCTCAAAGGTCAATCAAGTTTATGAGGAGGAGAAGATCGTCATCGTTGCCACGAAGGCCCACGTTGTTGGTAACTCAACATTAACGAGATTTTCGTCACTTTTACGGTTACGTCGTATCACCGCGTGGAGTCGAAGATTCGCTTATAACAGTCTACTCCGATACCGACTGAGAACCGATCCGCAATCAACGGCTTCACGAATGGAAGGTCCATTAACGACTGAAGAATTGAAATCGGCGTTATTTGCTCTAATCAAGGTTATGCAAGCTGTAGAGTTTGCGGAAGAAATCGAGTCATTGAAGGACGGAAATCCGTTGCCAAGGAAGAGCAAATTACTCTGTTTACGCCCTGAGTTGGATTCGGAAGGCATCCTTCGAGTGGGAGGTCGTTTAAAACATGGCGATTTCACCGACAACGTAAAACGCCCAATTCTGCTACCACGTCACCACAAATTTACGGAAATGGTGATTCAAGAAGCACACGTCCAGCATTTGCATGCTGGAGCGCAGTTGGTTCATGGTATTCTATCTCTAAACTACTGGATTCTCCGAGGGAGGGATGCAATTCGACATCAAATTCGGAGATGCATAGTTTGCACAAGGTATCGAGCAGAAACGGCGAAACAGATGATGGGGGACTTACCTAAGTCTAGACTGCAATATTGTCGAGCCTTTACAACAACCGGCGTCGATTACGCCGGGCCTTTCAATCTACGACCAATTACGCCTAGAAGTAAAACGACTTACAAAGCTTATATATCGCTTTTTGTCTGCTTCGTCACTCGGGCGATACATTTGGAGCTCGTTTCATCCTTGTCTACAGAAGCGTTTATCGCAGCTTTACGAAGATTCACCTCAAGGAGAGGAAAGCCCAGCGACATTCATAGCGACTGTGGCACGAACTTCGTCAGCGCAGCGAAAGAATTGACGGAATTCATGAAATTAATCCAGTCCGATTCCCATAACGAAGCGGTCGCGGATCACCTTTCGTCACAAGGAATAGCGTGGCATTTCAACCCTGCCGGCGCCCCTCACTTTGGCGGATTATGGGAGGCTGGAATAAAATCCGTGAAATACCACATGCATAGAGTCATTGGGCCAACTCGTCTTACATTTGAAGAGTTTTCAACAGTTATCACTCAAATCGAGGGAAGCCTCAATTCTCGACCTTTAACTCCGATGTCGTCTGACCCGACGGATCTGCAAGTATTGACGCCAGGACACTTCCTCATCGGAGAGTCTCTGCAAGAGGTTCCCGACCCAGATCTTTCGCAACTTCCGATGACGAGACTCAATCGTTGGCAACTCCTTCAATAGCTGAAACAGGACATCCACAAGCGCTGGCTCCGGGAGTATATAACGAGACTCCAGCAACGTCCGAAATGGATGACTCCTCAACGAAATATCTCAGTCGGGGACATGGTACTCGTAAAATCGGACGCCTCTTTCGCTGCCAGCTGGCCTCTTGCTCGAGTCGTCCAGATACATCCAGGTCGAGACGGACAGACGAGGGTGGTCACTTTACGCACCAGCAGAGGGGAGCTTAAAAGACCGATCGTGAAGCTCTGTTTACTTCCGTTTGACCAGGAAGACGCTGTACCCGATTCTTGACGCTACCGCATCAAGGCCGGGAGTATGTTCAGACGCTCAACTTCTAGTTATTCAATTAACTTATGTTAATAGTTCCGGTCGATGTAAATATTCGCGAAGGGATAAAAAAAACCCTTTTTTTTCGTTTCTTCATTTATTGTGTATAATCTTTAACGTTTTACTATGTTTTTTTAACCATTGATTCATTTTCGGGCGATATGTTTTTTAGTCTACTCAAAGCTAACTTTATTTATGAAAAATAAAATATTGATCAGAGTTCATCCAGATCTGCTTTCGGTTACTTGTCTTTGCTGTTGCTGCTGCCTAGTTTAAGTCGCGCTAGCTCCAGGGTTTTGGGATGGCTGAATTCTACGACTAGACACGAACAGCGGGCCTCATTGAAATTAACGTTATGCCCCCCAGTCGTCCGACGTTCCCCCCCGGAGGTTTTCCCACGTATGCGTGAGGCAGGTGCAAAGGGTTTAGTCGCACCCAGCCCCGCGCTGCTCAAGAACTTTAGGGGCCCCAGCGGAATCGAAGATTTTTAATGTTTTTCTGTCTATAGCTGAATAAACAATATTATTAGAAGACGGCGCTACTAATTAATCCGCCAGTTTCAAATTGGCGCGTGGTACACCATTGCAAAAATCGTTCTAGCTACCTTCTGATTTCTAAGGTTAGGCCCGAATTTTTCCGGATGATTACACGGAAGTTTTTATTTTTGAAAATAAATTGAAATTGAATTGAAGGAAAATCGGAATTATAACTAATTTTGGAAGCGGAATAGAGTGAAAGTAGTTTATTTTACCATTTCATTATCCCTTTAATTACTGAACGAAATAAATACGTTGTTAAAGTTGGGTAAAAACTGCTAAAAGAAGGGAACTTTTACGAAGTCTCGGGCCCTGCAAATGCACTTTGCAACAGCCCCACAAAAGTTCAAACCGGCCTTGACGTTAACCATTACCAAAAACACGCCATTTTTTTCTTGAATGAATAATGCCGCCCCCTAGAAAATGCCGCCCGGGGCGGACCACCCAAGCCTAGGTACGCCACTGCCTACGGAGGGGCAAAAGATATAGGGTGGTACTTTTGTTCCAGATTCTAAAGGGCAAAAGGCCAGTGGCGTAGTGAGGTTATTTGGCGCCCAGGGCAAAACTCCAAAATTTGCGCCCCCCACCTGCCCTAACAATAACTTTAGTATATAATCCAATATACGATTTAATACTGTGGGCGCCACTTGTGTGCCCCCTGGCCAACAGCGCCCGGGGTGGATGCCCCCCTGCCCCCCCCCCTCACTACGCCTCTGCAAAAGGCATAGTAGAGACCTCCGCTTCGGGCAAACCTCTGGAGAGCTTTGTAGGCCTTATTGAAATTAGCGTTATGCTTTCCAGCCCTTCGACGTTCCCTCCGTAAGTTAGCCAACGTGTGTGACTGCCAGGCTACGTCGGTAGCGATAAATTTGATTGAAATATCCAAGTCATCAATTTTTTTCATTATTTGGCCAAATTAAGCATCTTTTTCACCTTTAGTAACGTTTTGATTTTCAATGGGTCTTAGCTTTAGGCTCCTGAAAGAGATTCTTCGTCAAGGTTACACAAAAGCGGTGATAGTGTCGTTTGTCGCTTTAGTATGTATGAACTACACAAATGGGTCGATACTTTTTATAGTGCGAACAAGGTTGCAAGCGCTTTTAAGATTGTATGTTCAATAATGCTTATGCTCAAAAAATATAGACGAGTGTCGTTTCTGAAACAAAACAACCAACCTTAAAAATAAACACATCCGCCCAAATCGCCTTTTTTCTAACGTGTTAGGTTATCCGCAATGCATTTACTCAGACTAAACTTGTACTATGTTTAGTACTTATGATAACATGAAATTTCCCCAAGGGAAAATTGCAATGGGCATTAGTTTTGCCATGGCAACCGAAAATGTTTTTGATAACACAGAAGGTAAATTTTCCCATTAAATATAACATGTGAATTTGAGCACTTCTTAGGGTCCTCCCTGCGAAAATTTAAAATAAAAATGAAAAATTCAAAACCAAAAAAATTAGATCTAAATGGACAAATGAAATTAATTTTATGTTATTTTGATGAATTTTGGTCAATTTGATCAAAATTTGGACCCTTAGAAAATGCACAGATTCTCATGTTATTTTCAATGGGAAAATTGACATATTGTGTTTTAAAACATTTTCGGTTGACATGGCAAAACTAAGGCCCATTGCAACTTTTCACTTGGTGAAATTTCATGTTACAATAAGGTCTACATACCCAGCTAGTCTCAACCAAATCGGTGATTATCACCTCGGGTATTCTCTTTGTAAGAAGTAAGCTCATGTAGAAAAATACTTATTGTACATATTCTGGCAAGGGAGAAGTGACAGCATTTACCCCCCCCCCCCCTAGGGCCCTCACTAAGCCTGCCTCCTGTATTATAGGTGGGTTGGCGGAGTGTTCAGCACTCTTTCCTTACAGCAAGAGGAGCCGGGTTTGATCCCAGCTTGTGGCACTGGTTGAAAATCCACTCCTTCTGCGTAGAGATTGCCAGTTATCTCCCCACTGGTAAAAGGGGTTTCCCCGAGATCTTCAGTTTCCCCTTTCCCTGAAAACTTGCCGAGGATAACGGTAATAGTTAGTGTAGGGAGCTGTCGGCTAGCTTGCGTGGCATGAAGGGCTTAATGCCACCACCTTCCTACGCATTGTAACCCGGCCACCGGTAAATAAGGCATTAAAAGTCGCAAGCTGACTGGGGCCTGTGGTATTAGCCTAGAAAAGTATTATTTCTAAATATATCCCCCTCCGGTAAATTGAAATGAATAGCTCCCCCTGAACTTCAAGGCTCACCCCAGTTGTGGAGGTCTACGGGTGCCCATACGCGGACAAAACTCCGGAGGGAACGGCGGAGGGCATAACGTTAATTTCAATGAGGCCCACAGAGTTCTCCGGAGGTGTTCCCATGTATGCGGGTGCCTCGCTTCGCCACTGTATTCTGTATAAATATATACCCTTTAAAGGGGGGTTGAGGTTCTAGCTTCGGAGGTTTGGGATCTTATTACGGACGGCACACCTATGCACCGGAGGGCTGAGGGGCTGAGGGTCTGATTAAGGAGGGCACACCTTTTCTCCGGAGGGCTGAGGATCTGATAACGGATAGCACACCTTTTCTCCGGAGGGCAGAGGGTTTGACTGCAGTCTGCACACTATTTCTCCGGTGGGCTGAGGGTCGGATTGCGGTCTGCACACCTTTGCTCCGGAGGGCTGAGGGTTTGCCTACGATGGGTTACACTGGTGCTCCGGAGGGCTGAGGGTCTGCCAACGGAGGGTACACTGGTACTCCGGAGGGCTGAGGGTCTGCCAACGGAGGGTACACTGGTACTCCGGAGGGCTGAGTGTCTGCCTACGGGGGGTCAAACTGGTGCTCCGGAGGGCTGAGTGTCTGCCTACGGAGGGTACACAGGTACTCCAGACTGCTGAGGATCTGCCTATGGAGGGTTAACATTTGCTTCGGAGGATTGAGGGACTAATGACATATTGCATAACGTTTTTCTGGAGTGCGACCCACGTTTTAACGCCCTCCAAATAATTCTTCCACCCTCAATTCTCATAACTATTGCAATTAATTTTCCCCTCCAAACTCCAGCCAATATCGGAGGTTTTTCGTATTCCCTCCAGAACTCCGGAGGCCCCCTCCGGAGTTTTGCCCATGTATGGCGACGGTGAGCGTTAACGGATAAATTTGCGGTAGGGTTTGGTTTGGATGGTGTTTTTTCGTTAGCGCTCACCGTCGTGACGGTTTTAACTCAGTTTTATTGGATATTTCATTATTGTAATGTTTATGTGTAGGGTGTGAATGTTATGACGGTTGTGGGTGTTAAATCTGTTCAGTTTGTTTTTGTTGAGTCTGTTGTGTTTGTATTTGTTGCGTTGTGTTTGTTGGTTTGTACGGGCGTGTTCTCTTCAACTTCTTAATAACTTTGGGACGGACCGAGTGCTGAGTGTTATGCAACCTCTCAACGTCCAATGGCAGGGTTTCCACCAATTGTACACGGTATTCGTTTTAGTATCAATTTGCGATTTATTAGCGCCGGCCGGGAATCGAACCCGGGTCTGCCTCGTGCAAGAGATTTACTCTAACCACTCAGCCACCAACATTTGTTAAGTTACGGTGTTTTTCTAAAAAACAGCTTTGGCGAATGTCCTTTACAAAGTTTTAACGTTACATCATTTTAAATATTTACAAATTATATTAATCTTATATTTAATTTAATAAATTTCCAAAAAAATAGAGTGTTAGCACAATTAGCTAGTATTATTTTAATTATATAAATACAGTTGTCTGTTCAGATATCTTTTTAATGCGCAGATAACAATTAAGAAAGGTCTAGCAGCTATCGCTGACGGATATTTAAAAGTTACCGGATCAGATCTAATTTCTTAAACCTAAGTGCTTACCAGTTTTAAAAGCAGATATCAAAAACAAACGTAGAGTAAGCTTCTAAAAATTGAAATTTTAGGTACTCAGTTCGACTTTTGGTGTACTTAATAGGGAGAGAATAGAACAAATTGTTTCACATTTTTTTTCAAATGTTTTAGTTTGGAACGATTCAACGAGAACAGCGCAAGTATCCAAAATCTCTTCGAAAGCGTGAGACATTTTACTGATTTATTCTTACCAAGCCTTCCCAAACGTACCCTGGTCATTAATGTACTATATTATCTTCCGTCAAAGATTTTTAAATAATCTTTTGCAAGGAGGACATTTTACTACATTCCATCCTTTATTTATTTAATAGTTTTATAGTTTGTTATTTCTATTTATATATTTTATTATTATTTTTGTTATTAACAATAAATTATTAATTTTTCATATAATTTAACGAAATTATGACAAAAAGTCTTTATAGTACGTCAAATAAATACATAAACATTGAATGTAAAATGGTCTGTGCCAGCGCATACACGTAAGCGCCATTTATATTGGGAAGGAAAACTGCTTCATATTTCATTTCCATATACCAGTTTCACCTTTGCGGAAACTGCCTTATATAGCAGCATATTATTTTCTGAAGCGGGGATTTCTCCTTTTAATCCCCCTCTTAGTATATTTTTGCTATTCTTAAATTAAAAATGGAAAAAGTGAAGAAATTTATAATCTGAAGCGGTTTTAGATTTAAATTGAAGAAATTGGTGTATATAAGTATGAATTTTTTGGAATTCATAAAGGTGGTGAAATTGGTGCATCCAAGTATGATTTTTCTGAATTCTTGAAGCTTATGAAATTGACCAGATTGAAGAAATTGGGGCATTTAAGTATGGATTTTTCAGAATTCTTATAGCTGGTGAAATCGACGAATTTAGTGCGTTCCAAATTCTTATAGCTGGTGAAATCGCATTATGAAATACCATTTGACTCAGAGATACAACAAGATTCCCCTCCGATCAACCTTATGAAGAAAAGGCTATTGCAAGTTGAGGGCCTCAGCAATAGCAAAATGATCAAAATCAATAAATTCGACTCTAGTGTTAATTTTAATCGCTGATCCTCGCATGTGGCAGACGTCACTGACAGTTGAGGTCAAAGTTTCTCTCTTGCTTTATGGACGGTAGCCGACTGTCCCCAAAGAATTAGAATTTCTCTGAAATCAGAAGTCCCTTCGTTGGATAAAATGATAGTGTAAGATGTCATCGCTTCCTTATTTCCAATCCTTAAATCATGTTGAGATACAATGCACTGCTCTAAACTAGCAGAGCGGAACAAAGAAACACGCTTCTTGTTTAGATGTTTAATTTAAAAAATCTGATTTCTTGCTTAAGTAAAATATCTAATTCATTTTATTGATGACTTGATATTAGTATTTTGAAACCTTTTGTAGCGAACCAACGCCTGCTACGGCGAAGGAAGAGTGCATAACACGTACACTCTGGTGAAGGGGATTCACGCTACTCCGCCGTTTCAATGGAACTCATATCGCATCTTCAGTTGTTTGGATGGACAAGGAGTACACGACGATGTTTTGTTACCGGAGGAGGCACTTGGCTCACCCACTTGGATGGGCCTTCTTTTGTCCCTGACCATGATTTCAATCATCGCAACCGTGCTTTTTAAATCGAAGAAAAGTGAAAGAAAGAACAATTGGCATCGTCTGATCCAAATATTCAACGATTTCTCGTTTTCATTCGCATCAAGTCTTCTCCAAAATCGTTTAAGTGCAATAGGTCATTTTATAAATGCCACTAAGAGTGCTTTCCCCCGTTATTATGGTAGCGGATGGACGATGGTTTGGACAGATATTTTTTAAATCAGGCAGTATAACATAATTATCTCACTTATATGAAACCGAGCAAAAATTGTTACTCGATTAAATTTGTGGATATAATTGGGAACCCTTGCTGATTTAACGGTAAAATAGCAAAAAAATCTTGGTATACTGTGAAATATCGATACGTTTTGAGTGTGTAATATATTGCTTTATTTTCACGTTACCTATCATAGATATAAAAGAAATGCTTTAGCCCTTCAGTATAAAAAATGTCATCAAAAAATGACTGAACAGTCTCATTTCCGAGTTACGTCTAAATTAGCGCTAAAAAGTGTTTTCGTAGGATAAACCGGTTATACTAGGAATTTATTAAATGGTCTATTTATAAATTTCTATCATATTCTATAATTGCAATAAAGGGCAGATTTTTGGAAATCTATGCAAAGAGAGAGGGGCTAGGGTTTTAGGGCGGGGATCGAAAAGGGTACAAGAAATTAACAAATCAAAATTGTGTCATGAATTTTGTATTATAGCCGGAAAAGAGTTGAATAGTGGTAACGCCTGGAGACTTATTTCATCTGGTTGGCTTCTGGGAGCCGCTCTAATTCTAACACGAGCGTACGCCGCCAACATGAAAGGCGAATTGATGACGCCGAATATAAACTATATTAACAGCATCGAAGACGTGCTCGCCAGGGAAGACTTACGCATTTACTACTCGATCACATTAATAATAAAAGACCAGGTAAGACGTGACCATTAAGTCATGGTTGTAATAAAGGGCTCGGTTAAGTTGGACAACTCGTTTATGGTTGAAATAAAAGACCTGGGAATAATGCAGTATAAATGACCAGGTAAGATGTGATCATTTAGTCTTGGTTGTAATAAAGGGCTCGGTTAAGTTCGACAACTCGTTTATGGTCCCTAGGAGGGTTATTTAAATCACCGTGTCTGTCTGGGGGAGACGCTTTTACAGTACCGGGTCACAGTGTAATACCCGTGTTCGCAGTTTCGTGAATTTGTTATTATTTAAGTTTGACAAACCTGCCGTGACCGTGAGATTTAACGGATGATATTTGCATTTCGGGTTTTTTTTTGGTCAACGCTCATCGCCACGACGGTTGCGATTTAACAGTCTTGTTTGTAATTTTGTTATTGTAATGATGATGTGTATCGCAATGGTGATATGTATTGGGAGTTTGTGTTGTATGTTAATATTGAGTGCGGGTTTTGTACGTACGGGGTCTCTACTCTCCAACCTCTATTTGCTGACTTTTGGGACGGACCGAATGCCGCGGGTTACTGTCGATGTCTCAACGTCCAAGTGGCAGGGTTTCCACCAAATGTTCACGGTATACGCCTTAATATCATTTTGCGATCGCATCACGCAGGTTTCGAACCCGAGCCCTCCTGCATGGTAGGCGAGTGTTCTACCACAGAACCACCGATACATGTTACACTTCACTCAAAATTAAAAAATCAGCTTAAGCGGAAGAGTAAATTAATAGTTTTTAACGTGTTACATTTTTAACGTATGAAATTATTAAAGTCAAATATTGTCTTAGCGCAGTCAGCAGAGATAAGAGGGTTCAAGGATAGAACTGTTTAGGGTCATTTATGAATACATCGGGATTACGTTTTTTGGAGGACGCTTTGAATATGTCGAAATATCGTTGAGTGCCATATCCAGTAGTTAATACGCCCAAGGGTTAACTCTTCCGAGGAGAGATATATTTTGGCAAGCTTGCAAACTTGTTTTAATTATAACTGGGTTTTTATGAAAGCTAAAGGATGTCTGAGTTTAGAACAGAATTCAAAATGTTTTTTTAACTTTTAATTTTGATTTCAAATCATTGTGTCACGTTTTAACCAACCCCGCTGTAAATATATGTAGTTGAAGTTCTTATAATAAAATAAACAAATCTAATTCTTTCAATTAAAGACGCTTTTATAAGTTCTTTCTCGAACAGGAACAGCGAATGATCGGAAAGTTTTTAAAAAAAGGCAAGTTTGCTCTCCAATGGAAACTATTATTAAGTAAAAATGAGTGGTTCAACAAGAAAGCCGTTTACATCACACGATCTGAAGTTTTCCTTCGTGTGAGCAAAGGAATAAGGTCTTGCAATCACATCTACCAAGTGCCGTTGTTCGTTTGTGAAAGAGCGAATTACCTGTAAGTCTTTTGACACACCTCGTAGATCCTTTTTGTTTGAAAAGTAATGCGCTACAGATCACAATTTAAAACAATGAAACCAAGAATTTGCTTATTGGTCAACTTTAAAATTAATTATGATAAAAAATCAACAAAATTGCTTTACGTGTAGGCTAACATTAACATACTCTATGCTAGTTGGGAGGTTGTGGTCTAAAGGGTAATTGCCAAGTCTTAACCAGAAGCGTGATATTAAATCAAGATAGCCGAAATAACAAATTACTCCATGAAAATTGTTATAAAGACCTACAAAACGTCTATCTAGAATATATACTAAAATCTAATAATAAATAATTACTACTGTATTGAGCGATTCTGAATGAAACTGAAGTTTTTTAATATAAAATATAGTGGTGATATTACTAGCGAACGGGGAGGGATGAGAGCGGTGGGAAAATTGGTTTTTCTCTAGAGAAGGAGAAAGTGGAACGATGAACTTTCCCATCATTTAAGCTGGAAATATTACCACTTAAAAGGTCCCATTGAACCATTCTATTGAACAACAAAAGATAAAATAGTTTTACTGGTGCTGGCTGGGGTTCTGCTATATTCGGAGATGAGACAGGGTGCTCCTAAAGTTATGGCGAGGCCTTTGGGGACAGGGTGCTCCTAAAATGATGGAGAGGCCTTTGGGGACAAAGTGTTCCTAAAGTGATAGAGAGGCTTTTGGGGACATGGTGTTCCTAAAGTGATGGAGAGGCCTTTGGGGACAGGGAGCATCTCTTTCTTCTTTTCCCACACTCGAGCACCTTTGAGCTTTCAACTTCCACAACAAAACCCAATTTGAAAATCATTTTATAACTCCTGGGTTTCTCAAAAGATCTGAACTGGAACATAATCGATGTGGTCAGAGTTATTTTGAATAAAATACGAAATCAGAACCATTTACCACTTTTAAATTCACTTTTATTTTTGTAACCAAGAGTTTTTCTCTAATGCTTGGTTTAAAAGGGACGGAGAACAATGAGGTTGAAAAAAATTTAATTTTTCACCCATTCAACAAGACCTCGACCACCACCGAATGTAGCTCGTGCCAGCAGCGCTAGCTTTGGGTTTAACCATCAGTAAATTTGTTTTCGCGATTTCCTTCGAATGGCGCTTTGGTTTAGGTGCAATGGGGAGTCATATTTAAACAAAAACTTTATGATAAAGCGATTCAGATTGACGCCGAATACGCGATAACTATTTTGGTGAAATTAACCTTAAATTGTATTTAAATGTGTTTTATATAAGTTCAATATTTAAAACGCAAAGTAAACCATATTTCAAAAAGCTTGGCCCTTCTCCATTGAAGATAAACGTTTCATTCTATTGAGCATTATATTACCACTTCATTAATATTAAGGTTTACAATTCATTTATCAACATTAATAATAAGTTAACATTAATATCAATATAACATGGCTGATAAACGATCTATATAGTAATTTTTCTAAACAAATCTGCTCTAATCCAGCGGATGATTAACCATCCAGATTAAATTGCTCTACTAATGGCTACTATAAAATTCAGTTTTATCAGTACTATGTTCAACTCGTGATTTATGGAAGGAAAACCGTGCCTCTTAACTCTTATCAGATAGATCGTTAATCAACAAATTTCCTCATTTTCGATAGCTCTTTCTTCCTGTAAGCCAAAATGATTGTCAATAAATCACGAAAACCGAAGCTACATTTACAGTTGCACCTGCATATTTATAGTTAAAATGAATCCATTCTTGGAACATAATATTTTCCAAAAAACTCAATGACATCACGATCTGGTAAATAAAAATGGGAGCAGGAAATTGAAGAATTTTAACAAGAACAAACAATTAATCGTTTCTTTTTGTGGTGTCCTATATTTTAAATTTTCATATTGCGTTTCAGGGCAGTGAGATTTTTCGAGACAAGTCAGTCTCAACCTAATCAAATGTACGAAGAATTTCAATATCAGAAACCGGCTTACGACTCTAAATCGATCTCTCCAATTGCTACCAATTTGATTTTCCTAATGCCAATATTCAAAATTTGGATGGTTGGAATTGCGTTATCAATTTTGGGTCTGGTTTTCGAAAGGTTATTCCAAATGTGTAAGTTAATATAAAAACTAAGCTTTGTCCAATTTTCATCTGGGTCCGTAAAATTATAATTATAAAACATCAAAGAAATTAAGATCAAACCAATAGACGGTTTTCAGAAATAAATAAGTTTTTTATTTTAATACCCAAGGCACCTCCTTAAGTTCGTGTAGTTTTCAAAGTTTTCCTAAATTGAATTGTATCCGAGTAATTGGCCGTCAAAAATCGGCCTCCAAAACGTCTAAAAACACGCAATAAACCCAATTTTTTTATCGAAAAATATAAGATAACGTGTAGAAATGAACAATAACAAGGTGTTTCATAGTGACCACGTCCATTCCAAGAAAATAACTTATTGAATTTCTTCAAATTCCATAAGTACAAAATGACCACCTAGGGCAAATCATTCTTGAACCCGTTCGAAGATTTGAGACGTGTTACGAATTAGCGACCGAAAACTATGATTGAGCTCTCTAACGGTGGCTGGCGGAACTTATCGTCCGAGATCAAATTTAACAAACTGTGGAATGCAACCCTTATACGGTTCGGCACCGTTGCGTCATGTAGACCCGTTTTGGTCGCGAATAGTTTCAAATCATTCAATAATGCGTTGTCGTAGGTCGTCAATGTTATTAAAATCTTAAATTTTGAAATCCTAACCCCTTTCGAGGGATGATGTATTTAACACTTATCTTAAGACTAAAGTGTTATTGCACAACATACGTTGTGTGAGTGCTAAATTAAATAAGTTATTCGGAATTACTTTTGAGTAGAGGTGTGCAAATACCATTTTTTGGGGATTGAATCGAATATCAAATATTTTTTCCTAGGTCAGTCAAATACCAAATCGAATATTTAAAACGTCAAATAATTTGGTCGAATATTTTTAGGTCACAAATCCAAGCCAGTTAACTGATCAAATACCAAATAGTATTTCGAATACCAAATAATTCGTCGTATTTGGTTTTCAAATACCCAAATAGTTGCATATTTCTCAAAAAAAAATAAAAAAGTTATTGAAATCACAGGACGTATTACCAGCAAATAGCAAAATACTAAACCAAAGTATAATTTTTATTTTATTTATTAAATGCTCAGTAGCATAACTATATTGAGGACCAGGGTGGAATTTGCTAAAGGTGCCTCATCCAAACATTTTTAAACCTAAAATCAGAGGGCTGAGTATTCTCCGTAATAAGTGTACAAGTAGGCTTCGTCTGTACTAAATTGATTACGTATAGTAGGTGTACTAAAGTGATTATGTAACTGATCCAAATTTTATTCGTTTCCCTCCAATTGACGTATTATACGTAATCCAATGTATTTAGTTTTATCCACACAGGTAGATAGAAAATATGTATCTATCGTTGAGAATTTATTTATACTTGTAATTATGTATCTATCGTAACTTCAATTGGTGAGAAACGAGAAATTACAAGGTTGTTGACGCCCTCGAATTTGTAGAATTATATTACTTTTATTTAGTGAAATGTATACAGTAGATTTATTATCGTTCATAGATTTTCGGGGTCTTTACCTTGAGGGGCCCAGGAAAAAGTATCCGCCTAGCCCCGTGAAGCAACGTTACTGTAAATTCTTGACTTTACCATTCAAATAAGTTCAAAATGTTAAACAAAATGCACTTTTTTAATCACAAAGTTGCTTTAACCATTCGCCTAGTTTCGTTTTAGTTTTACTTTGTTATTCTAGAAAATTCGAAAACAAAAAACACGTCAATAATCTGACCAATTAAATTAAATAGCTTCTGCCTTTCGCCAAGAACTGTTAAAACACAGACTATGGACTTCCAAGGTACTCTTTATATATAGTCCTTGCCGCTGTGGCCAAAAGAGGTGTCAGAAATAAAGAGTAGTTCGAAATTTCCATTTGATGGTCTTGAAACTCAACAAATTTGAAAAAGACCCGCGGTTATTCGACCAGTTTGCAAACTATTTGAAAATATCAAATAATTTTTCTTCGCTATTCGAATATTCGACTATTTGATCAGAAAAAACGAATATTCGCGAACTTTTCCAAGTGCTATTCGATTCGACGAATCGAATATTCGATTTGGTATTCTATCGAATTATTTGGTCCTACCAAATATTTTGTACACCCCTACTTCTGAGGTGATTTACTTAACAGAAAGCTGGTATAACGAGGTATATGGCGATTCTTTAGAACGAGGTGGTGGCGTAGGTTTTTACATAAAAATAATCTGTGCGATGAAACAATTGAAAATGCATGAATAAATAATGAGGACATTGAATCATGCGCAATTAAGATTGGAAACGTGTATTTCTGTATTATTAATAGACCAATAGGAATCTGTTAATTTTTAGAATTACTATGAAAAAAATCGAATTTCTTGACACTTCTAACTTTAGAAAGTAATTCCGGGAAATTACAATATAAACGTTCTTAAAAATACACCGGAATCTGCCACACTCAAGGACTTACACTGCAAATTTAAGGTGCATTCCAAGAGCACCTCGGGCGCACTTATGTGTTCTTAATGCGTTTGTAAGCGATATTGTTATGTTCTTAGATTTTTATATGCGTTCTTATTCTGGTATTTAATGATCTTATAATGTTTAAGCGTTCTTGTAGTTGAAACTTGTAATATTGGGAACATTTCACATATTAAGAACGCCAAACCATACTAAATGTCCTTAATATGTTCCTATACCACGTGTTCTTATAATGTTGTGAAAATGTTACTATGTTTGTAAGCATATAGAACTGGATTAATGAGGGGCACTAATTATAATATTATTACAAAGCTAATTAACAATGATAAAATTAAGTGATTTATAGAAGAGATCACTGTATATTACATTAGAAACAGGAAGGCACATCAATATTTTGTATATCTGATTTCCAATTACCAAATTTATTTTACGTGATTTGGTGACGTCGCAGGGTTTCAAGCTGCTGGCACTATTGCCGTTGCCCCTGTTAACCGGAGTCAATAAATCATCAGTTTGAACACAAGCGTTTGTTGAAAGTGGTAGACACTGACGCGCTGCTTCCATTTGTTGGTGAATCTTTATTTCTGTTTCCATTTTCTGCTTTCTTCTGAAGAATGCAATATACGGTCCATATTTTTTTATCGACAATTGGGATCGAGTAAAAAGAAACCCCCTTATCTTTTTCCCTACGACTTTTAAAATAGCATAAACCATACAGCAAACCATTTGAACTAAAATAAAAAGGAAAATCACGCAGACTTGACTTTTGGCAATCGTCTTACGCCTTTTTTAAATTGTCTGCTACATCTCCCAGAGAAATGGGCAGCCCGGTACACGTCTATTTCGCATATAAAGGGTACCATTTTTCTCGGTTTAGGTTTTTAATTAATTAAAATTTAAATATAATCTATTAGTATTAACTTAAGTAACGAACGTTTTGAGAGTATTTTTTTGGAAAAAGGTGATTTCTTCTCTTAGCCACGGCCAATATCCAATTTGGCTTATATAAAGGTTGGCCGCTGAACAGTTGAATTATTCGAACGACCAACTTAGATCTGCTCGCTGACTTGTCTAGAGCGACTACAAGTCGGCGAGCAGATCTAATAATTTGGCCGTGGGTAAGCCAATATAAAAATATTTAACCTTCCTACCACCTAAAAAGGCGCCAAATCGTCAACCTGTTTAACGTGTTCGCCATTAGTGCAAGAATTCTACTGATTTTCAGTAAGTAATCATTACATTAAATATCATAGCCTTAAGTGCAACAGTACGGTGGTTAATTTACCGACATTTCGTTGAATGACTTAACCAGGATGTTTATAAATATTTCATCTAATTCCTTTTAATTATTTTGGGGCCTGTGAAAATATACTAGAATGTGAGGAAATCAGTTGTTTTTCACAAAGTTTGAACTTTTAACAGTCTTGCTACTCATTTTGTGTAGCTCAAACTATAAATTTATGTCAAATCAGGGTTTTATTTGCTTCGTCAACCACAGAGTGGTGTTTCAGCCCAGAAATATTCCATCTAATTCCTCTTAATTATATTGGGGCCTGTGAAAATATACTAGAATGTGAGGAAATCAGTTGTTTTTACGAAGTTTGAACAGTCTTGCTAGTTAATTTGTGTAGCTCAAACTAAAACTTTGCCAAATCAGGGTTTTATATACTTCGTCAACCACAGAGTGGTGTTTCAGCCCAGAAATATTCCATCTAATTCCTCTTAATTATATTGGGGCCTGTGAAAATATACTAGAATGTGAGGAAATCAGTTGTTTTTCACGAAGTTTGAACTTTTAACAGTCTTGCTAATTAATTTGTGTAGCCCAAACTATAAATTTATGTCAAATCAGGGTTTTATATGCTTCGTCAACCACAGAGTGGTGTTTCAGCACAGAAATATTCCATCAAATTCCTCTTAATTATATTGGGGCCTGTGAAAATATACTAGAATGTGAGGATGTAACGGTTCAGCCGACCTCTGCCAGATGTCGCCGCTTCCGCTACATGCTCGCTCACTTTTAAACGTAATGACGTTACAAACAATGCGTCAAAATTAATATAAAAAAGCACAACACACGCGGTAGAGTGTTGTATTGTTAGAGTAGTGCTGTTATGGTAAATTCCAGTTACGAGAACGAGACGAGAGATTTAAGTTACGAGTTAGTCGTCAAATTAATTTTATGTTTCAAAGAGCTATGTACTCCAATCTTAAAAGTGACGGACTTGACTATATTGTAAGTTGTATTTTCCATTAAATGTTATTTTCGATATTCTAAGCCTGAGTCCTCGTTAATTACGTTTAAGCCTAGTCTAATATCTTCGAGCCCGACTTAAGTAATTAAGTGTAAACCGAAGGCTTCGTAAATCCAGTTAAATATTTGTAATAGGGATTGAAGCCGGTTACGTTTTGGCACCGGAACTGGGGCCCGAAGGTATTATTCTATTTGGCTGTAAGTTAAACCAGGATTAGAATGGATTTAAATGATCTGGCTCAAATGTTAGGGGCAGCGTTACAGCCGAGCCGCGGCCCACCTGAGCTGCCGAAAGACTCAACATTTAGCGGCAAACGTGGCGAGATTGCCCCCGAATTTCTAATGGCCTTAAACGATTTTAAACTGTATAAAGGATTATCAGACAACGCGATAATGCGAATGTTACCCATAGTATTAAAAGATCGGGCCTTGGCCGGGTATCGCCAAATTAATGGTAATTTAGAGGGAACAACGTGGGCGCAATTCTAAGGAATATTTCGGGATAATTTTTTCCCTTCTGAACAAGAAGATAATAGCATTATTGACATGCTACAATCGACTCAAGGGCCTCATGAGACCGTTGATAATTTTTTCGGCCGAATTATTAAATTGAATCAACAACTTTCACATCCACAACCCGATCAGGCGTTGATGGCCATATTAAAAAGAAATGTTCGCCCTGAGATTCGCCTTTAAATTGTCACCAAAACAATTCATAGTTAAGCTTCATTACAAGTAAAATGTAATTTAATAGAATCTGCATTAAAGGCAGTAAAATCTCCACCTATTTCATCTACGTATGAACAAAAACCAAAACCATACCAAGCACAAAATTCGTATAGACGGTTTAATCACAAATCTCGCGGAAATAAAAACGGCCAGCGTAATTCAAATTCGCATAGCGAACAAACGAGTCCAAACAAAGCTACGGGAGCGACAACTCCCAAGCAAAAACATGTTACTCCAAAATCAGATTTCGGGAGAACAGTTCGACGTTACCGTTGTAATAACTTCGGACACATTTCCACAAATTGTCCGTTAAACGAAAACGGGGAGCGCGAAGGCGGGTATCGCGCCCCCGACAAAAATCAAACAAACAAGAAAATATTTTAGGTGCCTTTCAGAAGAAGTCGGTTGACCCTACCATAGCTATTAAGGTAAATTTTATACATGGCTCTCGCTTTGATCGTTTAGATTCAGGGGCGGATGCATCGTTTATGAGTCTAGAGCAATGGCGAGAACTTCAAGAAAAATTAGGCGTAAGATAGAATTTCCTACTCAGGACGACGTTGAATGTATCATTTTAGGGGATGGTAAATATACGTTTACAAAGGGTTCGGCAGTAGTGTCGTTTTCCATCAAAGGAAGACACTACGAACATGAATTTTTAATCGTGCCATCTCTTCTATGTGATTTCATCCTGGGTCGTGATTTTTTACAAACAGTCTCCGCGGTTATAGATTTCGGTCGAGGTACGTGTACCCTCGGAAATCTGGAGATTGCTTTCGAAATAAATAAAATTCAAAAGGGAACGCCTCCTTTGGTCATAGAGGACATTAAAAAGGCAGTCAAATAAAGTCATCTCCCATACTCTCGTCGTATGGACCTAAAAGTCCTATTATTAAGATTCCCCGAAGTAATCTCTCGAAAGGAAGGAAGGACGTGTCTAGTTTATCATGAGATACACACGGAGGACGCACCACCAGTTTCTAGTCGACCGTAAAGGGTTAGCGAAGAAAAACGACGTGAAATTGAAAAACAAATTCAACAAATGTTGAAGGATCACGTCGTAAAACCCTCGACTAGTCCCTGGGCGTCCCCCGTCGTATTAGTATATCAGAAAAACGGTAAAATTCGATTACCGCAATTTAAACAAGATAACTAGAATTGATCCGTAGGGTCAGTCCCCCTATTATCGGACAACTTATAGAAAATTCATTTTTAAACTAAGGTAAACAGCAGAGAGCCTTTTTTAAACCTCAGAACTATGGAATATGGAACATTATTGACTAGATGCTTTTGAAATTGTTTTTAAAAAAATATGTAAATTAGTGCTAAATTGAAAAATGAATTGGCTAGTACGAGTACCTATTATCGGACATTTGGATAATGAATCGGACACCACTGGTCCTTTTATCGGACGATGTACGTTTGGTTCGGACACTAGGAGCTAAGAACCGGACACATGAACTTAAGTTTCGGACACCAGTGCCTTTCAACCGGACAAAGGGCCCTTAAGACCGGACATTGTCTACATTTCCACTGGTTCTGACTTCATCTAGCGTGTTCCGGGCCCTGTTAATAATAGAGCTTCGATACTGGTCCTAGAAATCACCGGGTTTCATTGCGGACCCTCTTAATAAATGAGCTTCTTTAAGGCCCTGTACAACATCGGGCTTCGCTGCGGGCACTATTAATAATAGCTCTTCATACCGATATCATGGGAACTCGTTACGAGCCCCGGTATCAGCAGAACCTTTTATGGGCCCCTGATATCATCAAACCTCGCTACGGGCCCTAGAAAGCTTTGAGCATCGTTCCAGGCCCCAGATTTTATCGAACCTTGTTATCGGGCCCCAGATATAAATTAAATCGTTAAGGGCCCCAGATAGCATTAAACCTCATTACGGGCCCCAGATAGCATCAAACCTCATTACGGGCCCCAGATAGCATCAAACCTAATTACCAACCCCAGATATCAATTAACCTCGTTACGGACTCTAGAAGGCATTGGTCCTATATTTTGACCCCTTGACATCATCGAGCCTCGATAATTCACCTCGGATTACAGGTATTTCGATGTAAAATGATCTGGTTCACACTTCTCAGTTGTAACTAATCTAATCGTTCTAGTAATAATTTTTAATGACCTTGACGACTTGGTTCAAGGTCATTGTATTTTCGTTATTCAGTGACCCCCTAAGCGATCTATGCCACATGAAGAGTTTAGGTTTTTCGTGAATTTCAATATCTCTCGTGGTAGTGTCCTAAAGTTAAACAAAGACCAAATATTCTAGAGGGAGGTCGTTATCTGGGGGGTTTCACCCCTCTGACGTCGGAAAATGTCCTCCCCCCTTATTTCACTTAATTTAATGAATCGATTCCCGTTTATTTTCCCTTGTTTATAATTTTTTTAACGTTAAATCCTTATTTCCCTGAACTAATATTCATGATAGATGTCTCACAGGCAATCCAAAAATAAGTGTAAGACGTGTCCGATAATAGGGTTTTAATTACAATACGTAATCGAATTGTTTCTTTGTAATAAGAAAACGCAAAGCCATTTTTACTATAAAAATTTATAGTGATATATTCAGTCTTTTCATTGATACCAAGAATGTATAATTAACAACTACTAAAGCACTTGAAAATAATATCTAAAAACCGGAGGGAAAGTAATTTCCTCTCCCCCTTCTTAATTTAAAACAAAGAAAACTTAGTGACCCTGGTTCGATGAGCTGCTTTCTTCTTGCTACAGGGGCCGGCGCCCCTGTTAACTATTCTGAAATATAAATGGAGATACAACCTATAGAAAAATGTATTTTGTTTGGTTTTTCTTTCGCGGGATTTTTTTGTATAATATTAAAAAGAATTCTGTCCGATAATAGGAGCGTCCGATAATAGGGGGACTGACCCTACCCCCTTCCGAGAATCGAAGAAATGCTTTGTCGTATGAAAAAAGCAAAATTTATAACAGCATTAGATTTACGATCAGGTTATTGGCAAATCGAAATGCATCCAGATAGCGCACCTAAAACGGCTTTTATCATGGAGTAAGGTAAATACCAATTCAACGTAATGGCGTTTGGGCTCACAAATGCGCCATCGTCATTCCAGCGGTTGGTGGACGAACTATTCCGTGATGGCGCTCAGTTTGATATATGTGTCTATCTGGATGACATTCTCGTAGTTTCCGATGACTAGCACAACTAAGAAAAGCCGGTTTAACTTTAAAAATTGAAAAATGTGACTTCGCAAGAACGGAAGCGAAAATACTGGGACATATCGTGAACGAGACGGGAATTCATATCGACAAATCACGATTTGAATCTATTGAACAATTTCCCGCACCTCGTAACGTAAAACAAGTCCAGCGTTTTCTCGGTTTTACGGGCTGCCATTCACGTTTCATTCCAAACTACTCAACTTTGGCTGAGCCCTTGAATAAGCTTAAGCGGAAAAACATTCATTTCCGCTGGGGACCCGAGCAACAGCGCTCGTTTGAATTATTGAAAGACGCGATATATCGCGCAGGCCCACTCTCGACCTATAGGTCAGGGAGCCCATGTATATTAACTACGGACGCTTCTGACCTGGGAGAGCCCGCGATGCTAAGTCAGATTCAAAACGGCGTTGAGGTTCCGTTGGCAAACGCGAGCAGACTGTTAAGCGCTGCCGAAACGCGTTACACAACAATGGAAAAGGAATGTTTAGCCATTCATTGGGGCGTCAAAAAATTTCGATGTTTTTTGGAAAGTTTACCGTTTACTGTGGTGACGGATCATAAATCGCTGCAGTGGTTATATAACGTAAAAGATCCGAACGCACGCCTAGTAAGATGGGCTATGTTTTTGCAGTGCTTTCAATTCAAAATAGTTTATGAAAAGGGAGTCGAAAACGTGGTAGCGGACGCGCTTTCTCGTGCGCCTCTCGGTCTGGCAGCAATGGAGCTTCGAAATGTCAATCTCAACAATCGGGAGGACAATGTGATATTGCCTCCCCCTCCCCACACTATGTTCAATGTATTTGACTTATCCGACGTTAAAACCGCTAAATTTGAGGAAGCGGAAACTAGGGAAATTATGGATAAGTAAGCAGAGGGAAATGGTAAATTGGGAAGACTTTTTGAAGTAGTAAATGGCGTGTTATACCGAAGGCCGTGATGGGGAACGTTACCCCGGGAAATTTATCTACCGCTACGTTTAAGAAAATAAACTCTCCGGTTATTAGATGACCACCCAACATCCGCACATAGAGGACGGGATAAGACTTTGTCCAAAGTACGCTATAGATATTTCTGGCCCAACCTTCGACGAGACGTTCAGTATTATGTACGTGGCTGTCTTGTTTGTCAGCAATAAAAGAGTAAGGAATCGTAAAACTACAGGTTTAATGATGTCCACCAAGACCACGGGTCCCTGGGACATGGTAGGGGTCGATATTTTAGGACCCTTACCGATGACTGTCCGACGTAACAGGTTCCTTGTTGTCTTCGTGGATTATTTTACGAAATTTGTGGAGTTGGTTCCGGTGAAACGTATCACAGCGGAAGTTTGCTGCGATGCGTTCACAAAGCTTATATTGCGTTGGGGTTGCCCACGTCGTATCTTTAGCGACCAAGGTCGGCAGTTTGTATCCTCTCTATGGGACGGTACTTGTAAAGTCTTGAAGGTAAAAATGAAGACTACTAGCGGGTATCATCCCCAGAGTAATATTGTCGAACGTGTGAATCGCGTGATTGGTGAAATGATTTCGATGTATGTCGGCAACGAGCATCGAAAATGGGATCAGTCCTTGGAATTCTTGCAATTCGACATTAATTCGGCACCGCAAGACACAACAGGCCGTTCACCATTTTATTTAAATATGGGCCATGAAGCGCGATTGCCATGGACGTCGATGACGATCCCCCGGAAATCATTCACCATGAACGTTCGTTCCAGCAACTTCATGATGACCTTGAACGCACTAAAGTATATATGAGAAGAGCACAAGATCACCAGAAAAAATATTATGATCAACGACGAGAAGATATGGAGATTTCAGTAGGTACTCTAGTGTGGCTGGAGACTCATGATCTTTCCCAGGGCGCGACGTATCATGCCGCGAAATTAAGTCCGAAATGGGAAGGACCGTATCGAGTCATCCAACAAGCCACACCACTTGTGTACGAGCTGGAAGACGCCTTGACTAACGTCAGCCGAGGTTTAAAACACATCAGTCAATTGAAATTGTATTGGACCAATTTCAATGTCATTATCCCTGATGAGGCTGACGTCGACGTTGATGAACTCCAACCTACGGGTTCCGCTCACCCAACTCACATTCCAGTATCACAAGAGGACGACGCCGAGATTGAAGAATCTACCAGTCACAGGATGACACCTGGGAGGTCCCAACACCTATAGAAGAACCCAACCAGGGAGACGTCGCAGTAAGATCATCAGCGTCTTCGGACAGTGAATCCGACTCAGAGTCAGAGTCATCTGTGCCCGGGGACCCTGATCATCAACAATTAGAGGTCGACAACCCGCAGGGCGATAAAAGATGGCTGAAACCCCTGACTTTGGGTTGGATTCGGGAACTGTGTTACCGTAAGACAGTGACCAAGAAAGGGCCAGTATTAGACATTTACTACTATCTGTCCTTCCACCCCAGATGTCGCCTGCGTTCCCTAAGAGACGTCGACCGCTATTTAAAAAAGAACAAAATAATAAATCTAGCGAAAAATGATTTTTCATTTACTCGAGAGGCCGTGTTGAAACCCCCTTGGGAGAGGATACGACAGGCCGCAGATAAAACAATATAAGTAATAATTCCTTCGTTTATTTCTTAGGGACGTTGCGCTACACATGAAGTGCTAGCATACTGCCACAAAAAATCAAGTGACAGGGCGATGATTATCCCCGCTATACTGGATTTAAGTCTCCCTTTTGAAGCAATTACCAATACACTGGCCTCGGAACTTGGATTCCACACATATATTTCGGTTCTGGATGACGAACTAGACAACTTCTATCAACGGGCGAATTCCATCCCGAAAAATCTCCTTCTTGGACGGTTACAAAAATTGAAGATTGAGTTGGATTACCAAGCAGTCGACCTACATATGGTGTTCGTCATCAAAGATAATCGCTCTTTCCTTCTCTTCGGGCCCTGGATCCTCAAAATAGTACAGTTGCAATTCTGCCCTTGCACCTATTGTTTAAACAGCAAAGGGGGACTACGCCATTACCCTCGACTTGGTATACACAACCCACATGATCCTCGACGAGTTCAGTGGATATCGTCTCACGGTGGGCCTGTGCAAATTGATCTTGACCAACTATCGGTTCTGCAGTACTTCTATTACCACCGTGTTCGCCAGAGATATTAACCCTTCATGTGGATTCAACTCAATTAAAAGAATTTCCACCGAGTTCCAGGGACAATATGGAGACAGATCCACCACCGCAAAAACCTTCTCTTACGCCTGCTCCTAAACGTATTCCTGTCACTGACCAACTCAGACAATCTATTCAACTTTCCGAACCCATCACCGGACAAGTGCTTCCCAGCACCCCTGTTCCAGCAGAACCTATCCTATTCACTCCCCAAGGACTAATGACTCCTAATACAAGCAAGGCCAGCATACCTCACATCTGCGGAGCATGCAATTGCCATGTATTGAAACCAACGTCTGATCCACCATCAACGCATCGTTCACCAGTTACATCCACACCTAAGATGGCAAGCACCCTAAATGGTCCTCTCTCTCTCGATTATTATACTCATCAATTCTTGAGTGCCTTATTTTTCTGGGGGGAGGATGTAACGGTTCGGCCGACCTCTGCCAGATGTCGCCGCTTCCGCTACATGCTCGCTCACTTTCAAACGTAATGACGTCACAGACAATGCGTCAAAATTAATATAAAAAAGCACAACACACGCGGTAGACTGTTGTATTGTTAGAGTAGTGCTGTTATGGTAAATACCAGTTACGAGAACGAGACGAGAGATTTAAGTTACAAGTTAGTCGTCAAATTAATTTTATGTTTCAAAGAGCTATGTACTCCAATCTTAAAAGTGACGGACTTGACTATATTGTAAGTTGTATTTTCCATTAAATGTTATTTTCGATATTCTAAGCCTGAGTCCTCGTTAATTACGTTTAAGCCCAGTCTAATATCTTCGAGCCCGACTTAAGTAATTAAGTGTAAACCGAAGGCTTCGTAAATCCAGTTAAATATTTGTAATAGGGATTGAAGCCGGTTGCAAGGAGATCAGTTGTTTTTCACGAAGTTTGAACTTTTAACAGTGTAGCCCAAACTATAAATTTATGTCAAATCAGGGTTTTATATGCTTCGTCAACCACAGAATGGTGTTTCAGCTCAGAAATATTCCATCTAATTCCTATGAATTATTTTGGGGCCTGTGAAAATATAGTTAGTGTGGGGAAATCAGGTGCTTTTCACGAAATTCAAACATTTAATATCCCCACACTCTAGTATATTTTCACAGGTCCCAATATAATTTAGAGGAATTAATTTAAATATTTGTGGGCTGAAACACTTATGTGGTAGACGAAGCATATAAATCTTTGGTTGCAATTCAAGTTTTGAGCTACACAAATTGAGTAGCAGGACTGTAAAAAGTTTAAACTGTGAAAACCACCTGATTTTTCCACACACACTATTTTCACAGGCCCCAATATAATTAAGAGGAATTAGATGGAATATTTCTGAGCTGAGTTCAGCATTCTTTTGTTAATGAATACCTTAAAGAAAGGTTTTTTACATTTTAATTTTCAGGTAGGCCTAATTATATATGGAATCATTGGTCTAAAAATCTATCTCTGCCCTGCTTGGAAGACATTTCGAGATACTTGGAGTATCATCGATAAGCAACAAAATTTCAGTATTATTTGATATTTTTTCTTTTAAAGATTTAATTCTCAATTTTTGTCCCCTTTGGTTTTTGCTTGCCTGTTGAGATCTTCTAAACATGAATAATTTTAATTGTAACATTTGTAGCTATGAAAGAAAAACCTCTCAGGAATTAAGTTTACATTGCATGATAAAATACTCGGAGAAGTAGATAAGTCCATAATTAAAAGGGATACTATAGCTAAATCCTAAACAAATTTGAAGAAATTTAAAAACTTACTAATAACTCGTACCGATAGGTCTTCGAGCGAATCTCGGATCAAATAGATCTTCGAGTAATAAACTACATAAAAACTAAATAAAATAGCCAGAAATTCCAACGGTAGACCGGTTTCGTTCTATTTGGAACTCATAAGTACCGTGCGGGAAATCTGGCTGGCGACTATCAAATCGAAAAGAGAAACTAAGCCTAAACATTAAAAATTTCAAAATGCGTTTCATATAGCAACGGAAAGCCGAAAAGGGGGGAGTGTGGTGGAGAATAGTATATACGATGAAACAACATAGGAATGATCCACTATTTTTCGTATCTTGTAAAGATTGCCCATATTCATCCAAAAACTGGCTCGCGTTTAAAAAACATTGTTCCAATTATCATAACGAACCTGAATGTTTTGAACCAATTTTAAACGAATCTGATGGTTAAACTAGAGAACATGTAGACTTTTTACCAATGGATGCCGTAGAGTTTAATTGTGATAATGATGTTTTAGAACCAGGGGATAAACCTGCTCCTGTCTTGCCTTTAGTAGAAAATGACTATTTAGTGTTGAAGAATGCTTTAGGTTACTTTTTACTTAAACTTGGAGCAAAGTTTGGTTTTAGTAAAAAGAGTTTAGTGAGCTTTTAAAAACTTTTGGAATATTTATTCGTTCAAAATTTGAAAAGTTTGCAAACGAAGATGGGCAAAATTTGTCTGATCCAGTATTTGATCACGTTTTCAACATCGAAGATATATTTAGGTCTTTCAAATCTGATGCTTTTAGGAGGAAATTTTAAGTCGAATTTCAATTTAATTACACCCCAGCAAGTTTATGTGGGAAAAATGCCAATTGTTTCTATGGGCAAATTGAAACAAAAATCACTTTATGGTTACAGCATTCCTATATTAGAGAGTTTAAAAGCTTTAATTGCGATACCAGATGTTAAATTTTGGCTTATCAATTCAAATGAAACTAGTGATCCCATTATGAAAGATTGGTGTGATGGCACGTTTTATAAAAACCATGAATTATCTTGATCATTTTGTCTGCAAATAATTTTAAATGTGGATGACGTAGAGACTTGTAATCCTATAGGAAAGCACAAAAAAATCCACAAATTGACATTTTTTACTTATGAACTAGTTAATATACCTCCTATGTTCAGGTCAAAGCTGTACACAAAACAGCTGATTGCAATAGTAAAATCATCCTACATCAAGAAATTTGGCATTAAAAATATATTGTTAGATTTTGTCCAGTCTATGAATGACCTTCAGAATGGTTTAGATTTAGGTCTAAAAGTAAATGGTGTAACTAAAGAATTAAAAGGCATTTTACTCGGTACACCAGCCGATACTCCTGCCTCGAACCAGTTGTGGGGTTTCAAGGAGGGTGTGGGATTTGCACATAAGTGTTGCAGAACATGTCACGGTTCTAAGCCCGATATTTTCCAACACTTCACTGAAGGTCATTTTCGTTTAAGAACCACAGAAGATCACCTTGAGCTGTGTGATATTTTAGATCAAATTTCATCTAAAAAATCTAGAGTAGAATGGAGTAAAGAGTATGGCATTAATCAACGTTCTCCTCTCTTTGATATAAAGGATGTCGATTTATGCATTGCCACCCATGACCCCATGCATGTTTTATTAGAAGGTGTAGTCCTTGTGGAAATTAAAGCACTTTTAACTTATTTGATTTCTGAAGCCAAGTTGTTTATTTTATAATGGCTAAATAATGCATTAAGCAATTTTAAATACGATTATCTTGAATGTAAAAACAAAACCCCAGCTATTGAAAGCTCTACCCTTAACACCAAGACAACTTTAAATATATCCGCAGCTTCATGCTTGACTTTTATCGAATTTTTGCCTTTGTCATTGGGGAAAAAATGAGTGATGATTCATGGGACTATGTAAAAAAATTTATTCGATTGGTGCCAATAGTTCATATTGGAACGTCACCTTATGCAACATTAGAAACAGTGGGCCAGCTTAAAGATACGGTTGAACATTACATTACAGAATTTCATCGCCTCTATCCAGAAATTACAGTAAAACCCAAATTTCATTATCTTGAACATTTACCTAGACTAATTTCTATGTTTGGTCCTTTAAGACACCATTGGTGTATGAGATTTGAAGCTTTTTTTTTTCAGTTTTTAAAGGCCGCAAATGGGGAAGTTTAAAAACATCTCACTGAGCATGTGCAATTATAGTTTGCAAAGAAATTGCTTTTATCAAATGAGCCCTAATGGAAACCCAAATGATAATTATTTGTATGGAGGAAATGAAATATCTGTTAAGAAACCATTTGAGCTATCAAAATATCCAGAAAATATTGTACCTGGAATTATAGATATGACAGGGTTATCTCGAGTTTGGGAAATTAAAGAGGCTGTGGTACATGGCCATACCTATAGGGAAGGTAATTGCATATTATTAAACCATGTAAGTGAAGCCCATCCAAAGCTTGCATTTGTTTATCGCATGTTGAGTTTAGAAAATGATATCTGTTTCATAATTCAAGAATCGTGTAACACAGAGTTCATTATCGAATTTAATGCGTACAGTATAAATTTAAGTGAAATCTATTGCTTGGTTCGTCAGTCATCTTTGCAGAATCCATTTCCTTTGACTCCAAGGTATATAAATAATAAACTGTTATAGATTTAAACCTAGATAAAACTTCCCAGTTTTAATTAATTTTGCTTTTTTCCCCCATGTCAGTTATGAAGCTGTTCATCCAATGCCAATATTATAAAATAATATACACTTAAGTGTCTTAGGAATAAATTTAAAATATTGTCACAAAAATTTTAATCTTGAGTTTTCTATATTTAACGAAATGCAAATTACTCTAATGATATCAAAGTTAATCAATGGGCATTGATAGTTATGATTAATTTGAACACAAATTATTATTAATTTTACATAATTTTGTATTAATACTCTACAATAACCACATGCTTTCTATTGTGTTACATAATAAGTCAATTTAAAACATTTTTCATTTTAAAATATGATAAGTTATCTTATATTTCCTCGAATATGTAAATTTTTCAGTGATATATTTTCAAATAACTAAATAAGTCATTTAGTTTTCTTTACAATTGCAATGTTAGGTAGTCGGAATATTGAAAGAGGGGCTTGTAAAGATTATATAGAGGACGAATGCAATGAATACCGAAGAAATGTTAATAGCACTATTAATAACTGTGCTTATTGTTGTTGCCCAGTGACAAAGCATGAAAAAAGTATTTTTGTTTTAATTTAAACAGAGTTGCAATTGAAATTCAGATATTAATCTCATTAACACATTATAGTGACTGATGCAAATGTTAACAGAAACTCAGAATTAGCTTTAATTCCCAAAGTTAGTGATTCTCTAGAAATTCATTCAAAAATGGGACAAAGCAATATTTCCACTGAGGGATTAAATAGAAATGGTACGTGACTTATGAAATGTTTTAGCGTATGTGTTTGGTTTCTTTATTTTTTGTATTTTTACGTAAATCAAGCAATCGCACACATTTTTTACAATAAGTTTTTTTACCTCTCTATGACCTAAAAAAACCTAGATATTTATTTTTATCTTTAACTCAATTTATAAAAGAGCGATGCTCACTGTAATTTGCGGGCTTTTTCACGATAATTCCAACGATGTAAATATATCTGAATTTTAAATTAAATGTTTTTATTTTTTGAAACGGTTTCCATTGTCTGATTACATTACTACCTACAAGTCACGTTCAGTATGAGTTGTCAATCCAGAATGAAACTGATTTTCTTATTTCAGTTTTAACTACAAGTATATCTACATTGATGGTAGAACACACTAATGTGTTTCGTAGTGCTATTTCAAGTTCAAAAATCCATGAGCCCACTAAAACCACCTTGGCAAACATCAAACGCGAACAAGCTTCGAGTTCCTGTGCAACAAATCTTGACCATGTTATTTCCACAAACAATAACCTTCCAGTGTATCCCGAAATATCAGATATTCCAAGTTCATCAGAAACCAATTTCTCGGTATAAAAGTATTTATCTTGTGGAAATTTTTTAAACTGAAATTTTCTAACACTTGACTTATCACCATACAGATTATAGACTATGGCATACCCAACTTTTCAAAATACATTGTGAAATCCCTAGAAGACGGGACTGTAACTAACCAACAAACATGGAATATACTAATCGCAGAGTGTTGTTTCTTTTATATTAAAAACCCTAAAGTTAACACTCGAACTGCATACGCAAACATTGGTTCAAAGATGTATCAGCTTTATCCTAGTATCAAATTGGATGGTACCACGCCATGGGTATTAGAAAATTTCGTAATGCTTTGATTTATGATGTTGTTATACTTTCAATAAAATAAATCTATTATAGGAAAAATTTTCCAAATGTCTAAGCTCTAAAATTAGAAAACAAAGATTAATTGAAAAATCACCGAAAGAAATCGAAGAAGTCAAAGGTTTCAAACGCCTAGCTACTGCAGTGACCACAGAAGAAGGAAACTCACAATTTAAAGTTCCGAAATGCACCATTTCCAAGCCAGTTCTAAAGTGAGTTGATATATTTATAATTTTTACAAGTGTCCTTATAAAAAACATTGCGTTTATATTTGTTTATTAAATAGTGGATTTTCAAGAAATCAGTTTAATGGTGAAAAAATTAGCGAGGATAAGGAAAAAGAATGTATTAAAACAATACAGCTTGAGTGGAAAAAATCCAAGCCTGATATTGGGATAATAAAGGCTAATCTCAAAATGACTTTCCTTGCTAGAACAAGCATAATAAAGAAAGGATGTGAATCCATTCTGGAAACATACCCTTGTTTCGAGACAATTGAAATTGTAAGTGTGCATTCCACCCAAAGAATAGTTCTAATAAAATTGGTCTTGGTGGACAATGTTTAATAAGAAATACTCTTTTAGTTTTTGTTTGAGTTTCGTCTCATGTGCGGCAGGGAGACATTTGAAAAAGAACATAAAGAAATTCTTTGACATTATAATAGATATGTCCAAAGATAACAAGCCTAAGGTGATATTTATAATTAAATCAGTATATTGTACTTTAATTTTTCAATGTGTCACTTTACTATTTTTAGTTTCAAGATCAAATGTTTTCAGCCTGGAAATGGTTTGTAAAAAAATCTGGGAATTTTCAAACTAAAGGAGTGCAAACTTCTTCAATAATAGAAGAAGTTAAAGTACGTATCATAAATTGATTATGTAATTTTGGGTATATAAACCGAGGCTTATTCAGTATCAAACTTTAAACATTCGAAAATTTGGATGTTGCAGTGTTTCTTTGAACCGTAAAACTATCCTGTAAAGGGTATAATCTTAGAAATGGAATGGGGTGGGGTGGCGGAGTGGGTAGCACTCTCGCCTCTCAGCTTCAGTAATCAGGTTCAATCCCAGCTCAGGGCATAGGGTTACCATTCCGAACCACTTCTTTGGTGTTGAGTTTCCAAGTTTTCTCCCCACAAGTAAAATTTCCAGGTTAATGGTAATATATAGTGTAGGGAGCTTTATATGCAACAATACTGGGATTAAGACTGATGCGTATTATAGATGATTATTATTTATTTATGTTAATAAAATCACCAGTGTGGCTTGTATTATGGTGCTTTGTATTTACCCAAAATAATTTTTTGAACCAAGAACGTATTAAAATTAATATATTCATCCCTTTCTCGTCAAAAGGGTGTAAAAGGGAATGAATAAACCACACTCTCTGGGACAGTTTGTGTATTATTTTCCCTTTTCTACCCCATTGAGGGGATGGGCTAGTTAATTAAAATTTTCTCCTGAATAGGATTCTGAAATTATGTCAGAAATGAAGAAAAGAAAACCTGGCCCACCGTTATGTATAGTTACCATTGAAAATTCAAAAATCAAAAAGGGGCTATAGTGGGAAACGGTTTTGAAATTGTTTTAAAAGAAAATGAACTAGTAATTCCATCGGTTATGATGGCTCTGCTCTCATTGTATTATTCACTGGAATTGGACTACCCCAAGCCATTTTTGCAACCTATGGCTTTGTTCGCGAAGTGGGTAATGAAACACCAGTATTATAAACTAGGGAACCGGGCATCGAAATTAGATAAAGAAATTGGAAAAGTGTGGGCCGAATAATAAAAAAAGTTCAATAAATAAATTGTGGCAATTTTATTTTAAAGCATATTAAGCACACTTTCCTGAGAACATACCAAGATCACTTTATGCGTTCTTATTTCGGGAATTTAAGAACGCCATACATTATTAGAACATATTAGGCACACATTATACAGCACACTTTAAGATCGCCTAAACGGATTAAGAACATTTGTGTTGCACATGAAAAGTGACCTCAAAACGTTCGTGAAATGTAAGTGTTGTTAAATCGATACCAAAAATGGTGATCTTTGTGCGTTCTTGAAATGTAACTCCAATTTGCAGTGTAAAAGTCTGGGTCATGATACATTTGTTAAAGAACCCACCTGAGTAGCCAGTAAAACCTTGATAGATAACTGCTATACAAACGAGATTGAATTGGCCACGTGGTTTAAACCACATAAGACTGCTACATGGAGTTGTTTTGATCGGATTAAGAGGTAATTGCCACGACTGGTTTCAATCTTACCTAAATTAAACGATAAACTATCTAATAAACAATCAATAAAGTGCGAGGTCCCTAAGGGATCAATATTATCCCCTATCTTGTTTAATATATACATAAATGACCTCGCAATAGGGGTCACTGAAGACGCGTTGGTTCTGTATGGGGATGATAAGCTAGTATTAGGGCATGGACCAGATATAGACTCGATATTCCCTAAAATTAATAAAATCCTATAAAACATCTACTACTGGCTAAATAATAACGACCTTGAACTGAATTTCGATTAATATTAATAATCAGCTAGGCTATAATGGCAAAATCTGTACAAAAATAGTGAAGTCAAAGAAGTAAACGAAGTTAAATACCTGGGCTTAATTATGAACAAAAGACTGTGTTGAACCGCTCATATTAATAAGCTAGCTAAAGCAGTATCATACATCATTTAAATTATTAAGAAAATTCGTCCTAACTTAACTTAAATATTTTAAAGGTATTCTAACTTTTGATTTGTGCTCCTTAAACGTTTTACATATAAATCGCTAACTTTATCCACTAAGTTAATCGTTGAGAAATTGGTGGAAGAGGTTTCACTTAGTTCGGCCTCCCAAAATCAGTCACTAGCGATAATGGAGTTCAATTTGCCTCCAATGTAATGAACGCTACATTATGAGCTATGGGGGTTAAACAGAAATTTGCGTCCTTTTATCGTCCACAACCTAAACAGGCTGAATGAATCAATTGGAATCTCACATTTATGATATCATATTATGTCGAGGACTTTAACGACGTGTGGGATGTCCATTTACAACAATTTGCAATGACTATGCGTTCGAGTCTCCACGATTCGACAGGCTGTTCTCCGGCGGTACTCACTCTAGGGAGGGAACTTTGGGAGCCCGGAGAGACATGTCCCGGTACAGATGCTGTTTTAAATATTGACATTAAGCTTACAATAGAAAACGCTCATGGTTTAGTCAAAAGATTTCATACTAGACTTCAAACAGCTCAGGAAAACTTAAGGGCTGCTCAAGAAAAGCAAGCCCATTATTATAACCAAAAGTGTCAAGATGTAGAATTTGAAGTGGGTCAGCTAGTTTTAAAGATGACTCATATTTAGTCTTCGACGGCGAATCATCGAAGTTAGACAAGAAATGGGGTGGCCCATATATCATTTATGAAAAACTGTCTAATGTTACCTATATATAGGCTGAAAGATTGTAATTCTGATAAAGTCTTAAAGGGCACGTTCTCCATTGACCAACTTAAGTTGTTCCATAGTCGCGAGGATGATGTCCCTACCCGAGTTAGGGAAAGCCACGGTGTCCAGAACCGGTTAATCATATGTGTACATAGATATCCTTGTAATTTTTCTTTTTCGTTCTTCTTTGAGTAGTTAATTTAAGTTTTTGTTAGTGTCCTCTCGGGTCTTTCAGAACTGGTCGCGGGGAAGTTTAATGATTTTTTTATAGTCGTAACATTTTTAATTGCACAAAAATATATATTAAAATATTGTAAGTTTAAAAATAAAATATAGGCTTATCACCGATATTTGGAAATAGAGATGGGTTAGGTCGTAGGGGGGTCCAATGGGCTTCTACTTCGAGCGTCCAGCAATTTCCCGTCCATTGTAGTCATTCTGTGGAATGCTTGAGAAAGAGGTTTTCTTTAAGTAGATTTTAACCGTGGAAGATTTCCAATGGTTTTTCATGCATATACGTTATAAAGTGTTTTATTGCAAAAAAATGTATCGGACCCACCTGCAAATGTTACAAAAGTGGTGAACTGTGTTTAGGAAAAGTTTAGGAATTTCAATTAAAGTCATTCGACGTCAAACTATACCTGTTCACGTGACCTTAAACCGAGGTTTCTTGAACGCGCTCTTTAAAAGGAAAAGAAGAACTGTCGTGGACTCCAACTGAACCGCTTGATTTGACCCGTAATTCACCTCGCTACTCGAAAAGGGTTAGTCGTGATGCTTCGGGTTAAATCTTTAAACTGGCGGACGTATTAAAAGAACCGCCAAGAATTGTAATGTGTGCCGTCGAAGTCGTAACTAACAGTGGACTCTTCACTGGATTCATCACCAAGTCTTCAGGTGGGAGCCACCGAAACTAACGACGAGAAGAAACTTAATTGTGGCGGCAAACCGCATTATAAATAATAATTATTCTTTTGGAAATCTTGCCTTTTTAATTTAATTACTTAGTTTGTATAATTTATTAGTTGTAAAATGCCAATAATACCCAGTAAGCTGGTCGCTCGAGATAATTGTCCTTCGAGCAACCAAAATATTGTTGCATAACTCATGGTGTCCCAAATTGCTCGAACAGTGCAAATTGTCAGGGAAAGTGAAGTTGACAGTAATGCCTTAATTATGAGATTTCAGAAAAATCGAAATATTTTTCACCGGTAGGTGGTAGCGGAAAAGTTTCAATGACAAGCTTGTAGCGCATATTCTAAAACAAAAAATTAAATTTGATCTGTAAAAATTAGCCTATTATTCACTGACATACGAGGAAATAAATAAAAACAAGGTAGAAGTAGGCCATACCTTTTGGAATAAGCTTTCTTTAGATACCTTAAAAGATATAACGTGGGGCTTGTGTAAAATAATACCGAAAGTACGGTTCAATTACACCTCCATTAGCTGCAATACAAATGCGAGCCCGATGAATCATATCCCGAAAAGAGCCCTGGGTCATATCGGGAGTGACGAGACGGAACGCTTCAACTATTCTTTGACGTAGGTCATTGAGGCTTGTTAGTGGCGTCTTCACTGGACATGAAGAAAAGTCTGTGAATCGTTTTATCATTGTTTTTCACTAACTTCCTAACAAAAGAATGACTTTTGAAGGATGGAAATTCTTTATCTTAGTAAAGATACATTGTTTGCTTCTGGTTAAGAAACCAGGTTTTTAGAATCATTTTTAGAAAACAAAGTATGGTATTATAAAGCGCTATTTACACTGTTATTTAATTTATTGGTCTTCTTTATTCTTTAAGGTCACAACAATACTTTGAAGCAGGTTTGGGCATTGCAGATCTAGAAAGAAGCATTGTGGATAGTTCAATCTGCGGATCGAAGATTGCCTTTGCGGCCCCGGTCAAGCTCGCTTCAACTTTAAACATGACACCATTTTACCTGCCGTTTTTAATATTGTTTTCTAGGATCCTCATTTCAGCTGCACAACGCATCTACAAATTAATAATTTGAATTTGTGATTTACAATTAGAAACCGTATAGGGAAATTAAGTAACTGTATATAAAAAATACATCTTCTTGAAAGAGTAGTCATTCGCTTTTCTCAAGCCAATTGGAAAGTAGAAATTAAAAAAAATTAAAATGAATTTTTTTTTACTCTTCTCAATTCATGTTGGAGTAAGCTTATTTCTAAATTCGACGATATAAGTGGATTGATGGTAACAAAAACTAGATGATGTAAGAGCTCCAATAATATCGAGGCGTGATTAATTGCTGATATAAGTTTCATAATCTTTTAATGAAAGGCTTCAAAACAATAAAAATGTAAGAAATTGTTGTTTCTTACGCAAAATAATTATTAAAAAAAATAAAAATTTTACATATCAAAAAGGTTAAAAGTTTTATTTAAAAACAAAATATTTTAAAAGATAAATAGGTCTAGAAAATTGTTGAAAATGAAAGACTTGGTACAAAATACATTATTATAAATGTGTTTTTGTTAAAATTGAAAATGTGTCGCCAAGATAAATAATATAATCAAACTATATCCCCAAACAGCATTTCTCTAATTGAACATAAAAGTTTGTTTTAGAATTTCACCCAAGATTGGAATATTTTTAAATATCTCGAATATTAATTAAAATCAGCTGTCATATATTCTTAAATATACATTCTTAGTTCTTTAGTTCGTTTATTGCAAAATAAAAGGTCGAAGACCCATCACGTTAAGACAGCGGAGCAAAATATATACAGTGGAAAAATATATACAGGAGTAGAGGAACTTTATACCACAGAGGGTAAAGGCAATACACATAAATTAAATATAGAGTCCTAGGAACACAGTAAGTTCTTTGCGGAATTGTTTGGGGTTCGGCAGTAACTTTAGAAAGTCCGGGAGGGAGGTCCAGTCACGTAATGAAGAAGGGAGGAATGAGGGCCGCGGATTTAATACCTCGTGGTTTACGACGAAAAGACGAAATGGCAGACGTAAGAGGAGTGAGGGCGCCATTTGAGCGGTGAACAATACTGTGGCAGGTGGCGCGGGGGGTCAACATTTTCCTCCCCCAAGGTCAGGGAACTCGGGGTCATTGACACGGGAGGTTGACATTGTGGTCGTGGTCACGGGTGTCAGGTTACTCCCACCAGGTGGCGCGCGCGTGTACTGCGCGCTGATTGGCTGGCGCGATGACCACGCGGTTACTACGCGACGCGTGTACTGCGCACTGATTGGCTAGCGCGAAATTATTCAAAATGGCGCTGATTGGTTGGTGTTTTGGCGCGAAAAGGGGTCAGTACTCCTTTAAAGGAATTCCCAGGTTCGCTATACTCGGTCCCCGTTTTCCGTTGTTAAGGCGGTGACAGGTTTTGATTGATTACGAGCAGATGTTTATCGGGGAGACTCGTGCGCCGTTGCTAGGTTACACAGTACGCTGTTAGAGGAACAACAAACTTAGCAAATACCTTTAGTGACAATACCGAGAGAACCGCAAACGCCTATTAATTCTGTCATATTTCTCGAATTATTACGTCGCTTGAAAAATGGCCGCGTAAGTGAACAATTCTTTCGCAGAGACTCGGGGAATGTGTGACCTTGTAGCTATATAATAAAAATATTTTTTGGCGTGAATTTAACATGACAAAGGATTAACATAAGTTTGTAACTCTCTTTTAGCGGTTATTATATGTTGCATATTCAAACGGGTTCTGTAGGGTGGCCATCTTTGTTATTTTTAGGAAATTTAACATATTTACGTCAATTTTTTTACGCTTTTTAAACAAGTGGTCCTAATGGATTTTTATATCGTTACGTACCTAGATGAGTTGAACTTGATTATTATGACATATGTATCATATATTACCATCACGTAACTTTTAATAAAGACGCAAGGGAAAGCTTTATAATTTATATTGAATACATTGCCACTATACGAAATATTTACATAAATTAAACAAGGTTGGTTAGCGCTTATGAAATTTAAATAAACGTTAATAATGCAGTAAAAAGCTAAGCCTAACAAATTTAATAAATACTTTGTCGTCAAAACTACTGTTGAAAACATTTGCTGTTATAATCTCCCGCGTATTGACTTAATAATAATGGTATTTTATAGCGTCATATAAAATAACGGGCGGAAATAACTTACTTACGATTTTAAGGTGAATCCTACGAAGCAAGAATTACATTGGTATAATAACAAACAAAACATTTGTTAATAAAAAAATTATTTATAAACTGAAAATGTTTTTGAAACCGCGATTTATAGTCGTCCTGTATTCATCCATATTATAAATATAACTATTAAAAATATAACTTAACATTTTTAAATACAATACAAAAGTAAATTAATTAAAATTTAAAAAACGCAGCCGATACATTTAAGAGATCATACAAAATAGTAAGAAATCAATTTCATTACTCGAAACATTTGTTTGATTTATAATACATTTTTAACTGTCTGCTACGTTTTACATTCTGTGATGTTAATATGTTAATTTTCGAGTTTTAGTTCTTTAACTTTTAATCTAGTTTATATCTAAAAAACCAACTTATACCGTCAATGTGTTTCTTATTTGAATAAAATTGATAATAAAACTTTTTTTTTAATATAAAACTCAAAAATGAATAATAGAATGTTATAAAATAATTTTCAACTCTGAACCTGAAATTAAATGTTTGTCAAATTGTTATAATTTGTTTTTTAAATTATCTTAAATCCTTCTATGTTTAAAATAAAAAACTCTGATTTAAAATTTAAAACTTTATTAATATTTTACAACATTTGTTGTTGACACAAAGGAACTATCGTTAATAACATTTCACACGCTATCAATAAAAACCACTAACTCGTCTATCACCTTTAAGAATCCAGTTTTTGGGGCTCGTTCCGTGAGAATTATGGTCAGTTATTGAGCGTTTCATTCCTATACGGTTCAATGGGAATTATTATTGATCGCTATTGTCATTTATAATAAGAATGAAAATAGAGTTGCAATTATTGCGGCGATATGTACTTATAAATTTTAACAGATTTGACATATTTATAAAGTCTAGCACCTTATATCCTATGAACAATATTTTTGGAAAAAGTACAGCTAGATAAATGGCCAAAAAAAATTTACATTATAGATAATAAATAATACTATAAATATAGAACTCAGTTAATCAAGTTATTTTTAACGAAACATGCAAACAATTACCAACCTATCAATTTGATATTTTAATTATTGCTGTTGGCAATTAAACTTTAGGGTAATTTCACCGAAAATCATGTTTTGTTATCACAACAACTGTTTGATACCTATTTAATGTAAAAGTAGCTTCATGATTTGTGGCGCTTTTGGTTTAATTTAATAGACTAGTTTATTAATCTTTCGTGACTTTTTGGTTATTAGATTTCTGTAGTTATTTGTCAAAAATATCTCGGTAAAGAATACGTTTCTCGGTATAAAAAGCGAATAAGACAGGACTTCTTGTTATTGGATTTCTGTAGTTATTTGTCAAAAATATCGCGGTTAAGAATACGTTTCTCAGTATAAAAAGGGAATAAGAAAAAAAATCATTGTGTTTTACGACTACCTATCTATCATAATATTTTAATCTATGTGTCTGTAATCAAATTATTACAAATTTAATAGCACATTGAATATTTTTAATGGCAATGGAAAGTGATCGAAATGTCGGACTAAACTAAAAAAGCTGTTATAACAACTGCATCTGCAGGATAATTAAAAGTAGAGTCACCTAGCGGGCTGTGATATTAATTTCTGAATTTTCGTCAGATAAGCTGACGATTTGGTCTAATAAAATACAGAGCGTATTAAAATCAAGGAGTTCGCACTTTACCTGCAATAAATAAATTTCATCTCCAACAATTGCCCATTCCATGTCCAGGGAGACTCCAAATTGTTCTTTTATCTACGGATAAAAGTTAATAAATAATTCTGCGATCTTTTTAAACATGTTATATTGATTATCTAATAGGAAAATGTAATCATTCTAAATGTTATATGGTTTCCAAAAATAAAATGTTTTAAACTTAAAATGCAAAAACTATGCAAAATGTTACGTTTTATTTATTTCTTTACCGCGGTATTTAACAAATTTCCAATAACTTGATATCATTTCACCTTGTCATGAAAATTTTTCGCTTTGTTTTTGTTGTGGAATAATGACTTATAAAGAAAACAAGGACTATGAACTGATTAAACATATAAATAAAGAATTGAAAAAATGAATCGTCAACTTGAAATGGATTTCATTGCACAAAGAATGATATATTTTCAAAAAGAGCATAATTCTCACGAAATGCTTTTGAAACGAGCCCCAAAAACTAGATTCTTAAAGGTGATAGACGAGTTAGTGGTTTTTATTGATAGCGTGTTAAATGTTATTAACGATTGTTCCTTTGTGTCAACAACAAATGTTGTAAAATATTAATAAAGCTTTAAATTTTAAATCGGAGTTTTTTTATTTTAAACATAGAAGGATGTAAGATAATTTAAAAAACCAATTATAACAATTTGACCAACATATTTAATTTCAGGTTCAGAGTTGAAAATTATTTTATAACATTGTATTATTCATTTTTGAGTTTTATATTAAAAATAAAGTTTTGTAAAAAAAAGTTTTATTATCAATTTTATTCAAATAAGCAGCACATTGACGGTATAAGTTGGTTTTTTTAGATGTAAACTAGATTAATTGTTACAGAACTAAAACTCGAAAATTAACATATTAACATCACAGAATGTAAAACGTAGCAGACAGTTAAAAATGTAAGTTATATTTTAATAGTTATAGTTATAATATGGATGAATACAGGACGACTATAAATCGCGGTTTCAAAAACATTTTCAGTTTATAAATAATTTTTTATTAACAAATGTTTTGTTTGTTATTATACCAATGCAATTCTTGCTTCGTAGGATTCACCTTAAACTCGTAAGTAAGTTATTTCCGCCCGTTATTTTATATGACGCTATAAAATACCATTATTATTAAGTCAATACGCGGGAGATTATAACAGCAAATGTTTTCAACAGTAGTTTTGACGACAAAGTACTTATTAAATTTGTTAAGCTTAGCTTTTTACTGCATTATTAACGTTTATTTAAATTTCATGAGCGCGAACCGACCTTGTTTAATTTATATAAATATTTCGTATAGTGGCAATGTATTCAATATAAATTAGAAAGCTTTCCTTTGCGTCGTTATTAAAAGTTACTTGACGGTAATATATGATACATATGTCCTAATAATCAAGTTCAAGTCATCCAGGTACGTAACGATATAAAAATCGTAAATATGTTAAATTTCCTAAAAATAACAAAGATGGCCACCCTACAGAACCCGTTTGAATATGCAACATATAATAACCGCTAAAAGAGAGTTACAAACTTATGTTAAGCCTTTGTCATGTTAAATTCACGCCAAAAAATATTTTTATTATATAGCTACAAGGTCACACATTCCCCGAGTCTCTGCGAAAGAATTGTTCACTTACGCGGCCATTTTTCAAGCGACGTAATAATTCGAGAAATATGACAGAATTAATAGGCGTTTGCGGTTCTCTCGGTATTGTCACTAAAGGTATTTGCTAAGTTAGTTGTTCCTCTAACAGCGTACTGTGTAACCTAGCAACGGCGCACGAGTCTCCCCGATAAACATCTGCTCGTAATCAATCAAAACCTGTCACCGCCTTAACAATGGAAAACGGGGACCGAGTATAGCGAACCTGGGAATTCCTTTAAAGGAGTACTGACCCCTTTTCGCGCCAAAACACCAACCAATAAGCGCTTTTTTGAATAATTTCGCGCCAGCCAATCAGCGCGCAGTACACGCGTCGCGTAGAAACCGCGTGGTCACCGCGCCAGCCAATCAGCGCGCAGTACACGCGCGCGCCACCTGGTGGGAGTAACCTGACACCCGTGGCCACGCCCACAATGTCGACCCCCCGTGTCAATGACCCCGAGTTCCCTGACCTTGGGGGGAGAAAATGTCGACCCCCCGCGCCACCTGCCACAGGGGAGAAGGAAGCGGGGATTTCCGTTGCCGACCCCCTTTCTACATGTACATGGAAAACTTTCAAAGAGAGTAGCGCAATCGGGCGATATTCGGATGGATCAGTTTTATCTCCCCCTTTGGGAACTGGGGTCACATAAGCGGATCGCCATTCGTCCGGGATACTCCCCGAGTCATAAGAGCTACATCCGGGGAGCAGCCAGAGCCACCGCACAGTTTTTCAAAACTTTGGCCGGGATATAATCAGGGCCCGCAGCCTTAGAAGGTTTGCCTTTCTTTAGCTGAATAAGCACGCCCTGTATCGTGTAAATAATTAAAGGCATCACCGGGGCTCGGGAGGGCATAAGAGGAACCGTTTCAAAGGTGTGAACTTGGAATGTGCGCTGGAAGGTATTGGCCAGCAGCGTTGCTTTAGCCCCAGCGCCTGTGAGGACACCCTCCGGTACATTTAGATTGGGGAGAACAAGTGACTTGTTTTTCTGGGAGACAAGCTGGTAAAACTATCATCTGTTGGAAGTGAGGTCCGATACCACCCGCTCCATGTGGTGAGTACGTGCTGTGCAGAGACCATATAATTTGTTGCAGATGGAGTTTAGGTTGGTGTAGAGGATAACTTGGCCCACCGCAGCCGGTAATTTACTGGGCTTTGATGCCTCCTGGGTTTGGCTAGCAGGCTGAGGGCTGGGGGAAGGGAGAAAAGCGCGGATTTAATTGCCCGTTGCCCAATTTTCGGGCTTGTCTCGCTTCGTGGTCCGGAATTGTTATCTGGAAGGAGACGTGACTTGCCACCCAGAGCCCGGTACCAACGTGACAGCGAGAGGATGGAGGCCAAGTTGGTGTAGGTGGGTTTCAACTTGGGTGACAGTGTTGATGATGTGAGGATGGGAGACTACAAGACTTCGCCGCAAGTTGGGCGTGTATTGGATCAGTGTTTTGTCCCAAGAGAGCTGGATCCCTATTTTTGACAGCTCTAACGCTGCGGGATAGGAGAATACCCTCAGGCCAGTTGAGAGGATCAAGAGCAGCTGGTACGTCTTGTTCCGCAACGTCAAAGAAGCCCGTTTTAAAGCTTTGCTCCAGACCGTAGGGCTTGATGCCGAGATCAGAGATGTAGGAATCGAAGTCTTGGGCTGTTATACTTACACGAAGCCGAGAAACGTAGATGGCCGTCAGCCCGGGGGCGGCTTGGAGGGAGGCGGCGGGAGACGAGGAAGCGATAAAAGTGACTTGATGCAAGCGGGGCTGTTGTCTTTAGTTGGTTTCTTTGGTGGTGGCCTTTTTCGGACAACCTGGGTCCACGGAGTTGCGGACTGAGATAGTGGCAGATGGACGTTGCCGGGATTTGGAGTAGCTTGATCAGATTTCTCAGTTCCAGGCCTTACCGATGGATGAAGGCAGTCAGTAGCGGACTGAGTGCTTCTGTTTTATAGTCTTATTTTCAGCTTCAAGGATCTGGATACGGTTTATAGCGGCTGTAAGTTTCTTCTCAAAGGTGACCATTTTAGCTCTATGGGTAAACGGGAAATCTACACAGTCCTTTCACACCCACAGGCAGTAAATGTTGGTTTTGTGGTGAATGCCACAATAAGAGAGATGAAACCAACGGTGACCGTGGGCGCAGGTAAGCATCCGGCCCCCGGCTACGCCGGTGCGATCGAGTAGGCAGTCAAGGTAGCAGTGGGAAACACCCCCAGAGTGAGGTGAAAGAGGTTTAGTTCCACCATTGGAACTATTAGTCCCGCCATCGTGGGATGCAGAATCTTGAGAATTGGGGACGGTACTGCCATCGGGCGAGGAGGAGGCAGCCATGAAAGGGTATGGGGAGGCTGAGAGGACCAGCAAGGGACACTACCTAAGCCTTTTGGGCCGCGAACACAACAAAGTTTATCACGCGTTGTAATTTAAGTAGAACAGTACAAAATGCCTGGGAACAATCATTCAAAACAAAACGAAAAAAATTTAGGACAATAGTCATAATAAAATAACATTGAACAGATAAAGTGATAACACTATGAAAATGGCTACAATTATTGTTAGTTCACGTTAGCACTCAAAATAATAACCCGTCGGGAGTCTAGCGTGAGAGAACAATTACAATTTCCAAATGACCCCATACCAAAATAGGAGTCTTGTTTAAGAATGAAATAAGGAGGCATTTGGATTACGTCTTATTTAACAAATAAATAAGTCGGCAAAAAATATCGTAACCAAATTTTATTTGTTACATTTAAATAGAACTTAATCAAGACTTATGTTAACCTAATAAATTTAATGTTTTTGGGAGTAAAGTTCACACTCAAATAAGACTTATTTGACCGCATCAATTTCGTTCAGATGAAATTGAAAGAAAATGGTTGATTAAAGACTACAATAAACGTAATTTTTAGGATAAATACAGCTTTAAAATTAAAAACATGAAGACTCTTCAATTATGTTTAATACTGCAGCATTATTAACCACTAAAAAAGAAAACAAATACTGGGTATAATATTATCATTTTAAATATAAAATAGTTTTAAAATATCATTGACAATACAAAGTTTTCATAACTAACTTTGTGGCTCAAATAACACTAACTGAACTCTTAGATTTGTTTGATTTTTCCAGTTAAAATTCTGTTTCAATGATGTCTTAATAAGTTTTAAATGAAGTCTGTAAAAAAAGTAAATTCAATATAATATATATATATCTGAAACATTAAGTTTAAAAAAACTTTAATCAGTAGTGGCGCCAGGACGTTTTTAGGGGTAGGTTAATAATTTTTGTCAATTATGGGCCCCTTTTATGTTTTAAAGGCAATAATATAATCCCCAACAAATTTATAAATTTGATCCTCAATCCACCACTAAAGTTAAATTTTCAGATCGAGGATTTAATAATAATAAAGTGTCATTACCAATTTCAGATTCGGGGTCCCTAAAGTCGATTGGTGGGCCCCTAGTGAAATTAAAATAAGTTATAGCCTGCCGAACCTACCCACTGCGCAGCCACTGCCTTTAATTCTATTGAATAAAGGTGTAAATACCCTAGATAAAACCTAAAATGTGCAGTGTAAGTTATCCTTATTTAGAATAAAATTTGATGTTCAAATATGACCTATTTCATTCTTAAATAAGCCTGATTTTTAAGAAACATTTCGTTTTACTCAAGTCCTAAATAACATTTAAAATAATACTGTCATAAAAGTATATTCAGTATTAAATAAATCAGAAACGTTTAGCTTAAAAAAGTCTAAATACCCTATTTGAAAACTAAAAAACGCAGTGTAAATTTTTCCTTATTTGAACCATAAAATAGTTTTGCAATACAGCGTTTCTACTATTTAATTTAAGGCTCAAATAAGACTTGTTTTATTCTTAAATGTGTCTGACGTTTAAGTGCACATTCGGTTTTACTCAAGTCTTAAATAAGATTGAAAATAGTGCTGTAGTAAAAGCCCATTCAGTATAAAATAAATCTGAAAAGTTAAGCTTAAAACGAGTCTTGAATTAGGTTAAAAAGGTTTTATTACCCTAGATGAAAACTAAAATACGCGGTGTAACTTATTCTTATTTTAACCTTAGTACAGTCTCAATTTACGATATACGATAAAATATAAAATAAATTGGTCTTAAAAAATATTAATACTGTTGGTTGTTAGAATCGAACATTGCATATTTATCACACACTAATGAGCTCTTTTCTAAAGATATAATTATGACTATAAAACCATTGTAAAATTATTTGACGACCCTATTCCTTTATAATGACTATCACTGTGCTAAAAAAATTGTTGTTGGAAATGAAAAAAGAGTCAAAACAAGATTTACGGATATATTTAACTACCCCTATGTAAAACCACTAAAAAATTAATGTCGCTAATGTATAATGGTGTTAAGTTTTTAAACATTGCTGTACACAATATTAGTATTACTATGAAAGAAATAGTGTTTAAAAGAAACTAAAAGTTCTAATTTATAATAATGAATTATAATTATGTACTTTAATTTAAAAATGTTATTTTCTTTTCCCTTGTATATTTTTTTCTCTTTTACCTAAGTTATAAAAATATCAGGGCTTCCAAGTCATAGAGTTGACTTAGCCCTTAGCTCCATGTACTACGTCTAATTATAGTAATAAAATTTGAATTTGAATATTTAAATTCTTCGTCAAAATCATCTTTTAATAACTTTAATTCCCTTCGATAATGTTGCAAGGTTCCGCTTACCAAAACAGGGGATTTCTTTTAGGCTGTAATAATGATCAATTGGGATTTAATCTTATTTAAGAAATAATTTTTTTAATATTTAAATATAAGTTAAATTAGGTTTATTTAAGTCTTCAACAAGTTATGTTTTAAATACCAATTTTGACACTCTTTAATACGACTGTTGTTTTCAGCTAAATGTCCGTTTAAATCCAGTGTAAAATAAGAATTGTATAACACTGTAAGATGAGTATTTTAGGAAAACATAAATCTTAAAAATGAACACCAAAACAAATCTTGAATTCGTTTTAAAAGTAAACTTAGGAATCTAGATGAAATAAATATATACAGTGTAAAATATCCTTATTTTAAACTTAAAGTAGTCTTAAAATAAGATTGTCATTACAGCGTTTTTAAAAATAAATTTATCACTCAAATAAGACTTAAATAGCTATTAACTACGACTGTTTTTAGATTATTTCCCATTTAGATCGAATGTAAAATAAGACTAACATAAATCTCAAAAGATAAGATATGAAAGAGTCTTCAATTAGATTCAAAAATACAGCTTTAATAACATAAATGAAATAAAAATATGCCGTGTGAAATATACTTTATATAAGATTGGCAGTACATTATATGTTTCTCTTGGCACTTTCAACAAAACTTGTTAGTTACAGCAATTGTTCTTCATTTTGTGCCTTAAGATTTCCGTGAAGCAGTGGCGTAGCTGATGGTCCGCAGTGCGGGGGGGGGGCTCGAGCTTCCGTGTCCCAACCCCCTTTGGGCGTACCTTTGCCTTAACTTAATATTCATCCACTTCTCGACACCTCTGAGCCTTTACATTTATTGCAATTGCGTAAACCCTTTTGTGGGTAAATTCAAACCATTTATGATTTATTATTTAAACGCAAAAATAGTAAAACCGAAACGGTTTTTGAATAACCTATAAAAAATTTCATAATGGACTTAACAATTTCTTATTGGTATAAATTAGCTTTAAATCGCGTAACTTACATTGTTAGTTCCTTCCTAGAAAACCAATTAATTTCAAGAAATTATTTTTTGAATGTTCATTCATATAAACGGCGGCCCATACAAAATTTGATATAAAATCCAATTTGTTTTTATTTTATACTTAGGAATTCGAAACCAAAATATTAGTATCGTTTCTTTTAGTTTTCCCGACAAATAACAAGATCAACGGCTCGAACAAAGTGGTTTTGTTGGCTCTAAATCCACTGTAAATTTCTCTAAATGAGTGTCTAATTTTGTAGGAAATAAATGTGTTACAAGCTGTCAATACACACATTTATAAATTTGAAGCTAATATCTAGAAAGATATTAAATATTATTAATGTATAAATGAAGCCAGATTTGCTGTCATTTTTGCAGAGTTATTTGAGACAGAAATATGCATTCGTTTAGCAGTTAAATTTGAGATTACAATGTGCATTATTCATGCAGTTTAAATTGACAATAACATATGCATTATTTTGCATAAAAATGAGAATAAAATTAATATTATATTTGCAGCTAGTAATAAGTTTAAAATAGCCCTAGTAATATACGCTTAAATTTATTCTTAAAAAAGCCTTCTTTTTCATCTTAAACCAGAATAAATTTAGGGGAGGAATATCAGACTTAAATTAAACTGAAATTAACCGTTTTTAGGAGTCTTAAATAAGACTCTGCCAGAGCTGAAATTAATCTTAAATAAGGCTATATGTGGCAGTTTCAAAAAAGTCTTAGATATTTTTGCTAACTTGTTTGAAACTTAAACAAACCAAAATATAGCAATCTTAAATAAAACTCGATTTTTACTTCCATTAAGAATGAATTAACTCTGAAGCCAGGATATATTTGGGACTGTGGCAGCTTAAAAGGAGTCTGTTTTTATTACTAAAATTACAACTTCGCTTTTGGTTAAGGTATTCACAAATAATTGAATTTTAAATCTGAGACTAAATAAAAACTGAATTAAGGATTTACTTGGGAATGTGGTTGATTTAAAAACGTCTTAGCGAAGTTTGTTTATACAAACTTATTTAATAATAATAATAATCAGCTAGGCTAATGCCTTAGTCACCAAGCGACCTTTGAAGTCCTTTATTCAGGTGGCCGGGTTACAATGCGTAGGAGGGTGGTGGAAAGCCCTGCATGCCACTTAAATTGATATCTATCGTGCAACCGAAAATAAATCTAAATTTATAAAAAAGTATGTACGAAATACGTCTGACTTAAGGATGCATTTGGGACTGTGGCAGTCTTTTTTACAGTTTTAGTTTTGGTAAGGGACAACACATAGTTTTTGCCAAACGGGGTAAGCACATTTTTACCCATTATTGATCCCCAATGCAGGACTACCGGCAGTGGCGGACTGGGTGTAATATTTTGGGCTGCCAGAAGACAAAGGGCCCCACCTTTAACAATTATAACGCTATCATGTTTGAGTTGCCCACTTCATGAACGGTCCGTGGCGCCCACTTGCCATCAGGCAGCTTCACTCTATGGCCAGTCCGCCTCTGACTACCGGGCCCTTTCTGGGGTAATTTTAACAGACTTATTTTACCACTAGCATTGCTTTTCCCATAGCCATAGGCTAAGGGTTATAAATATCATTTTCTGTATTAAATTATTAAGTCGTGTTCCGTTTTAAAATGTAAAAATCATGCAAAAAAAGGTACGGGGATATCGTTTTTTTTTCAATTCCTGGTATTGATACAAGGCATGGTTCATTTTCTGAAGAGGTTTCTAAAAGAAGAAGAAAAGCTTGGCTACAGGCTCTCCGTCAAGAACGCTTTTCGAATCCAGGTTTGGAAAAACCGAAGTGACATCGAATTTGCAGCCGTCATTTTGTATCAGGTAAATAATTTATATTAACAGTTTTGCTATATATATATATATATTCAAATTAATAATTATACTAATTTACTAAAGCTAAATACTATATCTAAAGGCAAAGGTAAAGCATAGGTATTGGTTAATTGCTGTACATTATTACAGGAAAGCCTTCTGTTTTGGAAGATGAACTACACCCTGATTGGGTTCCCACTCTTCACTTAGGGTACATCACCTCAAAAGAAGGAATCTGAATGGGATTTATCAGTGTCAGCGTCAGCTAATGAAAGCGCTTATTTTACACATAATGATGATGATGATTCTAATGATGATGAATTTGATTAATTTATGATCATGGAAAATGGATTAAATGAAGAAAACAGACTAAATGAAGTTGCAATAACCACTAAAAAGATAAGGGGCTGTTCACAAATTACGTAACGCAGAAAAACCACTTTTTAGACTCCCTCCCTCCCCCTCGTAACAAAAAGTACAAATGGAAAGACCCCTCTTCTCAAATTACGTTACAAATATCGACCCCCCCCCCTTATATTATTATAGTACGTAACAACTAATATGCTGGTAATAAAGTACAATAAGATCAGGTACTAAATTTTATTGTTTGTAATTAAAACTTGAAATGACAACTGTATTTTTATGCAACACTTTATACCCACCCATGGGTTTTATTGTGGTGTCTTATCGGGGAAAGTTTTTCCGTAAGCAGATATGAGAGACGTAAATAGAGCGCTTTGGTCCATTTTTAACAATGAAAAATCAATCTAAACTGAGGAAAAAATTTAAAACTTTAAAATTCACGTGGTAGATCCAGACTAATCGTTCTCGCACTGTTGTCCATCCCGAGCGGGGGAAAATAGGCGAAACTGTAGATCAAGGTCATATGCAATTCTTTTAAACGTGAGTAAACCAATGAAAATGCTTATGTTTTTAATAATTACGACTGTTTCTGTAAGTTATGAAAATTTTATTCTACGATATTAAAAATAAAATGTGTTACGTAACATTTTAGTGAACCCTCTCCCCCCACGTAACAATTAGTAACGCTTGCACAAACCCCCTCTCCCCCCCTACCGCGTTACGTAATTTGTGAACAGCCCCTATGTATCAAGTCAAACAACCTTTAAAACATATGAAAATTCACAAACGCAAAGAGAATGGACAATGGATTGGATTAACCAATTTGAAGAGTACATGAGTAATACCAAACTGAATGAAGATTTCATTCGACCGGATGAACCTCGTGCAATGTATTACACTGGCCTTCCTAATTAACTATTATAATTGGGACCTTTAAATTACTCGCTTCTAATATGCAACCTAGTTTAAATGCCAAGCTTACATTATTTCAGGAATATTTAATTTGTCTCCTATGGTTGCGACTGAATTTAGATGTCAAAGATCTTGGATATAGATTCCAAGTATCATCTAGTACTATTTCTCGGGTAGTTGACAAGTCGTTAGAAGTTATATACGTTAGGCTAAATCGCCTAATTAAATGGCCATCAAGAGACGAATTGCATTTAACCATACCTAATTGTTTCAAAGCAGCTTTTGGTAACAAAGTAGCTGTTGTAATAGATTGCTTTGAAATTTTCATTGAAAAACCTCCGTCTTTAGATGCTAGGGCGGAAACGTGGTCTCATTATAAACATCATAACACTATGAAGTTTCTGATAGGTATAACACCGCAAGGTTCCATCTCCTTTATTTCTGAAGCTTGGGGAGGTTGTTCCTCTGATAAACACATAACGGAGGAATGTAATATTTTAGCTGACCGTGGCTTTAATATAAGTTTATCTGTTGGATTTTACTGCGCTGATGTTGCAGTCCCAGCTTTAACGAGAAGGAAAAAACAATTAAGTCCAAAAGAAATTGGTGACACACGTAAGATTGCTAATGTTCGGATACATGTTGAGCAAGTTATTGTACAAATTTAGAGTACTTCAATCTATAATTCCTATTAACTACTTGCACAGTGAAAGTGAAGAAGAACCAACAAAATTAGATAAGTTTGTTAAAGCTTGTTGCACTCTCATAAACACTTGTGACTATGTTGTCGGGTTTGATTGACTCTGTAAAGAGTAAAAGTTTGTAGATTTTCTAACAAATGCAATTTTATTTCTCAATAAACTGAATTAGCGCCTTTAGTCCTATCTTCATTATACCCTTATGATTTTGGCTCTCAGCAACTCGAAACAATACTTTAATAAGTAAAGGGGTAAACTCCTCAACTAAGGAACTTACAGCTCTATTGGGGAGAACTTCAACACAAGGGATACCCCTAATTATTATCGCACTAATATGAATAATTCTAATTAATAATTTAATAGGACTATTCCCATTTATCTTCACCGCCACGAGCCACATAGTAATTACACTAAGCTTAGCCCTTCCAATCTGAGTTACATTTATACTATTCGGATGACTAAATAATACAAATAAGATATTTGCACACTTACTTCCTAACAACACCCCAATTGCTTTAATAACCTTCATAATTCTAAATGAAACAATTAGAAATGCAATTCGGCCTATTACTCTCGCTATCCGACTATCTGCTAATATAATTGCAGGACACCTCCTTCTAACGCTCCTTGGTAACCAAGAGACAATTAATTCTTTAACTAAAAGAGGAGCGATTATTTCGACACAATTCTTACTCTTGACCCTAGAATGAGCAGTAGCCATAATCCAAGCTTACGTTTTCATCGTTTTAATCTCTTTATACTCAACAGAAATCCACTATGAAGAACTTTCACCCATACCATATTGTAGATCAAAGCCCATGGCCCTTAACAACATCACTTAGTGTCCTATTTATAACTTCAGGTATTATTAGATGGATGTACCTAAAAGTTAACTTTTTACTATTAATTAGACTAATAATATTATCTCTATCAGCCTACCAATGATTACGGGACATCACTCGAGAAGCAACATTTCAAGGCATACACTCCAACAAAGTTAAAATAGGGCTCCAATGAGGTATGATCCTATTTATTATCTCAGAAGTATTTTTCTTTATCTCTTTCTTTTGGGCCTTTTTGCAAAAAAGATTATCCCCCAATATCTAAGTAGGGATAATCTGGCCCCCCCAAAGAATTCAACCTTTTAACCCCCTCCAAATCCCCCTACTTAATACAACAATCCTTCTATCTTCAGGCATCTCAATTACATGGGCACACCATAGACTCCTACATAATAATTTTTCTTGTGCTAAATCAGCCCTTGCAATCACTCTAGCCTTAGGAGTATACTTCACACTCTTACAAGCCTGGGAGTATATCGAAGCTCCTTTCACCATCGCGGATTCAATTTATGGCACCACATTTTTTGTCTCAACAGGGTTTCATGGGTTGCATGTAATTGTAGGATCCACCATTTTACTAGTCTCCTTACTACGACATAACTTTCATTTTTCAACTCTTCATCATTTTGGGTTTGAAGCCTCAGCTTGATACTGACATTTCATAGATTGCTTTGAAATTTTCATTGAAAAACCTCCGTCTTTAGATGCTAGGGCGGAAACGTGGTCTCATTATAAACATCATAACACTATGAAGTTTCTGATAGGTATAACACCGCAAGGTTCCATCTCCTTTATTTCTGAAGCTTGGGGAGGTTGCTCCTCTGATAAACACATAACGGAGGAATGTAATATTTTAGCTGACCGTGGCTTTAATATAAGTTTATCTGTTGGATTTTACTGCGCTGATGTTGCAGTCCCAGCTTTAACGAGAAGGAAAAAACAATTAAGTCCAAAAGAAATTGGTGACACACGTAAGATTGCTAATGTTCGGATACATGTTGAGCAAGTTATTGTACAAATTTAGAGTACTTCAATCTATAATTCCTATTAACTACTTGCACAGTGAAAGTGAAGAAGAACCAACAAAATTAGATAAGTTTGTTAAAGCTTGTTGCACTCTCATAAACACTTGTGACTATGTTGTCGGGTTTGATTGACTCTGTAAAGAGTAAAAGTTTGTAGATTTTCTAACAAATGCAATTTTATTTCTCAATAAACTGAATTAGCGCCTTTAGTCCTATCTTCATTATACCCTTATGATTTTGGCTCTCAGCAACTCGAAACAATACTTTAATAAGTAAAGGGGTAAACTCCTCAACTAAGGAACTTACAGCTCTATTGGGGAGAACTTCAACACAAGGGATACCCCTAATTATTATCGCACTAATATGAATAATTCTAATTAATAATTTAATAGGACTATTCCCATTTATCTTCACCGCCACGAGCCACATAGTAATTACACTAAGCTTAGCCCTTCCAATCTGAGTTACATTTATACTATTCGGATGACTAAATAATACAAATAAGATATTTGCACACTTACTTCCTAACAACACCCCAATTGCTTTAATAACCTTCATAATTCTAAATGAAACAATTAGAAATGCAATTCGGCCTATTACTCTCGCTATCCGACTATCTGCTAATATAATTGCAGGACACCTCCTTCTAACGCTCCTTGGTAACCAAGAGACAATTAATTCTTTAACTAAAAGAGGAGCGATTATTTCGACACAATTCTTACTCTTGACCCTAGAATGAGCAGTAGCCATAATCCAAGCTTACGTTTTCATCGTTTTAATCTCTTTATACTCAACAGAAATCCACTATGAAGAACTTTCACCCATACCATATTGTAGATCAAAGCCCATGGCCCTTAACAACATCACTTAGTGTCCTATTTATAACTTCAGGTATTATTAGATGGATGTACCTAAAAGTTAACTTTTTACTATTAATTAGACTAATAATATTATCTCTATCAGCCTACCAATGATTACGGGACATCACTCGAGAAGCAACATTTCAAGGCATACACTCCAACAAAGTTAAAATAGGGCTCCAATGAGGTATGATCCTATTTATTATCTCAGAAGTATTTTTCTTTATCTCTTTCTTTTGGGCCTTTTTGCAAAAAAGATTATCCCCCAATATCTAAGTAGGGATAATCTGGCCCCCCCAAAGAATTCAACCTTTTAACCCCCTCCAAATCCCCCTACTTAATACAACAATCCTTCTATCTTCAGGCATCTCAATTACATGGGCACACCATAGACTCCTACATAATAATTTTTCTTGTGCTAAATCAGCCCTTGCAATCACTCTAGCCTTAGGAGTATACTTCACACTCTTACAAGCCTGGGAGTATATCGAAGCTCCTTTCACCATCGCGGATTCAATTTATGGCACCACATTTTTTGTCTCAACAGGGTTTCATGGGTTGCATGTAATTGTAGGATCCACCATTTTACTAGTCTCCTTACTACGACATAACTTTCATTTTTCAACTCTTCATCATTTTGGGTTTGAAGCCTCAGCTTGATACTGACATTTCATAGATTGCTTTGAAATTTTCATTGAAAAACCTCCGTCTTTAGATGCTAGGGCGGAAACGTGGTCTCATTATAAACATCATAACACTATGAAGTTTCTGATAGGTATAACACCGCAAGGTTCCATCTCCTTTATTTCTGAAGCTTGGGGAGGTTGCTCCTCTGATAAACACATAACGGAGGAATGTAATATTTTAGCTGACCGTGGCTTTAATATAAGTTTATCTGTTGGATTTTACTGCGCTGATGTTGCAGTCCCAGCTTTAACGAGAAGGAAAAAACAATTAAGTCCAAAAGAAATTGGTGACACACGTAAGATTGCTAATGTTCGGATACATGTTGAGCGAGTTATTGTACAAATTTAGAGTACTTCAATCTATAATTCCTATTAACTACTTGAACAGTGAAAGTGAAGAAGAACCAACAAAATTAGATAAGTTTGTTAAAGCTTGTTGCACTCTCATAAACACTTGTGACTATGTTGTCGGGTTTGATTGACTCTGTAAAGAGTAAAAGTTTGTAGATTTTCTAACAAATGCAATTTTATTTCTCAATAAACTGAATTAGCGCCTTTAGTCCTATCTTCATTATACCCTTATGATTTTGGCTCTCACCAACTCGAAACAATACTTTAATAAGTAAAGGGGTAAACTCCTCAACTAAGGAACTTACAGCTCTATTGGGGAGAACTTCAACACAAGGGATACCCCTAATTATTATCGCACTAATATGAATAATTTTAATTAATAATTTAATAGGACTATTCCCATTTATCTTCACCGCCACGAGCCACATAGTAATTACACTAAGCTTAGCCCTTCCAATCTGAGTTACATTTATACTATTCGGATGACTAAATAATACAAATAAGATATTTGCACACTTACTTCCTAACAACACCCCAATTGCTTTAATAACCTTCATAATTCTAAATGAAACAATTAGAAATGCAATTCGGCCTATTACTCTCGCTATCCGACTATCTGCTAATATAATTGCAGGCCCCCACCTTCTAACGCTCCTTGGTAACCAAGGGACAATTAATTCTTTAACTAAAAGAGGAGCGATTATTTCGACACAATTCTTACTCTTGACCCTAGAATGAGCAGTAGCCATAATCCAAGCTTACGTTTTCATCGTTTTAATCTCTTTATACTCAACAGAAATCCACTATGAAGAACTTTCACCCATACCATATTGTAGATCAAAGCCCATGGCCCTTAACAACATCACTTAGTGTCCTATTTATAACTTCAGGTATTATTAGATGGATGTACCTAAAAGTTAACTTTTTACTATTAATTAGACTAATAATATTATCTCTATCAGCCTACCAATGATTACGGGACATCACTCGAGAAGCAACATTTCAAGGCATACACTCCAACAAAGTTAAAATAGGGCTCCAATGAGGTATGATCCTATTTATTATCTCAGAAGTATTTTTCTTTATCTCTTTCTTTTGGGCCTTTTTGCAAAAAAGATTATCCCCCAATATCTAAGTAGGGATAATCTGGCCCCCCCAAAGAATTCAACCTTTTAACCCCCTCCAAATCCCCCTACTTAATACAACAATCCTTCTATCTTCAGGCATCTCAATTACATGGGCACACCATAGACTCCTACATAATAATTTTTCTTGTGCTAAATCAGCCCTTGCAATCACTCTAGCCTTAGGAGTATACTTCACACTCTTACAAGCCTGGGAGTATATCGAAGCTCCTTTCACCATCGCGGATTCAATTTATGGCACCACATTTTTTGTCTCAACAGGGTTTCATGGGTTGCATGTAATTGTAGGATCCACCATTTTACTAGTCTCCTTACTACGACATAACTTTCATTTTTCAACTCTTCATCATTTTGGGTTTGAAGCCTCAGCTTGATACTGACATTTCATAGATTGCTTTGAAATTTTCATTGAAAAACCTCCGTCTTTAGATGCTAGGGCGGAAACGTGGTCTCATTATAAACATCATAACACTATGAAGTTTCTGATAGGTATAACACCGCAAGGTTCCATCTCCTTTATTTCTGAAGCTTGGGGAGGTTGCTCCTCTGATAAACACATAACGGAGGAATGTAATATTTTAGCTGACCGTGGCTTTAATATAAGTTTATCTGTTGGATTTTACTGCGCTGATGTTGCAGTCCCAGCTTTAACGAGAAGGAAAAAACAATTAAGTCCAAAAGAAATTGGTGACACACGTAAGATTGCTAATGTTCGGATACATGTTGAGCGAGTTATTGTACAAATTTAGAGTACTTCAATCTATAATTCCTATTAACTACTTGAACAGTGAAAGTGAAGAAGAACCAACAAAATTAGATAAGTTTGTTAAAGCTTGTTGCACTCTCATAAACACTTGTGACTATGTTGTCGGGTTTGATTGACTCTGTAAAGAGTAAAAGTTTGTAGATTTTCTAACAAATGCAATTTTATTTCTCAATAAACTGAATTAGCGCCTTTAGTCCTATCTTCATTATACCCTTATGATTTTGGCTCTCACCAACTCGAAACAATACTTTAATAAGTAAAGGGGTAAACTCCTCAACTAAGGAACTTACAGCTCTATTGGGGAGAACTTCAACACAAGGGATACCCCTAATTATTATCGCACTAATATGAATAATTTTAATTAATAATTTAATAGGACTATTCCCATTTATCTTCACCGCCACGAGCCACATAGTAATTACACTAAGCTTAGCCCTTCCAATCTGAGTTACATTTATACTATTCGGATGACTAAATAATACAAATAAGATATTTGCACACTTACTTCCTAACAACACCCCAATTGCTTTAATAACCTTCATAATTCTAAATGAAACAATTAGAAATGCAATTCGGCCTATTACTCCGCTATCCGACTATCTGCTAATATAATTGCAGGCCCCCACCTTCTAACGCTCCTTGGTAACCAAGGGACAATTAATTCTTTAACTAAAAGAGGAGCGATTATTTCGACACAATTCTTACTCTTGACCCTAGAATGAGCAGTAGCCATAATCCAAGCTTACGTTTTCATCGTTTTAATCTCTTAATACTCAACAGAAATCCACTATGAAGAACTTTCACCCATACCATATTGTAGATCAAAGCCCATGGCCCTTAACAACATCACTTAGTGTCCTATTTATAACTTCAGGTATTATTAGATGGATGTACCTAAAAGTTAACTTTTTACTATTAATTAGACTAATAATATTATCTCTATCAGCCTACCAATGATGACGGGACATCACTCGAGAAGCAACATTTCAAGGCATACACTCCAACAAAGTTAAAATAGGGCTCCAATGAGGTATGATCCTATTTATTATCTCAGAAGTATTTTTCTTTATCTCTTTCTTTTGGGCCTTTTTGCAAAAAAGATTATCCCCCAATATCTAAGTAGGGATAATCTGGCCCCCACAAAGAATTCAACCTTTTAACCCCCTCCAAATCCCCCTACTTAATACAACAATCCTTCTATCTTCAGGCATCTCAATTACATGGGCACACCATAGACTCCTACATAATAATTTTTCTTGTGCTAAATCAGCCCTTGCAATCACTCTAGCCTTAGGAGTATACTTCACACTCTTACAAGCCTGGGAGTATATCGAAGCTCCTTTTACCATCGCGGATTCAATTTATGGCACCACATTTTTTGTCTCAACAGGGTTTCATGGGTTGCATGTAATTGTAGGATCCACCATTTTACTAGTCTCCTTACTACGACATAACTTTCATTTTTCAACTCTTCATCATTTTGGGTTTGAAGCCTCAGCTTGATACTGACATTTCGTAGACGTAGTTTGGTTGCTTCTATACTCAATAATCTACTGATGAGGTAGCTATCTACTTAGTATAATCAAAGTACAATTAGCTTCCAGGAGAGCACAGTTACCTTTTTCTTGTTGGTTGCCCGCAGCTATAGCTGCCCCCACTCCTGTTTCTGCTTTAGTACATTCTTCTACTTTAGTGACTGCAGGTGTATTTTTACTTATCCGCTCTGAGGAGCTCTTAAGTTTAGAGCTAAGGGGGGTTTTAATAGTGATTTCTTTATTAACCCTTATTATAGGAGGTATGGGTGCTTGTGTAGAAATAGACTTTAGGAAAGTTATTGCTTTGTCTACTTTGAGTTTCGTCTGGTTTACTATTTATATATAAGAGTCTACCAGGGGGGATGTTTACTAACTTATAAGGAGGATAGCACTATAAATTTCTCGATTGGAGGTATAAGACTTTTAGGTGTAATTTTTGGGGGAATAGTTCAATGGCTTACTTTGTATTATGTTTCTGGTGTTTATTTATCTTTCCTGGGGGGAGGTTTTTACTCTTACTTGTGTTCTCTTGGTACTATTTTTAGTAGTCTTAAATCTATTCTATAGAAGTTTTTTAGTAAAATTTGTTAATATGGTGATAAATTTTTTATTGGGGATATGATTTTTAAACTGGGTTAGTTCTTACCCTGCAATGCTTTTAGGGGATAAAATTGGTAGGATAGTGGTGAGAGGAGATTTAGGTTGAAATGAATTAATAGGGGGTGTAGGTGTCTATAGGGTTTTAGGCGAAATAAGAGTAAAAATGCAAAGTTATCAGTATAATTTTTTAGGGTCACAGCTAGGTCTCATTTTACTAGTTATAGTTTGTTGTATTTTTTATTACTTGTATAGTTTAAGTAGAATATAGTTTTGAAGCAACTAGAGTAAGAAATTTATAAGTATTTTTAACCAAGGGTAGTTTGGGTCTGAAAATCCCACGTGTTTTTTACACCATAAAAATAAAGACAATGTTGTCAATTAACATTTCTAAAGTTAGCGGCTTTATTTATTTAGTCTCTTTAATAGGAGTGTTTTCAATTTTCTTATTAACAATAAGATACCTCTATTTGGTTTCTATTAAATTGATAGGGTTTGTCCTTTTTTCAGGCCGAAACTGAATGTAATGTTATACTACTATTAAGGGGTTAAGGCTAGGTAGGCTTACAATTTTTTATTGCAAATTAAACTTTATTTTTTAAATACGAACCTTAAGTTCAATTAAGTGCCCCTTGGTTCCATTCGTGTAATAGCCCTAGTATCAATTTCTCACTATTAAAAATTTTAATGCTTTGAATTAAAAAGATTTTTTTCTCCGCAGATTTTTATTACCACAAAATTTTATTTAGCAGTTCATTACTTTGTATGAAAGGGCTCGTTGATTCTCACTTTTATTTTGTAGTATGATAAAAGAATGACTTGGTTAGATTTGCATATTTTTTAACTTAATCACAGGTTACACTATCGCTGTAAATAATATTGAATTTAAAAAATACGCAAATAACATATTAACATAACTATTTAAACTTAAAGCTTTTTACGCGATGTTTTTTTACTTTTACATTCTGGGCAAACCATTTTTTAACACTAGGGGTTTTTTTAAAGCGCAAACATTTGAAATGAAACCATTTGCAATTTTGATTATCACATGCAACCATTTTCCGTTCTTCTGGGTGACTGCAGTAGCAATAACTTTTAACTATATCATTACTGGATTCAGCATTCAGCATATTTATGGATACATCAGCAATTTTTTGGAGACGGTGGTTGGTAAAATATTGACTGACTAGCTCGGGTAAAATTCAGGAATAATAATTTTTTGTGGCTCTAACCAAAATTTCTTGCCAAAATTCAAAATTTGGAAATATTCGTTCAATTTTGATACCTTGCGGGGTCCATATCACGAAATCTGAGTATTGAGATTTCATTGAATTTGATAATAGTATGCATGATTCTCATCAAGTTTAAATACATTACTGACCTCGGAAAATTTTAACGGTGAATATTTACTTTTGACAAACTGTTCAATTATTAGGTCTCGTCCTGAAAATGGAGCCTTAATTTCCAATGTCCCGGTACCACAGCATTTACACGTCAATATACCATCAGGGGATGTCCCAATAAATGGGTAGATTGGATCAATTACCAATCCCGATTTTCTCAATGTTAAATCTTCATGGTTTTTCTTACTTATTTTCATATACAGGGCAGCGGCCTCATCTTCATGTGTTTCTCTCAATCTGTAGCTTTAGAGAAAAACGTAATTTCTGGGCGGCAAATAGAGTTAAGCAAACGAACAGATGGTTTTGAAGGATCCGTATGGCATACTGACTTTGCATTAGATGAACTAATTCTTCCCGCCTTTTGAGCGTACCAAACCTTACTAGATGCCTGGTCTCTCGTTAGAAATTCTACTTTTTCCGATTGTTCTTTCGAGATTTTAACTTGATCTTTTAAAAGGTCGCAATGCTCCGTAATTTTAGGCTTTGGCAAATCAGTTTTTCCGCTTTGTCGAAGGCTTGTTAAAGGTGGAGGTAGTTCTGAAAAAGGTATAATTGGTTGCGTCCCCAGTCGACCCTTTAGCGGTACTATAACATACCTTGATATTAAGGTATAGTAAAATACCTTTATAGAAAGGTATGTTTTGAACATTATGGTACCCAAACATCCCTTTAAAGGTTCACAAATATCCTTCGTTTGGGTTCCTATAAATACCTTTAAGGGTTCAAAAACAGACCGTTTAAGGATTATTTTTAACACTTTTTAGGTTTAAAATGAAACTTTAAAGGCGATTTTTCGTCGCCTTTAATAGCAGTCCAGAATACCATTTAAGGTTGTATTGTATACCTCTTCGAGATGGTTGGGTTTTAACCCATATTAGGAACCAAAATATGCTTTTTATGGGATTAAAATTAACCACCATTTATAGCTTAAAATACACAAGGTTTTTTAACATCACAAAAAAGGTTTTATTTCAACCCTTTAATGAGTATTAGTTTTGCCTTTTATAAGATTTAATGTATAGTCAAAAATCTTACTAGGTTTTAAAAAACGAAATTCTTTCAAACTGAAGCATTTAAAAAAATCATTTATTTTTTTCAAAAAATAAAAGTTTATTTATAATATTATTTAAAATTAAGCTCTTAGTTTATTTACAGCGTGTTTTATTGCTACTGGCAATTTTTTAATGCCTGGCTCAATTTCCAAAACTACCTTTTGGATAAATTGAAGAGTTTTGCTCCGCTTCGGGGAATAATCAATACTAAATGTATAGTAACTCATGAAAAGAGTAGCAAATCCTTTTATAATATTGCTGGATGAAATTTCGATGGTTTCCAGAAATATTTTCACTGGTTTAACCAAAAAATCAGAATTTTCTGCGTGAATCACGGCATGTTCATGATTCGGGACCTAAGAGAAAAATTTATTTTAACATCTTTTCTTGAATGAAAATACAATGGGCGTGATAATTGAACTTCCTCAGTACAGTAATTAACGCAATCTCCCAGCATGGATTAAACAACATTAAAAGAGATAGGTATCCCCTGTACATTTTAATATACTATGGGTTGAAGTGGTTTTTTTCTAACAATGCTGATATTTCTCAATTCTAAAAAACCCAGAACAAGATTTGTTAATACGTAGCCACCTCGCGGCGGTTTTAGGCGGATTTAGCCTTTTGCCTATAAAATATATGAAATTTAAATCTTTAAATTTAATTTTCATTTTCATGTTTCCGTCGTGGAATACCAAAATTTTTGTATGTATAGCCCGAAAACATTTAACTTTGTTAACGAAAATACAGATTAAAACGAAATCGCGATTCTACCACTTAGCAATTTTTCCAATTGTGTAGAGCTATATTATGACTACCAATCGTTGACAATTCTCGCCCCCAGGGTACGTCTAGAGCCAACATTTTACCTGACAGAACAATCCCTGTAAGGTTGTTTAATCAATGCTTCCATGCTACAGATTATTTTAAAATTAGGGTCATGAAGGTGTAAATCTCTGTAATGAGCTAGAAGTTTCTTGTATGTTGGTCTGAAGACCCCACACATAGAGCAACGATACATTTTGGTATCTGCACAACAAAACAAATATTAGTTAGGAAAAATATAAGAAATCCCATCAAAATAAACTATAGCCTATGCAAAATATCTCTGAAACTTAGCAGGGCTTCGAGCTAAATATGTTTTTGGGGGTTTATTTGTGAAAAAAAAATTGACCCGAATTTAGTCTGTTAACAGCTTTTGAAAAAATTGAAGGATTATTTTATTTCCATTTAATTTAATTTAATACACGCTACATTTTACCTACTCAAATAATATTTTTGAAGATGATATAATCAAAACTAGCCATGCCTTCATTTAGGTAGTTAAAATTAATAGCCATTACCTCATTAAGATAAAATTAATTTAATAGCCATGCCTTCATTTAGATAGTTAAAATTAATTTAAAAAATCACACATGAATTGGTTTTAGGGGTTTTGAGATGTGAAATTTGGTTATTTTCACTATCTCAAATATATCACCTGTGAAAAGGTAAACATGGAAATTTTTAATCTCAAACCCAAAAAATGACCTGACTTCAGTCTGTTAACAGCTCTTGAGAAAACTGGAGAGTTATTTTAATTCCTTTTGTTTGGTTTTAGGTAAATATCTAAAATTTATCGAACTGAATACACGCTACTTTAATCTTATCGCAACGAAGCCCTTAAAGAGAGATGTGTGATTATAAATAAATGCTCATGGTGTATTTTTTTAAATAGTACTACCTAAACCACAACTCATATAATGCTTCTATAATTATAGCAACTATAAGACTAAAGCCATTTAACCCAAATTGCTTTTTTTAACAACAATTCTCAAAATATATTTGTAAGCTTAATTTACAAACTCAACCTATATGATGTACCTTAAACATTACCAAAAATATTTTATAAATGTATACATTACCATGAACTTTTTTTTTTGGTAATTTTGAAAACTCCCAAGTATTAGCACTTTAGCTTTGGTGAACCTTAACAAAAATGGTTTCGTAAGCCGTACAATCATATTCGAATTTTGGAAATGTAATAGTAATTGAATATTTACCTTTGTAATCTTTTAACTTCTAATTTCAATGGAACCTTGTGAATAAGAACTAAAGAATGAAGATCCTTAAAAATGGCATCTGTTGACAAAGGAGCGAACTACTCTAAATCGCGAGCCGTGTGCAAATACATAACTTTCTCTAGGTCACGAGGTCGCCTTAAGTTCCCGAGGAGAGAAAGGATTTTCTGTTGATATTTCCCCCCCCCCCCCGGACGATGCCGCGAGTAGAGACGACTTGGTACCACTATTTTAGAGGTATACCGTTAATGGCAACGTAAAATTCCTCACGTGGCAGAAAAACCTTAAGGTTAAGGTATACGTAACCCTAGTTCAAATTTTTGTCGCTGAAATCTCTCCCTCTTTACACCACGTATCTTGTCTCTAAATGAAATGAAAGAGAGTCCCTGAAAAATACTTCTAATGTAGTGTAAAGCCAAAGGGTAAGTTGGATTTTTGGCGATTCCCTGTGGAGAACCGTGCTGGGTCAGCTACTCGTATTTTGCCGTTGGCTAATTTGTGGGGGATGGGACATCTATGATCTATTGTGCTGTTGTCAAATTTGGACGCTGTGTCGATATTTTACTTTTCGATTTTTTTCTACCCACAAACCGCCATATGGGTGACTATGTTTTCATGTAGGTAGGAAATACGGATTTCGAAATCCTTGGTTACATAACAAGTTTATTTCTTCAATACGATGAGGAAAACAATATCGCAATTTATGATAATGAATAAATAATTCCGAGCACTACTAAAAGGTTGTGGTTTCACATGTTTTAACCTAGGTTTTAACGACACTTTTTAAATTAAAACATAAATGTAAGAAGAAATATAAAGATATAAACAATACATTTAATTGTTGACGTGATTAAATTAGTAAATTTTGCGAATAGGTTTTTGTAATCGTACGCGAACATTTCAATGTTTAAATTTTTAATTTTTATTTAAAATAAGCCGCGGAAAAGGGGCGGTAACCTGGTAAATTCCCAGTGACGTAAACTACAGATAAGAACTCGAAAGGGCTCAGTTAACCTGCCCCCCCCCCAAACGCTGTGTTCAAAAATTAACAAGTTGATTGAAAGGCACCCATTATACACCATTTTGCACCATCCGTAAACCATTACGCACCCCCCATGGTGTTCAGTAAGAAATTGCAATCTCAAAGGGGGGCCAACTTTATCCTAAAACTTGTTAACCAATCAAACGCACCCATAACGCACCATTATGCACCACAGTCGAATCATTACGCACCCTTATCCCTATAGCATTACATCAAATATTAATTGGGGGGGGGGGCTAGGTAACCCCAGCCCCCCCCCCTTTCACCGTCTGTTTTCCAAAATTTAGGATTGATCAAAATTGAGTTATTTCCGTAACTAGTATGGTGCGCAACGATTCGACTGTGGTGCATAATGGTGCGTTTGATTGGTTAACAAGTTTTAGGGAAAAATGGAAGTGGGGGGTGGGCTCGGATAAAGTTACCTTTGAAATTGCAATTTCTTACTGAACACCATGGGTGCGTAATGGTTTACTTATGGTGCAAAATGGGTGCCTTTCAATCAACTTTTTAATTTTTGAACACAGCGTTGGGGGGGGGGGGGGAGGGCAAGTTTACTGAGCCACTCGAAAGTAGGATTGGGCTCATTTGAAGAAGTTAGTGCTAAGTGGAACCTAATTCTGAATATAGCTTAATTTTAGTAATGGCCAACGAAAGAATGCTTCTCCTTCTTAGGATTGAGTTTTGTGTTCGTTGACGTATTAATTTTCCTAAGCTAATAAATTGGGAAATTAATAAAGCTAAAGCAGTTTATAGCATTAAACTGGGATCGATTTGCTTGGAGTTTACAGTAATCACGCGCTACTGCAAAATTAAACGACCGGCCAGCTGCCCTTATCCGAAGGAAGTGGAGAGAGTAGTAAGAACATTCCAAGTGTAGAGGTTTCTGGGGTGTGTAACCCGTTTGAAAGTCGAGAGTGGATTTCCATGAAAACGTCCAAATACGAGTTTCTTAAAAAGCTCCCCGCTGAGAACAAAATCGGGATTTCCTCAAATCCGCATTTCCTACCTTCATGAAAACATAGTCCACGTTGAGTTTACCCCCCTTTACCCCCATTATCCATATCCTGGGATCAAAGACCCGAGCGGCCGAGCCTAGACCCCCCCACCGATGGTTCCAGGTAATGGCCGACTAGCGGCCGGCCAAAGAGAGGGGTCGAAAAGACCGCGAAAAAGAATTTGAAATTTCCGATAATGGAAAGTAATTTTATCAATGTGAATATGTATTTTTACTGAAATATATTATTTCACTTTTATTTACACTCATAACCGGCATCATGCTAATAGAAATTAATAAAACGAGACGTATTATTTTTATATTTTCTATATTATAATAGAAAGTTATTCAAAATTAAATTAAAATTATTTGAAACTAAATTTAAAAAAAAACACCGTTGGGCTTTATTTTCTTGAAATTACACCATTGATCAAGGCCTTCAGTAAAGCCATGAAGTAGCTTTTTAAAAAAAAAAAATTCATAATTAACCATGGCTCAAAGTTTTGACATTTATATTAGTCTTATACTTACCTATAACTTTTAGGCTACCAGAAAAATATTGAAACTTACCTTTACTTGATTTGATAAAACGAAACCGCGTAAACAATATTTTTGGGGTGGATAACTTTATTTATTATTTGGGTGGCCCTAAAAGGGGCCGTTTTTATTTTTATTTCTTCGAACGGATCGACGCTATATGTTCTTTTTAGAAGCTGGGTGCTCAATCTAAAAATTCGAAACCATGATGTCAAAATAAAGTCATTCTAATTTAGTTATTATTACGCTTAATTTAAATAGCTGTACCCCTTCTCGCTTTCTTTAATCTGATTTGGCACCTTAATCGGTCTGCTTGCGTATGGCCTCTTCAACATACGAAGCTTCTCGCAATTCCATGTACGTAGACAACCTAGGCTGCACTCATTCGGGAAGCATCGCTTCCATATAAAATCTTTCCAATTTTGGAATGAGCCTCGCGCAGAATTCCGCGTCATACACTATTCTTTCGATATTGCACTCATTCGGGCTCCACAGAACAAAGTCGCAATTCGTCCGACCAGTGCACAATAGCTGAATCTGTATCTAAGATATCGAAAATAGATTAGAATGTGGATACTTTAAAAAAAACGGTTATTGAAATACCTGATGATAAAAGTCGTGCTTTCGTTTGAGTTCGAGCGATCCGTCAGACTGGAGCGCTGAGCAAAACGAACTGCCCTTAGCAGTTGCTTAAGTATTGAATGAGTTTTCTTCGGCTGTTTTTGGGCATTTTCCTTCCAGTAGACAGTCGTCTCCGACTAGGCCATCTGGAGAAGCTGCCAAAAATAAATTTTTCTCAAAAAGTCCGGCCTTCTCAACAGGAATAAATCCTCTTAGCCAGCGTCTTCGATAGCCTTGTTTAACGTGGCCGACCAGTACTAAAAAATACGATTCTCATTAGACCTAATGATTTTATTACCCCCCGAGCTTTTTCAATCGAACCAAATCACTACCTTTCCCACTTTCAATTCACACCTAATAAAGGATTTTAGGCTCAGCGATGGTATTGCCAAGACACTAAAAATTTTATCTTGTTGAGCATGTCCGGCTCCAACAGAAGTGAAACCCCAAACCACTGATTTATTGATCGATGGCGCGTCTCCCTTTATTGGGATTGGATCTGTACATACGACTATAGTATCGGAGCATTTGTCGCACTTGAACCAGAATTTACTTAGTAAACCGTATCGGGAAAAGAAACATTTTTCGAATTAATGTACACTTCTTACTCGAGAGGTGAATGTCCGTACATAACTCAGTAAATAGATCGACCTACCTCGCTTCTTTATCAAAAACCATCATGCCTCTGTATTTGCATTCGTTTGAATGGGCAGCTACTTTCCAAATTTCAGAGGTATAGTGCTCGATATCAACAACGCTTCTGCCTCCATTGATGCGGCTTATTTTAGCATGGTACTTTGAGAAAGCGCATCGCTCCTCCAAATAGCACTCACTGGCAGTTAATTTTGCGACAGGTACATTATGTCTAAACGTTACACAGTAATAATAATATATCTTAGAATAGATAAGGTTTTATAGATCAATTATGAGTTCAGTGGCGTAACTAGGAACTCCGCCCCCGCGAAAAACGACTCGGGGCCCTTTTAAATAGCACCGATTTTAATCATAAACGTTTGGGGGCCTCTTAGTCTGCGGGGGTGATATTTACGCCACTGTATAGGTTTATAAAAGAATATTACTTACTCGTGGAATCCCCGTAATATTATAGCGAAATCGTTGGTGTAATGAGACGAAGGAGTAATCGGTAAAGGCTTTGCGTTACGATCGCTTCCGTCTTTCAACAAAGGAGAACTGACTGTAGTTGTCGTTGAGTCGTTCAAACTAATACCACTATCATTAATCTCGGATGCATGATCACTCGACGACGTCGCGATAACGGTAGCCGAGTTTGATATCCGAAAATTGGCTTCTCTCTTTCCCTTTTTCAATTTACGACTTTCAGGCTTAGTGCTAAACTTTGCCATAGTAAAATTAAAATACTAAAGATACGCGAAAATCCGTACGAAAGGACACTATTCGTGTTGCAGCTCAGACTGTTTCGAAAAGAAAATGAAATGCCTATCCCTACGACGGGCGAAATCGTTGTAAAGAGAAAACAAGGCGACTCTGTGCGAGCCACTTTCTGTCGAAAAACTATATGCCCACGTCATTTTCTTTGGTTCAAAAAGGTTTATGGCAACCGTAAGCTTGAAACGAGAAAGTGTGTATCTGTGATAATATACAAAAAGGTCTCGGAATCGCCACGTGAAATTACTGAGGGGGAGGGGGTGAAGAGTTACTTACGGTAAGGTAGATTATACGTTTGAGAGCGAAATCTTTCCACTAATTTGGCTTTCGATATCACAAGGAAGATGCTATCCTCCCGTTTTAGGCCATATATTGATTTTATTATCTCGTCACAAAAAGTGTTCTTGACAATGATACGCCAATAAAAGCAACCCCAAGTCTGGAGTCGCGCCCAGCATGATGCCGTTCAATTCGGACCACTTTCTTTCTACCCTTCGCCCCCCCCCCTAAATTGTAGGTTCGTTCGTTTCGCCATCTATACGAATATTCGTGAACTTCGATTACAATAGAATATTGAAAATATAATGGAAAATAATTTAATTCATAGATAACTTAATAACTAATTGTCCTAAAATTATTCCAAATACACCAAAAAATAGACCTTTGTAAACTACAGTAATTTCACGAGACTATTTTCAATTAAAGGTTTCAGATCGATTTCAAATTTAAAAAAAAATATGCTAAGTTGAATAACATGCGATAAATAAAAAAATTCCGATTTGTTTTAAAAATTGTTTCGTTTTATCTCTAGAGTACCACAAAATACACATTTTGGGTAAGTTTAAAATAAATTAAACATGCTGTTGACGAGTTATACGTGAATGCGTGACAAAATTAGGAGTTTTTAGTTTAATTATATTGATGGAACTACAATTTAAAATAAAAATCTAATTGCTTCATTTATAAGAATATATTTCAAAGTTAATGTGGTAAAAATACCAACGCAGACGATTTATATTTGATATTAAATAAATTTACTTGAAAATACGGAAGATCGAAATTTCTATGTATATCTTAACCTTAAGAGTCACTTTTACGCACCACCGCTAAAATAAAACCTTCATAATACCTTCGAAGGTACGATAAAATACCTGGAGGTATTTTTGAGTGCCATTGAAATACCTTTTTTTACAGTGTAGTACCAGTGACTTAGGAACAAAGTCTTTGTTGTAGGGACATACAAGTGATAAGGTCACTGGTTTAGAATTTGAAGAAGCTAGACAGTTTAAACAGAAATGTTTTAAAGATTTCTTTAGCTACCTAGCTGATGAAAAGTTAATTGTCCGAGCCCTTTTGAATGGCACTTGTTTAATATGAGGAACAAGCCATTGGTTTAACTTTTCTGTTGATGACTGGTTTTTCAAAATTTTTACCGCAGCATCGATTAAAAATAAAATAGAACCAACATGGGAGCATGACTCTCCGAGGCCAGCCATGCATGGACAGTGTACAGTCACAACCTCACCACTTTCTTTTGCAACAATCCAATTATATAAATAATCGTCATTATCCTTTTGAGTATGTTTTACCTAGAATATGAATATGCAATAAGTAATTGAAATTAAAACTGTAATTTAGTCTGTAACTGTTCATACACAGCTTTTCCAAAATCAATTTCAAATCTGCATTCAAATTCTTGACTAGAACATAACAGATATTTCCACTTGTAAGAAATGTATGTGACTCCATACTCTTGTGGTTTTTCATTTCTTGTACTGTTACGGAGTTCGTAGTGTACAAAAGGTACATGGAAATTTCTGGAAATTGTACCCGTGGCCATTCTGAAGGGTCACATTTAAAATCTGATAAATTTTGTTCATATGGGTCGAATCCGATATACTTAAGATATTTTTTTAGTAGATAGGTTTATCACTATCAAGAAGGGAATAAAAATACCCTTTGAGATTTTTTTTAGAAGCTGTTAAACTCATTTTAAATTAATCATAACGTTAAGCCTTGGTAACTCTATGTGGGTAAATCCATGTCAAATCACCCGATGGCTCCCACGGCACCATTTTGGATTTCGTTTAAACTTTAACCACTTATATTATAGACCTTTTGAGGAGGAAAGCCAAATTTTTAGCTCTGAAATCGAAATATTTTTGAAGATACGATTTTTTTAAATAACCTTGAAAGTAGTCGAGTGTTTTGACAAGTACAATTTTGTCATATTTGAGCATTGATATCTAAAGATCGGTTAATATCACGTAGGTGTAAATTTTTATAACATTTTACTGTCGGTAAGAATATCTAAGTAATCATTACGAGGTTCGAAAATAGTGTCGTTAATTTTATAAAAATCGGCGAATGTGCCATAAAAAAATCGCATTACAGGTAAACAGACCAACTTCGTCGGTCTTTAAGACATCGAAAGAAATTTTTTCTAATTCATTAACCGACCTTTATAGGATGAAAATTAGCCGGGGAATACAAAAAAGGAATCAGAATTACTCGCGGAACTATAGGGGTGCAAATTTAACGTTTTTCTCAAAATTGGGAAATCATGGTAGTGAATAGTCGCGTTTTTGGCAATGTCGGACACTGAAACACATAATAATGTTGATACCATCTGAAAGTACAGAATTCATTATCTAACAGATGAAATTTTCATCTTGTGTTTCCAAGTCGTTCAAGGTCAAACGTTAAGGGCAAAACGAACCCGATTTTTAAAGCTTAAAACTGAGCACTCCACGTCAAATCAACCAGGACTCAAGTCACCGAATTTGATTAAATTTTTTAGGCAGGTGTAGTTATGGGTAAAACTAACCCCTGTACAGAAAAAGTGCTGAAAAAAAGTGTATTTGGAATATTTAATATTATTTAGCAACTTGCACAAGTTATAAGTTAGAACAATGAGTAAAAACAACGATATTTAAAAGTTCACAAAAATTTGTTTATTGGAAGAATAAATTTAAAACCCGACTAGTTTCGGCTGCATTATCGCTCCGTCATCAGGGGTCTAACCCGTTTGTTGGTTACATCTCTATATTTATAAGGTAGGTTTAACAAACAATTTGTAATTTTTAAAATAATAGGTTTTTTCAGTTTTTAATATAAACTACTCCGGGTCCTAAGTCTCGATTTAAACAGTTATTTTTGTCTATTGATTTTTTAATATAGTAGGATTCATAAATATTAAGTTCTAAACGGTTTTTACAAGTTTTTATAAGTTTTACAGAATCGGGGTTGATTTCATGTTTAGTTTTACAAACCACTGTGTACAGAAAACCTTTCTCTGTCACTACAATACCCCATAATAGATCAGCTCACCCCCTATCTCAAAAAATGTCGTCCTTTTACACATTAGTCTACAGGGCCCTAAATGTTTGCTCTAACGACACCATTTTAAGTTTAGAACTTGATTTTCTAAAACTAGTAGCCACAGACAGAGGTTTCTCTCCCATAGTGGTAGAAAAAGCGTGTAAAAAGTTTCTTAGTTCTAATGACGTGGCCAAGCGCACTAAACTTAAGCCGTTTGACAAAAATCAGACGATCGTTTGTTTCTACCCCACACTGTCATCTAAAATTGCTAACAATTTAACGACTTCCCTAGATTGTTTTACCGCATTTAAACCTATTAATAAAATAGCAAGTTATCTGACTAGCTTAAAAGACCCTATAAAACCGGAAGATAAATCCGGGATTTACTCCATACAGTGTGGTTGCGGAAAAGAATACATAGGACAGACGGAAAGAAGTTTAAAAAAACGTTCAAAAGAACATTTTGCTGATGTGAGACTAAAAAAGATCGAAACCTCGGCCCTAGCGGCGCATATTTGTAAAACTAAACATGAAATCAACCCCGATTCTGTAAAACTTATAAAAACTTGTAAAAACCGTTTAGAACTTAATATTTATGAATCCTACTATATTAAAAAATCAATAGACAAAAATAACTGTTTAAATCGAGACTTAGGACCCGGAGTAGATTATATTAAAAACTGAAAAAACCTATTATTTTAAAAAATGACAAATTGTTTGTTAAACCTACCTTATAAATATAGAGATGTAACCAACAAACGGGTTAGACCCCTGATGACGGAGCGATAATGCAGCCGAAACTAGTTGGGTTTTAAATTTATTCTTGCAATAAACAAATTTTTGTGCACTTTTAAATATCGTTGTTTTTACTCATTGTTCTAACCTGTGTATTTGGAAGTTAAAGGATAAAATAATTGTTTTGAGATTTTCTCAAAATCCGTTGCACCCAAAGAATAAAATAGCTATAACTTCGGCAGTAGCGTAGCGAGGGTTTGTGGTGCCCTGGGAAAATCTCTTGAATGGTGCCCATTTGCTTTAAAAATACCTAAAATGTAACTTTGTTCCTTGATCAAAAGGTCGCCAAACAGTTTCTGGCACCCCTTAATGAGTATCGCCCGGGATCCCCCCAGCCCTCCCCTGAACTTCGGTTCTTAAAGAGATACAAACGTGATCAATGACTTATTTTAAACTTAGCACATAATATTATTATTTTAAAACTTTTCTAAAACCTTCGTAAAATTTTCAATTTGAAACTTAGATGCACAAAATAGCTTTATTTAGAAAAAAAAATTTGGCCTCTATTGACTTACTTCGTCATAATACATTCTCTGTTAAAACATTTTCATGGAGGGAGTAACTTTTAACAAAGTTACAACCACATTACTGTACGCAGGAAGGGTACATTTTGGAGGTTTAAATGCCAATTTTACGAAATATTTCGTTATAACTCGGAAAAGATTCATCCTAAGGACTTGCGGCTGGTCCGATTCGATTCGGCACTAAACAATACGTTGACCCTGGCCAAAATCTTGATATAACCTTTCAATTGTTATTGACATTTCCAAAAAAAATCACACATTTAGATATACTTTTTGTCCGAAACTATTAGTCCTATAGCGACCCGCGGTTAAAACAAACTCGACCCAATTCCTAAATTTGTTTTTTTAGAAAAACAAGTAATTCAGTGCAAATTCGTTTTTAACTCCGAAACGGTTGGTAGCACTCGACTCAACGTGAAAACTACCATCCAGTACGACACCAAACACGGTCCAATTCGTTGGTCGCAAATTTTTGGGGAAACTGCCCCACTTGCCCACTTTTTCCCCTCACAAATTACGTTGTCTATACCGCATCACTGCGGACTTATCAGATCCTCAAATAGGCGCTTATAAATTAACCCCTATCTGACTGTCTTGTCCCCCTGTTGAAAAATGCCGCCAGATCTATGAATAGAAAATTCACAGCTTTGGCAGTATGAATGGGAACCATTGACAGACCAGTTATATCTCCAGTCGCAGCAGCACAAACTCTGCAATCGGCTATAATGACCTTTCATTTAAAGGACTATTAGACACCAAAATGGAATTTTTAGGTCATATTGCAAGTTGGTACCAATTTTGTTGTTGAGCTACCCCATTTTACTAATTTATCATTTGTAACTAATTACTCATAAGTGTGCCAAAAGGAATGTCTTCTCAATGAGACCTTGTTCACAGGATATGACGTAATTGACGTCTTTTTCCAATCGATGACGGCTTTTCGTCATCAAAACGAAAGGGAGGGAAGGAAGTTAAACCGGTTTGCGCGTAGTTCGCTCGTGATTTCTTTGGTGGCTTTGAAACAAGGTCTCATCGAAATTTTTAATAAAGAGATGTTATATAGAGGCATACTTATGAGTAATTATGTTACATATGTCCGTACTAACAGTGCAGTAACATTTCGCTAGTAATTCCAAAAGATATAAAATAATAACATTTTAATTTTTATATCTCATGAAGTAAATAAAATAAAACCCGAAGAAAAAATAAATTAAAGTATGAAAACTTCTAAAAAAAAATTTATTCTCACATTGTGAGAAATTCAGAAAATTGTCACGGAGACTCTTCAAAAATTATTAAAAATAAAACTTTTCTAGTTTTAGACCATTCTTTTTGGTCGACTTCGACTACGGAGTGACGTAAACAATAGCAATTTTCTAATCGCATATCATAATTATTTTTCCACTCTTAATTTTGTATAATGTCAGGCGTAGTGTCGCGCCCGCGGAATGAAAGGACGGCGAGTGAGGGAAACGGCATTGCAATAGGAGAGAAAAGGGAATTTCGCCACGTAGCTTCACCGGCTAACGGTGGCAGGACAGAGAAGAAGGAAGGAGGGGGAAAAACCCCGAGCGGGGTATAAAGGGAGCCCCACGCAGGTCGAGAGGGCAGTCTTCTCCGCGCTCTACTCTCGGTGGGTTTATTAAGGCTGTAAAGCCCAGCCTACCTAGAGTAACCGGACTTGAGGCGAGAAAAAAAATGCAGAGCGAAAGTGACCACGACTAGCACAAGAAGGCACACACGCGAACTACCTGTGGGAGAACAAAATATTAAGAAGAAGGGGAAAACCGAATAGGGCTGCTACGACGGCGAGTAGAGCGTCGAGGAGCCTCCAGGGGTGAAGAAGCAACTGAGGAAGGTGGGGGTGAAGAGTCGAGGGGGGATATATGGTGTTTTGGACGGGAGGCGTGAAAGGGGGTGGGAGTCGGTCATCGCAACGGGACACGATGAAGGAGGGGATGTCATCGGGGGAATATTCGACAATGGAGGGAGATTCCTGGAAATGAACGCGGCGAATGGAGTCCGGATAGGTCTTGCGAGTGATGTACGGCTTCAAACGCTCGACGTAAACGATGTCGGTTTTCTTTCCATCGGATGCTCGAACTTCGAAATTATTGGTGGCGGTTTGTGGCGAGTGAGTGGTTTTAAGCCGCGGAATTCAGGTTCAAGCTGAAGATTACGGCGAAAGACACGAAGTGAATTCTCGGAAGGAGCGTCTGTAAGTGATGTTGACGGGGATCCTGACACGGAATAAATTTCGGTGTTGGCCGGAGAAGCAGGCAAGTTAGACTCGCGAGCGGGGTCGTGGCTCATAGGGTGATGTGGGAGCGTGGTACGATCGAATACGTCGCCGGACGTAAGACAAATTATTTTGATTGGTTTTTGAATATTTTGTACAAGATACAAAAATATTATTAACTCGTGGATACCGCTTCTCTCGTTTGGTAAGTGGCCTGGGGTAAGCTTTTACAGCTTTATGCGTCCCAGTCCGGTTACCCTAGGTAGGCTGGGCTTTTCAGCCTTAATAATCCCACCGAGAGTAGAGCGCGCAGAAGACTGCCCTCTCGACCTGCGTGGGGCTCCCTTTATACCCCGCTCGGGGTTTTTCCCCCTCCTTCCTTCTTCTCTCTCCTGCCACCGAGAGCCGGTGAAGTGACGTGGCGAAATTCCCTTTTCTCTCCTATTGCACCATGATGGTCAATGCCGTTTCCCTCTCTCGCCGTCCTTTCAGTCCGCGGGCGCGACAATATAATCTCTTAACGTTTATAAAGTTTATTCTGGATAAACTTTGCGTATATTTTTTTCTAATGACGTTTGGTAAAAACTTGAATTCTAAATTTATTTTAATGTCTTTCCCTTCTTAGCCGTAACACTTACAAGAATAAACACTGTTTTTGTATAATATTTCTTTTTGCTAACTGTTAAATTCACTTCTCCTATACTGTGTGTAGAGTGCAGAGTATACATACTCGCGACACCCAGTCTCCCACCCATACACGCAATTGACAAAAGTCCAAGCACACAGCGTAGAAGCAAAGACCAAACAATTTAAGGGAATAATAAAGTATTTTTTTAATTAACTAAAATCTTGAAGGGAAAAAACTTTGAATTAATTAAGTGGTCACCAGGGCCTCCAAAACCCGAAGCATTTCATTTTTAAACTGGCCCAGCTAATTTTTAAACTGGCGTTTGACCTGTGATAGTGCCTTATTTCTCACACTGGTTAGCATAGGGGATGAATAATGGGTAAAAATGTGCTAACCCCCTTTGGCGAAAACTATGCATAGTACGAAGTAATAACAAAGAATCAATGTAACGCACAAAAACAACAGATATACAAAAACCGCAAGCGAACGAATAAACACTATGAATAATAGGAAACCAGCAATAGGCTGCGAAAAAACCACACTAAACGCATCCACTAAGGTAGGTGGGGATCGACGCCCAGCGAAGTTTGGTATCACCGAGGAGAGCAGTGTGCCTTTTAGACCCACCTCGCGGAACACGAGGTCGCAAAAACCTGGTATGCCACTAAGGGTGGCGGTGCGCCAAGTAGGAGCACGCAACACTACACGAGGCGTAAATTAAAAACGTCGGTAACAATGAAATAGAACACTAACCAATGAAAGGAAAACACCAAATGAAAGTGGAACACGTCCGAAAACCGAATCCGAACACAAAAGGAAAACAAAAGCGCGAAAAACTAACTAAAAAGACTGAAACGCGGAGCGATAGAAATCTCTTGCTATACACCAGGCCTATAGATTAGTGTCGCCACTAGCTTTTTTTGCTTAGAGTATTCTTTTTCATAGCGTAAAAACAGAATTAATATAAATAATATTTTTTAGCAATTTATAAACCGCAATTCGTGAAACAAAAGCAATTAAAAAAAATCAGCGGAAATACAACGAATATTAAAGTGCAATGATAAATTTGGACTGAAAAAGGTATTCTTTGTGCTTCGTTTTTCAACGACTTTTTAGAGATTTACGGGAAAAAACCACTTAAATTGAATTCCTAAAAGAGCCCATAGTGCAGTGATCAAGTTCATAATAATAGAGAAATCGTATTTGTGTTTTAAAAAATAATATTAAATATTTCTCTAAATTGTGTAATTTTTTAATAGTTAGTTTCAATATTGCACTAAACATTATCCCCGAAAAGTCTCTTGAAATGATATTAAATCGAAGTAATTAATTAAATAAAATTATTGAGGTTAATCACTTTTAAAAATAAATCTTTTTATTTACATTTACATAGAAATTGAATTTTTATAGCAATTTGAGTGTTTAAAATTTTAAAATAATTTTAGGTTATGCGAATATATGTATAAAGGTTTTTGTACTTCATTAAATTGAAAACATAAATATGTAAAAAAAATTGGTTTAAAAACGTTTTTCACTTATGAAGTTTAAAAAGAAAATGTTATTTAACTGTAGCTCTAAATGAGCATAGTGATAGATATTACGTTAGGGGATAGTGTATTTTTTAAAGTACTAGTTTTTAAGGTAAGGCTATATTCGAACAAAATCAATAACATAAAAAATTTAAATAAACTCTAATAGGTTGCTACGACAAAAACAATTAATTTCAAAAAGTAAAACACCGGTTTAAAGAACTACATCAGGTTTATATTTTCTACACCTTAATCACTCAACCCGACCAGCAGTCTTAAGGCATTAGAAGTCACTAGAGCACTTGGGCCTAAGCTGGTGTAAGAATTATTGTGTTACTTCAGTGGTATTAATTGCATTTCTATAAACAAATCTAATTAGCTGACGAGTAAGAAGTATTTTAAAACGGTTCTTGTTTTACATTTCCTTTCGGTATTTCAGTTTCCTCGTACGACCTCTTTTACTAAGGAGTATTGTATTTGAAAGAGTTTGCTTTTGAACGTTTTATGAGGGCGATATACCTAAAAATATTTATATGAACCAAGACCGGGTTTTATCCTTTATATAGAATAAAGGGTCAGAGGCTTTTTTATTTTAATGTATTAACAGAATGGTAAATTCAAACCTTTGAAGTTCATTTTATTTCGAGTGAAATATACTTTAAGAAGAGTGAATTAATTTTGTTTTGTAAGTAATGATTCATTTCGATAGTTTCTAGACTTGCCCATCGAAACCACCTAATTCTTTAGTCTTTGATGACCCCATTTTAATTCTACTAATCTAAACACTGATTTTCTTCCAAAGTAACCAAAACATTACTCTAATTGACGATACAAACATAACCTTATAAGTTTAAATTTGCCGCGCTATTAAGTACAGTACAACAGCCAGGTGATGCTAGCATCTCCTTTAAAAATGAACTTACATAGCCCGAAGGCTAAGTCGGCCCTCCTGTTTGTTCTCCATGGACAAACTCTTGCGAGGAGAGGTATATTTCAGCTTGCCAACTTGTCTTTATAACCCTACAAATCATATTTGTACCGCATTTTCGTTTTGTCTCAACCAATATCTATTTTGTATTCGCCTGACGACGACGTCCGTTTGAAAGTCGAAACAGCTGTAGCGGTCTCTTTATTGTACAATAGTGGATTTCATTATTTAACTCTATACATTTGTACGAGAGTATCCATTTCCAAACTATACACGTATAGAATGAAATAACATGAACATTTGTTACATTATACATTCTAGGGTAATGTCGTATAACAAATAGAATTATCAGTTGCTCTGGTTATAATTACCCGAGTAACACACGATATGACTTCCAAATAAGTATAGGTAAAACGTCATAATATGTTTGCTTGGAAACTTTATCTTTATAACAAGAGGAAGCCGTTAAAAAAATTCTGAAAATTAATAATCTTTGATTTTTTGTTGAAGTTATATGAAACCATTTGAAGCGTTTAAATTATAAACTAAATTTATACATATTGACTTTATTTATGCGCCATTTACAGTACTTCTCTTTAATACCTGACGATTTGTAGAGCAACCAACAGAACATTAGAAGATGCTAGAAGCTACTCAAAAGAGACCTTACTTTGAAAAGTTGAACCAACAAAAGATGCAGGCCAACTAATTTGTATACAAGCTCAACGTCAGTAAGAGAAGCTGGGGTTCGTTCGATGAAGAAATGTGCGTGTTTTGTCAAAATCCTAAAAACGAAAAATTATTAAGAGTTCGGTCTGCTGACAAGGTTAGCAAATTTCTGGCTTTAAATCCATCTTCCAAAATTGAGGATAAAATTGCAGTCTATCAAAATAAGCAATCAGGAGTTTCAACGGATGAATTGGGAGATTCAACAGATGATTCAAAAGATTTAGGGATGCAACGGTTCCACTTTTTTGGACTATCTCGGTTCCGGATCCGGTTCCTAAATTTTTGCTTTATCGGTTCCGGTTCTCAAAATTTTAATTTATCGGTCCCGGTTTCGGTTCCGGTTCTCAAAATTTAGAACCGATCGGTTCCGGTTCCTAAACGGTTCCTATACGGTTCCAGTGTGTTTAGTATTAATTAAAGTTAAATACACAAGCAATTCAAATGAAGTTAAAGCGAAATAAAATCCACCACATTTATTTATTTAGAATATAAAATTTGTTTTTGATAAATTATATTTTAAAAATAGTAGCTTTCTCAGTGATGTAGCTATGGGTTCGGGGTCCTCCCGCGAAACTGTTTTGGGGTCCCTTATAATCAATATCATTAAGGCTGAGTCGCGATTATTGCCATCTAGAGTTAGGGCTAACATGTATAGCCTTCTACAATTAGATTTAACACGTACTTGCATGTTAAATATATAAAACGCCTAAAAATGGCTTTAAGCCCTAGAAGTGAAACGATTAAGATAAATCACGGCAATCAGCGTCTGGAGCATTAAAAACAAAGGTTCTGGTAGAACTTGCAAGTCTGGAGTAGTGTTCGGAATTTCCTTATCCACGAATTTTCCGATTTATTTAAAAAACGTTGGTAAAAAGTATATCATTATAACTTATTTAATTATGTTTTTTACGCGACCAAGCATTTATTTAAATAATTGTTTGTTTTATTTAAATAATAGGATTATTCACTTTCGATTATTTAAACATTTTACAATTTTTATTCAACTATTGGTTATTTAAATAATTATTATTTAAATATCGCCGAGCTTATTTTATTTCTTGGATAAAAATTAATCGAAATCCGAGCACTAGTCTGGAGTTCAGACTCCCAAGTCCGACCAGAATCACGATCTAGATGACTTAATGTAAAATAATTAAAAAAATTATTGCTACTATTCTCTCGTAGGGAAGTCGTGTAAGCGCGTTATTTGTTTATTCAATAAAGGAGGGTAAAAATGAAATCTTCTGTTTGAAAATTCCCACTGTTTCATCGTTTCAAGATGGAGGGGGGGGGGGGAATGATGTACTTTCAAGTTTTGGGGAGACATTGCCTTCCGTTCCGCTCCTCATTTCAGGGGCGTATGAACGTTTTAGAAGTTGGATGGGGGCAAAGAGAAACGAAACGGGGGTCGAGGAGCTTACCCCGGATGTAGAGTGAGTAATCGGTCGCGAATGTCATAAATGCATTAACAGTAACAACAGTTATCATACGAAGTGTATTTTAGTCTTTAGAGTCGTTTATGAATTTAAGATACACAAATCCACAATAATAAAATGATAATGGTTTTGAATTTTTAAAGGAGTGAAGCTTCACCGAATGCATATGTTACTGTTTGACTACTATGTAAATTGGCCGGAAAAGACACAGTTGAGCTTCTATAAGCTTTATATGCTTTTAAATTGAGAATTTTAGCTACTGAAGGTTTCAACTGACCAAAACGTTGAAGGCGAAATAACATTAGTTGCCCCTCCCAATAAAATTCTAGGGAGGGGCATTGCCCTTTGGTTCCTACGCCCCTGCCTCATTTCATTGAAAAATATAATGACGGGATTTCTATGACTCGTTTTGATTTCAGTTGAGTATATCGTTCTTAATGGAGTCCATATTATTTCATTCAATAAGCATTGTCATTTGTGAAATGTAAGCAAATGCATAAGTTGAAATTTTAGATTTTCTAGACAAAAACTACCCAGGCCAGCAAACGAAATTAGCCTTACCTTAAAAACTTGTAAATTAATAACTTAGTTGTGTTTCTGAATTTAAAGGTTTAACGATCTGCTATAAAACACGTGTCTCGATACTTTTCAAACTTCAGTATGTTACTTTCATTATGTACGTTGTTTGGATATTTATGCGACGGTTATTGTGGTTGTATTTATAAAGTTTTGGGCGCGCCCGTTGAAATATTTGAAGCAAGTAAAACATTAACTTGAGCTGACAAGAGAAAAAACTAGACGAGGCCTCGCGCGGTTGGACTGTACACAGTCCCATAGACAATTTGGGGGCCCCTCAATGGAAGTCCGCCCCCCCGCATTGCAGAGTCTGTCGGGGCGTTATTTACACCACTGGCTTCTCCGCAGTTTCTCCTCTAAGTCGGTTGCGAAGGGGATCAAAAATTATGCTTGCCCATTGCCCCACTAAATAATTGCTCGAAAGGCACACTAGTAGCAGTAGACGACAACTATTTTTGTGGCCTTTGCTACATTTGTGAAATTGTGTCGAGTTTTCCGACTGAAGAAAATAAAACTAAAACTATAGCGGATTTCCGGATTATGCCAGTTTTTTTGCAAACATTTGGAGGACGAGCCCATTTTCAATTGAGAATACGAAAGGGTGGTCAGTTGACAGTTACGTAGAAACCCACATAGAGTGAGATAGGATAAAGATGAGCTTATATGAAAAACTAATAAAAAATTTGGAAGTTTAATTACTAAATTTCAACATGCGCTTAATGTTGGTAAATAAAGTTATAGAACCGCTTAAAAACCGTTTAAAACCAAGAAAAACTCGGTTCCGTTTTCGGTTATCATTTTTTTTACAAATATCGGTTCCGGTTATCAAATTTTTTTATTATCGGTTCCGGTTTCGGTTTCGGTTCCGGTTCCTAGAATTTACTCGGTTCCGGTTCCGGTTCCGGTTATCCGTTGCATCCCTAAAGATTATTCTGCAACTGATAACAGCAGAAGTCTTTCGCCCATAAACCCAGTCATAAACAAATTCCCTACTTGGACGTCTTTCCACTCTCGACTAATGTATTCAAAGGAGGAATATGAAATTGGCTGAGTTGATCTATTGTATAACCGCAGCCGTACCGTACGATTTATCAGATTAACGGGAAGTGAAAGAAAAATAATTACCCTTAATGGTGACTTAGATGAGAGAGCGGTAAAAATTAAAAACAACAAAAAGTTTTGGATTATACACCTCGGAGCTTTACATGTCATCGTTGTTCTGCTTTAATGTTTAGGAAAGAACATTGAGGGCAGAACTATAGCTAAAGAGGAGCTCGTTAACTTTAAACAGGAGATAAATCTGAAATATAGATTGCTGGTAATAGCCAGATCGAAGCCAGATCTAGCGATAGGCGATTATGAATTCAATGTATCTCCTCCGTCGTATATTTATTCGAATGGCACTATGCTCATATTCGCACGAAAACACGAGCGTATTGAAAAAATGTTGAAGCTTCCGCTTTTCAGCAAGCCGATAATATCCTAAAAATAAATTATTATGTAGTGACCTTTGACGCCAGCTCTGCTCTACACTTTTGGCAATTTTTTTTTTAAAATTTCGAATCGGTCGGCTTGTTACAACGAAGTTTTAGTTCATTATGACTAATACTTTAAAAACTCATTTAAAGAGAAGACGTGTGAAAAGATAATCGGGTAAATGTAGTTTTACATTACCACGTTAATGATAGCACAATGGGGTTTTCCCCGAGTTCTTCCCCTCCTACGCATTGTAAGCCGGCGACATGTTTAAATGCATTATAAGTCGCTAGATGACTTGGATCTTAGCATGGCTTTTTTTATTTTATTGAGGTCTGTTATTTAAACTATTTATTGCCCAATCGAAAACCAAATCAGAACTCACCAGCCATCTTGCTCAGAAGTAACAAAAACACTTCAGTCTCAGTCCGAAAATCTTACTTACTACCAATCACGATAAAACAACTTCCAATCGTCAAAAGAATGGTGTCACTTAAATTTAATCAAAACATAGCTTAGAAGAATCAGATCTGAAAATAATTTTCCACTCTTTAACTCGATGTGAATTCCCTGGATACCAATGTTTTGGTTTTTCTAACGGCTTCTACAAATTAATACCATCCAGAACGAACATGGTAAGAAACAACGATGTTTTTTTAGATAAGTGAATTTTACGACAGGCTTAGTACTAGGCGATCAGATGCTTTTATTGGATGGTATAGTTTTAAAGGATGTGTAAGTATTGGCTGTTTTTTTACAGGAGGACTAAAATCCAACTTTAAAGCCTTCATGGAGAGCGACAACGAAATTCTAAAAGCATTTAGTCATTTTGTAACGTCGGCTATTGTTGCGGAAAATTTATTGAAGCCAAAGGAACGATACGTTTTTCTCCTGTACAAATGCAATGACAACGAACACGATTGATCGAAGTTTCATGGCATTTATTTTCCAGGTCAGGGAAAGAAGGGAGAAAGTTATCACCAACAATGGCTACTTTGGTGCCTAACACAGAAAGAGCCTTTTTTCAAACTCTATCTTCCCATCCCCAACCTAATATGACTGGGATGAAAAAAGAAGGGGTTTTTTTATCCAAAAAGTACAATTTACCTCTTGCCCCAGAAGCAATAGTAGCCCTTAGAAAATTTTATTGTTCAAAACAATGCATGAAAAGAGCTTGTGGTTGTTACACAAATAATTTAAAATGTACTTATCTTTGTGGGTGTGGTGAATTATGTTGCAATAGAAACTAGATTAAAAGGACTTACAATTCGCGGAAGAGGGGCCAAACTAAAAATTTTAATTTTCATGATAAATTTAAACATTAGTTACTAGATTAAGATTTGCAATCTTTATCAATTTATAATGTCTTAAGATATATTAATTCAATTGGTTTGCATATTTTGTTGGATTACTGTACTCTATAGTGGTATTGGTATTGTAAAAGCATATAACATACATAACATTAGTATATACAATATTTAAACAAATTGTATTCATTTTTCTGCTTAATTAAAAGTTAAAACTAATTAAAATACGCATTTCAAATTTTTTTAGAGAAGTCTAAATATTTTTAATATAGTGTGTTATAAAAAATTCAGTTGAAAAATCAAACTTGGCACATTCCCCTAAGTAAAGTACCTTGGCTTATGACTATTTTGGAATCATGTTGTATTTTTCTTCTATTATTCTTGAAACAGATATTTCCAATGATTCATTGCTTATCGCAATCTAATAATTTAATTTTTACATGTGAACTAAGTCTTCAAATAGAAGATTTAGTAATTGCCGAACATTTGCGTTTTGTCAAATTGTTCCTTTTTCGATAGTTTGGTGCTCCTCAATCTCAAAGAATCTTTAGTAATAACTTTATTTTTTGGAAATATACAGGGTCTTTTTTTTTGCTCGGAAAAGTGTTTTTTTTCAAAAACTATTTATAGTACCGATTTCAAATTTGGAAGGTCAATTCTCTATACCGGGGGACATCAGTTTGAGAAATTTGAGCGTTTTCGGTAATGTTTTTCACCAATTTTGAAAAATTATTTTTCGACCACTAGGTGCGAGATAAAAAATTTCTATTATAAAGTTGTAGGCCGTCATCGAAAACCCTTAAAAATTGTTCACTCGACGAAAAACAATTTATTTATCAGTGAAAATTCGAGCTTGAAAAATTTACAAGTTGGTGAAGCCAAATTACGATTGTTTGAAACGATAATTGAAACCGAATTACCTAATCCAGTTGAAACTTTGGTTAAAAAAACGACCGGATTTAAAAAACACGAGGCTATAGGTCAATCCTAAACATGCATTGGGTATTTAAAGGAAAACTTTGGGAGATTATTATCAGTGTTTGATAATATTTCGAACAATGCCTCGTTATTCAGTAGCTGAGCGTACCGAGATAGTTGCCATTTACTATGGAGAAGCAGCGCAAAACCTTAGAAGAGTGACTGAAATCTTCGCAGAAAGACATCCAAATGGAGCACCATCTGTAAATACAGTAAGACGAGCAATTCACGATTTCAATAAATTTGGTAACTTGCAACCTAGGTTTCGCGGATTGGGTCAACCGGATTTAGACTTCGAGAACAATGTACTCGCGTACTTTGTGGCATATCCTCGTCACAGTTGCGCTAACGCCGCTGCTGATTTGGGTTGTTCTACAAATCGTGTGTGGAAAATTCTTCGTAAGAATCGCTATCACCCATACAGAGCTACGCTCCACCAAGGACTAATTGACGGAGACCATCAAAGACGTTATGAATTTAGCAACTGGTTACTAAATGCTGTCCAAGAAGATAGACAATTTTTGCGCCATGTTTTGTTCTCCGACGAAGCGTCATTTTCTAGAGATGGGCCCTTTAATCATCAAAACAGCCATCTTTGGTCTGACATCAACCCACATTGGGGTTTTGAATATCATCACCAGGTTCAATTTGAACGGGTCAATGTTTGGGTTGGACTTGTTGGAAACCGTTTGATTGGTCCCTTTTTCCTGCCGACGAACCTCAACGGCCAAAGGTATTTACATTTTCTACAGAACGAACTGAGTGACGCAATCGACGACCTTCCATTGGCTGAAAGACGTCAGTTGTGGTTTCAGCAAGATGGCGCCCCTCCGCATTTTTCCCGGCAAGTAACTGAGCACCTCAACAATGAGTTTCCTGAAAGGTGGATAGGGAGAAATGGTCCAGTGCATTGGCCAGCAAGGTCACCTGACCTAACACCGCTGGATTATTTTCTCTGGGGATTCGTTAAAGCAAAGGTATACGCCACGCCCATTGAAACTAGGGAGGAACTCATTAGACGAATAATCAGTGCTTGCCGAGACGTCACACCAGAAATGGTAGAGAAAGCGTTTGAGAACTTAATTGTCCGCGCACAAACCTGTGTTGCAGCCAATGGTGATATTATTGAAAATGTTTTGTAAAAATTTATGTGAATAAAATATCTGCATTTAAAAACCAAACGTGTACATTTTTTCAAGTGTGAAAACTCTACTACGTTTGTATTAGACTTGTTCCCTTTTCAATTATCGTTTCAAACAATCGTAATTTGGCTTCACCAACTTGTAAATTTTTCAAGCTCGAATTTTCACTGATAAATAAGTTGTTTTTCGTCGAGTGAACAATTTTTAAGGGTTTTCGATGACGGCCTACAACTTTATAATAGAAATTTTTTATCTCGCACCTAGTGGTCGAAAAATAATTTTTCAAAATTGGTGAAAAACATTACCGAAAACGCTCAAATTTCTCAAACTGATGTCCCCCGGTATAGAGAATTGACCTTCCAAATTTGAAATCGGTACTATAAATAGTTTTTGAAAAAAAAACACTTTTCCGAGCAAAAAAAAAGACCCTGTATATTTTTATTTTTAGTTTCCTTAATATTATGTTTTTACAAGGATTTACTTTTTGAAAGCTATAATTTTTTAACGGGGTTGATTTTCAATGTTTAATATGGTATTAACGGGAGATTGTTTAATCTTTCAATATTAACAGTTTTAAGGTAAATGTAAGATATTGAACACATTGCTTGAAATTAGTTTATTTTTGTTCGTAGAAATGGAGGGTTAAGACGACAGGGAAATAACGCAATAATTACACAGCCAAATCTACAAAATATTTTTTGACTACCGATTTAAATGTTAACTTTTGTGTTTGATCTAATTGAGGGGCAGGTCACTTCCTTGATTAACGACGCACCCCTCAAAAGATTAAATCCGATTTAATCGTGATTATTTTGATTAAATTCAATTTAATCACGATTAAGTTGATGAAATTACGTTTATTCATGATTAGAATGCTTAAATCTGTTTAAAGTGATTATATCGTGATTAGTATGATTAAATCGTACTTTAGTTTTGATTTTAATGATAAATTCTCGATTCGACCGATTATATCGTGATTAAAATGATTAGATCATGATTAGAATGATTAAATCTCGTTTAAATCGTGATTAGATTTTTTAATCTTGATTACCCTGATTTAATCACGATTAACCTGATTTAAACATTTTACTATGATTAAGATGCACCCAAAATGGAAGTGACCTGCCCCTCGGATCTATTTGAAAAACAAGCTACAAATAATTCACTTTTCTTCCATTTTTATTTAAAACACGCGCTTGCTTATTCTGACATTAACTAATAATTTAGATTCGAAAAACAATTTCGGTTATTGAAAGGTCCTAAGCCCTCAATTGCCCCTAGCTCATGTAAAGTAGAACTAGACTGAAAATCATTGGGATTGATTAATAAATATACATATGGTTAGTTTATGCTTAAAACGTTTCAAATGGATTTACTGGTATTTAAACTAAAAATTAAGGTATTTGTTTAAAGGTATGTCTTATGTAATATAACTTCCTAATTGCTTCGTGCTTATTGAAAGATTAAGTTTTGCATTATTCAATGTGTGTCCATAAATTTGTAATGAATAAACTCAAGGCTTCTTATTTCGAAAAATGAATAATTCCCCACAATTTGTACCTCAAAATATTTCTTTAAAATATAGCTCTTACTCTAAATAGAAAGATATAAAATGTTTTGAATTATGTGGCAAACCAAGAGCGCGATTTTACTCTTTTTGTTATTCCAACGAGAAAATATTAAACGATCGGATGTCAACGAACGCCTTATCGAAAATCGATTCTACTCTTATAGTTTGCAACATTCGATAAGTAGTATGGACGACAAGAATTTCCCCTAGATACATGCAATGATGTCATTGCTTACTATCATCCAATAGAAAAAGACGTTACCAAAATACAAATAACAGCAGACGATTTCTAGTCTCGAAAAACGCGTCGGTCCAAAGCTTATTGTTCCGGTGTATGTATTTGACAGTGGTAGTATTCTAAACATGAACGGCAGTGGTTGTATTCTCCTCATAAATAAAGGAAAGAGAGTAGCTCGAACTTCTGACAGGCAACACGAAATTATGATAAGTTTAATGGAAGAACATCCACTTTTTCTAGCTGGAACCTTCACAAATATTTTTATTAAAAAATAAATGATTGGATATAGCAGAAACTAGCTTTATTATTAAACAGCGACGGTAGTGGTCGCCAGAGGGATGTTCCTAAATGAAAAAAAAAGGTATGTCATGTTCCAATAATGGTATAAAAGACATAACAGTTAATGTTAAACTTTGCCTAGACTTTGGCTGGCTGGTAATGTGACGCAGAAAGTTAAGCTGCAAATGTTAAAGAAAACCTTCTGGTGGAGGACCAAAAACCAAAGACTTTGTCCTTAGTGCTTTGGATGAAAGGTTAATAGCAGTGTACCCTGATACTGTTGAGAGTAAAACAGGTTTTGATTGAGCTGGATTTGGTGTAGTTTCTGTTAGTAATAATGTGAACCATTTGAAATTCATTAGTTTTCATATTATGCGGTTTGTGTATAACAGCCTATGGAGTACCTTGAAACTGACAATGGTAATCTCGATTAACTAAAATTTACTTGAATAGTTAGGTTTAGGTTTTTGAGTACTCAAATAAGGAAGCTTATCAAATATCTGAAAAAAAAATTAAATAAAAGATAAACGTTACTAATCGTAAGTATCCCTACAAAAATACTGAGCTCAACAAAACTTATCTAAATCCGCATGCCTTAAAACACCATATACAATCAGGAAGAACTTATCCTATCTCCCCGAAAAATAAGAAACTTTTGGGTGGGACCATGGGAAATTAAAAAAATTACGTGTTTTTTCGAAATTCGCGAGTACCTTGGATTAACTAGACGTTTTGAGTTCTCATAAAATTAAGCATATTCGCCGAGATTTTTTATGTAACTAATGCAAAAGTCAATAAAGCTATTACCTACAATTTGGACTGAATTTATATATAATTTTTTCATCAATAACTCAGTATAAAATATAAATGTTTTTAACACTAATTACCCTGAGTATTACAGGATAAAAAGGTTTTTGGGGTTAGATCAAAATAATTCAACTGGAAATTATTAGTTTAATATAATATAATATAATATTTATAAAGCATTTCTGTGTAAAAGAATAAATTGTTTTAATATTCTTGCTCTCTGTTGCTGGCCAGGTGAAAACCAATTGTCATTTGGTTGTGGAACATATTTATCGACTTCCACTTCTTTTGGCAGTTCATCCTCACTAAAGCATCTCAATTCTAATCGCCTCTTTCTTCGTATATTGTCTAACGTGCAACAAGCATTAACTATTTTTCCTGCAGCAGTTGGGTCATAGTGTAAAGTGCGGTGTTGTAGTAAACAGTGGAATGTTTGCTTTAGTGTTCCAATACATCTCTCCACAGATCTTTAAGATTTTACAAACAAAATTTACATATACCACACAAACATTAAATAATTAACACTCAAACTTTAATAGAGCTTCCACACATACACCTAAGACAACCACCACTTTCTTCTTAAACTGAGTGGTGCAATTTAGCGAAATTTCTTTAGAAAAATATGGTACGAGTACGATTTCAAAGCACTAGTTTACGCCAATATTCAAAGTCTGAACTTGATAAAGCAAACTACGCTCTCTACGGAAATATTATTCGGTACCTAAGTCTGACCCTATTCGTAAATAACTTATTCGTATCTGACACATTGTTTAGATGATACTTGTCTTATTTAAAAAAAATAATGTGGTTTTAACATTTTTGTATGCTGCATAAATTCGAGTGGGCTTGCTGTGACTTTTGTTTCTTTGATAAACACGGTAGCGCAAAATTCAAAAATGACTGTAATAGCGCGTTTTGTATGTTAGAATTTACAAAGAAGAGTAAAGAAGTTTGACAGGATTATTATTTTGGAAGGTATGCTGCATTCATATTAATTATTTCTCTTTAGATAATTCTCATGCTCAAGGAAACAAATAAAATTTAATATAATATACGTTTGTTATTTATTTCATTGTCTTATTACATTTAATGTGTTAATATTTTTTAAATAAAGTAAGAAGCACAGAAAGGTGTTTTTTGGTTACTTTAGGTTTGATCTGATACTTAAAGATATTGTCTTAGTTACTCGCACTGGTAAACATTGTTGTTATAATATATTCATAATTTATTTTCAGTTGAGGAAGTAACAGCACTTTTACATTTTTACATAACTTTAAATCTAAGAATAAACTACTTTATTTCTACCATTAAAAGAATATTACCCAGTAAAACACCAATAAATAAAGATATGAAAGGAAACTGCAAACTCTTTAAAAGTATCTGAGTAACTCCAGCTTGTGATTCTGGTTCTTCTATCACTCTTCTGCAAGTTGGATTTTCCAAAATATATCCTTTCTTATATCGCTGTAAAGAATTCCACTGGCCATATATCGTTCAATATTGAAAATACATAATGTTATCATAATCCGCCAAGTCGTGTGCTGCATATCTACGCTAAAAGGGATTATAGAGACTCCTTTAAATTAAATGTATTCTTAACAGTTGACTACATGGAAGCATAATAGAGTAAAAATGGCTAGTACAAATATCAATTTTAGTGCAAAAAAATACTAATTAGCGATTGCAATTGCCTTTAAAGCAGGTGGGCGGAATACGCGCGTAGGACGGTGGAGGAAAGCACTTTATGCCAAGCGAGCTTAAAGCTCCCAACAATAACTATTCTCGATGGCAACCACCTTTAGACTAAAATTTAATTGTTTTACAATTTTTTGGACTAGCAATGATATAGTTTTATTTCTTACTGTAGGCTTAAACATTTACTAAATAGCAACCATAACAAAAACACTTTTAACCAAAGTATAAAAATTCATAGGTCATGTGCTTTAGATAAATATCTCATCTAGCATATCATTATTTTCTTGTGTAATTTAATTAAATTAATCTAACAACTATAACATTATCCCATAATTATTGAAGCTAACTGCAAACTTAATCAAAATATTTTTAAATCTTAAAAAAATGTAGTTGAAAAGAGGTATCAATCAGCTCCTTATAGAAGCAGAAATCACTTTACGTTTTTACCAGAATTGAAAAAAATACTATACAGGGTGATTTTTTTCAAAAATTATGTTTTCTAGAAAGTTGAAATAAATTTTAACCGCTAGGTGCTTTAAGAATATTGTCAAAGATAAAATTGTAGAGCGCCACCGAAAACGTACAAATAGCATTGGCGCGAAAAAAAATAGAAGTCGTTTTCACTGACAAAATTCGACTTGAAAAAGTGACAAATTGGGCAAGCTAAATTAACCTTTTTTTTTAATACCATTGGGAGAGTAGTGTAACTTTATGAAAGTCAGAAATTTGATTATCTGGTGTTTAATGCAATAAACCCCGCTGAAAAATCGAGGAGACAATGGCGGAGAAGGTATTACACGATTTAATTTCGTAGGATGAAAAATGCGAATTTTTTGAAAAAACAAAGAGACATTTTATTTATCTACTTACTAACAAAATTTATAAGTTCGTTTCGAAAATACCGGCTTGGGCACGGACAATCTTATTGTCGAAGGCGGCTGGAATCATTTCCAGGGTTATTTCCCAGCAAGCGCTTACCATTCGTTGACGCAGCTCTTCAAGGGTCTCAACCGGAGTGGCGTACACCTTGTCCTTGACGAAGCCTCAAAGAAAGAACTCCAACGAAGTCAGATAACTCTGGCCATTTAAATTTTACGGTAAGAATACTGGAACAAGCAACCGGTTTCCAACAAGACCAATCCAAACATTCAAGCGCCCAAATTGAAATTGGTGACGGTGTTCATATCCACAGTGTAGATTTGAGTCTTCCCAAACATGATTATTTTGGTGATTGTAAGGCCCGTCTCTTGGAAACGAGGATTCATCCGAGAAAAGCATGTTGTGGAGGAATTGTGGGTCGTCGTGCACGGAATTTAGCAGCCAGTTGCAAAAATCCAGCCGTTGTTGAGCGTCTCCATCTCGTAAACCGTGGTGAAGCGTTTCTATGTAAGGATGGTATTTATGCCTATGTAAAATTTCCCAAATGTGAGTTTTACCGCAAGTCAAATCCTTACTCGCCACGGCACAACTACTACGTGGGTAGGCGGCAAAATAGGCTAAAACGATGTTTTCAAAGTTCAAATCCCGCTGACCAGGCCCAGGAAATCAAGGTTGTAAGTTACCACACTGGTGGTGGAAGTCATTTACAGCTCACCTTACAATAGTTATTGTCATTGCTCAAAGATCTCACTCACTCGTCGTAGATTTCTTCCACCTTCCGCTTAGTAAATGGCCACTAGTTCCGTACGATCAGCTGTAGAATATTGAAGCATGATTGTTAAGATTAATTACGACAATAATGTTACACAGTTTGTATTACAGTTATTTAAATACTTAATAAATTTAAGGTTTTTACTGACCTTTAAACCTGTAGTCTATTTATCTTCTCGTCTAACAGGGTTAAAATAGGTTTCGAATACGACTAGATGCAAACCCAGGCCAACTAGATTAAAAAACTAATAGGAAAAGTCAATAGCTAAATGAGCCAGATTGTGGTTTCAAAAAGAGTGCCACGCCTCATGACCCCCGAAATGTAAAATACTGTATTTCAAAACGATGAATAGGGTGAAACGGTAGGGCACATTGGAAGGCAAGGTTGCCAGATCTTACGTAATTGAAATCTTCATTAATAATTTAATTAATTAATTAAATTTCTTCGCCATTGTCTCCTCGATTTTTCAGTGGTGTTGATTGCATTAAACACCAGATTAACAAATTTTTTACTTTCATAAAGTTACACTACTCTCCCAATGTAATTCATAAAAATTATTTTAGCTTGCCCAACTTGCTAACGCTATTTGTACGTTTTCGGTGACGCTCTACAATTTTCTCGATGACAATTTTCTTGTAGCACCTAGCGGTTAAAATTTAAATTTTCAAAAAACTTGAAACTATTTTTCGATTTAGATGCAATTTTGGTAGAAAGTGTCCCCCGGCACGTATAATGTACAGTACAAATTTCAACTGTCTAGAAAACATAGTTTTTGAAAAAAATCACTTTTTCGATCATTAAAAACACCCTGTATATAAACTTTAAATTAAATTCAAATTAAATAAATGAATGTGCGGTTATTGAGAAGGACTTAAAACAACACGACTGAAACATTTTTACCTATAACGCTATGGACAAAATAAAATGATGAAGTTTAAAATTTAATTACAGGAAATTGAAATATGATAATTGAATATCATACTTTTGGAATTGATAATTACATAAATTTTTGTATTGTAAACAAAATATATACAAAGTTTTTATTCTCAGTGAAATATTTAAAAAAAATAAAGTCATATTAAGATGTCTCGACGATTTGTTTAACTCTCGCTAGGGAATGAACTCTAGTACTATCTTTATTGTTGTCGGCAGATGAAGGATAGCCTCCCGACAATATTTGCAGTCAATAAACCCTATTTTAATAAAAAATTCATTTTGAGAGACAAAGAAATGTCGCTAGCTTTGCTTTTACTCAAACCTATATGGCTATAAAAGCTAGTCGGGATCATCAAAACCTAAGATAAATTTATTGACTAAACACTTTGTCTATTACGGTTTCTTAGACACTTTGGAATTACTGGCAAATTTTTTGATGGTGACACTTATATATATAAATCTTACAATTTTGTCCATGTGATAAAAACAGACGTATTTTTGAACCCTTTCCTGAAAAATAAGAAGTGAGGCTCTACTAGAAACGCCTCTTTCGAGACATGAAGGTGCAAATTTGGAATTTCACCCATTTCAGTTGTTGCAGAAATAAGAAATATTGAATCTTCGTCCACAAGATAAACCGATTTCCCACTTAAAATATTGTCCACTTCTTCCATTGGATTGATGTCTGTCATGTCGTACAGACCATTGGTCCTCAATATTTGTTTCCAGACCTTTTCTCTGGTGCCATAACTGGATCCCTAAAAGCACCAAATCATAGAATTTAAGAAAGACTTTTAAACATGGAATATACTTGTTTTGTCTGATTTCAATCCATTCGATTTAAAATGTTGATGAAACTTAATTGCATTTATAAAATCGGCTCAAAATAGTTTCTTAAAAAATGTGAAATCAAGGTTAACAAAATTTCCACTACTAACAAGTACCTATTAAATTTTATAATAATTAAATAATTTAATTTTACATTATAGCTTCACGGTAAGTTACTTATCAATATTTAGAAAATAAATAATTAACAAAAGGAAATTAAAAAATCCAAAAGCATCTGGCAAAGGCTAATTTATTATAAAAATGTATCGTTGTTTTTTTTCAAGTGACACATTTAAAACCACAGTAAAAATAAACAAATATTCAGGTGGGAAAAATTAAGATCTTTGGCGAAATTGTAAGAGATTTTCCATTTTAAGGGTTACAACTGAATAGCATATTTGTCTATTTGTTGTTTAAAAGAATTTTAAGTCGTTCAGGTGGTGCCTTGGGTATTAGCCTAGCTGATTATTATAATTATATTATAATTATATTAAAAAATCCAAAATATGTCATTAACGCTTAAGAATTTGCATTCTTATGTAGCTCACAGTACCGACATTATCCGATAAAGAGTTACAGATATAGGTTATTAAGCAAAGGAATCCAATTTTACGATTTTTTTAATTGAATCTGGTCAGATTTAAATCCAGTATATGTCGAAGCGACCAATGGATGAGATAAGCGGATTTCTTGTAGAGCAGTAACTCACAAACTCAGATTTGTCTTAATTGAATCTGGATCGCCCTACAACACTTTCATTTTTTGGAAAAAAACTTAACTTTTAAGATAAATATTATATAGTTGTGTTAGAACAAACCTCCAAATGATATCGAATGCTGTGTTCAATGGGAACTCTGATTATTTTACCGGGAGCAGACAATAAATCTTCGAAGCTGTCAAAGAATTTTACTGTGTCTGGAAGCGTCAGACTAGAAAGTAACTTCCCGGAAAAAAATAATGTGATCAAGTAGAACTAAATAATCCACAAGATTCCACTGGTGAATTCAAAAAGTGCCATTTTCTTCACCTTCTTATCGAGAGTCAATCCTTAAAATCAAACCATTTATATTATTTTTTCGGTCGGGGAATTTCACGTCAACCTTCTCTTGGTATAAGCCGAAAAAAAGGTTTAACGTATATTTTAACCGTTAAAATCGAAATTCAATTTTAATTGTTCATTTGTTGGTAACTTTTCAACTCCCTTTTTGGCTAAAGCTACTAGTTATACGGGGATTTCGAAATTGATCGATACAAGCGTTATTCGCAAAATTTATGTATTGTAGAAATACAAAATTTTCAGTGGGTATTTGCCGACAAGTAATAGTTTTAAATTTTAATTTTCAGGAAAATTGGGGAATTTTTCGTGGTTTCGAAAAATTTAATTTTTCAACTGTAGGCTGCAGACTAACGAGAAAGATAAAGAGCAGACTTAAAGGTTAGAATAAACTCAGTTCGATTAAAATCCGCTTATTTTTGACTGAAATATGAGTACATGAAACAAACAATAGCTTTTTTTTAATTTATTAATCGAAAACTGGGAAAATGTTTCTATGTTGGGAATAATCACATGGAGTTTCCAAAAACAAAATAAGTTTATAAATGTGCTTCATTATACCGCCGTAAGCTGTGATACACATCGTTAAAAGATTTCGAATCCTTTCTTGAATGTCAAGACGACATGCTTTTTCAATTATCTCGCGAAACTCTTGAACGGTGGCTTTAGGCGTACGATATACATGGTCTTTTATGAAAATCCGCAAGAAAAGAACTTTTCAGTCCGTGGATCTAGTTGGCCAACGATCTGGTTCATTCCTTATCATCCATCGATTTGAAAATTCGTTGTTGAGGTAATCCACGACATAACGAGGCTGGTGAGCTGGCGCTTCATCATGATGAAACCAAAGACTCCTTAAACCGTGCTACCTCGTTTTGAAGAAAAACCAAGGAATTTTGTCCAAAAAGACGAGTAGGTAGAAAGAAAATGGAACAGTAAGTCTATCTCCTAGCAGACCAGCCCACACATTGATGCGAAACTGCTGCGAATGGTGATTTTATCACCAGTAAGGATTCTCGTTGTATCACATGTGATTGTTCTGGTGGTTGAATGGGCCATCCGTTGAAAAGGTGCACTTATAAAACATAAGCAAAAGACGCTGAAAATTAATTAATACTAACAGGTTCTTTCTTTTAGGTGGCATTTCGGTATCCGGCCTAGATTGACAATAACAGACATATTATCTTTATGAAGATGCGTTTCAATATTCCTTGGTAATAAAACATATTACATTTAGCTTAAATTTACTTTAATTTAAAAGATTAATAAAAAGTTATCAAACAAACCGTTTCTTTTCACTATTAAGCTTTCTCTACACAACAGTGATAAATTCGTCGAAATGTTTGCAATGCTAAATTTTAGATAAAAGGCCATCGGTTCCCTGCGATAGCATTGACGTCACTTTTCTAGGTTTTATATTTGCTTCTTCCACCGAACTCTCTAATATGCCCCATTAAACCGCCTGTAATTGCGATTCCAAGTCGGTAGCGTCATCGATAATAATCTTTTAAGTTTAAAAGGGTCACATTACTGAACTTGTCGGTCAACTAGCTTAGGTTGGGTAGCGTGATTGTGGCTTAAGACACATTTTTGTTTCCTCAAAATTAATCTTACTGAAAAACAAAACTTCACTGCTCTCTGTTGGCTATATTTTCGGTCCACTGGCGACAAATCTCAGCACTTACTCGCGCCAACTCTTATTAAGTAGTTTTAATTGATCGCAAGCTATAAAAACACCGAAAATCAGGTATAGTTTTGGCTTAAGACGGTTAACGCAGCTTATAGCTTGCCGTTGGCGAGACCAAGAAACACTCGCTTGGAGGTGTTTATGAGTTACATAATTCGTATCGGCGCTCCATATTTCCATTGCGTAAAGCTTGATCGAGTGTCACTCGGTAAGGATGATAAAAGTGAATATTTAGAACGCTCCAGGCGTAGCTATTTGCCACACTCTGGTCATGGCTCGAGGATACGCAACGAAGTCCACGGAGCCTTGGATTGATGGTTCCGATAATGTTCAAGTTTTTGCAAATTTTCGCTTAAAATAGATGAAATTAAAGTTATTGCCTCCTACGAGCAACTTGTTATTTTCATGACCTCATATTTCTGTGAAAAATGGGCGAATTTTAATTAAACCAAGTTTCGTCTAACCTTTTAGAGTCTGCTCTTGCACTTTCTCATTGAAACGTTTTGTCTGCAACCTACAGGTGAAAAATTAGTTTTCCAAAATGCCCCAAGTTTCGTGAAAATTAAAATTAAAACGATTACTAGTCACTGAATAACAACTGAAAATTCCGTACTTCTACAATTCACCTCGTAGCTTTGGCCATAGCCACCATTTTAGGCGCGTTTTTTTCCCTATAGGAAAAAGCATGGGTGAAGTTGCATGATTGAGCACTGATACTACTATATACATAGTTTTAGCGAAAAACGCTTGTGTCGATCAATTTCAAACACCCTGTATAAATAAGAAGCATCTCGCCTATTTATTTCAAATATTTATTTAAAACGGTCCAGTTTAAAGGGGTAAAAGTAAAATAGCAAAACAATTGTGTTAAGTTTAATTTAGCAATTAGTGTAAATGTTAGGGATGCAACGGATAACCGGAACCGGAACCGGAACCGAGAAGAACCGAGTAAATTCTACGAACCGGAACCGAAACCGGAACCGATAATATAAAAATTTGATAACCGTATCCGGAACCGTAACCGATATTTGTAAAAAAATGATAACCGAACCCGGAAACGAGTTTTTCTTGGTTTTAAACGGTTTTTAAGCGGTTCTATAACTTTATTTACCAACATTAAGCGCATGTTGAAATTTAGTAATTAAACTTCCAAATTTACTATTAGTTTTTCATATAAGCTCATCTTTATCCTATCTCACTCTATGTGGGTTTCTACGTAACTGTCAACTGACCACCCTTTCGTATTCTCAATTGAAAATGGGCTCGTCCTCCAAATGTTTGCAAAAAAAACTGGCATAATCCGGAAGTCCGCGATAGTTTTAGTTTTATTTTCTTCAGTCGGAAAACTCGACACAATTTCACAAATGTAGCAAAGGCCACAAAAAATAGTTGTCGTCTACTGCTACTAGTGTGCCTTTCGAGCAATTATTTAGTGGGGCAATGGGCAAGCATAATTTTTGATCCCCTTCGCAACCGACTTAGAGGAGAAACTGCGGAGAAGCCAGTGGTGTAAATAACGCCCCGACAGACTCTGCAATGCGGGGGGGGGGCGGACTTCCATTGAGGGGCCCCCAAATTGTCTATGGGACTGTGTACAGTCCAACCGCGCGAGGCCTCGTCTAGTTTTTTCTCTTGTCAGCTCAAGTTAATGTTTTACTTGCTTCAAATATTTCAACGGGCGCGCCCAAAACTTTATAAATACAACCACAATAACCGTCGCATAAATATCCAAACAACGTACATAATGAAAGTAACATACTGAAGTTTGAAAAGTATCGAGACACGTGTTTTATAGCAGATCGTTAAACCTTTAAATTCAGAAACACAATTTAGTTATTAATTTACAAGTTTTTAAGGTAAGGCTAATTTCGTTTGCTGGCCTGGGTAGTTTTTGTCTAGAAAATCTAAAATTTCAACTTATGCATTTGCTTACATTTCACAAATGACAATGCTTATTGAACGAAATAATATGGACTCCATTAAGAACGATATACTCAACTGAAATCAAAACGAGTCTTAGTAATCCCGTCATTATATTTTTCAATGAAATGAGGCAGGGGCGTAGGAACCAAAGGGCAATGCCCCTCCCTAGAATTTTGTTGGGAGGGGCAACTAATGTTATTTCGCCTTCAACGTTTTGGTCAGTTGAAATCTTCAAAAGCTAAAATTCTCAATTTAAAAGCATATAAAGCTTATAAAAGCTCAACTGTGTCTTTTCCGGCCAATTTACATAGTAGTCAAACAGTAACACATGCATTCGGTGAAGCTTCACTCCTTTAAAAATTCAAAACCATTCTCATTTTATTATTGTGGATTTGTGTATCTTAAATTCATAAACGACTCTAAAGACTAAAATACACTTCGTATGATAACTGTTGTTACTGTTAATGCATTTATGACATTCGCGACCGATTACTCACTACACATCCGGGGTAAGCTCCTCGACCCCCGTTTCATTTCTCTTTGCCCCCATTCAACTTCTAAAACGTTCATACGCCCCTGAAATGAGGAGCGGAACGGAAGGCAATGTCTCCCCAAAACTTGAAAGTCTATCATTCCCCCCCCCTCCATCTTGAAACGATGAAACAGTGGGAATTTTCAAACAGAAGATTTCATTTTTACCCTCCTTTATTGAATAAACAAATAACGCGCTTACACGACTTCCCTACGAGAGAATAGTAGCAATAATTTTTTTAATTATTTTACATTAAGTCATCTAGATCGTGATTCTGGTCGGACTTGGGAGTCTGAACTCCAGACTAGTGCTCGGATTTCGATTAATTTTTAGCCAAAAAATAAAATAAGCTCGGCGATATTTAAATAATAATTATTTAAATAACCAATAGTTGAATAAAAATTGTAAAATGTTTAAATAATCGAAAGTGAATAATCCTATTATTTAAATAAAACAAAGAATTATTTAAATAAATGCTTGGTTGCGTAAAAAACATAATTAAATAAGTTATAATGATATACTTTTTACCAACGTTTTTTAAATAAATCGGAAAATTCGTCGATAATGAAATTCCGAACACTACTCCAGACTTCCAAGTTCTACCAGAACCTTTGTTTTTAATGCTCCAGACGCTGATTGCCGTGATTTATCTTAATCGTTTCACTTAGGTCTTAAAGCCATTTTTAAGCGTTTTATATATTTAACACGCAAGTACGTGTTAAATCTAATTGTATAAGGCTATACATTTTAGCCCTAACTCTAGATGGCGATAATCGCGACTCGGCTTTAATGATATTGATTATAAGGGACCCCAAAACAGTTTCGCGGGAGGACCCCGAACCCATAGCTACATCACTGAGAAAGCTACTATTTTTATAATATAATTTATCAAAAACAAATTTTATATTCTAAATAAATAAATGTGGTGGATTTTATTTCTCTTTAACTTCATTTGAATCGTTTGTGTATTTAACTTTAATTAATACTAAACACACTGGAACCGTATAGGACCCGTTTAGGAACCGGAACCGATAAATTAAAATTTTGAGAACCGGAACCGATAAAGCAAAAATTTAGGAACCGGAACCGATAAAGCAAAAATTTAGGAACCGGAACCGGATCCGAGATAGTCCAAAAAAGTGGAACCATTGCATCCCTAGTAAATGTTCTTATTTTCAAATAGGGCTTTCTAGAAAGGTTTATTTAGGAATGGGTTGTCAGCTTAGTATTCTACACAAAAATTGCGGTCCTCGGCTTGATATTGTGGCTGGTTGAGTTTTGAGTAATTGTCAATTGAAAATATAGAGAATTAGGAAAATAAGAAGGGAATTTCAATGTTGGGCATTGCTCTTATCATAAACAACTGGATTCGTATTGGTGAAAATATGGATAAGGAAAATGCAATTAGCATACCTTATTCAAGCTAACCTGGAGTGGTCGTTTCCCGTTTTAAGCGGAACAGTAAAAAATTCACGGACATAACGAGTATCGCCATCCATCGTAGAACTTTTAAACTTCTAATCGGCTTTTCGTCTGCTAGATTTTTTGTTCGATTATTTCTAGTGTCGTGTTTATAATAGTGCAATACGCAAATTGAAAAAGCAAGCAAGGAAAATTCTGCAAACTTAAAATTTTGGGATAGTGATAAATTCAATATTATAAGAACATAATTATAGTGCATTGTCTTAGCCCGTTAGCAATGCAACAGATATATAATAATTAATAAATATATCATAATTACTTTATATTAAACAGTTGTAACAGTTTTTGGATGTTTAGGTCGAGGTAAGAGGTACGTTTTTACTCTTTCCGTCTGCCACGAAGCTTTAGCTTTGTTTCTTTGGTGTTTACTGTCATCAATCCAACAGATTCTTTTACGGAGAATATTCGTTGGGGAATCCATAGCTTGACTACATGGGGATGGGAACCATTAGGGGGGGGGAATTTAAATAGTGGAGGCATAGGTAGTACGGCCGTGGCGGCGGCCACATGGGAGATTGCAACTGGAGAGGGATGGGCTATTCGCTTGTAAAAGAGTGTATACTCTATCGCCGTAAACGCAGTCATCGGCCAAGGTAACATCATCAATTGCTATCGAATTTCTTAAGGCCATGTAATGACTTATCTACGTACTCCTCGAAATGCAGAAGAAATTGTTATGAACGGTTTCGATATAAACAACACCCATGTCAACGAAATAGAACGTGCTATGAAAATGTCTGAAAGAATAATTTTGTCTACCATTTTTCCCAAAGATTTTATTCGCGTACCTGTCTTTAAATTTTCCAAAATTACATCGGAAATTTATGACATGGAAATGAATTCAAGCGAAGAATAATAATTACTGTACTGTATTTACTAGTACAGACAAGTGTTTTGAATTTAAATCGTGAATTACCCTAGAATATAAATTTTGAATATCAAGAACTACACAATTTTTTTGGAAAAATCGGGAAGTTAATTTTGTGAATTTTGTAAGAAAAAAGACCATGACAAATGTTACAAACGTCAAGCTCAAAAACTGGCAAACGCCAGCGCAGTTATTGAGATTACAGAAGCAATTATTACCGATAATAATGCTAATAGGCCTAATGACATAAAACTAACATAAAAATATTCAGAGGTCGATTTTACCAATTTTCCCACTTTCCAGGGAAAATGGAGTTTAATATCCCCACGCATAACGTAAGAGGCCTAAATAATATCCTTGAATTCATAAAAGAGGTAAATCTTTTGGAAACTGCAAAAACAACCATAGGATTTTGGCAGGAGCTCTTTTTTAAAAGTAATCCAATAAATTCTTTTACTACTAAATATTCCTTTTATCTTAATGGATTAAGCAATCAGAGAGCCGGCGTTGCTACGGTATTAAAGAAAGGCCTTGACCTAAAAAAATAACTTAAAAGTTAGAACTTGCAATATGATTCCCGGCTACCTACCCTGCTGCGAAATTTAAATTTCTGTTATAAACCTAAGCCTACGCATCTATAATACTTATATTCCGCAATCAAACAATGCAGCCATAAATGTCCTTGAACAAATTATTCGAGATGTTGACCACCATAACGTTTACAATTTCATGATCATCGGCTTTTTTAATTCTAGTGAGTGCGCTGTTTACAATGCTTTGTTACCCAAACGGTGGGTGCAATGGACGAGCTTTGCAACGACTAGTAATTAAAACGGTCAGTTAAAATTTAGAAATGTAAGTGAAACATTACCTTTTCGTTCGCGAATCAAATAAACTTGTCAGATAATTCCTTGGCCAACGTAAGAGTTGACGGCAATTTTTTTATGACTACTCGTTTCTCAACTCGTCCATTGCACCCACCTTTTGGGTGATAAAAGGTCATAAACAGTCTACTCACTCAAGAAACACTACAAGGACTAAGACCTAGACTAAGATTGTTGGGGCATGCGTAGGAGATGGACCAGCAGGTACTTTGAGATCCATATTGGGCGATCTATATGCAATCTCTTACATTCAGATTATCTGGAACTATATGCTTGAAACACATTAGAAGGTAAATGTTTCGCAATTTTCACTCTCGGGCCATGATTTAACGTACCCTCTCTATTATAGGGTTCATTAAATTGGATTTCGAATAATGCTGCTGATTTGAAAAATATGAAGACGGACGCCTTCAATACCTACCAATTTATTTCGTCGACGATTAAAGGATTGCGTCAAGAGGTGAGGTGAAAATTCCTTTAACTTTACGTACATTTCATTCTCCACCAACATCTCCCTGTTTGGCTTTCCATTTCTACACAACGCATTTTGAAATTTTAATGTTGAGGGTTAACTTATCTTTTAGTTTCAGTAGTGCGGTTCTGATGAGCTCCAAACAGAGGGAAACCGGAATAATACTCGACAATCTGGCTAATTCATTCCATTTTTATTCCTATTTGACTTTGCGTTTTAATTATATTCTCGAACACTTATTGGTCCAACTATTTCGTAAATTTTATCAATACTTTTTATTTGTAAGGGTTAAGCTTTTCCCCCCTTTTTAATATTGACTTTTCTATCTTTTCCATAGGTGGTTTTATTAACTTCGCTTTACTGGGCCCGGTTATATAGACTTTCTTTGACCGGGTAATATTGACTTGCTTCGCTACAGTACTCGCTCCACCATTTGGCCCGTTTGAACCAGTTTCAAATGATCCATTTATCTCTACTCTGCAACCATTTATATATTAATTATAGTTAATCTTGCGTGCAGCTGGCATGTGAGCTTAGCTCTTACACCTATAGCAAATTATACCAAATCATGTGTCTTTAATTTAAATTAAAAATATTGAAGTTATTTTAGTTACCTGTGGTATTTCTCATTTTCCACTTGGTACTGAAGGTTCCTCGTCCGAGAAAAAACGCTTTCTACTGGATAATTCATGCACCTTAAGAATTTTTCACGAACACAATAGCATTTAAATTCACATTTTCATTACTTCTTCATCAAATACATAGCGCACGACCCCAATTTTACCAAACATTTCAAGTTGTTTCACAGGACGAAGTGCCTAAACATAGGAGATTAAGTCCTTTCTAAAGGTATACAATCATCCTTCGAAACCCGTCGTACTACTTGTAACTTGACAAGTATGAAAACATTGTTTCGAGTCATGATGCATCACCTACATCAAGACTTTTGTTACCTTCTTTGTACGGAGGGACAGCGAGGAGATTCAACGGGTTAGCGTTACCGTTTAATTTCAAGTTTTTTTTTGCCCCTTACCAAAAGCAGCAACTGCAAGAGTTAAGTCTTTTTCACTCAAAATAAAATATCGATAATTTCTACACGAAACAAGGAATAAAAATGTTTTCAGGTTAACAAAACATAAGATGGTGGAATATTCTTTGACTCGTGATAACGGAGAGATAACCATGCAACTCCGCATTTTCTCTAGTAAAGTACATCGGGGGAAGAACATTTTGGTTATTCTCTTTGTGGTTTATGAAAACAGAGGTTACAGTTCCCAAAAATATTCTCTTTGAAACTGATCACATTCTTGGAACTTTTTTACAATCTGAAAAAGCTAATAACTAAATTCATTTTTGAATTAAACAACAGTTAGGTAAAGACATAATTTATTTGATAATGGGAATTTCATATTTTAAAAGGTACCAGTAGTCTCTATTTGTAAAGATTATTGTATTGGTTTGCTAACTTGACAAAACTGCGGTTTATTCGTAATAATTCTTTTTAAAGAGTGAAACGTAAAATCAACAATATAACAAAATATTTTCTAAACAGACCTCTCTGTAGAAGCATTCCAAATACTTCTATTTGTATTAAGAAATACGAAAACCAGCCACATTTATTTGACAAAGTAAACTCTTTCAAAAACAGCAAAATAGCAACCAGAAGTAACATCAACAATATTAAAATCCAAATCTGAAAAAGATTTTTAACTAATTATTTTGTAATTTTAGGAAAAATAAATATTGCCTGAATACTAAATATTTGTAATATTGCGAAAGAATTTGAGTTGCTCTCAACAGGTTCATTAGAAACTATTTTAAATTGAAACATCCACACTGGTACCGAGAAATCAACATGTTGGATCAACTTTGGCGTTATCTGAATCGGATTTAATGTTACATCACATTCCTGAAAAACATTGTTACTAACATCATATCTTAATATTTTACAAGTAAGACTTCGAGAAAGGCGTATTAGACGAAACATAAAACTCAGGTGGACTCACATTTCGTGCTAAAAAACCCATGAGACCTGTACCACTATTTAATCCAGTTATTTTACCAACGTCATAAAACTTTTCTGTGGTCAAAATATCTTTTACCAGAACTCTAAGTATAAATAAAGCAAATTCTGAAATTTATAAATCACATAATACAAATATCTAAATAATTTTAAATTTTAAAAACAATTTTCGATACACTTCCTTTAGTTTTTCTGAACAATTTTTGAAATTAACGACCGTTTAAATAGCAAACACTTGGTTGCTCTCATCTGCAGTTGTATTGCAGCAAGAGGTAAACTATACAGTGTAGCCAAAAATTAATAAATGATTTATCACTCAAGAAATCTATAATATTTTGAATGTTAACGTGTCAGCTTCAAATATTGAGTGCCATAGAGATACAAGATTGTTCATATATGTTTTACTTTGCGACAATTTCCAAACAAACTCACGAATTAAAAAACCGGAATCCTTTCATGCGTCTTGTATGAATTATAATTTTTGCATACCTATTTAAGGTGGGTGGGTGCAATATTTAAATAAACTTATGATTGGTTGCTTAATTGAGCGTTCATCGAACTGTTTTCACAAAAAGCGAATTTATCTGCACGATATGTGGAAAAGACCTCGATTTATTGATAAAATAATCGTTTCTTTTGAGCAGTGAACAAGTTTTTTTCGTTTTTATTGAATAAACCGTTCGTTGGTTTTTTCGCTTATTAATAAACTCAGGTTTTACTAAACAATCTTTGTATTCAGAAACCAACAGTTCATTTTCTAATAAATAAATCAATTTTCTCTCAATTCGAAACATTACAAAGTAGATAAGTGTAGATTCAATTGTTTCAACTGTAAAAACTAGTTATTTTCCTATTAAATATAAGATAATTCCCAAATAGTTGGAATTAAAATTAAAATAAATGAAACTTACGTAGAATTTAATCTCTTTGTTAATCTATTTATAAAATTTTTAAAACCACCTTCGGTTTCGAAAGGTTGGTCTTCATTCTCACTTAGATATATCCAAGGTAAAGACTGAAAATATGAAGAAAAGGTTTTAGTAAATACATTGAATATTAACCAATGAGGGCTTCAAGAAGTGTTTTTCTAGGGAATTTGCACTTTATACTCATTACTTTATTTACGCTGAACCAACGTTTTTGATGCTAAGTGCGCTGTTTCGCTTATTAGTGGAAATATTTAAAATTGAGAAGACACATTATTTTGAGTACAATTTGGGAACATGTTTGATTTGCTTGGAAATTGGAAATTAAAATATTGTGTTAGAAGTTGTATTCTTTTTTTTCCTTTTGTTATGGATAATTGATATAAGTCCCCTTTTCACTGATAAGTAAAATCCCATAAAATTCAGAGTAAAAAAAACTTTATTTAGTTAAGAAACAATTTTTTGACCCGTGATTTGTTAATATTGTGGGTTCAATTATTTCAATAAATTGGCTAAAAATGTTAATTTTATGTTTCTTTGATGGGTAATTTTCGACCGAAAAATATTTAGTTACAGACAGAATCCAATTGCGGTTATTTGAATTCAAATAATTCTACGTTGGGTCATTTCATTTAAATTTCGTGCACAACGACTAGCTCGGCAAAAAATGAAGCGAGCGCCATACGAGGATTCATCAAAGAGAAAGTATATACAAGAAGAATAAAAACTCAAAACTTACAAATAAAGGTAATTAGTTTTGTTTTTAACGAAGGCCGTTGCAATGCATTGATTTGATTTTATCTTGTTTGGAAAACTAACCTAGCCATGCCTATTGGGAATGATTAACTCTGTAGTCGTTCCGTAATCGATCAGTTATCAGAGTAGAAATCTGGCAGAAAATGAGCTGCAAATGAGTGCATGACAGACAATGAAACGTTTTGATAGGCTGTCTAGTTTCTCATTTGGTTTTTAGAGGTACTAAAAGTTAATATTCGTTTTGAATAAAAAATAATTTCAAAAAGACTTAAAAGTTTATAAATTTTACAAAAAAAACATTGTAAAGGGCTTAAATTGATAGATTTCTCTGCAATTAAAATATCGAAGTACATTCGAATTAAAAATGAATTGAAAAACTCACATTTGTTATGCAATATCGTATAATGTCAGCCATTATTCTAAAATTAATAACATAATCAATTTTTACTCAATTTTCATAAAACGAATAGTTTAAAAACTATGAAAAGTTTATTTGAATTCTTTAAAAAAATACAGCTTATGGCGTGACCTGGCAGTAGGCCGGGACTGCTGAGATGGTTACCCTTTTAAGCTCAATTGTGCAAGAAATTATTTCGAATAAGAAGTGATTACGAATGACACTCGAGCAAAATATTGGATGAAATTTTTGAAGGGTAAATTCAAAATACCATGGTGATTATAATACCGGAAGATGTGTCGTATTTGGTTCTATAAAATTTGTGTCGGAAATATGTTGTTTAATTTTAAATAAAAGACGTTTTACTAAGCAAACAGTGAAATGTTAATAGTCTGTCCTACTTCAGAAACATCTTTATAGTTTTAAGTAAACTTGAATCAGAGATATAATATTTTGTAAGCTTTTAAATATAACAGATTAAATCTTTTAAACCTTATGATTGAAAGCTTTTTAATGAAAAATAAATACCAGATCTTCAAAACTTGAGCGAATTTTTCAACCAGAAGCTTAATGAAACTCTGTTAGCTTACTACCAGAATTGTTACTAAATCCGTTACTATCGAAAATATTGTACATCTGATAACAGACGATTTCTTTGATTTCACTTTAAATCCGATGATATCAGATTTACTATCCGATAAATCTCGAATTTTATAGTGGATCTCTGTTATTTACTGATTGCATAGTGTTTATCATTGATTCCATTTTATTTAACAATTCCATAATGCTTTAAAGTGAATTCACCGATTTCATACTTAATCTAATAACCCGTATTTATTTTGTGTTAGAGCTTGATATTGAATTTATTTCTTAGTTCTTACTTTTCGGTGGATTTTTCGAAAGTTTCAGTTATTCTTTTTTTTAAATTCGTAAAAGATTAGTATTGCGCTTAAAGATAAAATAAAGTTTGCCAAATGTTTTACCTTTTTTAGCCGTCTCTATCATTAAATAGGCATTAGTTATCTCGCAATTAAATGTTTGTACTGCTATTAACCGTCTTTTACGTAACCGATTGAGCTGGCTCACCAATATCCATACTTTTATATGTGATATATTTTAACGTGTAAAATTAAAGCCAATTGGTTTAATTTTCTGGAAGCCATCGGTAATCCCTTAAGAAAATGATCTGAACCAATGGCCAAAACTTCATCGAACTGCAATTTAGACACCAACAGTTTAAAATCAATTCTGTTTAGATCAAACAGTTTTTATAAAATTTTACTAAAGTTGAGTTCAATATATTTTAATAGGAGGGAATATGAATCTTATATCTAAAATTCGATAACAGTGAAATTTGGATCTGCCCAGTTTTGGATTTAAAATGAGATTAAAAAATTATGTAAGGGAGGCTTTTATAGATTTAAGAAATTAATTTTAGTTTAATTCTTGCTCAGGTTTTATAAAATTATAAGAGTGCAAAAACAATTTGACGCTATGTGGTACAAAAACGGAACTACCCAAGCTTATAAAAATAAATTTAAAGAACGTTTATTAACGGTAATGAAGGAATTACCTTGGAAAATTTGGGGAAACTTGGAACATTCTTGAGAGTTTCTTAAGAAATTTTTAAATACATTCTTACGAAACCCTAAAGGTTTTCTAAACAAATATTTAAAATTTCTCTTAACATTAACCAACTATTTTTAGACATTAATTAAGAAAATCGAATTACGATTATAATTTTTGATATATTTGCGGAATGTTAAAATATTTGACATAAGTTATCAATTTCTTAAGAAAAACAGGCAGAAACCAAGAAAAAATCATAACAATGCGATTTAAATCAAATTTATTTATTTTTTCGATTTTTTTTAAATATAAAACAATCAACAACCCTGTAATGAATTAACCATTAATTAAAAATATAGCGCTTAATACTAAACCGTTGATTTAAAAAAAATTAAGAAAGATACCAAATATTTAGAAGAACAGCTAATATTTTTATGGTTCTAAGTTAATATCTCAATATTAAAAAAAAATAAAATATTTACCCTACCAATCAACAGAAATACTTGATACTTCAGAAAATATTAAGAAACTTACGAAAATTTATGTATTTAAAATTTCAGACTAGACGGTTACCTTCAGCACCCGTGCACCCCAAGGACATAATTATCCTATTAAAACCC